>NW_026775577.1:27030000-28230000 GCF_030987335.1 Cornus florida
CATGTTCTGTCTCTGGCTACAAAAAGCTGAAAACACATCCTTCCGAATGCCACTGTGAAAGTTATCTTCCCCGTTTTTGCACTTTTATTTGTAAATGCCTTCAAATTCCCCATGATGAACTAGTTTATAGCGTCTGCAGGGCTAGGCTAGATACCTTGCAAGAAAGCGTGCTGAGCGATGTCCCTTCAGCTACTGATTTGCTTACATCTGATAATCTTTCTGACATCTCTCTTTTAGGGTCTATAATGGAGAACATTCAGATCCCATCGTTCAGCAGGAGGAGGCGTCTTGCTCCCACCCCTTCTAACGCTACTGCCGTCGTTCCATCATCTCTCCCTGCTGTCTCTACCCCAGAGCAAGTTATGGTTGCCCCAGCTGCGACTCAAGTCTCAACCCGTTTTGCTGATGCACCCTCCGAGCTCACCCATGCTGAGAACCCTGTTGTGGGCCATACTGCTGAAGTCCGTCCTGCTGCCCCCGTCATTATGCCATCAAACATTTCATCCGACACTTCTTCAGAGAACACTCAGGATGCTGGAAATTCTGAGGACAATGGGGGGCCAGCTAATGCTGTTCTGTCGGAAAAGAGTTTGGGAAAAAAGCCAATGCCTGAGGGCGGTCATGATCAGAGTGATATCCCACCGACCCGAAGGATCAGGATGGCTTCCTTCAGGGTTACTGAACCATCGCCCCTTGCCTGGTTCTTCATTCCTGAAGGCGAGTCGGCCAGAACCTCTGGTCCAATTCCATTCGTTCTTCCATGGCGACCTTTGCTCAGCCGTGAAGATGGATCAACCATTGGCCCCACTGACTCAATATACAAGGACCCCCTCACCTCGTTTGCTTTCTACAAGGGTTTCTGGACCCCCAAAGACCTTGAAATCCAGAACAAGCTATCCTTTGGTGAGATGTTCCAACGGTTCCCGACCGTTGTGACTCTTCTTCTACTGAACTGTGTTCCTTTTCAGTTATGATTCCTTAGTAATTAGTCTGACCTGAATTTCTTTTTCTTCATGCAGACTCTGTTCAGGATGTTCACCTTTCAAAAAACAATTGAAACTCTGAATAAAAAACTTAAGTCCCTCTCTGTGGGACTCAAAAGGCCTGTTGAAGCAGAGACTCTTCTTGAGGCTAGAGTTGCTGAGCTGGAGTCTAAGCTTAGGGACTCAGAGAAGGGAGCTACTGACCTAAAGGCAGAGAGAGACGGTCTGGCAAACGAGAGGGATTCCCTCAGAGCTGAACGGGATTCCCTGAAGACCGAACGGGATTCTTTTCATGATGAGGTTGACATCTTAAAAACTGAGAAGAGTGTAGCTCTGACAGAAAGGGACTCTCTTAAAGCCGAAAAGGGAGACCTTCAGCGCTCATTTATTGCTAAACGGTTATCGCATGCGAATTCCCAAGAAAAACTTCTAAACGAATGGTCTTCCCTGATGAACATAATCGGCAGAGTCGAAGGGGGTATGAGAGCTCTCCTTGCTCGCTTTACCAGGACCAGTGCCATCCGGTATGCTGAAGGGTACAGAGACGGTTTTGTTGACCGTTCCCCCCTTGAAGGTGAATCAAGTTCTTGTGCTGGTCCTGATGAACTAGATGCTTCTCTGGACATCCACCCCCCAAACAATTATCAAAATCCACCATGCGACCCAGCTGAGAACATTTTTATTGAATGCATAGAGGTCACATCTTCAGGAATTGTCCCACCCTTTCATCCCCTGAACATTCTTCCTCTTTCTACCATCGTGCCCTCTTTCTCTGTTGCTGCCGACAGACCTATGCCCGCTGAGGGGGTGATTCATCTCGACTCCCCTTCTAAGGATGATGGGGCAGGTGAGAATGGAGGAGATCTCGATGGTCCAGAGGAAGATGGTGGCGAGAATGACAAGTCACAGTCTGGAGAAGATCAAAACTGACACCAAATAGCAGCTTTTTTTTTTTTTTTTCCTTTATGTATGGTACTACGTACCTTGAGTCCTTTTTGGTTATGAATGACGATGTTTTTGCTCAGCATCACTTTCCTCCTTTGAGTTTTCTATTTTCAGCTTTGCAGTGTATTTTCACAAGTGCTTAAAGTTCGGCCATGTCACCATTCTGTCCTTTTCTTACTCATTTGTGAGCAAGTGTTTAGCGTTCGGCTTGAAGTGCCAGATGCCACTAACTTGCTGAATGCCTGGCGCTCGGCTTGAACGCCTCTTGCCACTTGGCTCTCTTTTTTTTTAAACAAGTGTTTGGCGTTAGGCTTGAAGTGCCAGCTGCCACTAACTTGCTGAATGCCTGGCGCTCGGCTTGAACGCCTCTTGCCACTTGGCTCTCTTTTTTTTTAAACAAGTGTTTGGCATTAGGCTTGAAGTGCCAGCTGCCACTAACTTGCTGAATGCCTGGCGCTCGGCTTGAACGCTTCTTGCCACTTGGCTCTTTTTTTTTTTTTTTTTTTTTTTTAAGCAAGTGTTTGGCGTTCGGCTTGAAGTGCCAGCTGCCACTAACTTGCTGAATGCCTGGCGCTCGGCTTGAACGCCTCTTGCCACTTGGCTTTCTTTTTTTTTTTTTTTTTTTCTTTTATTTTTAAGCAAGTGTTTGGCGTTCGGCTTGAAGTGCTAGCTGCCACTAACTTGCTGAATGCCTAGCACTCGGCTTGAACCCCTCTTACCACTTGGCTCTCTTTTTTTTTTTTTTTTAAGCAAGTGTTTGGCGTTCGGCTTGAAGTGCCAGCTGCCACTAACTTGCTGAATGCCTGGCGCTCGGCTTGAACGTCTCTTGCCACTTGGCTCTTTTTTTTTTTCTTTTAAAACAAGTGTTTGACGTTCAACTTGAAGTGTCAGCTGCCATTAACTTGCTAAACGGGAAGAGTGTAAATTTTTAACAAAGAAGAGACTTTTTATAAAGCATGGAAATTTCGTACACTTGCAAGCATGCAATTTAGAACATACAATATGCTTGAAATTAAACTCTACTTTTACTGGTAGTACCTTTTCAGAGACGTAGCATTCCATGGCTTATTAACTACCTTTCCTGTCATAGTTTCTAGGACGTATGCCCCCTTCCCTATGACTTCTGTTATTCTGTACGGACCTTCCCATGGGGAGAACATCTTTTTGACTATTCCCACCTTCCTTTTCAGAACCAGATCGCCAAGAGCGAAACCCCTGTGCCTCACCTTCTTGTTATGGCTATTCACAAGCGTCTGTTGATAAGAGGCAATGTAACACCCCCTAATTTTAGAACACAGGTTGATCAAGTCCGCGCACAAAATCAAGGGATATCAAAACAATTTAAGTATTTAACAAGCACAGAATACAAAGATGAATAATAAAGAATAAATAAACCGCTGAAGAAAACTAATAAATAAATATTACTTAATGATTCTCCAACAATTACAATTCGGAAATCCCATAACTCAAGGACCCCTTAAAACATTATCCAATAATCCAATACTATTTAAAAGTACACAAGATGAATAGACGAATGACAGTCTCCCAGCTGCGGATCCTCAACCTCGAGACTGGAACCTCTAATAACCTGAAAAATAAATCGTGGGTTAAACCCTACGAGCAAGTTCACTCTACCAGGCCTCTGAAAACCAATAAGCAGATCATCTCTAATCAAAACCAAACCTAATAAAGTTTTAACTTTAATAAAGCACGATATACATGTCTATATATAATTATATATATTATACTAATCACATCCATTAATAGGTTTATTAAATTTCCATACCTATTAAATAATTATTAAAATAATATTCATACCTAGACCAATCTACCATTTCATTTTATAAAAACTCCTTTGACCTTAATCCCATCCTAGTCAGTTGTTTAATCATGTAAACAACAAATTATAATAAAAGAAATACTCTATTTAATCCCAACCCGATAATGATTTTAATTGTTTAAATCACATATCCAAAATCCAAGTTTTGACAAATCATCCACGTCTTCCCCAATATTATTTTATTAATGGAAAATAATACACTAACCAGTAAGTACTAAACTATTCTCATTTAAGAATATCTAACCCTAATCCAATCCATACATACAACAACCATAGATGATATTTTAATCATCTAACACATAACAACGTAATTATGCTTTGGCAAATCAACCATGCCATTGTAAATATTTTTATTTATATATTGGCAATTCAACCATGCCTCCATAAGTATATTTATTTATACATTGGCAATTCAACCATGCCTCCGTGTATGTATATTTATACATTGGCAATTCAACCATGCCTCCACAGGTATATTTATTCATATATTTAATTAGCAATTCATCCATGCTTTCCATATATGTATTCTATTCATACAAATATTTAAGTAATATATTTAATCATTTGACAATTCATCCATGCCCACACTTTAACCATGAATTAACTTTAAAATTAACAATACGCTAAATCATACATAGCCATCACATGCATATTATACGCATATCATTAATTTAACAACCAGCCTATTAAGATATGCCAAATAAGAATGATAATATTAATCATCTTAAATGATTTATATATATATATACCTACACATATGTTATTTAATGTATATATGTGTTTAACACCTTCTTTAATAATCCTTGATTATTTAAAATCAATATACATACATACATATATATATATATATATATATATATATATATTCATCCTTCCATACAACTCATAGACAAATTAAACTATATATACACATATATAAATAATTATATATATATATATATATATACACACACTTCCTTCCATAACAAATTATTAATTTATTATATTTACCCAAATTAGTGCAACTAAATATGTCAGAAATAGTTTCCTTTAAATACTCCATACCGGTTTAAATAGTTTTCCGACACCGTCTCACTAAAATGTAAATATCTCTTATTAGGATAAGAATCTGATAATGAAATTGGTACCATTGGAAAGAGGACGAAAAATCCTTGAATTTGAGCTCAAGAATGACCCAATTTCGATTTAAGATGACTAAGTTATGACCGTTTTAATTTTATGTCACAAACAGACAAAATAATTGGCTAAGCTCAAACACTACTGTGACCGCGCCCACACTTAATTAGCTCACTTGAGCTCACACAAACGCACCCACACCAGATTAGTTCACTTGAGCTCACATGTATGCACCCACACCAGATCAATCTTCTGTTGACCAAACTTAATCCATGGTCCAGATTCACATGCGCACTCTTTTATGTACACCGTAATGCACCGAATCATTCCACTTATATTTAAACTATTCCAATGGCCTAGATCAGTGATGTAACCTTTTACTATGCATTCTACCACACTAGATCATACCTCGAATCACCCATCTCCTGATTTATGCGCCGATTCACACAGAGTGCATACAATTAATTTAAAATTTAATAAAAATAATTCTAAAATAAATTCCAGAATATAAAAAAATTACAAAACAAATTCTAAAAATATTCTGAAAAGTACAGAAAAATTCCAGAAAATATAAAAACCAAAATTAATCCCCTTAGGTCACAGTTCCACCTATACATTGATTTTAATATATATATCCAACATCTACATATACAAATAAAATCCAATAATCCAAAATTAAAAATATATAATAATTCATACTTTTAAATAATCATATCTAAACACAATTTAATAAAATAAATTAACTTGATGCTTTTAATTAATCCAAATTAATAATTTAATTAGAGCCTTAATACTTAAGATGAAATCCTTATAGGTTCTAAGAGGAAAAATAGAGAAAACTCGCCTGAAGGTTTCGAAACGAAACCGACGCTTTAAGCTTTAATTATCTCTTCCAATTCCGACGTCCTCCTTTTCAGATCCGACCTCCTCCTTGTTAGCCTTCTTCTTCCTCTCTCTCTGTCTGTTTTATTTTTCTAACGTGTAAAACCTTTAACCCTAAAGCCTTATATGTATTTTTATACACCTTAAATTTCAAATCCTATTCCAACTAGTATTATGAATTAAAATAATAATCTTTAAATAATTTATATCTATAAACATATATATATATAAATATATATTCCTTCCATAATTAACTCATTAGTTAATTAAATCATATATACTTATAAATATCAATAAATATATATTTATCTATATATCTTTCCATAACAATTATTAATTAATTATATTTATATATAATTTTATATATATATATATATATATATATAATTGATATAAAAGTGATCATTTAAATAATTAAATAACCACGGACCTTCATTAATTAACCCAATAAGGTTTCATACAAGCCCAAGACCACATCTTTTGGTCCAACTTTCCTTAAGCCCAATCCAATTAATTTAAATAAATAAGATAATTAATTAAATACAGAAATTAAAATAACTAATTACATGAAGCACATAAACAAACAAGAATTTACAACTAAGTCATATAATACCAATAAAATCAACACACCAATAATTCAATCAATAATCAACCACACAAACAATCAATCATCATACATAATCACGAAATATAACTTAATTAAAATAAGATAATTAATCTAGCACTCAACAAAATAAAATAAATCATTGAAAAATAAAATAAAATAATTAATCCTAATTAATAAATCTTTTAAAATTATCGGGGTATTACAGGCAAGCCTTACTACAGCCGCATCCCTTTTTTCTTCCAACAAATCAAGATTGAACCTCAGCATTCTATCATTCTGCTCTTGATCCCACGCCAAGCTCCTTACAGTTGGAACCAAATGCTCGACTGGTATCACCGCCTCGGTGCCATAGGCCATAGCGAATGGGCTCTCTCCAGTTGGCCGTCTTGGGGTTATTCTGTAAGCCCACAAGATGTTCGGTAGCTCATCTAACCATTTGCCTTTTTTATTCTCCAGCTTTTTCTTGATACAAGCAAATATTGTCCTGTTTGTGATTTTGGCTTGACCATTAGCCTGGGGATGACTGACTGCTGCTAACTTCTGATTGATTCCATATTCCTCCAGCAGCTCTCTCACTTGCTTGCTATCGAGGTTGGTTCCATTGTCCATCACGATTGACCTTGGTACGCCAAAACGACAGATAATATTATTCCAGATGAAGCGTTTTACTTGAGTTTGGGTGACACTAGGGTACGGCTCTGCTTCTACCCATTTGGTGAAGTAATCAGTAGCTAGCAGAACGTACTTATTCTGCGATCTTGCAGTCAGCAAAGGGCCAACCACGTCCATCCCCCACTGCGCGAAAGGCCATGGGGTGGCCATTACGTACAGGTCTTCAGGTGGTTGATGTATCAATGACCCGAACCTCTAACATTTATCACATCTTCTAGAGAATTCTTCTGCATCTCGTGCCATGTTTGGCCAGAAGTACCCCTGTGTCATTGCTTTGTGTGCTAAAGATCTTCCTCCGGAGTGATTTTCGCATATTCCCTCATGAATGGTTTGCATAATCTGTCTAGCTTCTGTAGGGGTAGCACACTTCAAATATGGACCCGAGAAGGAGCGTCTATATAACTGATCGTGCACAATGGCATACTTTGCTACGCTGAACCTAATTCTTCTTGCCTCGTCCTTACGCTCGGGGAGTGTACCACTACGTATGTAAGCCATGATTGGATCAATCCAGCTCGGCTCATATGGTATAACATTAACATGTTGAGTGCTCGGATTAGGCAGTTTTTCAAAATTGGAAGGTTGGATCAGTATGTCGACCGGGATGACCCTAGCTAAAGTATCTCCAGAACTGGATGCATTACAAGCCAAGCGGTCGGCATCTTCGTTATACTCTCTCGGCAATTGGATAAACCTGATCTGATCAAAAGCTTTCGCCTCACGCAGAACCACAGTTCGGTATGCTTCCATGGTCTTATCCTTGGCCTCATAGTCCCCATTGACTTGTCGAATGACTAGTTATGAATCACTATAAGCCATCAGATTCTTGATCTTCAGTTCTTTAGCCAACTTCAGCCCAGCTATCAACGCCTCGTATTCTGCCTCATTGTTGGTCGCGTTGAACTCTATTCTTATCGCTTGGCTCAGCGTAGTTCCTTCTGGTGTTTGCAATTGCATTCCAATCCTGGCCCCCATTTGATTCGAGGAGCCGTCCATGAAAAGCTTCCACCAGGAACAATTATAATCCTCCACCATATCTTCAGCATCACAGTCAAGTAGGAAATCCGCCACCGCTTGACCTTTGATTGCCGTCCTGGGCTCGTACGCGATATCAAATAAACTCAATTCAATAGCCCACTTGGTCACTCTCCCCGACAGGTCCGGTTTGTGCAGCATCATTCTCAGAGGGAAAGTTGTTAAAACGACGATTGGATGAGATTCAAAATAATGTTTAAGCTTCCTTTTTGCGTTGACTAGCGACAAGATCATTCGTTCGGCCCTAGAGTACCTTCTCTCTGGTTCAGACATTGTCTTGCTAACATAAAACACCGGGAACTGCTTGCCCTCTTTGCAATGGATCAGAACGGCACTGGTTGTTATACTGGACACCCCGAGATATAGAAAGAGTTTCTCATTCGGTTCTGGAGCAGACAGAACCGGAGGATTACGCATGTACTCCTTCAGGCTGGTTAGCGCCTGCCGTTGCTCATCCCCCCAGGTTTGTCTTCCGTGCCCTCAAATTGTATCAAAGAAAGGTTTACAGCGGTCCGAAAGCTTGGAAATAAATCGGCTCAGTACGGCTATCCGGCCTGTGAGTGCCTGCACCTCTTTAATTGTCTTTGGCTCTGCATTCCTGATCAAGGCTTCTGCCTGTGCTGGGCTGACCTCAATTCCTCTATGATTGACCACATGTCCCAGGAATTGACCGAATCTTACACCGAATGAGCAGTTGGCCGGATTAAGCTTCATCCCATACTGGCGCAACACATCGAACACATCTTGCAGGTTGGCTAAGTGATCGCTCTTCTTCTTACTCTTGACCACCATATCATCAATGTAAGCCTCGACAGTGCTGCCCATTTGGCCCTTAAAAATCTTGCTGATCAGCCTCTCATAAGTAGCTCCAGCGTTTTTTAATCCGAATGGCATGACTTTATAGCAATAAGTCCCTCGTTCAGTGACAAATGAAGTTTTCTCTTCATCAACTGGGTCCATAGGAATTTGGTTATAACTGGAATAAGCATCCAGGAAAGTTAACTGCTCATATCCTGTGGTGGCATCTACCATTTGATCAATCCTGGGCAATGGGAAACTATCCTTTGGGCAGGCTTTATTTAGGTTAGTGAAGTCGATGCACACTCTCCATTTCCCATTCTTCTTCTGCACTACAACAACGTTAGAGAGCCAGGCTGGGTACTGAACTTCTCTGATGAATCCGGCTTCAAGCAGCCGATCAACCTCCTCAGCTATAATCTGATTTCGTTCTGGAGCAAATCTTCTCTGCTTCTGCTTCATTGGCTTTGCATTCGGATCCACATTGAGGGAATGGCAGGATACAGCAGGATTTATCCCTGGCATATCTGAATGGCTCCATGCGAATACATCCGCATTCCGAATCAAGAAATTAGTTAACTCTAGTCTCTCTTCTTCAGTGAGTCTGGTTCCCACCCTTGTTGTTCGGTCTGGTTTCTCATGATCAATCTTTACTTCATGAAGGGGTTCTGTGGTTAGAACTGGTGGCTCCTCCCCCCCATCCTTGCTGGGAGGAGGGTTCTGTAATTGCTATTTTGGAATGGCTGAACGGATGTGATTTTTCCCTTTTCCAGCAGATTTCAAAGTAACTGAATAACATTCTTTAGCCGCAACCTGGTCCCCGTGTATATCTATCACCTTGGTCTTATCTGGACCCAAACATCGCATCACTTGATGTAAGGTTGACGGAACGCCCTAAATTCTGTGAATCCATCCTCTGCCCATCAAGAGGTTGTATGATGGATGAATTTCCACTATCACAAAACTTTCAGTCAAAACCCGCTCAGCAGCTTGTACTGTCAATTCCACTATTCCAATGGGTTCCACTCGCTTCCCATCAAATCCGAGTAACGGATTTCCTGTGGGTTTGAGTTTTTCGGGTTCGATCTCCAGTCGGTCGAACGTCACCCTGGGCATGACATTCGCACTACTTCCTGGATCAATCAGGACTCTCCGAACCAGGCATTCTGCAATAATCAGACTGACGACTAGTGGATCTTCATGAGGAATCTGAACGCGTAGTAGGTCCGTTTTATCAAACTTTATCGACGTGGACGTGTTCTGCTGGTGCAAAGCACGCACACTACTAATTCTTCTTTTCAGCTGGGCCTGGCGTAACCTCGTTCTGAGCAACTCCTCTGACTCCGTCGTTTGTTCAGGCCGGCCATGAATTACGTTTATAATCCGGACGGGCTGAGAGTTGTGTTGGTTCGGCCTCTGGTTCTGCTTGATTTGTTCAGTCGGGCAGTTATGCTCTTGCGCCGGATCCTAAACATAGCTTGCAAACTCCCCCTTTGCGATCAGCATCTCTACCTGCCTCCTTAGGTTCCTGCATTCGTTAGTCTGATGCCTATGGAAAGCACAATGTTTAGTCTGATCCCTCTGTTCAAGAGGCTGCCTGATTGGCAGAGAAGGACGAAACTTATCTTTGTTCTCCTGGTATAGCTTTGCTAAGGTGACTCTGAGTGGAGTGACTGATTCCTCCTCCCTGGGCCTCTTCTCTGCCTTCCATGAGGGGTGACGTTGCAGTTGAGCTTGTTTTTACCGGATCTTGGCTTTGGACTTCTCCTCCGTCGAAATAATTGACGTCTTCCTTGAATTAGCTGCTTCTTCCTCCTCAAGGCGAACAAAACCGTCAGCTCTCTCGTTCAGCTCGTCCATTGTCTTTGGCGTATTAACCACCAAGCTGGTATGGAACGGCGTCCCCCGGTTCATTGCGAGTTTAAATGCTTGGACTGCTGTTGACGGGTGACACTCCATTACCATGCTTTTAACGAGGATGAACTGGGTGAGAACAGCTTGGAGCCGCTCATCCTCATGCTGCTTCATTGTAAAAAGGCTCGATACATCCTTAGCCGGACACTTATTCCCGTAATACTGGCTTATGAACTTATCGCATAAGTCCTGGAAACTGGCGATTAAGCCTTGAGCCAGATTCTTGAACCAATTGAGAGCTGGTCCAGCCAAGCTTGTAGGGAAACACTTGCACATCAAAGGATCATTATTAGTATTCAAAGCCATTTTCAACTGAATATGGTATATGTGATCGACCTGATCGGTTGTTCCGTCAAACAGAATGAAGATCGGCATGGAAAACTTCTTCGGATTCGGCGCATTCAGAATTTGATCAGTGAACGGCGATGTGACCGTCCTTGCTGAGGAACGCAATGCTTCGTTTTCTCTTGAAAATCGTGACGGAAATCCTCGATCGGCAGATCTCCTTTCTAAGCTATGGTAATCAACTGTCGCTAATGAAGGTCGGTATGACGGATCGAACGACCTATCCTCCGTAAATTCACTCCGCTATGGTGACGCAATCCCATGTTCATATGCCGGTGCTTCCTCCCTCATAATCTGTTTGTGATGCGGTTCCAGACGAACAGATCCTTCTCGGTCCTCTACTCGGCCGACATTCAGATTACCGATTATACCTTCATCACGACGTGGACCACCACGATTGACATCTTCTGGATCACCTTGACGATCAGCTTCGAACGGTAAAGCTCCATCTCCTTCAGGAGGAGGCCTCGAAATTACAGGAGCCTCGCGATGCTCCATTCTAGCTCGTAGCTCTGCATTTTCTTTCCTCAAAGCATCGATCATGTTCATTAGCTCATCGAGCTTCGTCTGCTGGCCGTTCTCCAAAGAATTCCAGTTCGCCTCTCCGATCATCATTCCAGACCGGAGCAAAGTCATCAACTGCAGGCTTCTTGATCAAATCGGAGTTCCGCTAACACGCGCACACCAGATCTGAACTTACACTTGCCGAATTCGGTCCACTACTGGCCGGATTCAGTAATCATAACAGATCATAACCGCGTAGTCCGCCGGATCAAGCACGGATCTGATCTGCTTGAATCGGACGCCAATTTTCCGAAATCAACCGGAACTTGGACTCGTCAAGACAGATCGTATTATTACCAATGTTGATTCAGCTTTCGCAGATTAATCGTCTTCCTCGCAGAATGCGTTGAATCGGTCCGATCTGGAATGATATCAATCAATCCTTCCTGTTCTTCCCACAGACGGCGCCAATTGAAAGTACAAATAATTTTTCCCTAATTGTAGAGAGAGAAACTTTACACTCCCAATGATTTTTTCAAACCCTTTTCCCTCTCAATCCCCCTTTATTTATAGACGGTTATAACCTCCACTGAGCTAGACCTATCTTGTTCTCTTTTGGCTGGACTCGACTTCCCTCATTATAACATGGGCTTCTGAAATGACTTTATGGACCTGGGCCCATCCGGCGCGAACTTGCTCCATCCCATTTGTCCACACCCGACCCGTCCTATGTAATATGGATCACACCAAACCTGGGTCATTTTGGTGTCCTCAGAAATATATCATGTTAGTCCTAAAAATCTCTAAAGAAATTGAGTCAATGCATGCTCATTCCCTACGAATAAACTTGTTAGTCTTGTTTATTCACTCCGAAGTTACTAGGTGTTTTGTAGGTAAAGAAACTTTGTTGTGGGATACACAACACTCTTAGACATGCTAGAAGTTTTGAAGTATTTTTTATGACATTGAATATGCACATGTTAGCATATCATGTTTGCTTTTGTTTATTTTGACAAAGCTTGTATCTTTTGATTCCATGTACGTAATGTGTACCTAAGTATACTCTTTACAATGTATTTGATATGTATAAGATGAGTCCGGAGGCATTGACATGTATATTGAATTCTATGTATGTTTTAACTTCATGAAATATTATGAAAATATTGAAAAATGCCAAGTCATTGTCTCACCATGGTTGCATCGGGTGTGGGAATTCCATTTTCATTCTTTCATAGGGTCTCATAAATCTTGTATGAAGTGTGGCCAAGGGCCAAACGGTCATTTGAAATCATTTGTCAATTTTGGTTTTCATGTTTTCCATTTTAAGTCCATTTTTGCCTTTTCGGCCGTTGGGGGGTCAGATTTTGCATCGGTAGTATTTTAAGCCATGGACCATTGTAGCACATCCTAATTAGTAAGTTACGTCTGCGTGCATGGTCATTTTCAAGAAAAAACCCTTTCCTTGTGATTTGAGCCTCCAATGGACTCATTTCACATTTTTTCTTGCATAATCCGGTTTAAGGGCATTTTGGGATTTTCTTTAGGGAAATAAATTCCGACCTTGACATGGTCACTTAGAAAACGTGATTTTAGGGGGGGTTTCTTCTTCGTGTTTTTCTAGAAAATGTCGCCTTCGTGCCGGAAATCCCATGCAAATTTCAGCTTTCTGTTATGCATATAGCAGCTTTTTAATCCTCTTGCCCTTTTCTGATCTAGGGGCATTCTGGGTACTTCACAGTGCATTTTTTTCATTTTCTTCCACGCATCAGGTAGAAAATATGATTTTAGGGGCGGTTTCTTCTTTGTGTTTTTACAAAAAAAATCGTTTTGATGCCGAAAACAACTCGCAGATCTAGAAACCTGGTGCGTTTCAGGTTTTTCCGGAAAAAGTGCTGATCTAAGGGGCATTTATGGTATTTCACTTGTAAAATAAAATCTTCTCTTGACATGTTCATGTAGAAAACATGATTTTGGGGAGGGGGGTTTGTTCACAACTTTTTGCCAAAAAAATGTAGTTTAAGCCCTCAAAACCACATTTGAAGTCCAAAAATCTGTGCAGGTCCTGCCTAGCTTTGAACCCAGAAAGTTGGTTTTTTTGAAACTTTGAGGCTTCATATCTTCTTCGTCCCGACTCTAAATCAAGTGATTTTTGAGTCTAAGTTTATTAGTTTTTGCTGGTCTATACAATGGTATGCACGGTTGCATCCAATTCTATCTTAAAAGACCATTTTACCCCTTGTCAAATACCCTTGCCGCACTGATTTTAAACCCAAAAGTTGGTTTTTTTTAAAACTTTGACGTTTCATATCTTGTTCATCCGGACTCCGAATCAAGTGATTCTGTAGTCTAGATTCATTAATTTTTCTTAATCTATCTAATAGTATGATCATTTGCATCTAGTTTTGTCTGAAAATACCATTTTTCCCGTTGTAAAGTACCCTTGCCGCAATGATTTTTAACCCGGAAAGTTTGATTTTTATGAAACTTTGGAGCTTCATATCTTCTTCATCCGGATTCCGAATCAAGTGATTCTTAGGTCTAACTTGGTTAAATTTTTGTTGTCTTTCTAATGGTGTGCTCGATAGCACCTGATTTTATATTTTCAGAAATATCCATTTTGCCCTTGGGGCTAAATTTGTTCGGTTTTCTTTTAATTTGTTTCCGCTACTTTCTTTGAGTCCTGTGACTTCATAGGAACTCACAGATGTGTCTTAGGAATGATGTACATTCCCAAGGACATTGCTTCCATGTGAAAAAACTATTTTGCCCTTGGGGGCCTGTTCGGTCTTTTTTTGATCATTCGCTTCCGTATTTGGATCCGTTATCGGGTCAATGTTCGGTTCATCACAGGACATACTGACTTGAAAAATCGGGGCCGTCACAACTTAGGTTTTGTCAATCTAATTAGACGTTGGCCTGGAATTAATTGAAGAATTAAATATATATTTTCTGTTAATTACCTAGATGGATGCTGGAATTTAACTTGACGAATTAGTAAACTTTGTCTCGTTTAACTACATGGATGGATTTTGGATTTTTAGTTGATGACTTGTTTAAATTATGTGTTTATCAACTATATGGATATTGTGAACTTTATTTGATGTACTGCTTATAATGTTGCATCATTTACGGATTATTTGCATGCTATGCACGGGTATGGGACAGTGACATATAGAGGGACGGATTAGATCAAAACGCTAAATCCAACCCATTCATACATACAAAATGGATTAACTAAAACAGTTAAATCCTACATGGTTTCATGTCCTGTCAACTAAAACAGTTGAACGACATATTGGATGGTTGTTTATATTTTCTGTTAATAGGAAGGATAGGGATTTAATTAAAACATTTAAATCCTAATTTTATGTCGTGTCATGGCAACGAACAGTTGAGCGGCACTACATTGGTTTGGATGGGAATTTATATATATAAATTATGGTTCCGCGATCTGGCTTGAGTCTCATAGTCGACGGTTAGGGAGCATATATACAGTAGGATGCGTAGCTAGCTATGTTGGTTGAGGTATACCCTGTCAGGCATAGGTAGTCATGCCTACTCAGGTGGGTTTTGCATGTTGCCTTCTATTCAGGTTGAGACCCTCAGCATAGTCTAGAGAGAGTCCTGTAGTGTGGATATATATTTATCTATTAGGGACTATATAGATATGGTTGAGACATCTAGGATGTATCTGCGTATCGGGTCTCTGTTTGGATTGTAATTAGGATAGAACTTGTTCGTGGGCCTGACCCACTCTTATTTTTCAGGTAACGGACGGTTCTAGGTCTTAGAGCTTGTTCATGCTGAGCAGAGACGGCTTCTCATTCTTCCAACGAAGTAGGAGTTTCTTCAGTTCTTTAGTTGTTGATTTCAGTGTTGGAGTTTATTAGGGGTCCACCAGATGGATTCCAGAGTTGTATTAAAAGTGGAGAGTTGGATGTATCAGAATATTTCTTTATTTGTAAAATTTTATTCTGAGGTTTCAATATGTGGAGTATCATTTTAATTTCTTTTAGCAGTTTTATTTATTCCTGTTTCTTAATTGTATTCTGTGTTCATTTATTACTAATTGGTTTGATATCCTCGGGTAATCGGGCGTGGGCCTGGCCAACCCGCATCCGGAAATCTGGGGGTATCACAAAGGTTATAAATTTTACGAGTTTCACTCAGGTCGTCATCCCTGAGAGAATTAGTTTTTATAAGTTTCACTCAACTTGTCTCTTTAGTAAGAGAATTAATTTTTACGAGCTTCACTCAGCTCGTCCCTTTAGTAAGGGAATTAGGTTTTACGAGCTTCATTCAGCTCGTCCCTCTGGTAAGGGAATTATTTTTTACGAGCTTCACTCAGCTCGTCCCTTTAGTAAGGGAACTGTTTCATGAGCTTTACTCGCTTAATCCCTTTAGTAAAGGAGCTTGGTTTTTTGTTAGTTTTCTGTAAAGCATTAATTATCACATAGGTAGGTAACTGAAAACATAATATTTTATTACGTAAAAAATGAGGGTCATCCATCTCATTGGTGATGGTGACTTTATTGGAAAACAAAATAACATATGAGGGAGCTATCCTCTATTTAAAATGATTAATTGAGATGCCCCCAGTCTTATTTTGAATGACTTGATAAGGCTAATTCTAGCTGTGAGACAATTTTTATCACGCTAGCCTTCTAAGCTAAGTTAGACTCCCAGATCTACTTATCCAGAGATGATACAGATTTCCCCAATTGATTGTTGCCCCATAATGCGCTTATTAGGATTTGTCCCTTCATTAGTAAGGAACTTTTGTAAGTGACCCATTTGAATCAAATTCTCAATCCGATTCTTAAGGTCAAAACAATAATCCGTAGTGTGCCCATGATCCTGATGGAACCTGCAATACTTATCTTGAGATCTTTTCACTGGATCAGACTTCATCCTCTGTGGTCATTTCAATGACGCATCGTCTTGAATCTGTAAGAAAATATGGTCAATTGACATATTCAGAGGAGTGTAGTCAGCATACTTATCTGAGTCCTTCTCATAATATGTCCTATCGCTTTGGCTGAAGAATGATCTCTTATATTTGGTATCATTTTCATCACTGGCGAGAGGGGCTGACATCTTTTTGTCCTCTTCTTCCTTTCCCTTCAGTGCATTTATGGCGTCTTCAGCGTTCATGTGTTTCTGCGCTTTGATCAACAACTTTGCCATGCTGGTGGGAGGTTCTTTTGATAAGGAGAACAAGAATCTGGAGGTTTAGAGTCCTCCTATGAAAGCGATCAAAGCCACATTGTCGTCCACCTGTTCTACCTGCAACATCTCTGTGTTGAATCAGGTGATGTATTCCCTGATCGACTCTCCCTTCTATTGTTTCACTGTAAGCAGGTAGGTGGTCGGCCTCCTATGCCTCTAACCTATAATGAAGTAGCTCACAAACTGTTTACTCAATTCTTCGAAGGTGTCGATGGTTCCTGACTTCAGCTTGTTGAACCAAACTCTTGTCGATCCCTTAAGTGTTATGGGAAAAACTCTGCACATGATTTCATCTGGCACGGCGTGTAAATGCATAAGAGCTTAAAAGGTCTCCAGGTGATCAATGGGATCTTTGGTCCCATCGAAGCTTTCGAACGAGGGCATCCTGAACTTGCTAAGCAGGGGGCATTTCATAACAGCATGGCTAAACGGCAAATTGGTCCTCTGCACTAGGTCATTTATGGTGGCAGGACCTTTCCCTTTCATAGCCTGCATTACATCTTCCATTTTCGCCTCAAAATCCTCGATCTGTAGATCAAAATAAGTAACTTTCTCTGTCTTTTCCTCAACACAGAAGGTTGTGCCTATTTGAGGCTGGGGATTTCACGGAGGCGGAGGAGGAGGTTCTCTGTGTCGGTTCCCAACTTGGCTTTGTTCTGCCTTGAACTCGTGAGAAGGATCGTTTTCTCGGTCCTCCTCGTTTTCTCCCCCATCATTCAGATTGGGAGGATATGAGTTAGACAATTCTTATGGATGTGGTGGTCATGCTGGGATAAGATGTTGCAAGATCGCTGCATTTTGCTGGAACAATTGGTCCATACCCTGATTCAGAGTTTAGACCTATAGTTCCAATACTGCAAGCCGTTTCTGGTCATTTGGGACGTTTGGGTGTTCACCCGACCCTTCTCTTTGACTGGATCCCTGCAACAATGTTTCTTCTCCATTTCCGGCAAAGAAGAGAGTAGAAGATTGATGAATCTTGACGGCACCGGTGTGGTGCCTGCCAAGAGCTCTCCAACGATCAAGTCATTCACCAGAGGTCTAAAAGAAAGGCAATGATTTAATAATCATTTTTTATCATACCTGATTGACTGGTATGATCTCATTCTTATAACTGTTCTCCCTCAGTTCGTTTGCGAAATCAGAGGAGATCCGTTTGTTGCCAGATTTGTTGGGGATATGATCTACCCCTTTGAACTTTAAATTGTGCCAAGGTTATCCTTACCCTATTGAACCACATCATCTTATCTCTTGTTTAAATTCTCCTTATCATTTAGTATTATAATAATGATGAATGGGCATAGCCTTATATTAATGTAATTGATATACATGAAAAGGTTTGGGGGCAGATATATACAAATATGAGACTTGTATAAATGATATTCATTGTTAGAACATGTTGTAAAGGAGAATATTTGGTTAAGATTTATTGCTGATCTTTAGGGATTGCCTGGCTGTATTTTATGTTTAAATACAGGCCTAATCAACTTTGTAAATAAGGAAAATTAATATAGGCATAGTCAACTTTGTAAATAAGGAAAATTAGTTGTATAGTTATTTTGTTCCCTTTTTAATGCCATGTATAGCCTATAAGAAGTGTACGTGTATATCATTCTTAGTATCAATAAAATACCATTTCACTAAACAATTCTCTCCTAATTCTTTGTTGTTCAGAATCTTTAGATGGCATCAGAGTATGAACTTTATTTCTGAGTACTCTTTTCAGTAGGATGTCCAAAAAAAAAAAAAAAAAAAGAAATTTTTTACTAGGATATCTGAAGTCTAGCTTCTACAATGTCTGAAGTCTCATCTGAAGTCTCTTCTAAGCCTACTGAAAATTGTGGTCCTAATTCTGATTCGCACTCTATTCAGATAACCACTATACGCCTTAATGGAGACAATTTTTTGCGCTGGTCTTAATCAGTGCGTATGTATATCCGAGGGAGAGGAAAGATTGGGTGCCTAACTGGTGATACCAAGGAACCTGATTTGAAGGATAAGACTTATGCCACTTAGGATGCAGAAAATTCCATGGTTATGGCCTGGCTTGTTAATTCCATGGATGAAGACATCGCCTCTAACTATATGTGTTATCCAACGTACTGCCAAGGAAATCCTTGACAATCAATCCTAAGTGTACGAACTGCAACTACAGCTCAGAAAAATTCGACAAGAGGGAGATAACGTCACCAAATACTTCAATATGTTGAAAAGGCTATGGCAGGATCTGGATATTTTCAAAGTCGATGATTACAATCATGACAAGAAGACAGTGGAAAATAATCGCATCTACAAATTTCTCGCTGGCCTAAACGTAGAATTTGATAAAGTAAGGGGAAGGATATATCATTGGTTGTGGTCCTCTTCCTTCACGTGGAGAGGTATTTGCTGAAGTTTGGAGGGAGGAAAGCTGCCGTAGTGTTATGCTCGGGAAAAAAGGGGCTAAGGCATCGATTGAAAATTCTGCCCTAGTTGCTGCTGATGCAAATGAGAGTAGAACTTCCAATAGCCAGCGCAAAGCCGAGGACAAGCCTTGGATATGGTGTGATATCTGCAATAAACCCAACAGTAAAGACACCGATTGAACCTAATTTGAAACTCTAATCTGCTAAACCTGAAGATGTGAAGAATAGGTTCAATTTGAAAGGCTGGTTGGTAGACTGATTTATCTGTCGCATACTCGCCTAGATATAGCTTTTGTAATGAGCATGGTAAGTCAATTTATACACTCACCAGGTCTAGAACACTTCGAGGCTGTGCACTTTTAAGAATCCTAAGGTACTTAAAGGATTCATCAGCCTCTGCTAAACCCGGAGATGTGAAGAATAGGGAACAATTTCAGAGGCTGGTTGGTAGACTGATTTATCTGTTACGTACTGGCCCAGATATAGCTTTTGCAATGAACATGGTAAGTCAATTTATGCACTCACCAGGTCTAAAACACTTCGAGGCTGTGTATTTAATTTTAAGAATCCTAAGGTACTTAAAGGGATCATCAGGGAAGGGCCTGCTGTTTGAAAAGCACGGTCACCTACAAATTGAAGTATATACAGATGTAAACTGGGCTGGTAGTATAATTGATAGAACTGGGAGTATAACTGATAGAAGGTCAACATCTTGCTACTGTACTTTTGTTAGAAGAAACCTTTTTACTTGGCTTAGTGAAAAGCAAAATGTAGTGGCAAGAAGTAGTGCTGAAGCCAAACTTAGATCAGTTGCCCACGAAATTTGTGAGGTGTTGTGGGTTAAGAGAATCTTAGACGAGCTGAAGGTCTCAAGTCCCTCTCCGATAAAGGCATACTGTGATAACAAAGCAGCAATCTCAATAGCACATAAACTTGTTTTTCATGACAGAACCAAGCATGTTGAGGTAGACAAGCACTTTACCAATGAGAAAATAGAGAGATTGGGCAGATTTGTATGACCTATATACCAATTGATGAATAGATTACGGATTTTCTTACAAAGGGTCTGTCTAAGAAACAATTTGAGAAATTGATGGGACAAGCTGGCTATAGAAGATATCTTCAAACCAGCTTGAGGGAGAGTGTTGGAAAGGAGAATATTCGGTTAAGATTTTTTGCTGATCTTTAGGGATTGCCTAGCTATATTTTATATTTAAATATAGGCCTAGTCAACTTTGTAAATAAGAAAAATTAGTATAGGCCTAGTCAACTTTGTAAATAAAAAAAATTGGTTGTATAGTTATTTTGTTTCTTTTTTAATGCCTTGTATAGCCTATAAATAGTATATGTGTATATCAAAGTATCAATGAAATACCATTTTACTAAGATAATTTTCTCCTAATTATTTGTTGTTTAGAGATCATAGGTTAACTCAACTTGTGAGATAAAATATTTTTCAACTATTTAATATCAGTTACATGCATAAATCTATTTTTGTGTCATTCCACTATATATTCATTTATATATGTTTATTTATATATATATATATATAATTCAAGCTCAAGCCATCTTAAAGTTGGAGAAAATATCATGATCAAAAGATTTGATGAAATGGAAAATTAGGGCAAGAAAATTCTAGATCTCATTGTCACCATAGTGTTGAAGCACTAAAAGCACTAAATGACAGAAGAACTTTTGAATTTTATCCAATGGTCATTATTGAATGCCAATGAATATGTGATGACAAAACATCATATCCTGACGTGACGTGACATCCATGTAGTCAAGGAAAAAACATACCACTGTCTAGTGCACATAAAATACAGATAGATATATTTAGTTGAGGTTTTCACTGTGGGAAAAAGAGGGACCACGACAGACTTTATTAGTTCGTTCCCTCACCCGCCAGATAGATATATTTGGTTGGGGTTTTCACTGTGGGAAAAAGAGGGACCACAACAGACTTTATTAGGGAGTTCATTCCCTCAAACAACCCCCCGCGCCCCCCCCCCCCCCCCCCCCCCCCCAGATAGATATATTTGGTTGGGGTTTTCACTGGGAAAAAGAGGGACCCCCTTGGTTGGGGTTTTCACTGTGGGAAAAAGAGGGACTACAACAGACTTTATTAGGGAGTTCATTCCACCCCACCCCCCCCCCCCCCCCCCCCCCCCCCAACCCTTCTTTTAACTATGCTGTTTTGAATGTCCTAAATGGCATGCTTAGACATCATGTACAACCAAAACTCCACCAACAATGGCCTCTCAATGAGCCCTAGAATCTCCTTCTCAAATGACTTTGTGGACTCCTCCAATCACTCTCACCACCGTGAGAGGTCCTCCAGAGAAGCTCCGGTGTCCTCAGACTTTGAATTCTCTGTGACCAATTACTCCATGATGAGTGCTGATGAGCTCTTCTTTAAGGGTAGGTTGTTGCCATACAAGGACTGTGGCAGCAACCATTGCCAGAAGACCACTCTCAGAGATGAGCTACTGGTTGGCGACGACGACGGTGATGGCGGTACTGGCAAAGCTTCAATGAGGCCTCCTAAGGATTCCACCAGGTGGAAGGAGCTTCTGGGGCTGAAGAACACTCACATAGGGTCCAGGAAATCTGCTAAGAATGATGGGTTTGTAGAAAAGAGGCCTGCTTTGATTCAGGAGGAGGCACATGCCAACATGTCTTCACAGGTACGAATGAGAGAAAAAAATATAACTCAAATATATGTTTAGTCCAAAGTTCTCTTAACTTTTTTTTTATGAAGTTATTAAATTTTTTTTTTTTCCTTCTTCCTCGATCCGTTAAATACTCTCACACACCCACAAATGTTCACTGTGGAGTTGGAACCCATCACCTTCCCTTTAAAGGAAAAGAGGTTGTATCAGCTGGGATGGCTATTTTTTTTTATGAAGTTGAGTTAGAAGAATTGCCTACATTTATATATATATATATATATATATATATATATATATATATATATGACAGTCTTTTGTGGTCTTTCAAACCCAATTTATATATATATATATATATAACAGTATTTGTGGTCTTTGGAATTTAAATTATTTTGGACTCTGTGTGGTTCAGTTTTTAAAAAATAATATTCTAATTTTTTAAAAATGGACGTTTTCTTAACTGAGTTTTTTTGGAGAATAGTTTTCAAAAACCATCAACTAAACAATTTATTGATTTATTTATTTTTGTACAATTTTCTGATTTTTCAGTTTTCAAAATAAAAATTATCTGAAAATTTTGAACTGAACATGTCTTCGATGTTTAAGGGTTATTAAAAATTGATTGGGGGATTAACAGTTGTTATGTGTGTGTGTGTGTGTTTTTGTAATATATCTGATTTGGTGCATTTTGTCTGCAGGAAGAGGTCAGTGATGGAGGGTCGAGTTGCAGGGATGTGGAGTTGGGGATGTAATGACATTGTCGATGGTTATGTAGGTTTTGTAGGTGTCTAGGGATTTTTTTTTTTTTTTTTCCTTTTTTTTTTTCACTTTTTGTTTTTGAGAGGATGATGGGATGGTTCCATCTATTTTTTTAGTTGAGTTTTGGATAATTTTTAAAGGCCCTAATTAATTTTTGTTAATTAGTGGTTGGACTTAACCTTAGATTCATCTTAATTTCTTCTTCTGGTGTCTTGGTGTTCATTTCATTTTCATCCCCTAGGAGTTAGTGTTTTGCTGTTTTATGTACAAAATGTATGCAATTGAAAAACTTTTGGATCATATATAAAGTAACACGTTAAAGGGTTAGTTACCAAAATAAATAAATACTACATGGCTACGTATATGCATAAGTATGCTAGTATTTTATGATCACCTTTCGGAAAAAATATATATATATCCTGTGATTTATAATATTTTTAATGTTATTTTTGGGAGTATGGAATAGTAAAGTGGCAAAGTTTGATACGAACCATCAACATAACTCGAATACAACACGAGTTAAGCGAGTTTGGATTGACCTGAAACGGATTCGGGTCCTAAACGGTTTAGCATGATTAACCCGTTTGTTAATCGTGTCATGTTTGGATTGAAACCCCGTATAACTCGTTTAACTATATGTGTTATAAAAAAAATACTATTAAGTTTCAAAATAACTATATAAACTTGTACTAGGTATCTTATAATTTATTTAGTAATTTGGTTAGATTGAAACTTATATTTTTTTAATATTTATTGTTTGATCGAGTATTATTAATAATTTAAATAATATAATATTTCGTTTTATTAAATAAGTCATTAAACGGGTTACATGTATAATCTATTTAATAAACAGGCCTGGTTAGTGTTGAGGGTTCATAACACAATTATTAAATTGGTCCTATTTGGGTTATGTTGTTTAGTATAATATCCTTAGGTTGACGTGTTCGCACGAATTGCCACTCCTACGGAATTGACAGCTTGAAACTAAATTTTCTCCATTTTTAAATTTATATTGCCCATTTAGTGCTCCCAAATAAGGATAATTCATTTGGATTTTGAGCTGAATTGGATGAATTAAGAGCAACATTGATAGTGGTTGAATTGGGTTGTTTTTGTGATTGGATTAAATGAAAATTTTAGGAACAATTGTGAGGCCTGCGGCTATAAACCATTTTGCATTCCAAGATAAGATAATGTAGTATTTTGTGCTAGGGTAAATTTTGCTTATCTTCTCTAAGGTTTGTCAATATCCATATCGATCCTTTTTATGTTTCATAATTCCACTTATCTCTCTTGAGGTTTTAGTTATGTAACAATTTCCTCTACCTGGCTATTTAGCCCTTCTAATGCTTGAATGACATTAAACATTTCATGGGCAAAACGGTAAAAAAGTCATTGTCAGGAAAGGTAAGTGAAATTATGAAATGTAGAGGGTCTATTTGGGATATTGACAAACCTCAGAGGAGGTAAATGGAATTTATCCTTTATACTAATAGTTAGTGGTTATTTCCTATCAAGATAAATTGTGAAAAGATAAAGGGTAAAATTTTCTTATCTCTCCTGAAGTTTGTCAATATCACACATGGATCCTTCTATGTTTCATAATCTTACTTACCTCAGTTAAGGTTCTAGTTTATGTAATAAACAGAATCTGTTGATGTTAGCGGCAGAAAATTAATAAAAGATCAGTTTTGACCTTCTACCACAGGAAATGACAGTAAACATTTGATAAAATAACACACTACCATTATTAAGTTGGACGACAGTTATTAACAGGGAGGTAAGAGAAATTATGAAATGTAGAGAAAGTCTATGTAAGATATTGACAAACGTCAATAGAGGAAAGTGAAATTTACCAAACGGAGAAATTATTGAATGGTCAGGCACTAAAAAAGATAAATTGTGAAAATTCATTAATTGACTAGGGCATTATATAGTAGTAGTACTGGAAAGTAAGAAACTCAGGGAGGCATTGCATGTTGTAGTATTGGATAAAAAGGATAGAAAAAGAGAGAGATGGAGAGAAAGAGTAAATATATCTCTTGGTATGTGTGTGTGTGTGTGCGCATTTATGGTAAGGGATATATTTTAAAGAGGAAAAAAATATTTTTGGAATTTTGAATCTCGAACACCATATGTTCTTAGGGATGGCAAAAGTCTCTAACCCGACAGGAACCTACCCCGCCCCATTTAGGGAGGGTTAGGGGACCCATTTATGAAAATAGGGATGGGGGGTCGCGCGCCCCACCGGGGGGGGGGGGTATTGGGGGAAGGGTAAACCTGCCCCGATTATGGTGTAATTTCACTAAATTGCCCTTATATACTATGATATATTATTAAATTAGATTAAGTATGTATATATACACACACACACACACACACACACTTTTCTAAAACCTTAGTCCTAGCCTCTCATTTCATCTCACACTCTTGACACTTCAGAAACAGAGAGAGGCTCAAGCATCTACAAATCTATCTCTTCGACACCGACGGCAAGATCAATCCATCGTCGTTGATAACTTATCATCGTCGCCGGTAACCCATCAAACCATCATCCTCGCCGACAAATTATGATATATTACTAAAATAGGTTAAGTATATATACATATATACATAGAAGGAAACTTTAACCCTTATGTCGTTTCATGTCTCAAGTCTTGTTGAAAAAAAAAAAAAAAAAAAAAAAGTCGCAAGTAAGGATGGCAAAAATTCCTATCTCGGCGAGGCCCCGCCCCGTTTGTGGTGGTTTTGGGAACTAATTATGTTAATGGGGAAGGGGATTGCTTTGAAAAATTCAGTGGGTTTTGGTGCGATTATGTGGGTGAAAAAATTAAACAAGGATGGGATGGATAATGAAATCCCCTCCCCCCAAACCGCCTCATTGGCATCTCTATATGTTCTACTTAGGTGACTTCTCGATGATAATTATTTAATGGCTAGATGACATTACGTCCTTCACACACATTTTAAAATATTTAAGGGAAATACACAAAACTTAATAGAGAGTTGTTATATGCATTATTTATTTATTTTATTATTTTTTGCTTAGTGAAATTGACGGAAAAACATTATGTAGCTGACGATAATAATGGGAACAAGAACCAAAGGACCAAATGACCCAGCGATATCACTCTTTTTTTTCTCAAAAGAGAAGTCGGGGATTCGAACCTCAGTGGAGTTAGAGTGCGTGCGTAATTGCTTTAACTTCAAATAAATAAATGGGAACAAGACTGTTAAGTAATGCCATTAATTTTCATAGTGTGAATGAAAAATATGATACCTTTATAAGGATGTGACTACCTTACCGCCCCAACTTTTTCTCCCATCTCTCTCTAACAGGCAGCTTGGTCTTCTTCACTCTGCCTCCCTGCTCCCTTCCATGAGGTGGGGAGATGAAGGCCGCCTCCCACGGCTGCAATAAACTCGGCGTGTTTCAATAAGTGTGCTCCGTGTGTTTTTTTATGCCTTTTTTTTTTTTGTTTTCTTCGGCTAGATCTATTTATGTTCGGTTCGTTTTCGAATCACATGGGTAGATTTGTTATTTTCTCCGACTAGCTCTCTGGTCTAAGTCGGTTTTGGTTTTCCCCACCTCGATTTAATCATTTTTTTCTTGATTTGATCTTGTGCGGGGTTTCTTAGGTGTTGGAGCGCCTTGTGGTTGTAATTTTGTAGCGGTTGCCATGATGATGGCTAGATCTTTCGGTCTCTCTTGTTTGCTGCGTTCTTCCGTGGTGGTTTCATTTGCAGAGTGTTAGGCTCTGTTTCCTCCACAAATTTAGAGCATGTTCTTCATTTATTAGATTTGTTTCAAGATTTGTTTGCCTTTTTTGATTTGACTTTATGCCTCTGTACTGCCATCTTGACTTTAGGCCTTTGTACCTTTAAATGATAAAAAATAAATATAAATAAATAAATAAATAAACTTTATAAGCCAACTAGGTCCATGCATTGAATCCAAATAGTGTTTTTGAGTAGCTGGAATGACAAAAATAAGTTTTGTTTGGTTCTCACCATCCCAAATTGATCAAAAGAATTTTTATCAGCAGGACTCACCAGGTAGCTAGCTAGGAAGTTGTACTGAGACACACAGAGAATCAAGCAGTCAAAATGCCAGCCAAGCTCTAGCTGTGCATCATATATAAAAGTACATGTTGAGGTCATATTATGTCATTAATTTAAATGAATCCCAACATAAATTTGGGTGGATTCCAGTCAAATATGTACCTCAAAGTTTTGTCAGAGAGCCAACAAACTCTTGATGGTCTTCTGATTCTCTCCCCCTTTTCATACTTCAAAATGACATAAATTATCTAAGAATAAAATTATTAATAAAATAAAGGGTAAAGTAAATAAAAAATAAAAAATCTTTTTTCAATAAACCCCTTTGTCTATTTTTTCATGAAAAAATTTCCCTCAAATATTCAAAAAGGTATAAAAGTGAATACTTGAACTAAAATACCATTTTATTTAAATCATAATTCATCCGAATTTAAAAAATTCATATTTCATAAATGGTACATTCAAAAATTATAAATAATATATATGTACAAAAATCTTATGAAATAAGGATTTCAGAAATATAAGATTTGTACAACAAACCTCCATAACCAAAAAGAAATCGGCAATCTAAAAATCTGTTCTAACAATCTTATTTTATTTTAAAATAAAATACTGGGGATATTTGCAAAAAAAAATTCAGACTTATTCATTTACATATGAAGCATAACATATAAAAAATTTAGCCCAAAAAGAGATCGATTTTATGAGATATTATATTGTGCGTCAAAATATTTTTATTTTTTTTATAGACTCACCATTTAAAAAACAAATTAAAATGAAAATTTGATCTCTTTTGGAGTTAAATTTTTTATATGTTATTCTCCATATGTAAATGAATAAGTCTGAATTTTTTTTTTTTTTTTGCAAATATCCTGAATATTTTATTTTTAAAAAATAAAATAAGATTGTTGAAGTATATTTTTAGATTGTCTATTTCTCTCTGGTTATGGAGGTTTGTTACACAAATTTTATATTTCTAAAATTCTTATTTCATAAGCTTTCCATGTATATATTATTTATAATTTTTAAATGTACAGATGGTGAGATATGAAATTTTGAAGTCCGGACAAATTAAAATTTAAATAAAAGGACAATTTGATTTTGTCTCTTTTATTCTCTCAAATAATTGAGGGGGTTCTTTGGTAAAAAATAAATAAAGATAATTTATTGAAAAAGCTTATAAGTTAAGAGGGTTTTTATACTTTACTCTAAAATAAATAGTGATAGAAAATCCAAAATTGAACACATCCGACACTAATAAAATGAATAAGGATAGAAAGTCCAAGACTGAACACTTAGGACTAACTAAAAGAGGACTTTCAAATTACTTATCATTATTCTAATAAAGTTATTAATGATATAATTCTGACACCGAAACTTTCGGTCAACATTAACTCCATTAGTTTTCTTGGATGGTTGGATGTTATCTCCTTGGTCTATAAAAATTTGCAGCTTTGTAAGACACCTCTTTTTTGTCAGGAAATAAGTGAACAGAACAATGAGACATTTTAAAGGTCTCAATTAATTTTTGGATTCATTCCATAAAACTCTCCTGGACTACTAAAATTTTCATATTAACCTTATGTTATTGTGCAATTAACTTTAAGGGCGAGTAATAATTTTTAAGACACATTTATCGTTTGTTTGTTTTAACGTAAAATAACTTTTTTTGGAAAATATTTTTCTTTTCAGCATCGTTTGTTGCAACGTAAAATTTTTTTTTTGAATTTTTTTTTTTTAGGTAAAATATTCTTTTATTTTTACTTTGTCGATGTTTGGCAAAGGTCTATGTCGAGGTTAAGGTCGAATCCATCGGGTGGGACATGTAAAATAACTTGCTGAAAATTGATGGATAAATTATTTTTGTTAAATTTTAGTATTTTTTTTTTTGGTAAATATTTTACGACAACCAAACATCAGAAAATAAAAAAATATTTTCTAAAAAATATTTTACGTCCAAACAAATGCTTCAAGAAAAATATTATTTTTATTTTTATTTTTTTTGTATTTAAAAAAAGATTTAGGTCAAGACTAAGTCCAGTCTATCAGGTTGGACGTCTAAAATAACAAGACCAAAACCAACAAAAACACAGACACTAAATGTAAACAAAGCAGAACAAGACTTAAGAATACAAGAGTGGGAGTAAAATCCGCACGGGTAGCTTAGTGGATAAAAGGTCTCTTGGGGCAAATTGTAAACTCGGAACGTCCTTTGTTCGAATGTTTGTGCACATATCTCGAGTTTACAAACCATCCACCACTGGTTTTAAAATTCATCTTAGTAATATGGTTAGCAAGAATTGAAATTGATCAGATGGAGATTAGTATTTGATTTGGAGCGGTCTGATTCTCAATATGGTTCAGTAAAGGCTATTGAGTTTTGGTGGTTTGGTTGTATTCTTTGGTGCTTAGATCTTTGAACTCTGTTTTTGCCCCTTTTGCTATAATGTTGGTCTGTTTGGTGGTATAAATTGACTTCATTATTATTATTTTTAATATTTTTTTCCCCTGGGTGTGATTATTTTATTGATACAATAATGATACAAGAATACAAGAAGAAAAATGGAATTTAAATCCTCAAGAAAACTACAGAATTAAGCAGAAAATGCAAGGCTTCTACTTTCAGTCGAAAAGGCTGAATCCCAGCTAAACAAGCATCAATTGCAAGCTGTGTAGGTGTCCTGCTGTGTTCCACATGTAAGTAATCATTCATTTCTGCTGTGGAACACACGTACTTTCATTTATTTCCTTCCAAAGGTGCCATACAGTTGAAGACCACGAGAGATCTTTGGTCCTAGGCCAATCACGTGCTGACACATAAATAAATACGTCAGCTTTATTTCACTTTTATTTATGTAATTGGCCGGGACCAAATAATAATTTCTGAAAGATAAAAGACTAACAATAAACTTAAGACTTCATGTCTGCTGCTTTTTAAAAGTTGTGTAAACCATTGAAGCTACTGAAAGTCAGTCAAGTGGCAAATGTCTATAATCCAATTCCAAACCTCGTCCAGGGAGCCATCATCACCGTTGTAGCAAATTTGCCAAATGGCAGAGATGCTATGTTCGGTTGTATAGAATTGAAGTCTTGAAATTGGTGGAATTGAAGAAAAGTTTAGTTCGATGTTACAGAAAAGTGAACTAAAATTTTCTTCAATTTCAATTTCAAGGACCCAATTTCATGCAGCCAAATATATACAATTCCTCTTGTCATCAAGTTGCAGAATTAATAGCTAACAGCAAAGTGTAGGAGATCCTAGGTCTGTATTACCTCCAAACAAGTTTGTAGCAACCAACTCTTAATTATCAAATACTCTGCTCAAATTCCAAACTGCCTTGGAAAATTCCATGCTTCCATTTAATTCTGTCATCCTCTGTGTGATTAGAGAATGTATGTCAATGTGCTGCAGTTTCCTGAGGCCAACTCTGTGGCATAAAATTGACTTCACTTGGGAAAAATAATAATTTAAGCTCCAAGTTGTTCAAACTGAGTTTACATCATGATTCTATGCTTGACAATCTCAATACTAAAAGCCTGATTCATATAAGAAAGTGGTTCAAAAAAGCATAAGATCCTTTAACAAAAACAAAACCAGAAGGCCTACAAAAAAAAAAAAAAAAAACACACACACACAGGCCACTGAGAACTACAATGCAAAATTCAGCTGAAACAACTAGTATCAAGAGCAACCCAAAACAAGTACAACCCGGCCGAACGAACATCCAAAACAAAATACAAACCAGCCAACTCAAAACAATTATAGATTCTAGGAGATTCCAGGATCAATATTGGTCTGGTTTTTCTTGACACCATGGAAGGGGCTGACTTAGATTCTCACTAGCTCTGAGGTGATTATGGTCTTCTACATTTAAGTCGAAAATTCCTTGAGTTAGAAGATTACGACATTATGTCGCTGCAAAAACACGTAATGTTCAAAAACAATTATGTTGTTAGAAAAGAGGCAAGGCAATAATACATGACAATTGTTAAGAAAAAGCAAGAAATGGTCTTTAAGGTTTTTCCATGAAATCTGAAAGTCCAATATTCATTTATGACATTTCAACCCATTTCGCAGTAAATGAAATTAGTTCTTGAATTTAATTTCTAAATCATACAAACTCAATAACGATAACTCACCATGTCATATTTATCTTAATGGCCTCAAATTCTACTTTAAATTCTATAGAAAGTGTGACAGGACCATTCAAATTTAAGTGGACAAAGGTTGCTTACAACTGAAAGAAGTTCATTTTTATGGAAATAAGGTTCCAAATAATCAATGTAGTTAATATCATGTCTCCAAATGAGATTTGCTGTATTGTATGGTCATTCAAGTAAAAGAAAGCAGGAGCTGACAATTAGGTTTCGTTATTTCTCAAAAGTATAGTCTTTCGGGAAAATGAGTAATGCAAACAACCATCTTTGTAACCCGCAAATCCAATCCTAACTACAGTTTTACATTCAATAATTGATCATCCTTCTTAGCTCCTGAAAAGTTTCCGAATTCCACAAGAAAATATCCAAATAAATTAGATAAAAACACAAAGCTTAACCAAATAACAGTCGAATTGAATACATATGTGTCAAAAAATTGTATAAAAAGGAACAAGAAATTGATAGTTGGTGTACCTCAGAAGAAGGATGAGTGGCTAATACAGCCTGAGGAGAAACAAAAACCACACAGATTTTCCGTTGGCAACTTTTGTTTCTGCACATCCAAACTGTTACCACAAAATTGGGTTGATAAAGTGACTCTCGGCTCCCAGAAGTTGCTTGAACTTTGGAAGAATTGGATCCTCTTATGCTGAGAGATGGTGGAAGAGGTTGGGAATCATTGTTTGTGGAAACATTAGGGCTTTTGGAGGAGGCTAGTATTATTTCCACAACCGTAACATTATGATCGAATACAGTTCTGCCATTTTTCCCTGTTACATGTGGTCATAAGCAAGGTATATAAAAAAGAAAATGTTGGTATATGTTATGGGAACTATTACCATTGAGCATTGATCTCTGCCTGGAACTTGATCTCATAGCTCTCAACCTTTGTCTTCAGAGTCTCAAAATCAGCATCAAACTTCTCAGAGACTTCCCTCACTTTCACAAGCTCTGCTTCCAGGTTTCTGATTTTATATTTGGCATTATCACATTTGAATTTAGCATCCATATACCTCTCTAAGTCCAAGGAAAATTCTGAATCGAAGAGAAGGGTTCGAAACCAGCTCGGTGGATAAATTAAAAATCTAACATCCATGCCCAAATCCACAAATGATTTCAACGTCTTCTCCCAAATTGGAAAATTTCCCCCAAGGGTGGTGATCTTGCAGGCTTTTATGGCATCTGCAATTTTGACAGTTTCTACAATCATGCCAGCAATCAGTGGCACCATTAGTGCCCCGTAGATAAGCACTAGCATGAGGAAGCACAGGCCTAGTGCGGCAGAGCTCATAGTACTTAGTCCGTATATGCTCGGGGATCTCAGAATCTATACACACCCTGTTGAGATGAATGTTGAAAGTTTCAAAACTAACAGCACGGTCAGAATCATTAGATAATTTGGAGCCTGCAGGAACTTTCAAACCAACCACTTCGCTATCGTTGTCAAATTGTTCTACTGGCAGCACAACAAGGACACAATATTATGGACTCACCAAATTAGAGTTCATATGCATACATTCACATGACTAAACATGTTAGGGTTCATAAATTCCATGTTTTGAACCTCAAATTTGCCTTAATGAATGCACCAAGCGCTTATGAAACTCAGAAATCCTTTAGAGCAGGGACTGAGTTTAATCAACTGAAAGACCAATTGAAGCTCACTGGACTAGGTCCAATTGATCAAGTATATACTTCAATCATTCAGTCTTTGAAATAGCAATTTCTAAATGTGATTCACTCTATAAACACACTAATCATTTTCAAATCCAAGATCTATATAAAAGGACCATATGCTCCAGAAAACACTTACAGTGGTGTGTTCTGCCGCATGAAATTGGAGGCTTGGAATTAGAATTGGAATTGGTTGAATTTGAGAATATTTTTGTTCAATTCTTTTAGTTATTTTTCTCAAATTCCATCAATTCCAATTTCATACAGCCGAACACAACCTTAGTATAAAACTGAGCTATCTTAAATTTTTGAGGCAATTTAGATTGCATCCTAACAATTAAATTACTAGAACTTTGTTTCGTTCATCAATCATATAAGGGACCAAATAGTCTATAATTCCATAATTTTTTCACTGAGTTCAAAATTATAATCAAAGCATTGATATCTTTTTGAGCAGCATAATATTACTTCATAAAAAATAAAAAAAATAAAAAATTGTGAGGGCAAAGAAACAAACCGTCTCCTGATCAGGATCAGCATCGAGACCTTCACGTTGCTCAACTTCAATTATATTCATCATTCATTCACTCAACACTTGTGTGTGCATATGAGTATATGACAGTGTGTGTGAAGGAACAACACAGAAATTAGTGAAGAAATGGCAAAGAAGAGGAGAGTTCAAAGAGCGGAATCGTGATAATCGCAAAATTAAATCATAGTGAGAATTTGAACGAGAGTGCGCTCGAAGTGTGAGACTACGGCCATGTTTGCACGCTCCCACTTCTACACTTAACACAGATTAGATGAAAAGAAACCTAATGAATCTACTCAAATTGGGCACTGCTATTTGGTGGATAGGAATAGGAGGAGGGGAAAAGAATGGTAATTATTGAAAAAAAAGAAAAGAATGGTAATTAAATGGAAGGAGTATATAAATTTTGAGGAAAAAACAAAAAACAAAAACAATAAAATGAAGAAGAGGGTTTTGGAGGGAAAAATAGGAATGATGAGTAAAGTTTTTTCTATCCACGCACAAATTATGAAAGAAAATGGCCACAAAGTTTAAAGATATTTTTTTTGTATCCATTTTATCTTTACTTTTTGTAAAAGACAAAATTATACACATGAGGATTGGATAAATTACTTTCAACTTTATTTACTCTTAAATTCACATTTCAACGCACTTACTTAGGGTCAGTTTGGTAGAATGAAAAGAAATACAAAATTATATTTGATAGGAAAGATTGAAAGGAAAAAGAATGATTTAGAGGTATAAAATAAAGTTTGAATAGTAACTTTTGTTATCCTCCCAAAAATGAAAGGAAAAAGAAAAAGCTAATTTTTTTAAAATGAAACTTTGTTCATTTCAAATTTATCCTATTTTAATAAAAGACAAACTCTATAAAGAATGATATAGTTATAAATACATTAAAATAATTTTCTTTTTTTTCTTTTCCCAAACATAATTATTATCTTTTCTTTTATTAATCAATCATAAACAATTAACACTATCCTTTTTCTTTTCTCAAACATGATTATTATCTTTTCCTTTATTAATAAATTATAAACAATTAACACTATTCTTTCCATTTCCTTTCCATTCTTTTATTTTCTTTTTTTTTTTTCTCTCTTAATTAATGTTACCCTTCTTTTTCTTTTTCACTCTACCAAACCTAGCCTTAAATCCACACTTCAAATAATCCAAGTTAAATTTTTTCCTACAAATTTAATGTTGACGTCATTACCAAGATATAAATCTTCTCCGACAAGGGGTATGTATAGCATGATCCGGTTAAAAGTTCTCTAAATTGGTAAATTTGCTATTGGTTAGATGAGAACCAACACTGAACAGTAAAAGTGAAAGAAGGTGGAGTGAAAAGAAGAAAAACAAATTATTTAAGATTTATTTGGCTAGCATAAATATTTTTTAATAAAATTATGTGAAAATCTCATTAGTTTGCAATACATGAAAGGTAATAGAAAATTTATAATTTACATCTGTTATCCATATCTTTATAAAATAGGACAATTATCCTAAATAAATTTATGCTTAATATATATATATATATATATATATATATATATATATATATATATATATATATATTTGTATAACACTTGTAGAGAGATTTAAAACTATGATACTATTTTTATTAAAAATTATGTATAAATATATTTTATGGATCAAGTACAGAAAATACTCCTAAAGTATATTTACAGTGCATATCATACTCCTATAATTTCAATTTGGTACAAATAAGTCCATCTGACAAATTACCCTTAACCATTTTATAAAATATATAAAAATAAATAATTTTGTAAAATAACTAAAGACACTATTGAAGGACGCCCCTCACATGCAAAAAACACCCCTAAAGTTTTAATTTGGTGCAAATAGATCTCTCTGACAAATGTAAACCCTAAGTTGAATAAATTAACCTTGCTGAACCATTTTATAAAATATATAAAAATAAATAATTTTGTAAAATGACCGAAAAGAACATTATTGGAGACACCGACAATAGTAAAGATAAAAATATAAAAGAAAAGTAAATATAAAAATAAAAAATAAAAAACGAAAATAAAGTGCAAACTAAAAAAAGCAAATATGCCCCAAACTCTGAAAACCAGTGTACACTGATATTGAGACTTTTTTGTGTTTTTTTTTTTTTTTAAACAGTGGTATGAAAATATATATATATAAATAGTAGAAAACACTAAACTGAAATCTCAAAAAAATCAAATCCTTGTTTACAAATTCTCAAAGATTAAAAAAAAAAAAAAAAAAAAAAAAGGAGAAGGAGAAGAAGAAGAAAGAAAGAAAGAAAGAAAGAAAGTAATGTGCACATTACACCCCTATGCCTATACTATGAGGTTAGTAACATATATATCCCTTTGGACATTTTTTAAAGAGTAAAAGGGTAAAATGAGTATTACAACATTTATGTCAAATTTATTGGGGAGTATCTTTGCAGTGTAAAAAATTTAGAGGTATTTTTTGCACACTTTTTCAAATAAGGATAAAAGTACTGCGGGGAGTATAATTTATGGGTATTTTCAGCACTTGTCCCTATATTTTATTGTAGATATTAAAAAGAGGAGAATAATTGAATTTTCAAAAAAAATTCTTGAAAAGTAAATTTTTTTCCTTTTTTTAACAAAATTGTGAAAAAATGAGGTGATTATAAAAAATCACAACTTCCCACAAAAAATTTCATTTCCTACTATACAAACTCTTAAAAAAATTTAAAAATTTGGGTTTCTTTTCTTTTCTTTCTATTTCCCATCTAACCAAGCCTAAACCAAATTGTTCTGTTTCATTCACAGTCATTGCTCTCTGGGTTGGTTGGTTAGTTTGTCGGTCAAACTAGACGAGAAGCTTCTAGAAATACAGTTTAAGCCCAATGGGCAATAGGTTGGCCCGTTTTTCTTTTTCTAATCTTTGTATCCCTTTATTCCTTTTCATTATTTCCCCTCAATTTTGTCAAGAAACAAGCCTGAAACATTGGCCAATTTTTTGTCAATTTCCTTCTAATTCTCTCCAATTTACCAAGCAAATCCTGATGCAATTGTTTTGTCAATCAATTTTAAATCCAACTAATATGGGTAGCATAAAGGTTCTTTATCACCTCACCTAAGCTGAAATCAATTTTAGGACCAAAAAAAATGGAGTTCATCGATAACAAAACATGTATTATGTATCGATCTTTCCATTTACTTCAACCCTTAACATGATGTGATTAACATGACAGTACAGAAGATTGTCTTAAATCAAATCTCCGTGATAATTATAATTGACGTACTATTTGGTTTACTTGTGATTTGTAGGTAGGTTATAAGGTTTACACATGACATTAGAATGGGGTTTTAAAGTCTTCACTATTATATGGCGATTGTAAAATATTGTAGAGAGAGTTTAAAGATTATAGAATGTTGATGAATTTGTAAATTCTAGTAAATTTTAGAATATTTTGAAAGAATGAAGAGTTTTGTAGAGTGTAAATATAGGAGGCATTTATGTTGCCGTTTGAGAGAGTAAATCATCTATATATAGTGTGAAGATTTCATTAGTAATCAACTGAAGCAGATTATAAAATAATTCATTGTGTAGAATAGATATATGCGGAGAAATTTTCGTCCACTTCGTTTATTTGGATATTAAATGTTTTATGAAAAATATTTTTTTTATTTTTGTTAGAAGATGGGTTGATTTATAACTTAAGTAAAATATTTAATGATTTAAAACCAAACAAAAGCAACTGAATCTTATGCGACGAGCCAACCAACTGATCAATTGATTCATCACCTATAATATTGTATAGATGAAACACTGTAATTTGGAGTTGAAATATTTAATGATTTAAAACCAAACAAAACCAACTGAATCTTATGCGAAGAACCAACTAATTGACCAATTGATTGATCACCTACAGTATTATATAGATAAATACCGTATATTCTAATTTCGAGTTGAAAATATGAGTGAAAATAATAGTCAATTGCTAAGATTCCAATAGTTTATTGCATGGAATTAAAATGTCTTTGAAAAAGAGTTTGTTGTACATATCCAATAGTTAATTACCAAAAAAAACATATCCAATAGTTTGCCATATCATTGAATGGAATCACAAATTTACAATTAAAAAACATGTTGAGAAGGATCACCCATACACATCCGTACTGTTAATGATTTGAAAACACAATATTTCGTTTCGAAGGAAGAAATGATAGCACTTCAATATTTAAATTTGAGGCCTTTGTGAGATTATTAAACCTAGTGGTGGAATGTTAATGTGATATGAGTGCGCAGTGAAAGCGTGTAGATGATGTAGGAGTGATGCTCTATATTGTCACTAGAATATCAAAGAAGCTTTAGATATCTATAAGTTTATAAGTTTATAGATTCTTATAAATTAGCATATGGTTATATTTGTATCTTGGGTAGTTGTAGTAAAGTTCTAGAGAAGTAATATTGACCTTACATTTGATTGGATTTTAGTTGTTTACCAAGGATTAGTATCCTGTATAAGGTTATAATCCAAAGATGAGCTAAAGGAGTTCGGGAAAGAAACCAGATTTTGGAAGAATTCATGTTACAATTTTGAAGACAAAATTATTGTTAAGGGTGATAGAATGTAACATCCCCAATTTTTGTACGTATTGTCGTATATATATTCATATATGCACATGGTTTAGTGGTTAAGTGTCCATCTGTAATATTTTTATAATTTGGATATTATACATATAGATTTACATATAAATGGTCACACTGTTTAACAATACGACAATAGAGATATAATTAGGATAATACTTGATATTATATTTCGATTATTAGCCTACGATCAAGGGCAATTCATAATTGAAGATATTTTTCGAGTACAAACAAGGGGCTGAAGGGTTTTTTAAAAATGTTCTAGAATGAATTAGAAATGGTAGCCCCAGAGACGATAATTGGAAGGTACGACTATCAGAGTATTTTTACTCACATGATTATATAGTTTTATATGAAATGTTGTTATCTGATAATTATTGTTTTGGAAATTTACATAGGAATATTGGAAGAGGCGATTGTGTGGTATCATGAAACTGATAAATGGAAGTTTATTCGGCAAGTTTAATCTTACTTCTTCTATATGATTGAGTACAGTGCATTATATTCAAATAAAATATTATTGAGAGTAATTAAATATTGGGTGATTATGTATTTTTATGATTATTATCTGAATGTTTAGAATCATTTTATTACGTAAATGAATAAGCTTGATCTATTTTTGGTGTTGATAAATATTATCAATAGGTGGGTGTATTGATTATGTTGTTAAATCAATTTGAGATTTTTAGATACCAGAAATTGAGGCTCCAACTAGATTTTAAAGAGAATTGAAATGATTTGTTTAGTATTGTCTGCAAGTGGACATGTGTATTGATTCAGTTTTGTGACTCCACGAGTATCTCATTCTATTAATAACTACCATTTGGGTTTGTATCCATACAAGGGTGGAATATATTTTTTTACCTATTTTGGGAATCATGTGTCAGAGTTGATGGGTTCCCCACATAATTTGTTGAAAATGTTAGATTCGTTCCTTATCTACGTGTTTATATTTGGATTCGTTCCATAGTATGTATTTGGTTTTGTTCCTTACCATGTGGTGGCATGTGATTCTTAATTATGAGGTTTGATATGTATTCACCTAAGTTGGAAATGTGATCATTTATTTGAGAAAATTTTGTGGAAGTTACATTTAGCATATTATAATTACCTGGGGTATGGTAGCTGTCTAGTTAGAGGCTGCACCAATTCTGTTTTATTAAGTATTATGTGATGTATAGTGGTATTTGGAAGTCTGGTAAGGTTATTAGTTGCTGAGCATGGATTTTGCCGGCTTGTGAGCTCACTCCATTTTAACATTTCACGTACTTGGTGGTTGTAGAGTTGGCGTTGAGGACCAAAGCAATTCAGAGTTTCTATTTTTCTTAGTTATAGAGAGATTTTTATTTTGAGGATTTTATATAACTTCATGTTGATTTGAGTAATGTATTTTGAAATAATTTTTAGTTCACAACCATTTTGAGTATTGTTATAAGATATATTTGTATTCGAATTTTGAGAGCGTGACACAATATTTCGTTTCGAAGGAAGAAATGATAACACTTCAATTAAGCGATTCGTGACACAATATTTCATTTCGAAGGAAGAAATGATAACACTTCAATTAAGCGTTTCGTAATATATATATATATATATATATATATATATATATATATAAATTAAAAAATTAAGCCTTTGGTGGTGTAGGTGTGACCACGCGCTGTGTAAGTTCCAATAAAATCCAGAGAAATTTCCAGCTCAAATAATCACCTAAAGTAACAATCCTCTGAGTCTGGAAAAACTTGAGACATCGAGCGGCATCCCTCGAGTCCTTAGCCTCGAGTAACAATCCTCGGGTCCCAAAAAATCTCAAGGAGACGTGTGCGGATGTGAATGTGTATTCTACAATACCACATTTCAGGCTTTCGGCAGGATCACATTGAAATCAGACGAGGGCTAACACCTTGATAAATGTATTAAGATTATGAAGGGAACACCACTATAGTCATAAAAATTGCAATATTGATTTCATATACAATTCTTGAGAGGTTAAATTGAAACTGATAGCCTTACAAAACATTGTTACTACTACTAATGATGACCACAACTATACTATCGATTACATATTTCCCATTTTTTAACTGTTAAATGTGGCTATAACCAAGGTATACAAAAAGAAAATGAGGGTTTATGGTCTAGGAATAATTACCATGGAGCATTGACCTCTGCCTCAAAGTTGAGCTCATGGCTCTCGGCCTTGGACTTCAGAGTCTCAATGTCAGCTTCAAACTTTTCCGAGGCTTCCCTCAATTCAACAAGCTTTGCTTCGAGGTTTCTGATCTCGTCTTTGGCTTGAATTCGATAAAATGTAGCCTCTAAATACCTCTTTCTATCCGACGAACCTTCTGATTCAAAGAGGATGGTTTGCAGGCGGCGCAGCCTTGCAATTAAAAATCCAACATCCATACCCAAAAGCTCAAATGATTTCAAGGTGTTCTCCCAATTTGTAAATTCATCCCGAGAGGTTGTGAGCTTGCAGGCTCTTATGGCATCTGCAATGTTCACAGTTTCAAAAATAGTACCAGCAATCAACATCCAATGAACGTCCTGGAGAATACCAGCATGAAGAAATGCATTCTTGCTGCAGCAGAGCTCATAGTACTTGGTCCGTATATGCTCAGGGAACTCGGAATCTATACACAACCCATTTACCGGAATGTTGAAATCTTCAAAACTTTTGATGTCGCTAAACTGAACAGCAGAACCAGTTAATTTGGGAGCTGCAAGATCTTTTGAACCCACCACTTCACTATCATTTTCAGATTCTACTGGCTGCACAAGTTTGGGTGCTGATATAGATAGACCTGTCTTCTTTTTCTTCTTTTGGGCCATAGACAATGAAATAGACTTTGGACGCTTCCTTTTCTTCTTGAGAGCTATCGTAACCCCCTCTGTATATTTTTGTAGTCCAATATCGACATGAACCATGGAAACTTAAAACATTAAAAATCAAATAATAATTGTCTGAACTATTTTAATCAAAAAAGGAACTGACAAACAAAGATACAAGTCAAACTAACCTGCATCACTTAGTTTTGCATGAGCATCCAAATCTAGGAGGCCAAGAGCACCATCTACCTCAGTCAAATTATTTGCTCTTATTATGTACACCTAGAGAAATGAGGAACATATATAAAGAGATCTATAGTAAATTGTTGGGACACTAAACCAAATTCTGGAAATTTCTGAACATTGAGTGTTGAAAGGTTCATTGTCATTGGAAGATTGAAGGCCACATATTAGGTTCATGTTTTTTGAAAGACTAAAAGATCTTAATTAATATGTATCTAAAGTATTCATGTATCTAGTGAATTCATGTACCCACAAAGCTATATATAGAGTCTGATGTATTGTGTTGATTATATGAAGAAAGAAACAGAAAGAATCATTTCAGAAATTAAAGCATCTTCTTCTTCTATTTTGTATTACTACAAAGTGGTATCAGAGCAAGGTTGAAAAATTCTGCAAAATGGCAAGTTCAAACAATAATACTTTGGCCTCTCTCATTCCTCGTTTTAATGGAGAAAGTTATGATTATTGGAGCAACAATGTGAAGGTGTTGCTAAAATCAATGGAGCTATGGAAAATTGTTGAAGAAGGATTTGAAGAGCCAGAAAATGAAGAGCAATTGACACAAGCATAGAAAAAGACTTTGAATAACAATCGAAAACATGACAACAAGGCACTCTTACAAATATATCAAACAATTGAGAAGTCGGTATATGAAAGACTTGCTAAAGCCGAAAGCGCAAAGGAAGCATGGGAGATTATTCAAACAACCTATAAAGGAGAAGAAAAGGTGAATCTTCAAACCTTAAGAAAGGAGTTTGAAAAGTTGGAAATGAAAGAAAGTGAAGGCATTGCGGACTATTTCACAAGAGTTACTTCCATTGTCAATCAAATGGCATCCAACGGAGAAATTTTAGAGGATCAAAGAGTGGTTGAAAAAATTCTTCGTAGTTTACCACAAAAGTTTGACTATGTGATGGCTGCTATTGAAGAATCAAGAGATTCTTCTACTCTCTCTTCGGAGGATTTGCAAGGATCATTGAAGGCTCATGAGATCAGAATCAATCAAAGGAATCCTCCTCCTTCTCAAACTGATCAAGCTCTAAAGTCCCAAATTACATTGACGGGAGGCCGTGACTCTTATCGTGGTCGTGGAAGAAGTGGAAATTTTAGAGGAAGGGGCTCCAGTTTTCTTGGAAGAGGAAGAGTTTTTCCAAGTAATGAAAACTATTCAAATGAAGGAGATAATCAAATCTCAAGAGGAAGAGGGCGTGGCTATCAAAGAGGAAGAGGTCGTGGTTATTTTGAATGTTATAATTGTAATAAACCTGGTCACATAGCAAGTGAGTGCTGGTATAAGCAAGAAAAACAAAACAAAGTTGGTTTTGTGCATGAAAACAAGAGAGAAGAAATGAACCAACAAGAAACTTTGCTACTAGTATGTCAAGGTGAGGCTATGGACGACGTTTGGTACTTGGACAGTGCTGCCAGTAAACATATGACAGGTAACAAAGTAATATTTTCAAAGTTATGCAAAGTAGACCATGGGCAAGTAAAAGTTGGAGATGGAAAGGCCTATGAAATCGAAGGTGTTGGTGAAGTGGAGTTCAAAACAAAATCAGGCAGAATACAGAAGATTTCTTAAGTTTATTATGTTCCTAGTTTGAAGAATAATTTGTTGAGTATTGGTCAACTTTTGAAGAAGGGGTATGATGTCCACTTTCATGATAATTGCTGCATCTTGTCAAGGAAAAATCAACTTGTAGCAAAGGTTAGAGCAGCGGCAAATACTTTATTCCCTCTTACTCTTCAGACTGCAAATTTGTCTTGTATGACAAGTGTCGATAAAGGAATCTCCAAGTTATGGCATGGCAGATTTGGACACTCGAACTATGGAAGCTTGAAGTTGCTCTCAGCAAAGATGATGGTTTAAGGGATGCCTCAAGTTGATCTTATGGATGAAGTTTGTGAAGATTGTCAACTTGGAAAGCAACATAGAAATCCATTACCGTCTCACTCCTCATGGCGAGCAAAGAGGTCTTTGGAACTTGTTCATTCGAATCTATGTGGTCCAATGTCAGAAACTTCTCTAAGAGGTAATAGATATTTCATTTAATTTATTGATGACTATTCAAGAAAAGTTTGGTTTTATTTTCTAAAAGAAAAATCAGAAGCATTTCAAGTTTTTAAATAATTCAAAGCTGAAGTTGAAAGATATTCTGGTCTTCTAATTAAAACTTTGAGAACTGACAGAGGAGGTGAATACCTCTCAAATGAGTTTGAGAAATATTGCAAAGACCATGGAATAAGGCATGAAATGACCGTTCTGTTGGGTTTGTGGCTCAAAATTTGTGCAGAAAATTAGTTTCCTTTTTCGTTTTAGAAGGTTGAAATTATTAGAGGAAATTGTATCACATTATGTTTATATTTTAGAGTTTTGATCATTATGGTAACTCCTTGTGGGCAAGTTAAGGAATACTTGTCCAACAAGGAATTTGGTTTGAAGACTCTATAAATAGAGATGGGTGTAAGAGGTTTAGAGAGAGAGAGAGAGAGAGAGAGATAAGAAAAAAGACATAAGGGGTTTAAGGGTAAGTGTTGTGAGGAGAGAAGTGAGTATATGTAATTCCCGAGTTTATACATATAGCCTCATAAGAGATGATGAGTGAGTGAGTGGGGTTTTGACATGTGGTTGTATATTCTCTTTCTTGATTCATAATAGTGAAATCTCTCTCTCCCATGGACGTAACCCTAGAGTTGGGTGAACCATATAAAATACTGTGTCGTGCGTGGATGTGTATGATTGTTATCCCCATATATGCTTGTGTTGATGTGATGTGATGTGATGATGCTTCCGCTGTGTGTGATGAAGGAGGGATTTAACTCTTAACAACAGCCGACCGTTGAGTGGGTTGGAGGGAGTTAATTATCCCCAACACGTTCTACATACACCACAACAAAATGGTGTTTGTGAAAGAAAGAATCGGACAATCATGGAGATGGCAAGGTGCATGCTTAAAAGGAAGAAATTGTTGCGAAGCTTGTGGGCAGAAGCTGTTTCATGTGCAGTTTATCTAATAAACAGATCACCAACAAGAAGCCTAGAGAATTGCACGCCTTATGAGTCATGGTACGGATCAAAGCCAAGTGTTCACCATTTGAAGGTGTTTGGAAGTACTGCTTATGCACACATTCCAGATGTGATGAGAAACAAGTTAGATGACAAATCAGAAAAATGCTTTTTCATTGGGTATAGTGAAAGGAGCAAGGCTTAGAAATTGTATATTCCGAGGACAAAGAAGATTGTGATTAGTCGAGATGTTCGATTTGATGAAAATTCTTCCTTTGATTTTGAAAAGGATGATGCAGAAAATCTACCCATTTTTCCTGATGAAGAGAATGATTCACAATCTGAAAGTGAAAATGAAGACTCCTCTCGAAGTTCCACTCCAAGAAAGATGAGAAGTTTGCAAGAAGTCTATGATGCTACCGAGCAAATTGATCAAAATGCTGCTGTATTTTTTGCCTTCTTTGCAGGGGAAGATCCAATTTCTTTTGATGATGCATGTAAGGAAGAGAAGTGGAAGCAAGTTATGAAAGATGAGATTAAGGCCATTGAAAAGAATGACATATGGGAGCTCCCGGATCTACCTCCACACAAAGAACCTATTGGTGTGAAGTGGGTTTACAAGACAAAGATGAATCCAGATGGCTCCATCAACAAGTACAAAGCAAGACTTGTGGCAAAGGGGTATAAGCAAAAGGAAGGAGAAGACTATACTGAGGTATTTGCTCGTGTCTAGACTTGACAATGTTCGTTTGCTCATTTCTCTTGCAGCTCAAAACAATTGGAAGATATTTCAAATGGACGTAAATCAGCCTTCTTAAACGGCATTCTCAAAGAAGAAGTTTATCTTGAACAACCACCTGGTTTTGTGAAGAAAGGGAAAGAAGACACAGTCTATAAGCTGAAACGAGCTTTATATGGGCTGAAACAATCACCACGAGCTTGGTACAGCCGAATTAGTTCCTATTTTGAGAAGAACGGTTTTCAGAAATGTCCACATGAGCATACTCTCTACACCAAAATTAGTTTGCAAGGAAGCTTCATGGTTGTAAGCCTATATGTTGATGATCTTATTTTTACTGGAAATAATTTGGAAATGTTGAATGGTTTTAAGCTCTCTATGATGAAAGAGTTTGAGATAACAAATTTGGGAGAATTGCATCATTTCCTTGGTATTGAAATTCTTCAATCCAAGAAAGGAATATTCGTTTCTCAAGAGAGTTATCCAAATGACATTTTGAAAAAGTTCAAGATGGAGACAACTCCATGCATTACAGGTTTGAAGTTAAGCAAAGAAGGTGAAGGAAAGTTTGTTAACTCCACTATGTTTCGGAGTTTAGTTGGGAATTTGATGTATTTGACAGCAACTAGACCGGATATCATGTATGCAGTAAGTTTTGCGATATGTCAAAGGAACTATTGATTATGGTATTTTCTATGAAGCAAATGTTCCTGTTAATCTTGTTGGGTACACGGACAGTGATTTGGCAGGAAGTGTGGATGATAGCAAAAGCACTTTTGGCTATGTTTTTAATCTGGGAGGTAGAGCAATTTCATGGAGTTCAAAGAAACAACCAATTGTTGCACTTTCTACCACTGAGGCAGAATACATTGCTGCTTCTTTTGCAGGGTGTCAAATTCTTTGGCTGCGAGGAATTTTGGAAAGTCCCAAGCACAAGCAAATCAGTCCAACAATATTGTTGTGTGACAATAGTTCAACCATTTCAGTTACAAAAGATCCAGTTCTTCATGGGAGAACAAAGCACATCCATATTCGTTATCATTTCTTAAGGAAGCTTGTGAATGAAGAAGTTATTCTTGTCAAATATTGCAAAACAGATGAACAAATGGCGGACATTTTCACAAAGCCTCTTGGTGGACAGTTTTTCAAAAGAAATGTTGCAAGATTGGGAGTCAAAAGTAAATTTGGTTTACGGGAGGCATTGTTGGGACACTAAACCAAATTCTGGAAATTTCTGAATATTGAGTGTTGAAAGGTTCATTGTATTTGGAAGATTGAAGGCCACATATTAGGTTCATGGTTTTTGAAAGACTAAAAGATCTTAATTAATATGTATCTAAAGTATTCATGTATCTAGTGAATTCATGTACCCGCAAGCTATATATACAATCTGATGTATTGTGTTGATTATATGAAGAAAGAAACAGAAAGAATCATTTCAGAAATTAAAGTATTTTCTTCTTCTATTCTGTATTACTACATAAGAGTGGACAATCTTGCTGTGGTACTATTACAGAAAGATTTTCTTGTGCAAGTGCTTGATAACATGAGTGGTGGGCTATGTTACATGGACTCTTCAAAAGTAGTGAAGTACCCGTGTTGGACACCTATTGCTCGAACATGGGTATGGGACACGTGTCCGACACTTTTGATTGGACATGTACTTAAAAAGCATATCCAATCATTATCCAATTATATTATATTAGTACTTTAAAACGAGTTAAATACCTATATTGAACATTTTATTATATAAAAACATTACTTTACTCTAGAAAATAAAATAAAATAATTAATAAAATTAACATTTAGCCGTGTAAAATCCATTCCACTGCTAGATGTTTTCTTCTAAGTTAATATATTTCATGTACTACAAAGAATCAAATCGCTGATTCTTGTTTCCATTTTTTATTTTTTCCCTGAATTCTTGTTTCCATTTTTCTTTTTTATTTGGGTTTGGGCTGGGGGGTGGGAGGGCAATACAAAGATATGCTATCCACCTTTCATGGAATCACTAAGAATATTAATTTGAGATATTCGTGCTTTCCCTGTTAAATCTCACAATTTTGTTTTTTTTTTTTCTATAAATAGCATCAATAGAACATTCATAACAGCAGTCACAAACCATGTGCCACCCAGACAAAATGAACATTTCTTCATGTTATCTCATAGTTGTTTTGTCTTAGCTATCCTTAAGTTAGTGAACTTCTAGGGAAAAAGCTATCTAGCAGTTCATTAACGCATAAAAGCAAAACCAATTTCTATACCATTATTCCAACTTTTGGTTCCTTTATTTGACATTTATCTGTTGTGTGTGGTGGAGTGTCAAGATCCACCACCACAGTCAACAATGAAAATTCACATCAAGTAATACGACAATCCCACTTCTTTTTTGGAAGGTAAGCGAACTCGAAATGGGGCTCGAACTGCTCACCTCACCATTGGAGAGGAGAGCTCAAAGCGAACAATATTGTTGACTGTGGTGGTGGGTCTGGACATGGAAGGTGGGGGAAAGGAGAAGTGTATTGTAATGGAGCGTGCAGACCTGTTAATATTCATTATATATAAGTGTATGAACTATGAAGGGGAAATGTATGTTTATTACACATTTATATACAACAAAATCTTTAATGTTTAGTCAACTATTTTATTAGTTTTCTGTTTGTGATAGTGTTGTAAAGCATAAAACAGAAGTGAAGAGAGAAATGAAACACGAATAACACAAGGATATTATGTGGTTCAACCACTAGGGCCTACATGCACGATACAAAGAGCCCAAAAGATTACATCACTTTTATAATACTCTCTCAACTCATATACAATACAATGGCAAAGGCTCCTTTATATAGGAGAAGAAAGTATGAGAATGGAAAGAGAGAAAATAGGAAACAAGGAGGATTTTTATTCATCTGTAACATCAAATCTTCAATAATAGGAAACAACAAAAGATTTTCCTCCGCTGATTTTTTATAATACTCTCTCAACTCATATACAATACAATGGTGGAGGCTACTTTACATAGGAGAAGAAATTATGAGAATGGAAAAAGATAGAAAATAGGAAACAAGGAGGATTTTTCTCCACTGCTCTGTAACATCAAATTTTCAATAATAGGAAACAACATCAATTTCTGAAAGATTTTCCTCCACTGATTTCTCCATTAAATTTTCAATACTCCCCTTCAAGTTGGAGCATGAATGCCCAACTTGCCATTGAGATGACGAGCAACAAGTGTGAATGATGAAGAGAGAAGACAAAGAACAATTGAATTATATGATAGGTGGCTCTGATACCAAAAAGTAACTTGGTAAAATTGGCGTACTAAATTTGAGAGTCTGACTATCATTATATATAAGAGGAAAATAACAAATATGGGAAGAGAATAAAAATCAAATCCCTAAACAAAAGCCTAAACATTAGCCTATAATGAAGACTCAATAAATCTGCCACAATCATCGAGTCAACTTGTAGATATGATTTCCAACACTCCCCCTCAATAGGGAAGATATTAACCAAGCTCAGATTGACTATATCAAGACGTGAAACGACCGTATCCTTTCCACAATAAGATTGCAATGCTACCGAACACATTGGCAGCCCAAATAAGGCAATAAATACTGTTGGAGATATGGAAACGGTGAACACCAAGCTACTGAACACATTGGCAGCCCAACAAGACAAAGGACGATGCTACCAAACACACTGACAGCCCAATAAGGCAAAGGACAATGCTACCGAACACACCGGTAGCCCAACAAGGCAAAGGACAATGCTACCGAACACACCGGCAGCCTAAACAAGGCATAAATAGCACCGAGAGACCCTTAACACATGTCAAATACTAAGGGGATACCCCCAAATAAGGGGTCTTAACCTGGGAGGATAGCCTTCCCTACACCTGAGGGATCCATCCGAGAGATGAGAAAGATCCGAAACAAAGCTGGAAATACCGAAACAACGCCAGGAAAAAGGCCGTGAAATATTCTCTTGGGCCAAAATAAAGAGCTCCAACAAAACAGAGACCTTAAACAACCCAAAAAAGAGAGCTCCAACAAAATCAGACGATGAAAGAGAAATCTGAAAAATGACGCCAAGCACGTGGTGATGGTTGCTAGAATGAAATGGCAACGGAGACAGAGACCTTAAATCTGCAAGAAGGGGATGATGATGGACCGCCGTCGGAGATGAGGCTTATGCCGCCATCTCCGACGGTAGCTCTGATACCAAATTTAATTATATGATAGGTGGCTCTGATACCAAAAAAGTAACCTGGTAAAATTGACGTACTCAATTTGAGAGTCTGACTATCATTATATAAAAGAGGAAAATTACAAATATGAAAAGAGAATAAAAATCAAATCAAAAAAAAAATCAAATCCCTAAACAAAAGCCTAAACATTAGCTTATAATGAAGACCCAATAAATCTGCTACAATCATCGAGTCAACTTAAAGATATGATTTCCAACGGATAGTACAAAACATATGTGCTAAATTAAAAATCAATGGACAAACTTATATGCTGAATAAAGTAATAAACAAGACATAAGTTCCAAATGTCACCTTAAATTTGTCAGCTTCAACTAATTGGAAGACCAAAGCATCTCCCTCGAGCAATTTGTGTCCAACAGCAAACTTTTTCCACCCTGCACTGAGTCCCGACTTTTCTGCAAGGAATTTTAATTCAAATTGTTCCCCGCTTTCATCTTCCAAAATAAGAGTAGCATCCTTTTTTGGTAGGTGTGACTTGCAGAAGGGCACGGGGAGGCTCTGTTAACAAAAGAGTAGGTAACAGAAGAACTATCTCTGGTTTGTCCGATATTGTTCTATGCAATCCAATCTGTTTGAAACAGTGCTTACCATCCAAAAACCAGTGGAGACGTGCGATTTAACCATCAGTTTCGCAAAGCTAGGGAATTCAGTATCTAGACTAGACTGAACCTCCTCTGCTCGAATCAAAGTGGATGACTTAACTTCACCAGGACTATTTAATGCATTACTTGCAGTCTTTGCTTGCTTACAGCTTCAAAAACAATCAGGGACCTTTATTGTTATATCTACCAAATGCTTAAAAAAAAAAACAAAAAACAAAAAACAGAATTGAATAATGTAGACACTTAACTGACCTCATAGACTTCCCCACATGATCAAGTTTTACCTGTTCAAGAAATTATAAGATATTCCCATTAATAGTATACTCTGTTAGGTCGATAGAACTTGATTGACAAATTTCATACAAAACGGAATTCATAATATTGAATTTTAGCTTTCGTTTATGCTTTCGAAGGTTACTTAGATGAGTTACCTCTGTCAAAGGGCAAATAGGAGAATTCAAAGCTTCAACAATGGCAGAAAGGTAAATCAACTCTTATGCTACGTTTGGTGTGCAATAATGGAGTGGAATACAAGTGAGAATGGAATGAAATGGCCATTCTTATTCTATTGTTTGGTTGTAAATATGAAATGTGTAGAAATGAAAAGATAATAACCATTCTAGTGTTTGGTTGGACCAATTTTAAATTTAAAATGGAATAAATTTCAGATTTGATTCTCTAAAATATCCCTGTTAGTAAAAAATAAATTAAATTAACAAAATGACATTCTTCTATAATTTTTTTAAAAATAATTGGTGGTAGTGGCGATGGTGGATGGTGGTGGAGGTGGAAAGCGATAGTGGTGTAGGTGGTGGTGTTAAAAGGCAGCGACGGTGGCAATAGTGGAAGGCGACGGTGTTGGTGAAAGGCAGCAGTGGTGGAAGGCAGTGGCAAGAGTGTTGGTGGTGGTGGAAGGAGATAGTGGTATAGGTGGCGGTGGTTCCGCCAATGGAGGTGACTGTGGTGGTGGTGGAAGGCAGTGGAGGTGGCGGTGGTGGAAGGTGGTGGCGACGGTGGAAGACAGTAGCGGCGGTGAAAGGCGATGGAAGGCGATAGCGGTGGCGGCAGCGGTGGCGGCGGCGGTGGCGGCAGTGGCGGCCGCGGTGGTGGTGGCGATGGTGGAAGGTACTGGCAGAAGGCGGTGGTGGTGGAAGGCGGCGGCAGCGGCTGTGGTGGTGGAAGACAGTGGCGGTGGTGGTGGTAGAAGGCGGTGGCGGTGGCGGTGGTGGAAGGCAGTGGCGGTAATGGTGGTGAAAGGCAATGGCGGTGGTGGTGCCAACGACGGTGGTGAAAGGTGGAGGTGGTGGTGGAAGGTGGAGGTGGAAGGCGGAGGCGGCGGCGGCGGTATAAGACGGTGGCGGCGGTGGTGAAAGGCGGCGGCGGCAGTGGTGATGGAAGGCAGTGGCTGTGGTGAAAGGCGGTGGCTGTGGTGGTGGTGGAAGATGGTGAAAGGTCATGGTGGCGGTGGTGGTGGAAGGTGGAAGGTGGTGGCGGTGGTGGCGGTAGCGGTGGTGAAAGGCTGTGGCGGAGGTGATGGTTGGGGCAAAGGAAGGCGATGTCGGTGGTGAAAGGCGGTGGCGGTAGTAGAAAGTGGTGGGTGGTGGTGAAAGTCGGTGGGGGTGGTGGAAAGCAGTGGTGGTGGTGGTGGTGAAAGGTGGAGGTGGTTGTGGTGGAAGATGATGGTGATTTTTGGACTTGGAATATGAGGGTTTTTTGGGAAGTTGATTTTTTTTTTTTAAATTACTTGGGAATGGAATAGGTTTAGTTGTGGAATGGATTTTCATTACCAGGAATGGATTTTCATTCCAATGGAATGACCATTCCCACTTTAAATTGCATACCAAACAAAGGAATGGTTGGAATGGGCATTCCATTCCATTCCATTCTTGCATACCAAACGCAAGATTAGTATTTTGCACCCACCAAATTAGGGTCATATGCGTGCATTCACATGATTAAACATATTGTGAATTCACTAAATTACTAGATCTTTGTTTCATTCATCAGTCATATAGAGGTGGAGTATCCATGAGTGACATATAAATCCTAGAGCTTCAAGGAATTCAAGTCTTCAATGCCACAGCAAATACTACACAACAAACAAAGGATTGGACATAACTAGTCATAGAGATCAAAGCACAAGTTGAAGAGCGGATTACGTGAAGAGCAGATTCGTTGACTGACAACACAGTCAGAATCATTAGGGAATTTTTCGGTTTAGTCCAGAAACTTATTGTATACATTGCTTCTGATAGTGAATTTTGATCTGTTTGGAGTGGTCCCATGGTTTCTTCCTCTAGGGTTCTTCAGGTTAAAATTGGTGTTCTTGCGTGTGGATGTTTTATGATTTATGTTTCAGTATTCTACCTATTTTTACATGCTTATTGATTGTTATTAAATTTCAGTTGAAATTTGAAATTCAATTGAAGTTAGTTATTTACTTTTCAAAATCTATTCAGCCCGCTAAGTCTAGTTCGGGCCTTACTGTACTCTGAATATTAGAGCCTAAGAATATGGTCCTATTCTTTGTACTCCACTTACATAGAACTAGATAATCATACATTTATGTTATTGCTCCTATTTATTTGTGAAAAGTTGAAGGTATTATTATGAAGGTTTCGAACGTGCAGAAAACTATTAAAGAGAGAGAACATGATGAAGTTCATGAGCCCTTGCGACCAGAATGAGGAAAGAAAATATAACAAGCAGTTTAAGCGAACTGGATAAAAAGCAGAATAATGAAACCATGGTTTTGAAGCTCCCAGAGTAAGAGATCATAGGCTTTATTGAGTGGCAAAGGTAAGTGGCTCAATTTGATACCTTCCATCCCTACTAGAGCATTTAGAGCCCTAGAAGTTTCGCCATTATAAATCACCTAAATTACACAATACTTATTAAATTAGTTTACCCATCCGAAGGCAATTTCAATTGTTTCTTGTTGCATCTGCGTCGCATCAAGATAAAAATATTCGGTTAATTTGTTTCTTGTTGCTGCTTTAAAAAGATAACAACTTATTGCTCTCATATTTTTTCTTTTTTGATATGTCATCTATCAGATTAAAAGTATGTCTCACTATCAATGGCTAGATTTACTACATAGAAGTAGATTAAACAGAGTTGAGTCGCCTTTGTGTTGACAGGACAGAGTGTGAAATGGGATTCTGAAATGGTTAACCATCAGAGAACCCTGGAATGAGCTATGTATTCTCCTTTTACAACTTCAATCTACTTAAACCCAATACATACCCTATTATTTCTTGTCAGATTTTAAGTTCTAGTCTTCATTGTGAATGAATCGCCATTCCTACTGAAACAAGCTACCTACAATTGAAGGTGATGTACAAAGGGCTGCCTATAGCGGCTGCATTCGTTTCTCTTAGCTTCTTCCTTTGCCTGGGGGATCGAATTCTAAATCTTGATTAAGAGGCCACTAAATCGCCCCACTTCCATTGCTAGAGCTAACTAGAGCTTCGGAAGCAGCACGACAGTCTATTATCATGGTTCTTTCTTTTTAAGGTTTGATTGGGGACTATTTCATATTCGTTAGGTTCAAAACTCACATTAACTATCCAAAAATGATATTCAGATAGGTATACAGGATCAGCAGCAGCTCGGTGAGCATCAATCGAAGTAAGATATTAGCAAGAAACAACAAATTCAATAATTAAGAAGAAAAAAACAGAGATATAAAGTTTTAGAAGAAAAATTAACAATGATGGCAAAGAAATCAACCCTCACCTGCTTTAATTTGGAACCCGAAGCCTTTCTCCTCTTGACTATTAAAGATTCAAAAGTATAATCCTTCATCACCTTCGGCTTCTTCAATCTACCCTGCCAATAACAATCCAGATCTAACATTAATTAAGAAAATTCATATATATATATATATATATATATAGAGAGAGAGAGAGAGAGAGAGAGAGTAGAAAGAGAAACCATGGAGGAAGTGGTGTCGAGATTCGCACTATCTTCCCTAGATTTGAGTGTCTTCTCTGATACTGCCCATTCCTTCTTAACCATCTCTTCATCATGATCAACATCACCTTCCAACTCTTGACGTTGCTCAACTTCACTCATCTTCATCTCTCAGACCCAAAACACAGTTTGCTTTTTACTGTGTATATGTGTGTATGCGACGACTGTGTGTATACATGTGTGTGTGAGAGAGAATAGGATAGCCCAGACTCGGACAGACAGTCAAAAATGGCCGTTTAGTTAAAAAAAAACAAAAAAGTCCCAAACCCTAAAGCCCTGATTTCACTTTCACTTCTCCATTAGTACCATTTAGGTAAGATGCAAAATGGTTCGGGACTGACAGATTCGATGAATAGAAACCCTAATTTAATCGATCAACTCCAATTTATTATCAATAAGTTCAGTAATTTGGATCCATTTGGTTTAACGAACTTTATCTGTTTCACTAATTAGGTTTAATGTGTAATCAAAGCTAATGAGTGAAAAATTAATTAGTCCAGTTATTGATTGCAAATGATTAATACTCCGTCACTCTTCTGGGGTGCCGTGACTCTCAATCTGTGAGAGTTCGGTTTCCCAAAAGAAACACATTTTTAAAAAATAGAGGGAGTAATTAATATGTCAGCAAATGCTATTAGCAACTGCTTTACTTGATTTTTTTTTAAGTAAAAAATAAACTAATTAACTTTTATATTATTTTTCAATTTGTGCATATAAAACCTTCTTGAGCAAATTGACCTATACTCATCAATTTTGACCATTTTTTTTTTTTTTTTAATGTGCACATCTGGTTTTTGACCAAATTATCAGCATTTGGGTTTTTTTGACCATATGTTGACATTTCCTAGAATTAAAATGTGAACATTAAATACTTAATGCGCCATTTGTTGGGGGAAAAAAAAACCATATGGTTTTGTACCATATTGCTGACTCATTTTTTCCAGAAAAAATCGAATTCTCAAGTTTGAAAAGAAGAGATAATACCCCTTGAAGTAAACATTTGACGGTCATGAAAAAGGTCCCATAGTATGGCAAGGGATCCAAGGAGTGTAGGGTAGGATTAATCCTTGGACATCATATTTGGTAGACTCGTTAGGGTCGTCACTTTTTATTGTCGAAGGATCCAAAGTGTCTAAATTGGTGATATCATTATATAGCTCGGGACTAAATCACTCAATTATTTTCAATAGATGTCGTTTTTATGTTCTGAACGTGTTTCTGCTTTTATGTTCTGAACGTGTTTCTGCTTTTATGTTCCGAACATGCTCTTGCTCCCATTTTTATTCTGTGTGACTTAAATTTTGCCGCTTCTGAACTCCTATTCTCGAATTTGCTTTCGCTCCCACTTCCCTTTTTGCTTTATGTGACTTAGGTTCGGGATCATATGGTCTCGTCCAATAAGGGGCGGAGCCAGGATTTTATTTCAAAAGGGGCACAATGCACTTGTTAAATTTTTTTTTTTTTTTTTTTTTTATAAATATGACAATATAATTTTTTAAATCAAAAAAGCAAATAAGAAAAAAATAGTTGTAAAATAATATACTAAATAAATACCGTAAAAAAATATATAGTTACAAATATAAAAATCAAAATATTAATTAATAATATTTTGATTAAATACAATCACAAATGTCATCGATAAAAGAAATAAGTTTAAAAAAATAAAAAAATACATAATTATACATAAGCGAAAAAAGAAATTTTTTGAAAAGTGAACAAAAATTAGAAAAGGAAAAATATATTGTATATTTGAAGAAGGGATATATGTAATTTTTTTTTAAAAAAAAAAGGAAATTAAAATAATTTGAAAATTTGAGGGGGGCAATATTTAAAATTACCATATAAGTATATATATATACAAAAAATATGTACCTATATATAGTAGGTTGGAACAAAGTGAGGGGGGACACGTGCTCCCTCTGGGCCTTAATTGACTTCGCCCCTGCGGCCAATTATAAGTGGACATACCAACAAATGTGTTAATTTTATTCAAGTTATTTTTGATTGCATGTCCACCTGTAATTGGGCTGCTTGTTAGTGTAATGAAGTAGCTAAATGGGCTTATGTCTCAGGAAAGAAAAAAAAAAAAAAAAGGCTAAATGGGCAATTGGTTGTTCTGTTTCATTTGTGTCTTGGACTACTTGGTTGTTTGTAGGTCAAACAAGACAAGAAGCATTTTAGGAATACAGTTTAAGCCCAATTAGCAAATAGCTTTGGCCCGTTTTATATTTCAAATGAACTCATTGGACTGGAGCAGAAACGATTAAATCACTTCTTTTTCCCATTTTCTTTTTCTCTAAATTACAAATCATTTTAGTTTTATCAAAAACAACTTCGATAGTTAAGATGATTAGAGTCGGTTTGGTTTGTCTCTCAAAAAATAGTTACGAAGAATTTAAAAATTATAACTATAAAAGACTATTCTCTGAAAATATGTCATTTTATAACTAAGTTTTCAGGACCAAACAGAGATTTTTTTTTTTATTTTTTATTTTTTATTTTTATTTTCTGAGTGACAAACCAAGCAGGGCTTTCCCTTTTCAGCATTATTTCCATAGTTCATCACCGAGCACATGTAATACCCTCATCCTATATGCATGGACTTGACAATGACTTTTTTTTAATTTTATTTTTTATCAACAATGGTGGTGTCAGACTTCTTAAATCATCTCATAGTTCATTATCGAGCACATGTAATTCCTCCATCCTATATGCAATAGAAAATGACCGAAAAATTATAAAATTACAATCCAATCCCATATGCACCAGACAATTACCGAAAGAAAAAATGAGTTTTGTACAAACAAAAAATTGATTTCCAGCAACAATGAGCTGTTACAACCTAATACTCAATCTTTTCAAGCGAGTATAAAGTCTTAATATAGTTTCATATGATATCATAGAAAGCTTTTCATCCAAGGGGAGGAAATAGTAAATTTTGATTTATAGGGTAATTCCATTCAAATTGGACTCGTCCAAGGTGAGCTATGGCGTGACATAACAAATTTTTAAAGACCAATTATATATGAGAAATTATTTGAAAATCGACAATTCAAAAAAATTGTAGTGCAGGTACGGATTCTACCACTATTGTGCGGTGGTGAGCTGATCTTATTTGATATTCGAAGTGTTCGGACATAAGCCACATAAAGTGAATCGGGAGCGAGAATGAATTCAAAAATAAAAATGTAAAAGTGACAAAATAAACTAGCAAATAGTGAGAATGAGAGTGAAAACACGCGAAGCTTGAGCGGTACCGACGGATCCTATATCAATGCTCTTTATATATAAGATAAAACATTATTATGAAAAGAAAATTCTTAATTGCACTTGAGCAGGCTTAAGCCAATTGACCAAAGTAGGATATCTTTATTGAAAATATAGTATTACAAAAATCTAACTAAAGTCAATAAAAATATCGTTTTGATAGATGTACTTATTGGAAAGTTAGTAGAATTGATAGATATACTTTTTTGATAAGAAATGTTTGATAGATTCTTGGAGTAGCAAATTTGTTACAACTATCATTATTAGTTTGAATAAGAAATGTAAAATGATTGTGAAAATGTGAATGATAGTTGATTTGATAAAATACACCATTGAGAGAGTGCCATAAATTTAATGATGGACATGTTGGCTTTTATCGACCTAAATTTGTCTAATTTAATAATGAAGCCAAAAAAAAAATGAATCAATGATCAAAGTGACTCAGAAGTGATAATCATAGTGATTTGCCTTTTGACATTGTAAAGATTTTAGAGTTGCTGCAGAGCTGAGTTGTGACTGGTTTGGGTGGCGGCCTCCGTCAAAAACAAAAGATATATATATATATATATATATATATATATATATTCAAGTTTTTAAAATATATATATGTGGGTGTGGGTGTGGGTGTGGGTGTGGGTTAATTGAGTATCTTGTTGGTATTATATATATATATATATGGTCCCACCTTACACTTTGAAGAAGTGTGATAATAGAGTAATGCTAAGTGACTGGGATAAGATGTGGCACTAATTATAAGATGAATATATATCCTCAATTTTAATATATATTACACTTTTTTATTTTTTTTATTAAAGTATTAACATATTTAAGTTATATTTAAATTAAGAAAGAAACTTATCAAAAAAATAAATTAAGAAAGCAGACAAATTAAAAAATGAGAGATGGATTTGGATTATATATAGTGACTTACCCATTGAAGGATAAGTGAGAACGAACACTAAATTAGGTTTCTCTATCTAATTTTCTTTTTCCTGTTTTTATCTTTTATATATATATATATATTTCTTTTTGCACTCGAAACTTTATAATTATAATAAACATGAAGTTAATTATCTATTTTTTAAAAATTATTCACACATGTAGATTGTTTAGGAAATTAGATTTCTTATTTGAGAGAAAGAGGACTTAAAATATAATTTAAAGAAATTTTAAGTGAATTATGTATTTATTTAATCATTCACACATAAAAGTTGGTTGAAAATAGTAGAATTCTTATTGGTGAGAAAGAGTTAACCTTAAAACTTAATTATGTGAGGGTCAGATTTACTAAATAATTTTTCCTATTTTTTCTCTCAATTCTGCCATGTATTCTCTAGACAAAATCCCTTCTATAATACACAAATTTAAGTTGCCATATATCAGTCACAAAGTTGCCATATCATCTGCCATGTAATTCAAATTATTTTCATGATACAATAATTTGTGTTGTTTAGCATTTTTCGTTATAATAAGGTGCACCTCATTTATAATATTCAGGAAATTTTCACTTTTTTTATTTGATTCTTATTATTTATAAATTTATACAGAGACAATCAAAGTAGATATGTGAGTGTGTTTCTAGTCAAAATAAAAATAAAAATACAGAGACTTGACTCATACAAAGAAAATAATATAAGGATTATATGCTTAAAATTTCATATCAAAATTCATTTAGCAAATCAGAATTTGGTCATACTTATACATCTTCTTCACTTTGATTAATAACAAGAAAAGAAAAGAAAGTAAATGAAAATTCTTTTTAAACACTGTCAATAGTTAGAACAACATGATAAAGTAAAATTTTAAGAGAAAGTAATTGTTCATAACCACCTAACATTTTCTTCAAAAAAAAATTATTAAAAAATAAAAGAAAATTTTGATTTCTTAAAAAAAAAATATATATATATATATATATATATATATATTACTGAAGTTTACGATAATAGCCTTTCTTTTCTTATAAAGTTCATGCATTCCAAACCATGAAATGATAATTTTTTATAGTTTTCTTGCGAAGAAATTAATTTCATACTAATCAAAAATGCATTTTAAAAGTCTATCTTTTCTTTTGTTCACTTTACATTTTTTTTTTTCTTTTTTTACTTTTACTTTTCACTGTTTGTTTTCATCAATCAAACAAACCCTTAAAACATTTTGGTATGAATATTTTTATGACAAGGCGGCGATTTTATATGTGCAGATTTTGAGTTCTTGACAACCAGTGCACCTGTCAACATACTTACTCTGTTGTTTCTATCTGTTCTGTTCTTTTCTTTTCCTGCTCCCTTGTAATTGGTTTTGACTTTGATATATTATAAACTCACACCACTTTCTAAAAAATAAAAAATAATAACAACAATGATGGGGATTCGAATTTTAGGTTTCAAATTGGATTGGTTATTACTTCCTCGGCAAATGTCTCCCAGTCCAATTGGTTAGAGCTTAACGTAATTTGGAGTGTCCAAACTCGAAGTTATGCATCTACTAACATCATTTAACATCTACTATTTTTTATTTTGAAAAAAGAAGAAGGTTATATTACTCCCTCCAAATCAATTAATTATTCATTTTTTATATTATAACTTTTGAAGGGGATATGCAATTAATGCATTATTCTTTTTTAAAATTACCGGCATTGTATTTTTAAATTTAAATGGGTATGTTACCAAGTTGGGAGATTTTTGAAGATTCAAAAGGATAATTTTTTTTTTTTTTACTTTGACTTGACAAATGAGACAACTAATTTACGACACTCTGAAAAAGAATAATGTACTACTAATATGAAACATATGTTTTATTAGTAGAGTAATGCTACTATGAGGTCTCTCTCATGAGATTCTCACCTATTTTTTTTTTGGTCATAATTATGTACAAATATTAAGACACGAACTCAACTACTTGAGAGAGGACTAAACAAAGATTATAGAGTTAAAATTTCATTCAAAAATTCATTGACAATAAATTACACGGGTCGGTCAAAATTAATAATGTAATTTTAACAAGAAAAAAAGTGTAAAATTTTGATGTGATCTACTATTAATGAATTTTTTAACAAAACTTTCTCGTTTAGTCATCTTTCACGTTTTTGAACTCGTGTCTCAATATCCGTACGTAATCATGACAAAAAAATTGAGAGCTCATGAGGAATCTCAGGAGGGGACCTCATAATAGCATTACTCTATTATTGTTATATACTCTATTAGTCCCAAATAAGTGTCCCCTTTTGCTAATCCAACTTCTTAAGAGAATGATTTTCGTTAATTTTTTATTATATTAATGATGAATGAATTATCAAATATATTTTTAATTGATCAACCTCATTTAATTTTTATAAAAAGATTAAACTGATAATATTAAAAAAATAATAATGAGACTTATTTTGTAAGAATAAAATTGAAAAGGTTGACATTTATTTTAAAACAAAAAAAATAAATAAATAAAACAAAAAAAAACTTATAATGACAGTATATTATCTTAAGAACTTTTGATAATTTATTGAGAATTGAAAATGAAATTCCAACTAATTACCCATTCAAAATATATATTATATGGAAGTATATATATATATAACGTGTATCTATTTGTAACTAATTCCTTAGTATAATAATTTGACCAAGAAAATGGTAAATCACATGAACAGCAGCGCAGCAGCCCCAACACTCACGCCTCTGCGGTCTGCATATGCAATCGCATACGGAGAACTAACAAGTCTAATATAAATAAATTAGAATAATCCCCCGAGACCCAGTGTATGGTAACCACATACACCTTTGCTACGAACGGTTCGATTCTGTAAGTGGGCCCAATGATATGTGCATTTAGATGCCACGTGGTGATCTGATGGTGTCCTCCTGAGAAAAGAAACTCCAATAGAAGTGACATGATCAATGAAAAAGAAATGAAACGGAAAGTCAAAACATTTCTACACAATCCATCTGGTGATTCTCTCTCTCTCTCTCTCTCTCTCTCTCTCTCTCTCTCTCTCTATATATATATATATATATTGTTTTCTAAATATCTTTTGCTGGTATCCTGCTGTTTGATTCTGGTTGGGTTTTAGGCGTTTGTTCTCTCTCTCTCCGTCATCATTTTGCAGCCCACGACTCTCTCTCGCTCTCTCTCTCTCTCTCATGTTATTTGTGCCTCTCTTCTCTCTCTCTCTCTCTCTCTCTCTCATGTTATTTGTGCCTAATCGTGTTAGGAGCTATAAATCTGAATTGGGTTTCAGAGTTGTATTCTTATTCCTATAATATCTAGTGTATAGATAGATATGCCAAGCACTTTGAAAGAATGGTTGAAGATAATCTATGTGGTCTTTGCCTTCTGCTCTGCCCTCTGTTTGGGTGCACTCAAAAGTTTGTTCTTCTTCTTTTTCTGTACTTTCAATTTTCTTGCAGTTCTTGGTTCATTTTGATTAAAGGGTTCTTTTATTTTGATGATTTTTCTTGTATATATATGTGTGTGTGTGTAATATGTTGTTGCATGTTGCAGGTTTATTGGTGGGCCCAATTGCTTGTTTGATACTGATAATAGGAAATGTTGGTGTGATTTTGGTTCTCTTCCCTGCACATGTTGCTTGGACTGTCTACACCATTGTCAAGTGACTGCTTCTAAAACCCTCTTCTTCATTTTTATTTTATTTTATTTTTTTTTTTTCAATTCTTCAATTATAAACATTTGTTGTATGTTGCTTTTGATCATTGAAGATTGAATTTCAAGTTGTTGATTAAATTCTTTGACAAATTTTACAATTTCAGGACTAGTAGATTTGATGCACCACTTAAAGTAGCTATCCTATTTGCTTTGCCTGCTTTATTTGGTATTTGGTTGGGTCTGAGCATAGCTGCTAGTGTTCTTGTGGGAGTGGGCTATGGGTTCTTCACTCCCTGGGTTTCTGCTTTTGAAGCCTTCAGACATGAGAATGAATCCAAAAAGTTCTTCCATTGCGTTGTGGTAAACTCTCAAATTTCCCTATCTGTCACCCTATTAGGACTTTTTTTTTTTTTTTTTTTTTTTTTTTTTTTTGGTGTGTAATTAAACTATTTTCCCTTTTTTTTTGGTCCTTTTTTGTTTTTGTTTTTGTTTTTTTTTTTTCCTCAATAGGATGGGACTTGGGGAACTATCAAAGGGAGCTGCACCGTGGTTCGAGATTTTGCTGACCTTTGCTATCATTCATACCCACTCTACTTGAGAGAGTTGCGCGAATCCCCCTGTTCGAATGAGCTCCAACCTCTTAGGTAATGTTGTTTTTAATTGGTATTTGAATTATAAAGTTTTCTTATTTTGCAATTAGGAAGGTGAAATATCATGTAATTTGAATTTCATAGCTATCAAATTAGTATGTTCATTACAAAATTTGTAACAACGCGACAATGGATGCAAAAAAAATTGAATAAAAATTCACTTATTTGAAAAAAAATTAGTATTCCATTACAAAATTTTTAACAACATGACGATGGATGCAAAAAAATGGAATAATTGAGTTGTTTGTGCTGTGCGAAAGAATTAGAATTCACTCAATTGAAGCAATCTTGCAGGTTTATATATGTGCCCGGATGTATAATTGTTGGCCTAATGGGACTAATTGTGGAGATTCCACTTTACACGGCTATTGCCATCGTCAAGAGTCCATACATGTTGTTCAAGGGCTGGCACCGGCTGATACATGACCTAATCAGCAGAGAAGGTCCATTTCTAGAAACAGCTTGTATACCGATTGCTGGTTTGACAATCCTTATGTGGCCACTAGTCGTAATTGGGAGTATCATAATGGCTGTTTTTTCGAGCTTCTTTATAGGATTGTATGGAGCAGTTATAGTATATCAGGTCTGCTTGAATCCAAACATATAACCTTTGTATTGTTAACTTTGCTGCAGTGCTGCCTTAACACTGACTTAACGCGTAAACCTTGATGTAAATGTAGGAAAGGTCTTTCCGGAAAGGTGTTGCTTATGTGATTGCAATGGTTGCTGAATTCGATGAGTACACTAATGATTGGCTTTACCTCCGAGAGGGTTCTATCCTCCCAAAGTAACCATTAGTCCAGTCATTTCTTATTTTCATTTTAACTTGTTAAACAATGCTTTTATAGGCCCTCTACACTGTATTGGGTAATGTTTAACGGTAGAAATCATCTTTATCCCTGCCAGGCCCCGATATCGGAAGAAGAAAGTCTCTCCCACATCAGAGTTCTCTGTTGGGAAGAATAATTCATCTGAAGGCAGAATCACCTCTGTTTTCACAGAAGCACCTGCAATACTTATGCCTAGCTTATCATCTTCAAGGTCGGTTAGAATGGCGATACAAGAAGTGAAAATGGTGCAGGTATGCTTTTTCGTAATGAGGCACAAATATGGGTTTTCTTCTTCATTTTGAGATCTCATACCTGTAATTTGTTAGGTTTATTGGAGTTGAAAGAAAATTTCTTGCTTCTAAAATTTGAACTAATGCTTTGACTTGAGATTTAATTTGTATAATGTAATGCGTTCACTTGAGCTCCTGTGCTGTTAGGTTACATTTGTTCTTTCTTGAAAACTGCAGTTAGTTTAAAAATCTTAACCGAACATCAATGGCAAGAGGGTAGTTACCGTTGGAATTTGTCTGCCACATTGGGATATATATATAAATGTTGCAGTCTAGAATACATGCTAAAAGATGAATATACTGAATAGATTAGATTTTATACAAAACCATCTCTTCAAATGAATAATATGACAAGCTACATGAATTTGAAAAGGAAAAAAATTTCCATACTCTTTCATTTTCGCATTTATTGATTTCTCAGGGTGAATTACTTTGTCAATATATATTATCGGTGTCATATATTGCATATAAACAACTAAATGTATTATTAGTTATTATTGATGTAGATCGTTGCTGTGTTTACATTTGGCAAAAACAGAAGAAACAATAAAAAGAATGGGTGCTATATTATGTTATTGGGAGAGTTGGAGCATCATAAAAGCTGGATTTAGCCAGCATTAGGTGAATTTCCCAAAAAAAAAAAATATATGATTATTGTGTAAGAACTAATTCCTTTCTTTTTTGTTATTTTTTTTTTAGGTTAATTTAATTTTCCATTATGTTTTGGCTCAAAATGCCACAGGTATGGGGAAACATGATGAAGTCGTGTGAAATGAGGGGTAAGGAATTGTTGGATGCCAATGTGATAACACCGGCAGACCTCTATGACTGGTTGAAGACAAAAAATGGCAATGAGGCAGCCATTGTTGGTGTCGGGTTGCCTTGTTATGCATTTTTTCAGACTCTCCTTCACTCCATTAAAGCTCGATCGGATGGTCTATTGCTTCTCGATGATCTTGAAATCACCCAGCTTAATAGACCCCATGACAGATTGTTGGATTGGTTCTTCCAACCTGTAATGGTCCTAAAGGAACAGATCAAGGTCATGGAATTGGGAGAAGGTGAGGTAAGGTTTCTGGAGAAAGTTGTTCTTTTCGGAAGCGACACACAACACATGGAAACTTGGAAAAATGGCAGTGTAGTACCTGTAGATGCTGTAAGAGCTGCTCAAATTGATGGCATCAGCAGAAGGTAAGAACCTATACAGGACATGACTGACTTTGGCATGTTTGTTATTTGAAGATGGTGTCTTTAATTCTATTTGTTGGAATTGGTAACCTTATCTCCCAAGGAATAAAACTTTCAACGGCGAAGAGGAATATGTCAAGAGTAATCAATTAGAATGTGTATATAGAAATGTCATCACTACATATACAACAAAACTGCCCTTGCCGTCACTTTCACTACGGCCAGGGATGGTCAACGCTGATGTGACAAGTTTTTTTTGGCCGGGAAGACACTTTTGTCCAATGCTTGTGGTGCGAAAAGACAATTATACCCCCAATTTGAAGGGTATATTTGTCATATATAGCTAAAAAACTTGCCACATCAGACTTAACCATAACGGCTGGGGTCATTTTGTCACACACATGTAATTGGAAGGGACGCAAATGTAATAATCCAAAACGAGGGGAGGTAAGTGTAATTTACCCTTGTTTTTAAGAAGGACAAGATCAACCCTTGATTTATAACCTTAAAACATGATGATGGATGATTAAATTGGCACACAATGTCTAAACATGATCTAATTCTGGCACTTAATAACAGGAAATGGACATGTTAATTATTTTATTTCAATTACTTCTATTGACTTTCCTCCTAAATGAAACTTCTTTAGCTCTTTCCTTCCAATTTTCTTGATGGAAGATGACTAATTCTCCGAATGCTGCTGATATTCTTTTGACAGGATGATGGGAATGATAAGAAGTGTGACAAAGTTTCCCACTTACAGAAGGAAATTTCGCCAGATTGTGAAGGCCTTAATTATATATTCGATAGAGAAGGAGGGTTCCATCCGATCAATTTCTAGTAGATCAGTCGCTTCTGTCGAAATTGTGTAGAAGGAACTTCAATCAATTTGTCACTTTTTGTGTTTATAGATGCTCATAGTTTATGAAATCATTTTGGTTATAGTGTAAATATGTATCTTGATTAGAGGCTTTGTTCAGTTGTGTATATCATTTTTTGATTCTGGCTGGAAATCGGTTCAATTTGAGCAAGCAGCATGACCATGCTCCCCCTACCATCCTTATGAACAAGCAGAAAGTTTTTTTTTTTTTTCTTCTTCTTCTTCTTCTTCTTCGAAAGTTCACCCACAGGTAGGGCTGCAAATGAACCACTGAGCCGAGCTTGAGTCTATTTGGACTCGGCTTGTTCATTTGTGGGCTCACAATGAGCACAGTTTGGTACCATGCTCGTGACGAGCTCAAAAAGCTGAGCTCGGGCTTGACACGTTTAATAACAAAATTCGTTCAGCCTCGATTTGAGTTTGTGTTCATGAATTTATATGAGCTTACACAAGCCTATATATTCATGAACAAAAGTTCAAGACTCTTAGCCTATATGTGTTCACGAGCCCATACAAATTAATGTTCATGATATATACGAGCCTAAACTAGTTTAGAAATTGAGCTTGAGTTTGACTCGTTTGTTTAACGAATTGGCCCAAATTGAATCTTAGATGACTCAAGCCCACAAACAACTTGGTTTATATGCAAACTTACCCACTCCCACAGTTGGAAAACAGATATTATGTGTTGGAAAAAAACTACATTAGTTTACAAATCAAGTGAGTAGTACAAAACGTGTTTGGTTCAGGTTTAAGAACAGTATGAGTTTAAAATTTTGTTAGTTACTAAAACAGTTGAATCGTGTGAAATTTTGAAAATTATTTTTTAAAGCTACACCAAACAGGCCTATGTCTTTAGTAAAATTTCAATCCAGTTCATGCATATTAAGTGAAACTACAGTGTCTAGAATTCAAATCGAAAGAGATGAGACGTATCAGGAAAGCTTCACTCCCCTGACCCCCTCTCCATTTGCAATCATTCTCACTTTCTCCCGCAAGAGCTCAAGCTGTTTTCTTCATATTTTACCAATATGATCATTCTTCTCCTCCAATTTTTTCACGCACCTATATATATATATATATATATACATATATTTCAGTATGTATTGTAAGCATAATGAAATTAGGAGTAAGCCAGATTGCTTGTTGCTATTGCCAATTTTCATATTTATTTTCTCACACACATTTTTTAAATTCTTCCACAAAGGGCCTCAAACCAGTCACCGCTTTGAAGGAGGAGATTACACCACTGGTCATTGGTTCATTGGTGCCAAATTTCAATCCTAGTGGCCAAATTGGCCTCCTCTAGTCATATGTATAAACAACAAAATAATATTATATATATATATATATTACTATGTTATTACATGCTATATAAAGTGCCTCGCGCGAGAATCAGAATCGGAATCAAAATGCAGGATGCTGGAATCTGCAAGCATGTGCTCCTCCTCTTTGCAACTCTTCCCTATCATTGTAAAACCAAGACACCCCAGTATGAAGCGACTGCTCAAAGTTCCCAAAACCCAAATTATAGGACCACCTCTCCCCCATATATCTATATATATATATACACACACATACACATATATATATATATATATGTACAGTAAATATATGTATGTATATGCAGGGTAATAAAGGAAATATAGAAATTAATCATGAGTAGTGTTGTATCTGGTAGACTCTCTCTTCCCACAATATCACACGGGATGAGATCAGCTTTCCCAATCTTCAACACGTGTCCGTAGCTTACACGGCAATCAGTCTCTGATCTCTCTCTCCTCTCTCCCTCTCTCTCTCTCTCTCTCTCTCATCCGCAAAGTACCAATACCATTCGCCTCCTTTCTCATCAAGTCACTGTGATATTTATTATATTATTCTGTACCAAATTATCATCACTTTCGTTTCCCAACAATCTCCACAAAACAATCTCAACCATTCAAAAAAACAATCACGATTAAATGGAATAAAGTACTACAAACTAGCTAATCCACAAAAATATGCTTTTTTGTTCTGATCAATTTGTCATGAAAATTAATTGCAGAAATGAAAGATAGATATCACAGAATGTGTACTGAACATAGCACAGAAGAAGAGGGCACGAAATTTGGGGCTAAAATTTACTGTAATTTATTAGAAGCTTCTTCGTACCAGAAGAAACAGAGTTTAACTGTTCATCAACCTAAAACAGCTCTCCTACTGGAACTTAAAACGAAAATGAGAGCTAAAAATAAAATTAATTAGTATATTTGATGAATTTAACAGTATAATTTCAAAAGAAGCCATCAATTATTGGTTTTCGTTTCTTGATCTAGGCTTCCATTGATGTTCCTTCGTGTTCATGGCTTTAGTCGAACCCACTCGTAAGGACCTTCCAATGGCTGTTCCTTCTCGAAGTCGAAGTTGTACCTGCAACATCATGAATTTAGATTCATATATTGTAATTTAACTTGCTGAAGAAATTGACTGACTGATGAGTGGCTGTGACTGACTTCTCTTTTAAATCTTTCAGGTGCTCTTTCTGTAAGATATTCACGTCAACAAATAATTCTTCAATTTCGCTTTTCGAGGGAGTCTTCTCCGGCGACGATCGCCGGTGAGAAGAATTATCATCCCCGGTTGACTTTGTCGTCGACTGATCCACGTTGTCTGATTCAGCTCGAAGCTCGCTGGATGGTGTCTTTGCCGTCGACCGATCCATGTTGTCTGATTCAGCTCGAAGCTCGCTGGATGGTGTCGTCTCTCGTCTTCTAAAATTTGGCGGCGAAAAAGATATAATGTAAGATATATATATATATATATATATGAGAGAGAGACGAACGTTTATGATTCACTCCTTTTGAAATTCAAATTGTAGAGACGTGAAGAAAAGAAATTATATTAATATGAAAATTTAAAACAATGTAAATACCTTTCTCTGCCGTTGATATTATAGGTGGATGTTTCAAACTCAACACTCTCCTCCTACATAAATAAATTCAAAATTAAATTAAATAATTCAAACGAAAAATTCATTTCAAGAGGAGATCAATGACACACTTCACATACCTTCAGATCTACAGAATTGACCAAGCTCTCCTTCGCGACCGAGATCGATCCGTTGCTCGAGCAACAAGACGCCGGAACACTGCCGGAGCTAGCTTCGCTCGAACACCGACTGTCCACTACGTTACTCCGTCGACGTTTGGAATTTCCTGACGTCCGCGGCGGCGAAACTGAATTCTTTTGCTTGAAGACAGCTCCACGGCGGCGACTTCTTAGTTGAACTAACTTCAATTCTCCGCCACCGGTACCGGCCTTCCACCTCTTGGCGGGTGCGGAGGTCGCCGTCGCCACAGCCAGAGCTCGAGCTCTGGTCGTAACACCGACTGGAGCCATCTCCATTGCTGCACTCTCTCTAATTCCTTTACGCTCCCGCATATATGTATATATATTAGACGTCTCAATCTCTACTCTATTTCTGTACTCTTTGATCTCAATTATCAGAATTTGTTCTTTCTCTAAGCCATTTCTACTTTCTCTCTCTATACGTACTCTCTGGATGAATTCTTCTTCTTCTATCTGTTTTTTTCTCAGTTTCAGTAAGTTCTAGAGAGAGAATGTTATAGAGACAATAGTGATCAGGATGATGACGATGATGGTTCTGAATGGTTTTTATGGGGCGAGTTGTGTGGTGTTAACTCCGTTAACGGTTTTGGAAAACGTGTGAAGTCCGTAACGGGAAATTTGACGGCGCCGTCATTCAGATCTGAGCCGTAGGTGATTGTTTACCAATTATTCTGGCTAATCAATGTAGTCCACGAGTGGCTTCAAAGTTGGCTGTTACTGTTTTGTCTTTTTGCGGACTACCGTACAAGTAAAGTTACAGGGAAAATGTGCATAAACACACAAGTAATTTTATCTAAAAATGTGTAAATTTTATTTAATTTTTTGTTTATGTGTTCAATACTGATTAACGGGACTATCCATCTAAATATATTTTTTTAGGAATGTGAGTTTTATCTTACAACATCACTATCTTACGGAATCACTCTATGATATGATTCACTCCCATTCACATATTCCTTATTCCGCCTCCTCCAATATAACACTATTAGATTTGATTTATAGATAAAATTACTTGTCCTTCGTAATAATATTAGTACCTTATTTCTACAATATTGCTCACAATACCTTACAACCACAACAATGTTTAAAGTCCATTTGTGATCAGAAATGGAGTATGATCACCCCTGAAAATATTTACGAAAATATTAGTAATGCGGTGATGACCTCGGTGTGTTCATGTGATGTGGGCGAGTGCAAGACACAGGACGAACTATATCATACTGGTAAAGTATCATTATTCCATATCACCTAGGAAAGGTAAAATGATTAGCCAAGACCAAAAATCCTAAAACCATCTAAAACTTATTTTAGGAGTGTGAGTCTTGACATCACTCTGTCATCATGTGATAGGGTCCGCTTCCATTCACATATTCCTTAGTCCGTGTTTTCCAATGTATCACTGCTAGATTTGATTTAAAGATGAAATTAGTTGTTCATAATAATATTAGTATCTTATTTGTAGAGTATTGTTGAAATGAAGCTACACAATACCTTACAACCACAACAATGTTTAGAGTCCATTCTCAGTTGGAAATGGGGTATGATCACCTTTGAAAATATTTACTAAAGTATTCATATGAGTAATGCTGGGCTGGTGCGAGATATGGAACGAGCTATCATACCTGCAGTGTGTCATGATCACACGTCTCTCAGGGAAGGTAAAGTGCTATATGTGAGGTTCAACACCCTTCGATGATATAAACCGCGATAACTGTGAATTCATCATAACTTCAAAGTTAAACGTGACTTTTTGAAAAGTCTCTGATCCGAGATTCAGTGACAACGCGGTTATGTTGGGGAATAATCAACTCCCTTCAACTTATTCAACGATCGGCTATTGTTGAAAGTTAAATCCCTCATTCATCACACACAGCGGACGCATCATCACATCACATCAACACAAGTATATATGGAGATAATAATCACACACATCCACGCACAATACAATATTTTACATGATTCACCCAACTCGTGTTACGTCTATGGGAGAGAGAGAGATTTCACTATTATGAATCAAGGAAAAGAATATATAACCACATGTCAAAACCACACTCACTCATTCATCATCTCTTTTGAGGCTATATATATACACTCGGGAATTACATATACTCTTCCCTCTCCTCACAATACTCACCCTTAAACCATTTAGGACATGTTTGGTGGGCAGGAATGGAATACAAGTAGGAATGAAATGGGAATGATGTAGGAATGAAATGATCATTCTCATTCCACTATTTGGATGCAAACCGAGAATGGAATAACCATTTTCATTCCTGTGTTTGATTAGATCAAATAAAAAGCTGGAATGGAATGATTTATAAATTAATTTCTCTAAAATACTCTTGCTTGTAGTATATTAGTTATATTAAAATAGAATGACATATTCTTATTATATAATAAAACTAGTTTATACCAATTAATGTATTTTTATAAAATGTAAAAAAATACAATTATCTTATAATGTGTAATGTAAATATATATATATATATTTTCAAAAAATTATCTTATAAAATGCAAGACAAATGTATCACCTGCCTGTCATAGTATGAAAGATGTAACAAATATTTGTTAAAAATGATTTAATATAGGTCTAAAATAATTACTATTACTTGAATTTACACATTTGTATCACCTGCTTGCTAAGAAAATAGAAATAATCAAACTAAGACAAAAGATAAGAAGTTTTGCATTTACAATAGAAGTTTGATTACAGGTATATATTTATAGGTATTGGCATGTGGAAAGTATATGATACACATATTACATATACATAATTCCGCAATCCTCTGTTTCACACGCCAACTAATACCTATCCTTCAATTCACATTATGACCTGAAGCTTATCAACAATCACTTCCTCATCAGCGGGAAAGTCGGTCAAGAAGATTAGCTGAACTTATGCCTTGGGGGCTAGATTCTATAGTTGTTAGCTCTTGGTTCCCAATGGAAATTCATCGATTGGTCGTGACCCTGTGTTGTGTAGTTCTACTGCCCTTCTCCCGGTTAGGGGTACTTTGACAGCAACTTTCTCTTCTGGTTCAGGGTAGGGAATGTAGAACTATCTGACTAAATGGATCCACATATCTGCCTCACCTGGTCTTATATGATCGGACTATCTGCCTCAATGGATCCACAAATTTTGATTCTTTCTACAATTAGATCTTATGTCATCAAAGAAAACTATATTCTTCTGATTTTGACTTTGTCTAACATGTATAGAACAAATTGCAGAGTACAAACTGCAAAATAGAGAGCGATATATATATAATATGTATAAAACAAATTGCAAAACACACTGCAATATATATATATATATTCCATGGTATACAGTGTAGTGTGAAGAGAAAAAGAGGAGAGGGAGGGGGTGTACCCTCACATAGTGAGAGAGGAGAGATGGAGAGAGAGTACCTATATGAGAAGAATACGTATGGGTTTTTTTGTCTTTCTATTTTATTATTTAAATTTAATAGGAATGGAATGGCCATTCCACAAGTCCAGAAGAGGAATGGTCATTCCATCTAAAAGCTGGAATGAGCATTCCAAGTAATGGTCATTCCACTTTTAATGTTGCACACCAAACAAGAGAAAGAGAATCAGAAAGTGGAATGGTCATTCCATTCCAGCTCATTCCATCACACCAAACTAGGCTTTACATCTTTTCTTTCTTCTCCGTTTCTAAAGCCCTCACACCCATTTCTATTTATAGGTTTTCAAACCCAATTCCTTGTTGACAAGTATTCCCCAACTTGCCTACAAGGAATTACCATAATGATCACAACTCTAAAATAGAAACATAAATAGATACAATTTCCTCCACAAATTTTAGCCTTCCAAAACGAAAAAGGAAACTAATTTTCTGTATACAAATTTTGAGCCACAAACCCAACAATCTCTACATTGGCTCAAAATTCAATCTTCACGTGCTTCTCCATAGCTCCACTTCAAATAAGGATCTTTTCATAACGCTACCTTAATTAAATATTTCTCCACCTCAAACAAAAACACTATAATAAAGTTGAGAAACACTCTAAAAGATTACTCCCATAAGATTAGAAGTTTAGAACAAAAATAAGGAAATGAAAAGGAAAACGAGAACATAGATGTTAAGAATGAGACATGAGACACATGGTCATTAAATTTATGGCCATAACGGGGACTACGCGTTAGGTATAAATAAAAGTGAATAATGAATGGAAACGTGGAGATGTAACTATTACATTACATGCTCAAATTAAAACAAGTAGATACGGAGGCAACATCACGCCTTGGGCCTCCATTTATTCCAAAACGCCCTTGCTGTAAGCTGAGGGTGGACCACTTCCATTTAAAGCTTCAGTGCTTGCCGGCTCTCATTTATTTACCATGCAAACAGTACTTCTTTGGTTCAGTTGTAGTTAGGCAGCCGCCTTGATCATTTCTACCACTCATGTGAATATTCAAGATTTCGCGGATCAACCTGTACTTTTATACGTGGCCATAGCAACGTTGGCAAGAATTTTAGAAATAAGTTTTTAAGATCTTGTTTTTAAACTGCACTCTTGATTTGAATGGTGCGTGTATTATGAGGTCGATACACAGCGCTCTAAAAAAAAAAAAACTTTATTTTTATGCTTGTTCTGTGAAGAAGTGAGAAATTGTGTTATTTTGTTTTATTTATTTATTTATTTATTCGATTGAATGAAAGAAGAAAAGAAATTGATAACACTCGTTAACATAAAAAGAAAGAGAGGAAACGGTTTAAGTTGTTTTTATCATTATAATCATTACAATTTATAATATTATTATTTATTAATGATAATAATGTAATTTAAAACTTTATAACATTACTTGTCTTTCCTCCTCTTTCATCCATATTTGGAGAGATAAAAATTTGTGAGGTCCTATTATACTTTCTCTTTCATTATGGAACATATGAAGTTCGTCCATTCCTTTCGATCTTATCTCCACCCTCTTTCATTTCCTGCTTATCAAACAAAGCATAACAAGTGTACTAGTAATTTACACAAACATACAATATATATATATATATATATATATATATATATATATTGTTTTTTTCACCATTTTTACTTTGAAATATCAACAAATTTAATAGCAGTAGTAAATTATACCACAATAATGGTGAAATTTCACTTAATTTTTACCCACCTATAAAAATAATGAAATTCACCATTTGAATTTTACAGAAATATGAATGCAAACTCATCCTGTTATTCATATCATTTTAAATACTTTTTCAAGATATTAAAGAAAAATAGGAATTAAGCACATAACAATACAAAGTCTCAACCTTCACAAATAATAAAAGAAAAAGTCTCAGGGTTTATGATATTGGCAACTTGAGGGAAACCAAAAATGAAAGGACCAAAGGGAGGTCATTATTATAAACTTGAAAGTAAATTCCATATTATGTTAAGATTATAAAAAATTTAAGATCAACGAAACTTCAATGATCAGTGTCGAACACAACAACACAGGTTATATCATTTATTTGTTTTGGCTGTCGATTTGGAGTAAAGTAATCAAGGAATTTCTGCTATGTGATTGTAGTATGAGGCCATAAAAGGAAGGAAATTTTAGGGTTCAGTGGAAGAGAGAATAGGAACAATGATGACACTCAAAATGAGAGTGTTTAAGAAAGATTAACTAGGATCTATTAGGTTTAAGAAAGTTTGACTAAGGTATATTCTGTCAACTCAATTTAATAAAAGAATGAGTTGAGTTTCACGGTATCTTTGTGAAGCGTCAATATCACTATCCAAAATGTAAACATAAATAAGATCATAACTATAACTTATTTTTATATACATGAAAATTGAAAATTAGGCTATGGACTTTGACTTAAATATCCAATTGAAGAATTTCTACTTCAATAAGAAAGATTTTTATTTTTTATTATTATTATTTTTTAAATGACGTTATCATGCAATGCTTTCAAAACATAAAAACGAACAATTATATATATATATATTTAGAGTAAGTGTATTGATTCCATAATACATGTACCATTCAAGTCAAGAATATGATTTGAAAATGAACAATTATATATATATATATATATATATATATATATATATATATATATATATATGTTAATGAATAATATCGGTTTTCAACTTAATTATATATAATTTATCTCCACTTTCAGGGGTATAGTAATGTTAGCAGGAATTCTGAAGGTAAGTCCTTAAGGTCTTGTTTTCAAACTATATTCCTGACTTGAGTGGTGCATGTGTTATGGAACTAATACACTTGTTCAAGTCAGAAATATAGTTTGAAAGCGAGACCTTAAGGACTTACATTCAAAATTCCTGCTAACATTACTATACCCCTGAAAGTGGAGATAAATTATATATAATTAAGTTGAAACCCGATATTATTCATTAACCTTTGCATTTTTTATTCATTCTTTGCATATTAAAATTTTTTTTAAAATAATAATAATAATAATCTTATTAAAAACCAATGTGTGTCTGTTTACATGTCAGAACTACCACATGTAATTCTTACAAATAGATTGAGCCAAAAATTACTGATATGATGTACAAAATTTGATTCTTCAGCTCACAAATAGCACCAAAGAGGAGGCACAGAAAATTTTTGAAAGCCTTTTTTGTTGCCTGATCTGATCTAGCAAGTATAAAAAGATATCGTTATGAATTTAATGATCAAGTGAAGACTATAGAAGCGAGGGAAAGCTGGAGTTTCTTTTGCATTCTACTGAAAACCCCTAAACTTTAGTGTGCATAATGTCTACAGTTGTATTGTGTTTTGAGCCCTAACTTCTTGTCTCCTTTGCAGGACATAAGTGCTTGTCAAGTCCTTTGCATTGCTTTCTCTAATACTTTTACGTACATTTCCTTTCTTTTTATGATTTCTTTGTTTGTGTGTGTGACTCAGAGAGAGAGAGAATTTACTTTTACACACATCCATGAAATTTGAGTTTTAATGGGAGGGACAATCAAAAGAACAAAGGATTTCACTAAATTACTAGTGACAGGAAATGGACAAACAAACGTGAAAGGAAGAGTCATTTCAACACTTGGAAAATCTTTTGTCTAAGAATAATAATTGGATTCGGATTTTTTTTTTAAGTATTTCTCTCTACCAGCATGTTACCGGTAGGCATCAAGTCTAATGGTATAACCTCTCCATCATTCTTTTGTCTAAGAAAAACAATTGAATTTGAATTCTCTCCAAGCATTTCTCTCTATACATCTTCGGGATAATGACCAACGGACATCAAGCCCAATTGTATAGCCTTTGAGGATGGGGAGAGATTGGCAAAAAGTATGCGTGTGTAGAAGTGTGATGGGTTCAAGCCCCATATGGGTAAAAAGCATTTGTGAATAGATGGGTGAGTGTGTTTCTTGCTCATAAAAATAAATAAATAAAAAGCATGTGAATGATAAAAAATGTGCCAATCAATATGATAATGTGGTGTTTTTCTATCCATCAGATACTCGAAAAATATTTAGAGAAGATCCATTCCCAAAATAATTTTCAAAATGAGAGCTAAAAGCCTAAAACAAATAATTTAACCCAATAAAAGGTGACTAATAAATATTCATATCACATAAAATCTAGTACATGAATCTATTCTCATTATCTGTCAAAAACAAAAACAAAAAATCTATTCTCATTAGTCATTAGTCATTTTTGTTTCAAGTCACTTCCACTACATGTTTGGTCAGTTTTAATGTTTAGAGATAGTAGCATTTTTCTTTTCTAATGAATTGAAAGGAACTGAAGTACAATAATTTAGCCAGTAATATTACTATGCTTGAACTTATAATCAGCAGGACTAGGATTACTCACACCTATAATCAGCAGGACCAGAATTACTCTCATGCATACGTCAATTCCAAACGGTGCTGTTACAGCAGAGCATCCGTCCTCTCCAAATTGTTATCGTTCATTGATAAAAATAATAATAATAATAATAATAATGTTGTCTAAAGACAAAATTAACCTTGTAATACAATATGTTGTCATGTCTTTAGTCTAATCAACAAAAAATACAATTGTCCAGGTCATTAGTCGAATCTCGAAAACTAACATGAAATATGGCAATTCCAATACCTAGGGCTAATTCATCCACTTCGGATGTTGGAATAAAAAGATAGGGAGACTGGACAGCTAATGTTTGAAAGTTGAAATTTTTTATTTGTACTTCTGTGACAGAATTAGCCTTCTAAATTAACAATCATGCATAATGTGAATATTTTATTATAAAAAAAAAAAACACATACACACAAAAAAACACAAACAGTACAAGTAAAATTGTAATTTAAACAATGTCAAATCAACTTAAGTTCGATACTCTCGCAAAGAAATTGTAAGGCATACTATACGTCTCACCTTGTGAGAAAATGGATTATGAAAAACCGGTTTTAAAATTATTTTTCAAAATTTTTAAAATAAGAATCAAGAAGGTGAATCTTCAAGTCTATTCAAGAACATTGTGACTTGTGAGAATTATTTATCAATTAAATAAATAAATAAATAAAATTTGTGAAAGGATAAGACTGCCCAACTAAAATTTCCATAAAAAACCTTAATCATTCTTAATTAAATACCAAAGGAACTACTAAAGCGTGATTGCTTGGTGTTTGTTTAAAGTAAAAGGCACCTACCATTATGAAAGCAAGATTCCTCAGTAAAATGATACTATATATATAGAGAGAGAGAGAGAGAGAGAAAGTGTAGCTGGCAATGGCACATATACCACCTTGTGTGACAGCACAAAAAACTAGGAACTGATTTTAGCCTCTGCAAGTGCTTTTCCCTATGATAAAATATATTTTTTTTATAAAAAAATAATTGATTTTCCCTTGCTTCCTAAAGCCAGGATTCAGCTTTAATCTGAAAGTGCTTTCCCTTGCTTTAATTTGAACCTCTTAAAAAAGAGAGGGGGGGGGGGGGGGGGGGGGGGGGGCAATCATTAAAGATAACCGCATAGAATATTCCCACACCAACAAACCTAGCTATTTTTATTCTTCTCCAACCTTCCTCTAGTTATTTGTTTGTTTAAATGTAGTAATGTACATTTGTGCATTACTAGTATTTAAAGGGCTTAGATTGTGGTGCCAATAGCTTTTTATTGTGGATTAAGAGAGCCTATTTTTGTGAAATACTCTCAACATAATCCACTTGATTAATCACATCTCCTTACTAATTAACTGTGTTTTCAAAAATATAATTAAATAGTATCATGAGCATAACAATTGGAATGTTAAATGTTCATGCCAAAAGTATAATAATCCATTTCATAATGAGCTTGACCACTATCTTCATTATTTATCCCTCGGCTATTTATAAGTTACAAATCTTCACGTTCAAGTATGACGCAACCCGCTATTTAATTTATATTTAGTTTTGTAATTATAACAATCTAAAAAAATAAAAGTTTGTAATCTGATCTGAATCTCATTGTTTCAGATTTCACAAGGATTTCATAAAAACTCAAGAGAGTAATCTGTTGAATGTGCTTCAAAAGCACACCATGGCCATCATGATGAAGGAGGGAGTCGAGTTGTTGGATGTGGGCTAGAGAGTAGCCGTATTGCTAGAGACATTAAACTTAGTACCCATGAGACACAGTATGTTTTGTTTGTAATTGTAGTAGTCTTGTCTTCTTTATATATATATATATAATCTTGTAGTTTTTGTTGTTTTGGTTCAATTTTTCATGACTCTTTACTCGATATGTATGGTGAGATTGTGAGGTTGTTTATTCTTTCATATCATTATTCACCCTCACGTGGTGGTGTCTAATTGTTTTCTTTGACAGGTTATTGCATTCAAGTTTGGGGGAGACCGGCCACCTTGCTTGACAATTTCCTGTGCTTTGGTTTGCTTTATGTGACACTCATCACTGCTATAGTAATATTGTTGTAACTCCTTACTTTAGTTTTGTATGGTGAGATTGTGAGGTTGTTTATTCTTTCATATCATTATTCACCCTCACGTGGTGGTGTCTAATTGTTTTCTTTGACAGGTTATTGCATTCAAGTTTGGGGGAGACCGGCCACCTTGCTTGACAATTTCCTGTGCTTTGGTTTGCTTTATGTGACACTCATCACTGCTATAGTAATATTGTTGTAACTTCTTACTTTAGTTTTGTTCTCATCGCATATTGAGGACAATGTGCAGTTTAACTTTGGGGGTAAGGCACTATAATTGCGAGTTGAAAAATTTAGAGATGAGAGCATGTCTTTTTAGCAATACCTGTGAAAGTGACCTTGGTATCTATAATGGTTTTCAATGTTTAATACATCTTGTATGTGGACCAGTTGTTCTCTTGTGTAATTTAAAATTTTTGTTGTCATGTGTTGCATGTAGTGGTCATCATTGATCTTTTTTACTTTCTTATATAATCTTTAATTTTTAGAGGACTTCACTTTGCACATAAGCACACTTATATATATATATATATATATATATATATATATATATATATATATTTGTGGGGTATAAAGTTAAAATCTCTATACAATGTATAATTATCCTTCATGAATTGGTGAATTTTGAAATTTTTGACAATTTTGGCATAATAATATGTATACAATAATACGTTTCTTTCTACTAAGTAACTGGGACTCTTGTCTCAGTAAGTATTGAGAATTCATATCAAAAGGTGAAAAGTTTAATAAGTTTAAGAGTAGTTTGAACTCGTAGCCTAGTTGACTTAAGTGATTAAGTCATTTGAGGTGCCTCTACACCTAGTGCCCTGAGACCATCTAATTTGGGAATTATTGACCTAAAACTTGTTACACGGGTCTCCAAGAGAGCTTAATGGATCTTGACATTACACAATGCTCTTATAATAAAAATATGGAAAAAAAATTGCATATAAGTGTGAAAAAAATATTATATGTGTCTTAAAAGTCAAAATTTGAAAAGGTTTGCTAATGACTTGATGGATGTTATGAAATGTATGTGAGAATGGACGGCAAGCCACATAAATGGGTAAGTGCTGGTTCATTACTGAGGATGCTAGAGTTGATTATTATTTGATTTGTTGATTAGAACCTTGTGTGGAGACCATTATTGTTGTGCATGATGTATGGAAGTTTGAGGTTATTTCCGGATACGCAAAATCTACATACTTGTTGTAATATTCTCTTTGATGATTCTTGGGATACTTTTGCTTGCTAAACAAGTAATGAATGAGATAAGTGCAGAATTGCTGCACAAATTTTGGATGTTAATGGTATCATCTCTGAAAACCCTCACGAGACTATAACTTATCAACTAGGGGTTTAAAGGCTTGTTGCATATGCTAAATGCAATCGGGATTCCCACGAAAGATGATATTTTTATTTTTGTTTCAGTTTTGTATTACTAAGGGACTACCAATATGTAAGTTTGGAGGTGTGATAAGCGCTGAAAATTTCATATTCGAGCTCTTAAACGTGCACATGTTAATACCTTAGTGATACCTTTTATCTTGGTTCTTATGTTTTTTTTTTCGTTTATTGGTTATTTGTAAGTCATTACCCGCAGATACAGACAATTCCATGGATTTGAGGCTTAGAATGGTGTTCCTGATGCTTAAGAAGATATTCTAGACCTTTCGAGCCAATTTGGAATTCAACAGGGAAGATTTGAAGGCAATCAACTTCTTAATGCTCAAACATTGCCTAAAACTGGAGCATTGCTCTTAATGCTCGAGCATAGAGTCAAAAAGCTTGAGCTCTGCACTTTGAGCTCGAGCACAAACCTCTATGGGAAGAAGAAAAGGCACCATACTTTCTCGAAAATAAGAGCTCGAGCATAAGGTCTAATGCTTGAGCATACACCTCAAGAGCTCGATTATTGACTCCCAATGCTTGAGCACAAGCTATAACTCGAGCACTAAAGACTAGAGCTCGAGCATAAATCACTTAAAGGTTTCCAAAAAGTTGCAGGAAAGTTGTAAAAACTTTCTTCTTTGTTTTCTTAAGGCCTAATTGTCCCCAAAAGCTGTAAAGCCCATCAAATGAGGATTATGACTTGATATCCACTATAAAAGAAGAAGAGAAGACGCATTGAAAACTTTTTGGCAGTTTTTAGGGTTTTGTGTTTTGGATTGAAGATTCTAATTGGTAGTCCATGGAGAGGAATTCTGCAACAAAGATGCTATCATCCATCTCCATAAGTAGCTAAATCATTCCTTAGGGCATTAATGTAACCCTAGACTGAGTAACATGGTTTGATTGTTCTTAACTTTTGGGAATTTTGTGATTTGTATGTATATTGATTATACGATTATGAGCAATTGACTTGGTTGTACCAAACAATTGGGTTTTTAATGATTAAAATCAGTTTTGATGAAATTAATCTCTTGTCTTAGAATAAATCTCGTTTTAATTGGAATCAAACTGCTCATATTTTCTGTGATCATAAGAGTAGTAATCATGTAATGGTACTTAACGATTTTATGAATGAATATTTTGATAGTTCGTGCTTAGGGAAGACGAGTTGGGTTGTATTACATTGTAGATTATAATATTTAGGTAGACAACCCGTACCAACTGAAGATGAGTTATGGCTTAGTATTTATTTATAAATAATCTTTTTAAAATTGAATTCGAATGTGCTTGTAGTCATTCATTCCGAAATATACATCAAATCGAATTTCCTAAGGTTGAAACAATTAACCATGTTACGAGGCTAGTGGTGAAGTTAAGCCCTAAGTGTTTCTTACCTTGGTCACATTCCTTGATAACTTAGTTCATTTTAAACTCTATTGCAATTTAGAATTACTTAATTTCGAAATCGACTTTCATCTTGAACCAACACAATCATTAAGGTTCAACATCCTCAATATAGTCATATCCTAAAAGGATTTGTTCTATTGCAAGTGATCTTTTATTATTGACAAATATCACTATTAATTGAATCCACCACCAATATGTGAGTATAACAATCCAATCCAATCCGCACGGATCAAATGAAACTCGTGGATTCGAACCAGGCTCACGAATTGGCTAGTCAAATGCCCACCCCTAGCAGGTAAGGCAGAAGCATCTATTGCTAGCAATTATGTTCCCTAACGAAGATTTAGAATCCCTTTGAAATTATTCCCAACAAATTTTTTCCATAATTATTTAATGCGTATGAGAAGACTAAGTAAAAAATTACATGTATGTGATGGTTGATTATGAAAGTGCTTTAACACGCGTGACACAACCATTGGACAAAAAAATATTATATGGTTAGTGTTGCTTTTGAAATTATTCTTACCATATCACACAAACTTGGATGATAAGTAATTGACTCGTTTAATTATGATAATCAATTAATTGTGCATGCCCAAGAAGAAACGAGAAGTTTAATAGACCCAATTTTTTAAAGTCAAAATTATAATATTGTGGTGGATCCAAGGAAGCAAAAAGAAGTCAAAACTAACCAATGGTGATGGATCCAAGGAGAGGAAGAGTTGTAAGCAAGGACCATACCATAGTTCCTTTACTTTATTGTCCATATATAGCTACAAAGTCAGCAGGACTCCAATAATTTCAAGTTTTACCATCTTTTCTTTATGGCACTTCAACAGTCCAAAGATAAAATCAAAAAGCCTGCTTAAAAAAAAGGGAAAAGAAAAAATGAGAAAAAAAAAAAAAAAGTGTGTGAAAAAGCAAATAAGGAATCTAAAGATAGAAATGAATGGAATGGATAAAAAGATATGAAATGAAATGAGGTCAGCAGAATAATTTTCATGTCCAAGACATGTTTTCCCTAATAATGCTCAAAATGGTCCTAGTGATATTAAAAGCACTCCTGTCTTTCTAACATCAGGCCATTGGTCTTTGGAAAAGACATTTTTCAGATCACACCTTTTTAAAGTTAATTTTTTTGCGGCTTACATCTTTTTCTATTAAAAGTGACAAAAAGATTACCAACGTTGGACACCAATAAATATATATATATATGTAAAACAAAGGAAAAAAATGTTCCTTTAATACTTTCAATGGTCTTAACATGTTGGACCTTTGAACTTGACACACTCTGTTTGGGACATAGCACCATTCTAATTTGAGCTTGGTAGTTGAGCTCATATGTTAGTCTTCGAACTTAACTTGAATATTACTAGTCGAGTACAGACTCAGTTCATTTGATTGTTTAATTTAATCTTTGAATTTGATAATAAGATGGGTGAGTATTAAAAAATATTACATTTCAAAATAACTTTTAAAAAATGAGTTATATTCATGAGTTTTAACAACATATTTACAAAATCTATTCAGTTGTGAGTTTATCGAGCCCAATCATAAATTTTATTGATTATGCTCATTGATTAGACGAGCTTAACAAACAAGCTCATGTTCAGATGTAAGTTTGAGCTAGTCGTAGTTATTCGTGCCGTCCATATTTGCAGTTCTAATTGAGGTTTTAGACCAAATGGTACCATATCTTCCTTCCAACTAAAAGTTTGAGGATTTGAGTTCCAATAAGACGGTAACAGATGTATATCTAAAATATGGTTAGAGAGCAATTGTATAATCTTGAATCAAACAAAATGACACAGTGGTATAATCTTTTATCTCTAAAGGGAGGTGGAGTTTCAAGTTTTAACTCTTAGGATTTTGAGTGCCTTTTATGAGTGGCTACCTAACTCAAAAATAAATAATAATAATAAATTGAATAATGATGTCTTGCTCACAATTATGTGTAACGGGTTAAGTGTTTCATAATTCGTGATCCGACCCAAAAATTTAAAATGTTAGACAGGGATAACGTCCAATCCATATATATCAATTTATTTTTTCATTCGTGGAATAAGTCCCGTTTATAACACTTACCGTTAAAGTCAATCCCTTAAAATTATCAACTCTTCAATTATACAATGATTTGTTTATAAAGTTATAATAGACTACTTGATAAATTTTAGACTTTTGTTTTAAATATATTAGACGATCGTGTTTACAAAATTTTTATCACCTGTATTGCTTGCATCTTTTTCCTAGCACTACTACCATATAGATGTGACTAGGCGTAGAGATTTTTATATAATTTTTTATGCATTTATTTATATTTTTGTAAAATACTTAGTTCTAGAATTCAGAAAGACAAAGGAACTATCCTTCATAAACTCTCTTTTAGGATTTTATGAGACAAAAAGAGTTGCACTTCAATGGCTTTCTTAACTCTACAACTCAAAATACACCGAATTACTACAATTCTATAACATTTTTTCCTTCTAAGTTTACTTTATTACTTGATTTTTTATAATTTATTATAATTTTAATCTATATCCATACTTAAAAATATAAAATAAGATTTTTATCTTTATATACAATTTTTAAGGTTCATGTCATTTTTATATCAACAATAATATTAAAAAGAAAGATATAGTTACCAATATTAAAAAAAAAAAAAAAAAACAAAAACAAAACTAAACTTTAATTATTCGGTGCTTGATTTTGATTTACCCATCGGTTTTAAAATCACTATTATTTCTTTACACTTTGTTATTCACTCCAACTTATTGGTTCGAATTAATTAATTGAAATGATATGTTGTAACAAATTAAGATGATCAACAAAGTTAGGTCTAGAAGGTTTGTCCCTCTTTCAAAATCAAGTGCCGTAGAATGAGTCCCAATTCAAGGCATCTAACAATCTTTAATTGTTTTCACCTCACTGTTTTAAAATCATTATTCTGCCTTCAACTTCGTCAATCACTCCAACTCGTTAGTTAGTAGAAATGATATGTTGTAACAAATGAAGACAATCAAGGAAGTTAGGTTCACAAGATTTGTCCCTCCCTCGAAATTAAGTATCAAAGAATGAGTCCCAATATATTCAAGGTATCCGACCGTTGTTCAGTTCTTGATTTTGGTTCACCTCATTATTCCAAAATCATTATTCTACCCTAAGACTTGTCATTCACTCCAACTCATAAGTTCGAATTAATTAGTTGAAATGATATGTTGTAACAAATGAAGACAATCGAGGAATTTAGGTCCACAAGGCTTGTCCCTCCCTCGAAATTAAGTGTTAAAGAATGAGTCCCAATTCAAGGTTTCTGACCGTTGTTAATTCGATTCTTGATTTTGGCTCACCTCATCGTTTTAAAATCATTATTCTACCCTAAGACTTGTCATTCACTCCAACTCATGAGTTCGAATTAATTAGTCAAAATGATATGTTGTAACAAATTAAGACAGATCAAAAACGATAGGTCCACAAGGTTTTGTCCCCGTCTTCTATATAATAAAACCAATGCCATGAATGAGAATGCAAATGGTGAGGCTAGAAGTAGAAGAGATAGATCAAAGTGTGGTCCATAACACAACTCACAAGAGATGCAAATAACCACAGCTAAAGTACAGAGACCATGACAGAAGATGGAACGGTAGAAAGAAGTCAATAAATTGTAGGACCATGTGCCCTTAGTGCAAATGTTGCAGCAATTAGGGCGTGGTCCATCTACAACCTTGTAATTGTTTGGATGGGTGGACATGCCTTTGTTCTTTCCTCGAGTTAACCCAAACACCATTTTGGACCACCCTAATGCCTAATTTTGTAATATGTGCCAAAATTATATTCCAATTGTTGTAATTTGTTGTTCAATGTCAAGAAGGAAGTTATAATATGGGAAGGAAGGAAGGGTTAAGAGGGATGGAACTCACAAGAGTAAATTGTTACAAGTGGATTTTTGTTCTACATCTAATGCATGAGAAGTGAAATAGGTGTATAAGGGTTAAGTGTTAGCCTTGCCTAACAATAACTTAACCTTTTGAGTCAGATTGCGAAGCAAGCATCCTTGTTTACATAAATTATAAGAAAATGAATGAATTTTAATTCCCTCTATCTCTATCGAAATATATATATATATATATTTTTTCTTTTTTAAGAACTGAAACTAAAAAAATTATACAAAATTTATTTCACTGTCCTTTCCTGAATGTATGTTTTGAGTTTTTTTATAATTTTTTAAAAACAGTTTTCTATTTTCTGACTTTTTGAGAACTAATTTTAGAAAATTGAACCAAATAAGCAGCCGTGTTATTGCATTTGGTTGGGTTTCTCTCCATTTTGGTAGAAGAAACAAAATAATTTTAAATTTTATAATGACGATATATTTGAAAAGGCGAAGCAATGTTAGCACCTTTTTTTTACCCACTTGGTAAGTAGGGTAAAAAGATTCAATTAACAAGCCTCCATTCTTTTTGTAACCATTGATTACATTTCTTGAATCCTTCCATAGACCACACTTTATCCATAATCAGAGGCAAAATCTCCCTTTAAAGAGTGACATCATCCTTCACAAATGCACTGTAGTTGTAGTGAAATGACATAATTGTTCCTAACATTAGCACAATGGTATAACTTCCCGGTCCATAAAAAAGAAGGGAAGGATTCGAGCCCCCAACAAAGGCAACGCGTTTGTGACTATTTAAGGATGGGGTGGATAATATCTCCCAAATGCTCTCATAGATTGGTTAAATAATAGAGACCTCTTCTATAGTTTTAGAAGATAACTCTGATCTCCCTTATCAGTGTTGACTTTACCCGAATGTGTTAAATGACAAATATTCACATTGTAATTCTATTAGACTAATATATGGACAAAATGACATTTTCAAGCTTTATAATGACATTATGAGGTTATAAGTAACTTTTGAACATGACATGAATAGACAAGAACGTCGAATTTTATGGCAGGAAAGGTTAGTGTTAACCAGAAGAGAGGTGAGTGTCATACATGAAACTAAATGGGAGGTCCCTATTATTTATAAAATCTACAAGAGAATGGGGACTCAAACACGGGCACAATCGTTAGGAGAACTGGGCACTCTAACAACTAGCCACTGAATAATGCCCCCGTAATACATAAAAAAAATAAAATAAAAAATAAAATGGTTACATGTTGTAAAGCCAAACATATTTCATTGTTGAACTAACACTCAGTTTGTAATCCTAAGGACTTTCATGGTTGAATTACTCTTTCCAATAGGGTGCAGGAATTTTTAATTTTTATCACTCTATTATTATTATTATTATTATTCTTTGAAAGGTAAAAAAGCTCTATTAAATTGGATGTACTCCGTAGAAATTACAATAAAAGGATGTTGGCAGCAAAAATTCAAAATGACTCGGACTAGATATTTTGTCTGGTTTGGATTTTCTCACCTAGGTATTTAGCAATTTTAGCTTCAGGTAATTCTTCCTCTTTTAATTTTTATCCAAAACGTGGAATGTTCAAATCCCGATAAAAAAAAAAACTTGTTGCAAGTTGATGCATTTGTCATACAAATAAATAAGAAATAATGATTATAAGGTGAAATTGTTTGTCTATAACGTGCCATTTACTGGACTAACTCGCTCCATTTTCTTAATGCGTGCTTTGAATCAGATGCAAACCTGATTGTGGACGCTGGGGGATGTGTTGCTGTCGAAGTTGCAACGATTATTTATGATATTAAACTAGCGTTAAAGATGTTTCCTTTAGCTGAAGTTTCTCTTGTTCGGAGAACTAAAAATAGAGTTGTTCATGCTCTTGCAGCTTTATCTCAAGGTCCTACGGATTCAAATTGCATTCTCCCATCCGTGCCTCTTCATATCATAGATTTGGCTTCTCGGGATGCGTCAGAGATTTCTAGCTAATTCTTTGTTTCGGTGGTGGTGCTTTTGGCAAGAAAAAAAAAAAAAAATGTATAAGCTGAGATCCAATCAAAACAAGCTTGTTTAGTTTATAAGTGCATTACATACAAGATATTGAGTTATGTTTATAGGCCGTTAAGATTCATATTTGAATCTAAATTTTAAAATATGCATATAGAATTTAAATGAACGATAATATTTGTCTACTCACCACCGATGAGGAATGAAGATTTGAAAAGACATTCAAATTAAATTGAATAACAAATTGAATTCAAAATCCTAATAGTAAAGTTTCTATACTTGAGTGACAAGCTTCTCATTATAATTATATATAGTTGATGCTTGAATTTAAAAGCGAAAACACGTAATCATTGTGCAACGTTCATAATCATTTTGGAACGTCACATTCCAATTTATAAATGGTGTTTGAATTCAAACACATAATCATTCTGGAGCGTCATATTCCAAGTTATAAATATGTGAACCAACTCATGTATTGTGTGCATATTCTCTCTCCTAATCTGGGTTCTTAATTTCTTGCGAGAGAAATTTAACTATGGACCACGACTAACGTTTAATTATGAAGCTCTAACAAGTATATTTAATCTACCAATGACTTATTGCTTCAATGTTCTAAACTTTGAAATGAGTCAAATAGAGGCATCAATTTTGAAGGCAATATTGTATAAAAAAAAATGAGCTACAAAAACAGAAAAAAATAAATAAAAATCCACCAACACATTATTTTGGTGGTGAATTAGGTACTATTCTAATTTCTAAAAAATATTGACATTAATTTTGGAAATAAATTGCATGTTCAATAATATGGTTAGTCATTTATTTCAAACTTAAATTTATTTTAATTTTATTAATTTAATAAAAATTATAATACAAAGTAATTTTAATAATAACATCAATTTAAAATTTATTAATAGTAATTGTTTTTGTTAGATGGTCTTTAAAAGTTCAATAAAATTAAGCAAAATTTATCAAAAATTCATATTTATCGAATTATGTTTAGAAAAATCGTGTATTGGTGCATTTTGGTTATAAGTTTCCAAAAAATTAACATCTGCTATAACCAATACCGTTATGTAATACCAATACTTACCCGAGTCCGTTGTAACGTGACCGATACCACCACTGCAAACCTTGGTTACAAATATTTTGAGTTATAATTAACTATGCAATGTTCAACTGCTTACAACAATAGACACTCTTTGTAACCTATATGTGAATTTTATCTTAACCCTAGTTAGTTACGTGTCTAGAGTTATTCAGATTGTTGTTTAAAACTCGGTGTCAAATGTTCAAATTGTTGCTGACTATATTATTTTTGTGGAGCCTTGATCAGAAGTTTAATAATGGGTTGAAGTGATCGTCGTAATTATTTCCAACAATACTCGCCGTTGAGTCCAAATTAAGCAACTCCATTCTTCCTTGCCGGAAGTCGAAAGCACTTTACATGAATTTAGTCTAAAACAACTCCATTCTTCCTTTGAACTCGAAAATGCCTTCATTGCTACCTATTATTCGTACTCGTCCCCTCTAACTACGAGAGGACTTGGTAATAACTCAAACTCGAACTCCATTCGGGTGGGCAATTAATGTGACCTGATCAAAGATTATATCCGCTCTAATATCACTTATAATGGATCAGTCACTTGCCTTCGCCATCTATTTTAAAAAATAGAAGAGATACCATTAAGCAATAAGACAATATATTGATAAAACACTACATAAATGAAGTTTTAATATAAATTGTAAATGTAATAAAAATTAAAATTAAAATATCTAAATTAGCTTAATTAGTCTATTATATGGGATCGGAATCCCATGGGCATGCCCGTTGTAACACAACTGTTCAAATTACTCACATGTACACACAATTAGATATACGTACGTAATCATCCAACTTTAAGAATAAAAAAAAAAAATTTGAGAAGAAAAGAATATATGTTTCCAAACATTATGATAAATAAAAATTTAAATAAAATTATCACTAAGTAGTGTAAGAACTAACATTTTTTTTTTTTTTTTTGAACAGCGAGAACTAACATTTACTTGTGTGGTAAATTGTAATGGGCCGACAATATATACTTATCTCGAACAATAAAAAAATATACGGCCCACTGGCGGCCGTTGGCGATCATTAGACAACCGAACGTGCGCGTCGTTATCAATCATGATCGCAGAGTATCAAAGCGTGGGGTATAACTTATGACACGTCATCCACCACCCTATCACGTCAGAGTATTTACAATGTTTAGGGCAGAATGGGCCCACATGATGTTTCTCGGCCCAAATAATAGGGGTCGACTGAGCCATATTTGTTTAACTCATGGTAAAACATACGCTTCCAAAATTTGTGGAGACTCCAGACTTTGGACCTTGAAAACGACGGACCATCTACTCGTAGTGGATTTGGGCCCATCTAACCGCTAATGCACAGTTCAACAATGTTTGTGACAATAAATCACAAATTTACATCTGAATATGTTCTACACTTGGATTTACTGTACTGTATGGTTGTATTTGAAGAGCAATTGTGTTAAATGCAAGATTTTATTTTATTTTTTTTTATTTTTAACTGCCTTGTATTGTATGAGTAATGATCTAAATTTCAATTGTTCAATAAATTGTTTGACAGCTGCAAAGCTTGAATTTATATAGTTCTATCATACATTTCTCGTTATCTCAAATCATTTCATTTTTTCCTTTTCTTTACAACCCGACTTAACTACTGAATACTTTACTTAACCTTCTAATTTGGAGAGAGAGCGTTTATATCGTCTAGACTCAGCGATTGACACAAGTAGAAGACCCGATCCAATGTGGCGATTCTGAAGCAACAACCAATCAAGGAACAAAAGACACCGATTCACGTATCCGCGCTCGTCAATCACCCTTTTTGGCGAGCCTATTTTGGTAGGTCAGACCTTCTTATGTTTTTAGAAAGAGTACACCATCTTTTCTTCAACTTTTAAGTTCCTTATTTGTTTTTCAAATTACAATTTCATTTCTTTAGAAAGAATATGAAAAGAACAAAAATGCAAGTAGTAAAATACAGTATGTATTAGTGTATATATTTTCAACTAAAAGGGCATAGATTCCAAGTAGAATGAAGTCTTTTACTCTCAAACTTGTCTGTAACGTGAATAGAATATGATCCAATTGATAGGTGAGTGTGTGTTTCTTGTTAATGAAAAAAATAAGTTAAATTATTTAAAAAAATTGGCATGCAGAGTTTTTTAAAGATACATTGCTCCATAATATAAAATCAAATTAAGAATTGTAATTTTCCTACACTCTCTTTTTTTTCCCCCCCTCTCATATGTCATTTTGATTTGGTCTTGTACCTACAGAGTGCCAGCAACATTCATCTTAATTTCAAAAGAGATATATAAATTGACGAATATGTATTAGACATAAAAAATAGTTAATTTTCTCAAAGTTTACTCTTAAAAGTCTAACCTGCTAAATGGTGAGCATTTTTGGTTATCTCTTGAGGCACGAAGACAACCGAAAATACTCACCATCTAAGAGGTTGGACTTATAGAAGTAAACTCGAGAATATCTTTTTGCACAAGGGTTCAAATTATATTGAGTGGGTGGTTGAAGTTGAAATGAAGTTAACCTAATGTTAGAGGATTATTATTATTAATATTAATTTATCATTTAACCTCAAAAATAACCTTGACCAATTGAATCTAATCCAGCTAATTCCTTCCACCAACTCTAGTCAAACAAGTTCAGGTTGGGCTTGGTTGAGCTTTTAACCCGTTTGAATAGCAGCTCTCAATCAAACAAATCACACAAAGTCACGTAAAAGTGACCCGTGTTATAGATCCACCAAGGTTTAGAGGATCAATAAATGTGCAGAAGCCCATCTCTAACTTGGACCTGTGCTGTTAAACCTAAAGCCCAATATCTCCAATCAGTTTAGCGGGTACCCGGACCAAAGTTTTGACTTATCAATCACTGCATGACAAAAATAAGTGCATTATGACCTAGTTGGCAGGGCGCCTAACTTTTCAAATATACCCCCATTTAAAATCTCCCTCTCTTCTTAATTTGGTTCAAAAAAAAAATAATATGCCCAATTAATTTAGGATGTGGATTAATATGAGTGGATAATGTAGTAGTAGAAGCTACTACAAACAAATATTGGAATTTCACAAATAAATAAATAAAAATGGATAACCTTTTACAAAGGAGTAGTGATACTCACACCATACGTTTACAGTAAATTGTCTAATCGAATAATTTTTAATTATCGATCAATTAAAAAAAAGTAGGTCTAACAATTTCCTGCAACTATTTGATGCAAGAATCATTTTTCTTTACAAAAATGATCGCTTTTGAGGAGAGAAAAAACACTTACATATAATGACGACATTGAATTTCATTAAATCAACATTAAATAATAATAATAATTTGTTGCATCAAAATGTTTTCCCATTAAATACCAACTAAATTACAACTATTAATTTCACAAATATCTATTCATGAACGTATTTATATGCAATTAGGGCTGCAAATAAACCGAGTCGAATCGAGCCTTATGTTGCTTGGGCTCGGGCTCGTTTGCTTATAGTTTGGCTCGAGCTCATGACGAGCTCAAAAAATTGAGCTTGGGTTCGGCTCATTTAAGAAAATAAATTAAATTTATAGTCAAAATTTGTTCAAGCTGATTTAGTAAATTATTTTATATTTATGTTATACTTTCAAAAATTAAAGAATTTTATTAAAAAATAAAAAATAAATGTAAACGAACCCTATGACGAGCCTACAGTTTATGAATATAAACGAGCTTACATAAGCTCATATTCATAAATATAAACGAGTTTACATGAATTCATGTTCACAAGCTTACATGAGCCGAGCCCATCATTGCTTGGGATCGGCTCGTTTACTAAACAAGCTTAGAAATTAATTTCAAACTCGACTCATTTATTTAACAAACAAGTCCTAGTCGAATCCAAGTTATTTATGAACAGCTCAATTCACTTGCAGCCCTATATACAGTTACACTCTTTGGTAATCCTCTAAGGAGAAAGGCCCATATTTTTTTTTTCCCCCTCTATTATATCCATATTTTTTGTCATTTTGATATATATACCTACATAACAGTGTGCAATGTTCTAGAAAATGGGTACTCTAAATACTTCCCGATGCATCATGCCACCTCACTAATACCAGTAGTGGGACCCATTTTTTATTAGTGGAGGTGGGATGCTGCGCTGAGAGCAAGAAGGTTTTTCTCCAGTGGACACTTTATTGAGACATTTTTTTCTAAAATTTTTTTCCCTGTTGAGACATTATTTAGCGGGTTAATAATAATAATAATAATAATATATATAAAATAAAAAAATAATAGAAAAAGAAAGATAAAAAAAAGGGCGAGGGATTTGTCTTTTATTTATGCGAAGCAACGGATAAAGAGGAAGTAAGCGAAGGAAGCAACTGCTCGTGGGAAAAAATGGTGGGCGGTTCATCTCTTCAACCCCGTATTCTCTCTTCCTTTATCGGTGACTGCCGCTTGATTCACTCAAGAGCCCCTCTTTTTCGACTCTTCCGCTATAATCCAGGTCCTTCCTCCACTTTCTTTATTCCTCTATACACACACACACACACATGATTGTTATATATGATCAAGCTCTTCCCTTGTTAATAATTTAAAAGAAATTATCTGTACCCAGTGACTGTTTTCTTTCACTATTTTTAATGCCTTGTTAAATTGTTTAATACAATAGTACCCAGATGAAGAATCTTATTTGTCAGATGAACATAGTGGTAGAACCTTGTTTATGTGTAACAGTGTGTATAGTTCTGATCTGGTCTCCAGTAAATATTTTTCAATAAGTTCACTCACCAGAGCCATTCAAACAAATAACCCTAGCTTGTGCAAATTGAGTCCATGACTTGTATAATTTCACTGCTGAAATAAAATGGAAAATGCTTGTTGGGTTTGGCCTTACAAGTGATTTCCGTTATAGGGGTACGAGTTATATTGCGAAGGAGTTACAGTGGTGAGTGAATTTTAGTTTTAAGAAGGCTTAGGGTCTATGACTGTTTATGGAGAATTGGTGGTGAGTTTGTTGACATAAGAACAGTTAGTATTCACTACTTTAGTTGGATTGGTTTGGTAACCAAATCCCGCAAATTCACCACTTTGGTGTCTTGGACGGAATAATGTTGAATTTGCTTTGCGTATGGGGAGATAAGTTTAAGGCTTTGTTTGGGTGATGTGACTTTTTATAGGTAGTGTTGAGGGAGAGAATGTTGTAACTTGTGACGGATTGAGTTTGGTTTGAATTAGGTAATGATTTAAAGCAATATAAATTAAAACAGTAGCTTATGTGTCGGCTTTTCCGAACATAATAACAAGTGTACCATGTCTTTAAATCTAAAGAATGTAAACTTTATATGAGAAATGAGTCTACTCAAATTATTTCTATTGAAGGTCTAATTTTAGTTCTGTCAACGTTTTCATTTTTTGTGCTTGAACTTCTTCCACCCAAACTTCTCCCACCTCGAGTCCCCTTGGTTGAAGGGCTTTGGGTGCGGAGCCGGGACGGAGCCTCAGGGGTCTAGAAGGCAGAACCCCAAGGGAGCCCTCTTCCTCATCTCTGGCCTCAGGATTCTGAGGAATAGTGGACAGGCGGCTGGGATCTAAGGAGTCGCCTCGCTTCAAGGTTCGCTTCGAGGTTAGCACAAGGGGGAGAGGATTGTTAATACCCAAGGTCGAGCTCCAAGTAAGAGACAGACGACGCATTAAATGCGCTGACCCTTTGACATGACCAGCATTAAATGCGGGACATCATTACCTCCTCGAACTAAGACACGGGTCGCCTCGGGCTACCTACCAATGTCCCATCTGTCAGGAGGTAAGGTCATTAAACCTATGGGCAAAAGAGGAACTATCCACGTGACTAGAAGTCATTGACCGGAGGGACAAGTAGTATAAATAGGAGCATTAATCAGTCATTAAAAAAGGACCGAATACAACAACTGACTCAACTATTCTCGAGCTCGAGTTCCCCGGGGTATTAATGATTGCTTTCCCTCTCTTAATCTTTGCCAAAAGAGAATCCCTTGTGTTGCTTAGATCCCCCCTTGGATACCGATCTCAGCATTCTTGATCTACGTGGAATAATCTCCTCATCTCACAAAAAACCTTTATCAACAATAATTTTTGGTTGGCAGGTATTACTTTCAGATCCACTTTGTTGCATTTTGGATTTGAACCGTCAAACTCCTTTTTGGAAAGTGGAGGAGATACCACTCATGGTCATGGAAATGCTTGATGGTAACCTAATGATAATGTTGAGTGCACCAAAATTTGTCATTAAATTTATAATTTTTACATCACTTATCAAAAAAAAAAAAAAAAAGTTTATAATTTTTACATCATTAGTAATATGATGAAAATTTTATAATATAGCATCAAAATTCACCTTAACTATTAACCTGACTGGTGAGGTCCCCATATCCTCATTAAATGGAAAATTTTCCCCTGGTGGGCAATAAAATTGCTAAAATCAAAATTGCTGATTTACTCATGAGCCTCATATGTTTACAATTTTGAAAATAACTACTTGTTATGCATTCTGCCTACACTTGCCTAGAAGATTATGAAAATTAGAGAAACTCATCCTTGGATTATTGGAACTGATGTACCTTCCAATTAAAATCTGACATGGCATGCCAAACTTGGACCTTCTTGCCATTGATGCCGGTTATAAACTCCTTATAATCTGTTAGTTAATAAAAACCTCTTAATGCTATCAGCTGTTAGTTTATGGAGTGACACATGATTTGACTTTTAGAGGCTTGCAAAATATTTATAACTATAGTTATATTTTGACTTGTTTTCCATTTTCTGCACAGGAAGCAAACACGTGTGTATGCAGTCATCAAAAACATTTTCTGGCTTAACTGATCTCTTATTCAATAGAAGGTATATTCAGAATCAGTGCATTTGTGTGCAATGTTGCTCTTCTGGTGTTATGATATCATGCTTTTCTCATATTATCATTGCCTTAAATTTGTGTCAACCGAATTGGCCAAGGTCACAGTAGAGATATAATATGTTACATCAGTTAAAGTAATGACTTTCATATCACTGCTTCCCTTCTGCTTGCTTCATTAAGCAATTCTGAAAGTTCTGACGCAATATATAAGGTAAATGACATTCTTACTTGGAAAAATTACAAAGGAGTCCTATTTTTCCTTCTGTAAGACCACTAAGTCCTATCAATGAATAAAGTAATAGTAAGTTTGTTCATTGATAGGACTTGATGGGTCTTATAGAAGGAAACCTTTGTAATTTTCCCTTATTACTTTTACAGAAGTTCTTTTATCTCTATTGTTGATGCTAATGATATAGACATTTACAATCCTTCTCCTATCCACTCCTCCATACAAGTGTAGAAAAAAATATATAAAATATGTTGGTAATATGTGATATATTTTACCCAATTTGACTGCATTTGAGGAAAAAATAATAGTAAGATCTTCAGATTATTTCATGTTGAATGGTGAGTACCAAGAGAAGAATGTCGTTTTTAAAAGGGGGACTTTGGAATGAATTATAGATATGATGCCTTCTGGGTTATCTGTTATCAAGGTTAACAAGAAAAAAATGTGGTTAATCGGTATAAAGGTTGGTGGAATCTGAATAGAGGAGAATAAAGTAACAGGCTTGCCCTTTAGAATAAAGTTATGGTGTGAGCAAGTCAGTCATGACAATCCTCATGGAATGGCCCAGTTGACAACAGTGCGTGCAACAAGTTTATTCTTAAACTTTAACTTCTTGATTTTGCCTAAGAAAGGATTAAAGATGGACACATTGATTAGTGCAATTTTGAATATTTGTGGAACTTTTCTGTTGTAATAACTTATTATTTAATTACAAAGGTTGGTAATTTGATATCGAGAATAATCAAAAAATCTTGTTTGATATTCTAAAATGCCCTTATTTGAAACTAATGCTAAGAAAAAATAGTTGCACTTTTAAATTCTACAAATGCAAATTATATTCATTTGGAGTCATATTTTGAAAAGAATTGTCAAGTCAAGAGGAATTATGTCAGAAATTTTCATTCAAAACTTGGAATTTGTATCTTTAATTTAGCTTGTGATTGGAATTTTTAAAAGTTGGTGTAGTTGTGTTACCTTAATCCAAGGCCAGAATTGGAAGTCAAAGCTACATTAAAGGGCAATAAGGTAATTACAACTCTCAGTTATGCACTGACTAATTAGGTTTCATGTTCATATTCGTTCATTCAATTAGGTTTTTTTTAGATTTCGTGTTTTAATGCATAAAATTCCTTTTTGAAATGCATAAAAGTGTTTTTAAAACTTTCAATCCTATTCTTATAAAGGATAAGTCAGATTGATCAATCGATGACCAATCGGAAACCACTGGCATTGACACTTGTCTCCACCAAGCAAGACTCGCAAAATTCAGTTTTTAAACAAAACAAGATCTCTTTTAAACCTAATCTCTATATAAAGATTTATGAGGCTAGAAAATATGGCAAGCTTATTCATACCCAAGACATAGAGATTTTGAGCATATTGAGTGCATTCTAGGACATTCTTATTGCTAGATTTTGTTTCTTTCATACATTATCATTGCACTCTAGATTGTGAGTGTTGATCATCTGATTTTGGTGTTAATGGAGTAATCAATGTTAAAGTTTAATTATGTAATGAACATAAGCTTAGATACCAGTCATGGAGATTGAAGTGTTGAAGGAGAAGTGGATTGCGTGAGGAGCGGATCTATTGGTTGATAGTGGCAAGGACTTGAGTGGAGAGTTTCTAGTCTTTGGGAATCTGGGTAACTTAGTTATATACTTCTTTCTCATAGTGAATTCGGTTTGTCTGGATTAGGTCCCGTGGTTATTTCCCATGGAATTTCTATGTAAAAATCTGCATGTTCACGTGATTGATTGATTGCTTTATATTTATGCATTTACATTCTTTCAATTATGATGAGTATATTTACTTACTTATTTTTTAGTTGGTTAATCTTTGAAGATTAGTTATATTTGTTTAAATTCAAAAAGTAGCAAAATTTAATTAATTAAGCAAACAAGACCTATTTACCCCCCTTCCTCTAGGTCTAGATCACGGCCTTGAGCTAACTCTATATCGGAGCCTACAGTTACATCCATAGATTCCTTGAGGATGAATTGGTTAAGTTTCCATGGGGCGCTCAAATGCCATGTAAATTGGTAAGCCACTCTGCTTGATTGAGTATGTATCTTTTGTTCAACAAAAGTAAAGTTGTCGATCAAACTGTCAGGAGTTGGTTGTTGGTCATTGACTCAGATTTTACATATGAATTGGCTCTTTATTCTGATCTAATACCTAGCCCTTGCGCTACAATTTAAATGGGAAAGATGCTCATGATAAAAAGAAATGGTTGCTTGTTTTTGTACCAAGAGTCATCTGTTGTATACAAATTATGACAGATGTTATGAAAGTCACACAAATTATTTTTGGTTGATTTTGTTTTCGTTCAAGGGGTGTACATTAAATCATCTTATCTGTGGAATTCTACTAGCTTCTTGATTTTCAGCCCATTGTATTCTTATCTGTTTTGGGTGTGTTTCTGAGAGCTGATTTTCAATTCAAAATAGCAGAAATCTAGATGAACTCCCAAACACCAAGCGTAAACGTCTAAGGCCGGGAAAATTGTCCCCTCATCGATCTGTTCCAGATAACATAACAAAGCCTCCTTATGTCAAATCTCGGAAACCACCTGGAATTACGAGTGGAGTAGAGGTGCATGATGAGAAGGGGATAGAGTGCATGAGAGCTTCTGGAAGACTTGCTGCGCAAGTTCTTGAATATGCTGGGACTTTAGTCAAGGTGACATTTTGATTTCCTTTCTCATCCGGTCTTCTAAGATGATTTACTTTCAATTATATTGTTTAGTTTTATTATAATTAAAATCATCACGTAGCCATTCTACCACATATTTTGCATTCTAATAAACTTTTGGGGAGAACTTTCTGTTAGTTTGTTGTTTTGCTTAGATTAGCCTATGTTTTTTATGGCTTCATAGGAGTTGGATAGGGTAAATTAGATTTCTGAAAGTTGGTACTTCTTTTCCTTGACTGGTCTTCTCAGTTATCCTCTTGGCTGTCGGAAATGTATTTTACTAGTGGTTCAACAGCATGCATGATATGATTTTGCTGTTGCAGTCTAGCTTTACATTGATTTGGTAGTTGTTTGAGCCAAGGAACAAGAAAAAAGGATTGGTATGTGCATGCATAAGTGAATAAAGAGACAGGCAATTCACTTCATCTGGAGTTGCTAAATTCTAATTCTTGCTTCCACTGGCAGCCAGGCATAATGACAGATGAAATTGATCAAGCTGTTCACCAAATGATTATTGACAATGGAGCATATCCTTCACCTCTTGGCTATGGTGGATTCCCGAAGAGTGTGTGCACATCGGTGAATGAATGCATTTGCCATGGAATCCCAGACTCCCGTGCACTTGAGGTTTGTCTAATTGAAGTACTTGAATTACTTTATCCTATGACGCCAATCATATTAATAAATCAAAACTTATTTATACATGTTGTCATTTGCAGGATGGTGATATAATCAATATTGATGTTACCGTTTATCTAAATGTAAGCAATTATAATTCTCATTGTTTGGTGTTATCTCCATTTACCACTCACCTAAATAAATGAGGAAAAAGAAAACAAGAAAAATTGGTTGTTCTTGTTTTGAGCACATGAATTTTTTATGAGAAAATGGAAAGGAAACTTTGGTTCTAGATTGAAATAACTTGGGGATATTCTTGAAATTATATTTAGTTGAAAAACTGTTTCTTTTCTTTCTTTCTTTTTTTTTTTTTTTTAATTGTTGATCAAGTGATATAATTCTATTATTATGGTTCTGGTAGTTTTTGTGCTTGGGTAATGTCATAAATTTGTTCATGAATATTGGGACTTAATTCTCAAGTTGGGGTTACTTTTTGATGAACCATTACTTTCTGATGAACTAAGAATAGATCCACTCACCTCATTTTTAGTGTATAAACAATGTCTGATATCTATGCAAAGTGATCTTGAAGACGGTATCAGTTCTGGTTGTAAAGTCGACAGACATGGATTTAAATCTTCCATGGAGCTTAAACACTCTTTACCTACTGATCCGGCCAACTGCTAAATTGCTAATCACTAGCCAGCTTTGACAATCCAATAAGCAAAATATCGGGTGTGTCAATTTTTCAGCAGGTGGTGACTATTATTGTGTTCATTAATTCGTTGAAGTAATTAGCGTGCTTTAGTAAGGATTTGTTAACTCTTTCTTACGTATTTTGGAGCATTTATGACATGCATTGGAAAAACTAATCTCCCTTGCATAGAATTTCAGTTAAGTCAGTTAATTACCCCCATCCTCACCCCCTCCCTCAATATGAGAGAGAGAGAGAGAGAGAGAGTGGGAAGGATTTTGTTTCTCTCGGTTATTCCCCTGTATTAGAACATCAAAGGATATCATAGAACAATTAGGAAACTTTTATATTTGTCGTTCTAAACGGTGAATTACATCAAAGGATATCATAGAACATTAAAGAATGATTTTGCAGCAAGTGATGTTTTTTACTTTATGCTGTCCATGGTGAATGTTCTTTTGTGCAATAACAAGAGTTTATTGCTCTAGTTGATTTCATAAATTTAATAAATACTTTTTTCCCCTTAATATTTTCATTTAAAAGTGTTGATGAATTAAAATTCTGTGTTGTGGCATGTTTGAGTTTTAGTATTGTAGTTATGTAAACTGTTTAATATACAGGGTTATCATGGTGATACATCAGCAACATTCTTTTGTGGAGACGTCGATGACGCAACCAAAAACTTTGTACAGGTATGCTTCTGGTTGCATAACTGATCAAACATGTTGCACATGTTTTGTCCCGATTCCCATACCCATGCCATATTTTTTTGACATGGATACTTCCCACATTTAGAAACAACCATCTAACATAGTCTGACTATTTGCAAATGATGTGTTATTGAAATATAATTTACTTATCTCCTGCGTAAAGCAACGGTCATTGTTATCTTTAGGGATTTAAATGAGCAAAGCAGTGGTCTCGAATGAGCTTGGGGATTAGGATGCTTAGATTTGGATTTACTTAAGTGACAACCTTGAGTTGCTAAGTTGGGGCTTAACTCAGCTCGGGTTTGTTTCAGTAATTGAAGTTTACTTCTGGGAACCAAACTTTAAGGATCTTAATATCCTTGCAAATGGCATTAAAAGATCTCTTTAATATCATTTTAAGTGCTATGAAGTCTGAATTTGTGGTTAACTAAGTGTAACAAAGCTTAAAATATGCTTAATTCTACTACTTTTTCCATATTGGACACCTCATTGCTGTGTCCATAGTCTAAATTTTCTCTTTCATTTTCTTTTTAAAGGATGGTGTCTTGAAAATCTCATATAAAATAACTCTATTTAATGCAATTTGTCGTCAATGATTTTACAGCATCTTTGTTTGACATACCAAGCCTGAATCTAATCAATCCTAACTTTACTCTACCTAAAGTAAACTATATAAGCATGAGTATAGGTTTGGATTACTCAGCCCAGAACCTTTATCACTGTGACTGTTTCTGTGTATTCCTGAGTTGGAGTAAGAAAGAATACCTAATGATCAAGTCAGGATGGGAAGGGATGCTGCAAAAGAATATAAAATAAGGATAATGATTAAAGACAATTTTGATAAATTCTGATGGCAAGGGGTGCTGCAAAAAAATTTACCTATTAAGACAATTTCCTAGTTGAGGACACCTAAAAGTAACAACAAAGAAGTATTTGAATTTTAGCTGTATCAGGGAGCTGCTTATAAAGTGACATTATAAAACATTTGCAATAAGTCAATGACCTTAGATTGGTTGGACATTGATGCTTTAGGATTTGTAGATGCTAAGATCTATATTGAGAAGTTAAATGTTGTTTGCTGAGCACAAAAATTACTTAGGATGATGCTATGAGCTCCTTATTTATTTATTTGTTTTCTTTGACCTTTTCTAGTCACCGTTCCCTTCATGGTTCATTTATGACTCATTTGTGAAGCTTACTTGTGCTCCACGAGAATGATATTCTGTCTTAATGCTTTAGGTAACTAAAGAAAGCTTATACAAGGCAATATCAATATGTGCACCAGGAGTGGAGTACAAGAAAATTGGCAAAACAATACAGTAAGGCATCTGCTAAAGCCTTTGTTTTTGTTCTGTAGTTCTCGTTTGTCTCCTTTGATTGATTCTAGAGTTCTTTTCCTACTAAAATGATTAAGAAAATTATAATACCCTTCTTGACAATTTTTTCCTGTAACCAATGCCCTTGATTTGGATTTTCCCCCCTTCTTGATAGATTGATAGTTTTGGTTTAGTTTGTCTTTCTGATTGCTGGTAACATCAAGGGGTTACTTGGCGAACTAGTTTCTAGTACTAGTTAATATTGTGTCTTAGCCCACTACAACATTCTTATGGTTCTGCCCTAGAACTTTGTTTTTCTTATTTGCGATATCCAGTTGTCACTGCATGGTGCAGGAAAATCCTTCTAAGTTGTTCGTTCGATGTTAGGAAATATGTAACCTGATGTTCACATAACTTATTTTGAGCAATGATTATTGGGATTCGTAACTTGCTGTATGAATAATTGAATATGTGTTTTATACCTGCTCCAAATTAATTTTTTTCTTTTGAAGTGACCATGCAGATAAACACGGTTATGGTGTTGTAGAACAGTTTGTTGGCCATGGAGTGGGCCGCGTTTTTCATTCTGATCCAGTTATTATGCACTGCAGTAATTCTCTGAGCTTTTAATATACAACATTGTTCCAGTTCTGTTATTTGGTTTTATATCAAGCTATAGGATTGATGTCATCTGTATATCTATTCTATTTATACCATGCGAACAGATCGAATATAAGTTGCGGGAAGTTTACTTCTGATTATAGGATCTTATCTCATCATATCTCCATTTTAGATTTAAAAAAGATAGTCCAGATATGTGAAATTTAGGACTCTGAAAACACTCTCTACTCTCTCACGAGAAAAAATGTTAAGACTTAGCTTTGGTTTTATGATTCAGTACCTAAATTACTTGGTAAAAGAAAAAACTTCGAATTATGCAATCAAAAATCCCTCTCCCCCTCCTCTCTCTCTCTACACACACACACACACACACACCCCTGCATTAAGACATTAATAATACATGCACCTTTTCCCCCCTTTCTGAGAGTTTAATTGCTTGTTTTTGACATAAACATTTTTTGTCTATATAGGGAACAACGAAAGTGGACGCATGGTGTTGAATCAAACCTTTACAATTGGTATTGTATCTTCATTCTCGGCGTTTTACCATAATTCCTTCAGCAATTGACTTGCTTAAGATGTATATCGAATGCATATATATGTACACTTGCATATAATATACTCATAGAAATTACTGATCAATTTTGAGGATAGTATATATGTGCACATTTTTTAATCCTGAGCTGGCGGAGTCGAGAATTTTGACAGTTGCTCTAGTTTTTACAACATATAATGCTCAATTGCTAATTTGGAATAAAGTTTAACCCATCTATTGGTGCTTCTTCTCTTGTTAATAGTTTTCATGATTCCCTCCAGTACACTTAAAAATTCTTTAGAACTTTTTTATTTTGACACCAGCTTCAGATAATTTTCTCATAATTCATCTTCTTTGATAGTTTATTTTGGTAAAATTTATGTATGCATGTCGGTTTAGAACTGACTTTATTATTTAAATTGTTAAACATACAATAAGCTAAATGTTTTTAATGAATATTTAGTTATATCTGCTAGAGATCCAACTATCTGTTTCTCAAAGCTCGTATGTCTCAAGTTCTTAACTTGAAACTCAACTAACTCAAACTAAATGTTATTTTGAATTTTGGCTTGGATAAATTTTATGAGGTTGCTGTAGAAAAGTCATGGGGTTCGGTAGTTTGTTATGAGTATTGGATATCATCGCGGGAAAGGATTCTCCATGTTTGTAGGTTCTAAGAAATCCTTTTTTTAGGATTTTGAGATACAGTGGTTGTAATGAATGAAAAATTAAAATTTTGTGCGAGTTCATGTCTGAAACGATAGAGGATGAAAAAGTCGAAAGGGTTTCATCAAATGTGATTGCTGGCATCCTCCTTACTACTAAATGTATGGAGTAATTTTATGCACATGTTCACTGCTCTTAACCATTTGGTTAATTTAATTACTTGGCCGTCTTTGAATAATTATTGAGTTTTCTTTACGGAAAATGCTTTTTGTTTTTTTGTTGCAGAACCCATGCTGACAATGGGCAGCATAAATCCCATAATCTGGGACGATAATTGGACAGTCGTTACAGAGGACGCGAGCTTGTCAGCGCAATTCGAGCATACCCTCTTAATAACAAAGGATGGTGCTGAGATATTAACCCAATGTTAACCCTAGCACCACACAACACACAAGAAACCAGATTCTTTCAGAGTCTTCATTCCACCCAAAAGAATAAATTGGCTTGGCAGAGCAGTTCCGGGCTTGCCGGTGGCGGATAATCTATGTATTATTTTTATAAATATATTATAATATATAGATTTGCCTCTCCAAGATAAATTTTTTCAATTTGGATGAGGATATGTGTTTTTTATAATTTATCTATGTGATTTTGCCAGATACATCAGTTCATGTTGTTTTGTATAACATTTATTTATGAAGGTAGCGTGATCATTTTGTTAGGAACAAGTATGTTATAGGTGTTAATGCCACACTAAATGAATTTTACAATGACTATTTCTCTTGTGGTTTACTAATTTTCTTATTTTTTTAAAATTAGGTTATTTGAAGATTGATTATGGATGGACATTCAATACTGTGTACTTGGTAATTTGCGTCTGTGTGTATATACATATATTCTATGTACGTATCAATTAGTCAGAGGCACGTGTAATTGTCATCTAGTAAAGATTATTATTATTATTATTTTATTTTATTTTATTTTTAACATGTCTTACTCTTTATCCAAGGTTTCAGCATTTCATTCTCTCGTCAGCTACAAAAGTAAAAGTTGTTATATATGATATTATATTATATATGTGTTAAAATAATAATAATAATACAAGGAAGAAAGGATGTACAATTCAATAGGAATAATAAGATATGAATAAGTCATGGATATATAAAAAATAAAAAAATAAAAAATCATATATTAATTTATATATATAAATAATAGATTTTACTCATTTTATTCAATTAATTATGGATAAAATCATTTATATATATATATATATATATATATATATAATTATATATATATAAAGGAGGTTTGTCAATATTTTACATAGAGTCTCTCTTAGTTTCATAATTTCACTTATCTTCCCTATTAGTACGGGTAGTTCAACTTGGCAACGATAGTGTGTTATTTTACTATGTTGTCCATCATATGTTTGCCATCATTTCACGCACTAGTATGGCAAAACTGTCCGCACTAGTATGGCAAAACTGTGCTATGCATTTTCTATTTGCAAATTATGTTCGTCTTTGTCAAGTGTCCTAACGGTACGGGGAATCTGGAAAACCAATAGAGATTTATGTAGGATATTGATAAACTTAAGAAAGTAAATAAAATTTACCCCCTTTTTTTTTACACGTTTGTTAATTATGTTTTTAAAATTTTATGTTATTTTTTTATTAGTTCATAATATATTTTAAATTACATAACAAATAATTACAAAATCATCGCAGGTCTAAGTGTCCCAAACGTCTGTTCTTTTTTTTTTTTTTTTTTTTCTTTTTAATGACAGGTCAACGGATGAGAATGAATGGTGGATCAAAGAAGACTGCAAATTAGACGAGAATGTTTCTTGCATGTGCCTATTGTATTCCACATTATTATTTTTATTTTTTTTATTTATTTGGTAAGTTATCGTATTTGACATTTGCACCTTAGCTTATATGAGCTATAAATATGATAAATGAGAGAGAGAATAAAAAAATTATAGATATCGACACTAAGTATATTGCGTAGAGAAATGGCGGGAATGTTAGGGTCTGAAAGTACTAATATTGCTGGAAAAAATATCACAATTCTCTCAATCGATGGCACAGGAATAAGAGCCATCATCCCCTCTGTTATACTCACTTTCTTGGAGTTTCAGCTTCAAGTTGGTCTCTCTCTCTTCTTCTACATAAATACATAAACTCGTATGCATGTATATGTGTGTGTACTCATTCATATGCACAAATTTAATTTACACTCTAATTATGTCTAGAAGTATCGAATCGGCGACTTAGATTTGAAATTAAAAAAAATTTAGTTCAGAATTAAAGACACCAAAAATGGTCTGGGCCGGGCGTGATCCAGATTGCAAAAAACGGGTCGGGCAAGAGCAATCGCTCTGAACCAAGTCTTCACTAGTCAAGCCTTGGACTGGAAAATCGTGTTGGAAGCCCGACTTCAGATAAAAGGAATTGGACCCATAACCAAGAGAAGCCCAAAAGGTTAGCCCAATGCAAGAAGTTAGTTAGGAAGCTTCTAGAAAGATTTGTAAAAATCTATAAATAGACTGAAAATGGAAAAAAAAGGGGATTGGAAAATTTCTTGTAGTGTAGAATTATTCTTTCTAAATAGAGAGTATTTTTCTTGCATCTTCAAGAGTTTATCTCAAATCCAAAATTTATGTGTTTAAGTTCATGTTTGTGTTGGAAGCCATGTTATATTCATGTTCATATTGTAAATTCACTCTTGATTTTATATATATACAGGGATTGTCTAAAAATATAGAATATATATAGAATTCCCGAACATGTGTGTTTTATATATATTGTTTGTAAATGGAACTGGGAATTTATCATTTGTGTACCCCAAACCAACCTCTGACAACCCATATATATATATATATATATGATCATTTGGTGTGTTATTGTAAATAACTAAATAAAAGGGTACACATGGTACATTGGTATTATATTTTTACCCGACGCGTGTGGGGTTGCTTTGCACGGTGCCCCGGGCTATTTAGTCTGCATGTAGCTATCCTATCTTGTATGCCCATATTTGGCCTCTCTATGTTGAATAATTACCATATATGTTTATTTTTTTATAGGAACTGGATGGCAGAGAAGCAAGAATTGCAGACTATTTTGATATGGTTGGTGGCACAAGCACAGGAGGATTAATGGCGGCGATGCTCACCTCCTAATCAAGATAATCGCCTCTGTATACTGCGAAAGAGACTCTGAAGTTTTTCGTTGAAAATTCTCCGAAAATATTCGGGGGTTTGAGGTTGAATTTCTTGCAATATTTTGGTATAGAAATTGAGTTTTAAGTTATGAATTAATACAATCTCATCAAGTGTTTTAATTTATATAGCTTGATGGTTGCAGAGGACCCCTTGTAACAGCTAGAATGATGGTGAAGGATCTGCTTGGACCCAAGCACAGTGGAAGATATCTGCGTGATCAAATCCGAACCATGTTTGGAGAGACGAGGATCAGCCAAGCCTTGACTAATTTGGTCATTCATGCCTTTGCTATAAGAAGACTTCATCCTATAGTCTTCTCCACCAATGAGGTCATTTTCTATATTGCTTAATTTGCATAGTGCACATGTACTTACTCCGGTGCACTTGATCGAGAAGGCGGAGATCAATCTGCTGCTAAGTTGATATCAGATCTCGATCTAAGTATACCGCAAAATACAAGTCACCGAAGAGATATTACTTATATATGTGTATATATGAACAGGCACCCCATATATATGGTTCTCCGTATCGCGTATCGGTCACTTTGTAACCCAATTTTAAGAGTCTGATACCGTTACACACTTTTATGAACCGGCGAATTCGGTCGGTTTATACTGATATTTATCAAAGTTTGTTACACCCCAACCGCGTACGATACCGCGACTGTGAGCACCACTATCTAGTTCACGTGTATTCCGCAGTGCAGTTGGGAGGGTTGACACCTGTTGCGAGGTTGATTTCAGCCTTTCTCAGTGCAACACAGAATACAGGTCACCGGAGAGATTTTAACACGTGTATATACATACATTTATTTATTTATGTAAACAAACAATAGTAATATTTTGCTTGTACCTCATGGCAGGGGAAATCAGACATCTCCAAGGATGCAACATTATCAGACATCAGCATTGGCTCAACAGCTACAACTACATATTTTCCCCCATATTATTTTGAAGTTCATGATACTCATGGGTGTTTGAAGGCCTTTAACCTTGTTGATGGTACTGTTGCCACTGGCAATCCAGTAACTCACTCAATACATATCTCTCTTTTTATATACATATATGTGTTTGAACTTTCTAGAGAAAGTATACAATACTCCGGATCTCAACCAATTGAGAGTTCCGATGACTGTCCAATGTCCATGAGCTGGAGTACCACGTGTGAATATTCCCGGGTATTGTATACTTTCTCGTGAACTTGAGTAGTTACATAACTACTATATTGAATGGGTAATTGATCTGTTGCAGGCATTGTTGGCTATGAGTAGAGAATCCCAAAAGCTGGCCAAAGAAAACTCTTGAGTTTTTCCCAGTAAAGCCTTCAGATTATGGGAAGTTTTTGGTGATCTCACTGGGGACCGGAACATTGAAGAGGGACAAGAAATACAGTGCTAGTAAAGCTGCAAAATGGGGAGTCCTCAAATGGTTGCGCCACAACGGAAAAAGTCCTATAGTTGCTGCATTCACTCAAGCCAGTTCTCGCATGGTTGATTTTCACATGCCTGTCCTCTTACAAGCACTAGGTTCTAAGCACAACTATCTTCGAATCCAGGTCCGGTTCTCTCTTTAATTTCTTATACATTACTAGTTTTTTTTATGGTTTTTTTGGGGTGACAGTGGAAAAGTTGACATATAAGTCACTCTTGCTGCCACTCTACATAACAGTACATGAGATTTTCACCTCATACGGCTCCTCATTCAATTCTTTCGAAGTCATTGAATCCTTTTCTTCGTTCAAGGTTTTCCCTGACTTTGTTCGTGTCAACAAACAATTCGAAATATTTCGACTTTTTTATAACAGGTCCGGGTCAAATAGTAATTATTCGAAGCACTTCTTTTTATACTATTTCGGAAACCTAAGAACTCAATCGTATGGATATGTAAAATACAGGATTTCCAAACCTAACAGAAAAAGGAGGGAAATGGATAAGGGAGTTTTTTTTAATATATGAAGTTAGAAACTTGTAAGAAAATCTATATATTTTATTATCGAACGACTACAATGGTGGTTAATTTACTTGCAGGAGGATGAGTTACAAGGGAACACCGTGACGCTCAAAATCTCAACGAAGAAGAACATGAGAAAACTTGTGACAAATTGGTATGAAGCTTCTGCCAAAGCCCTTGGAAAATGGAGAAACAGTTGCAGAAGCTCTCAAGAGGTTAGCAATATATATAATTATATATATCAAACATGCATTGTGTATATATATATTATTCTCAATTAGAGCTCTTAATTAATTAATTTGTTTGTTTCTTGCACGAGTAGATTAAATTAATTAAATCATATGTTGTGGTTGTTTCTGTGTAGGTATGCTGTGATTTTGTCACAAGAACGAAGATCGCGTCAACAGAAATTGACATCCAATTCATGAAGAACAAGTCTATCATTTATGCTGTTATATAATTAGCCTATTTGATGAAGATGTTAATTGAATTTGTTCATTCTTTATAGTTTACTAATTGTAAAATAATTTTATTGATCATTTTATTGTAAAATAATTATTATATTCTAGAAAGATAAACTGTATATAATAGATAAAAGCTTAATTTGTTGTACTCCAAGACATGAATTTAATTTATTGTTTCAAGTAAAGAGCATATGGTAGTAAATACAACTATTTATGTGAAATGTAGTATTCTCTTGGCCTCCTAGAAAGAACTTTGCTAATGAAATTTTTTGTTTCCGGCATTACCTAGTAGTCCTAATTGGTAAAGTGTCTAACTCTCCAAACAGGTATACTTGTGTTCGAGTTCCCTTGCCTTAATTTGCCAAGATTAAAAAAATAATAATAATAATTTCTTATTTTTTCTAAGTGGATACCGTGCGGGATATGCACATAATGTTTCTTAATTCTTACTTAATAAAATAAAATAATGTTTTTTAATTCTTTGTCGATCAAGTTAATAATTATTTTAAAGGTTTTCTATCACTCACATTTGACCTTTTCCCAATCACAAATATAAGATTATTCCTATGCTAGTGTTATGGATTCTTACCCCACATTAAATCCGGATGGGGAGGATCTTGAGCATATCAGGTTGAGTGCTAACATCACCTTATAAATTACTACTTCCGTCTCAAAAAAGTTGTTCATCTTGGAAATTGTGTCTCATAATTTTGTGAGTCACACTTCCCAAGACGAAATTGTGAATCACAATTTTCAAGATGAACATCTATTTTGAAACAGATAAAGTTAGTTTTTGAGTCGACTCACAAAATACTCCGCCCCTAAAAAGTGGCATTTATTTGTAGGTGCATATTGCACAATTTGCTACAGTTTTGGGCTACATTCTATGACAAATGGGTTTGCATTAGTGAACCACATTAATTGAAATCTGACCACAATAAGTGAACTTTTTGGGCCTATCAGGCCCAAATGCCTCCCGTTATAAATATTCCTACGAAGATAGCAAAATCAAGACTGTATGAGCTGTTTCTGTAAAGACGCTTTTGCATAATCATGATTCGGCTTGGACTCTTAATGGGCTTTTCCAAATTTGGGCCAATCACACTAAACACTTGAGTCTAATTGACTAGTTGCTACATATATAGATATAGATATAGATATGGGTTGTTGGACTTCGAATGAATAACAACATGATGGGCACAAGCACAACAAAGAATCAGCGTGCAGGGCACGTTCTATTTCAACTTTCGAGAAATACCTAAATTTTATGAAATTTTCTTTAATGCTCCACTCTTTTTGGTCTTGTCCTACAAATAGCAAAAACTTCCAGCTGGAAGAAAGGCATTAAATTTGCTATTCAGAAGAAATAGTACTGTTATGTGTGGACTGCGTGCCTGTCTGTGTAAGTATTGCAGCCATATTAATATTGTTTGGGTAAATTGGGATGACTATCCTTGTAGAATGTCTAAATTATATTTTTATAATTTCAAAAATAACATTGATCTTTATCGTCTATTGCCTTTTTTTTACACAAGACATAAATGTATTTTCAAGCAAATTTAGATTTTTTTAAGCATGACATCAGCAACAATACTAACGGAGTTTATGATAGTAATGTTACTTTGACCAGAACTATTGGAGGAGAGGTTAGTATTATTTTTTACACAAGGGAGAACCATGTTATTTAGGCATTCTTATTTATCCAATTTACGAGGGAGGTTAGTGTAATTTGCCTATATTGTTTTGTTTGTAAAATAAATTATAAATTAATTAATCAATTAATATTGATCTCAATCACGGTATAACACAATTTTAATATGGAGGCGATACAATAATTTTTTACAAAATAAAACACGAATATGGTATGAATAAGTTAAAAAAATATTTATATATAATATATTATATAAAAAATTAATTTTTGATTAATTTCTCTAGATTACTGTTTCTGAAATTACTAATTGGTAGCTTAAAACTAAATGTTTGTTATTTTTATTTTAAAAACAATTATAACATCTTTGTAATTAACCTAAAATATATTTTTAAATTGTGTTGAAATTGCATTGTTGTGAGAAAAATAATTTTAAAATTACCCTGTTATATCGTGAAAGTATTATAAGATTACATTTATGTCGTGTTCAATCAAGAAAATAATAATAATAATAACAAACATTCACATATAAAAATTATGTTTGGGTACTGGGACTCTAATGGGGTGTACCTAAACCACAATCCCTCCATTTTAATTAGTGTGTGTTTGTGTGTGAGAGAGGGGGAGGGGGATTCAAATTGGAACTTTAAATGGAGCATCATTTCAACAATGAAGTAACTCCAAAATTTTGTACAATGGAACTTTATGTACTTTCTATATTCTGATAAGTGCTTTTTATTTTTTATTTTTTTATGTGATAAAAGTTGTGTCGGGATCCTTAATTAGGGCGTGTCCTGACCCTTCATTATAAGTGAACCTATGAAGTAAAAGTCACGGACAACAATACCACAAATTCGAAAATGGATCTATATATATATATATATATATATATATATATATTAGTAATTCCTCCTTAAAATATCCCAAATTAATTATTTTTTCATAATTACCCTTTAAATTTTTTTACAAAAATTTAATTTCGTATTACACATATTTAAATTTAAAAGTACAACTTAATAATTTTAAAAAAGAAACAATGCTTGCATATCACCTTAAAAAGTTATAATGTCAAAGAGTGATAGAGAATAGACTTATCTATATAAGCAATTAATTTTTTTAATATTATTAATATAAATATAATCTCGAATATATTCGTAATTAAATAGACAATTAGAAAAAAGTAAGAATGACAATTAGGCCTCTTCAATGCCCTTCCACCCCCTACTAGGACTGGAAGGGGCAGCCTTGGTTATCTATTAGCCTTATGTGCTCACCCTATCGATATTTTGGATTTAAATTTTGAACTAAATTTTTTTTATAATTCCAAATCGAATACGATGATTTGGTGCTACCAAAGCAATAAATTATGTAATGTTATATTTGGTTGAATAGAATTGGTATTTTTAAATTGAGAGAAAATTTAATTGGAAGTATAAATTAATATTTTTCTAATTTTAATTCCAATACACCAATTCTACGTAACCGAATCTATCAGGAGTTATTTTTAAAATTTCCAGGAGTTATTTTTAAAATTTCCAAAGTACCCTTCCATATATCTGTTGGTATTTTGAATGAAAATTGCCAAAGGGTTGCATTGTACTTAAAAGGTGCAATAAAGGATTGTGAGAGGAAGAGATGCAACCCAAACTTATGTCTATTCAAAGTGAATAGCCACACCCAAAGTGAATAGGTGTGTAGGGTAGTTTAAACCATATTTTGTAGAAGGGATGCGAGTAAAGGGACACGTCCAATAACCAAGGGGCACCAGTTTCTCTATAAATACCCACCCTTAGTTGCCATTTAAGGATAACAATTCATTATTCTCTCTCTCTCTCTCAAGATAAACCCAACACAAATGGGTGTGGGTTCAAGCCATGGTCAAGTGGTCTAAGCCACTTAGGCCAAAAACCAATTTCATTGAGCCATATTAAATTTGGTCCGAGCCATTTGGTTCGGATTGCACCCAATTCATTTTTTATATAGTATAGATGCATTTTTTTGAGTCAGAGAAAGTATTACACGAAGCAGGTTCGCCGTATCCACAAGTTTGTAGTGCTGCTACTGGTAGATGTAAACCATTGTATCATGGGAGATAGACGCCACTGAGTCCATAAGTACCACAGCGGGGCTAATCTGTCTTAAGGACATAGTATCTAATACTAGCCTCGGTCCAAGTTCTTTATTTATTATTATTATTTTATTGCTTTATTTTGCATATTTAATTAATTATTTCTTAGCATATTATTAATTATCTCATGACATATTAGTATAAGTTTTGTTATATCTTAAATGTCACATAAAGCATATATTGACCAACAGTCTTAAGACAGACTCACTCGTTGCGTATGTTTTATTATCTGTTTCTATTTAAGATATAAACAAGTAGAGATTATACTAATAAATGAGATATAATAAAATAATGTTATATACATTATTATATGATAATATGTTAAATATTGATGTTTTCAATATTATGTGAAATTGAAACATGTTATATTAGTAAATTATTGAATTATTTTAATTTTGTAATATAATATTATGTAGTATGTTATATTATTGTAATACCCCGTAATTTATTAAAGAGTTTAGTTATTTAAATTCAATTGTGTGTGGATTCCTTTACCTATTATTGTGCATACTGCATTGTTATATTAAGTTCATTTAATGGTACATGTAAATTAATTGTGTATGTTAAAATAGTAAATTTATTCATTTAATTGTGCATGTATTATTATAATTAATTTTATTTGTTGATTATGTTTAATTAAGCAATATTAGTTAATTAAAGTATTATATTTGTGTTATAAAGTATTATGATGTTATAATGTATTCTTATGTAAAATTATAATAATAATAATAATAGTTTAATAATATAATAATAATAATAATATAATAATAATAATTATAAAAGTTTATTAATAATAATAATAGTTATAATAATAATAATAGTATTAAACCAATGTCATGATGAAGTTAGAGATTAGGATAGGATTTCATCAATGTTTATGGGTGGAATTGAAGCCATATGGTTGGGAAGATGGTTAGTAGATGAAAAAAATTAGATATTTGTAATATTTATATTATATATTTTGTATATAAATTAACTAGCTTACCTTAGAAGAAAAGAAAGGGAGTTAGAAGCAAAGTATAAATTCTAGTGAGCTATTTGATAAGAGTGAAAGGAAAAGAGAAAGAGAAAGAAGCTTGGACCGGTGTAGGCAATTTTACCCGACTACGCGCAGACCGGCGGATTTATTTTAAATCCAAAAAGGCAAGTTATTATCTACTTTTTCCCTTTGAATCCATAAATTAATTGTTTAGATTATTTAAATAATTATAGAGCTTAGAGATCATGCTAGGAAATTATTAAATTAATTTTTTTTTATTTATTAAAGAAAGGAATTTTAATTATTAAAGGTGGTCAACAATTATTTTATGGCCTATGTAATCAAAATATAGCTAAAAATAATTATTATGGCCTTTGGGATTTTTTTTAGAATTTTTAGGAATTTTCCGGGGCTTTTCTGCAATTTTCGGCGAGCCTCCGGCAAGGATTCCGGCCACCGGCAGTGAAGAAGATGACCGGAGTGATCCGGTGTGATGCGGCGCATGGTAGGTTAGTGCGCGCGTGCATCCTGGCCATTAGTAGAGTCTGATTGATCCGGTGCATCGCGGTCCATGTTACCGCGGTACACCCGGATCCATGAGCACAGGATTGAGTGATGAGAGGGTGAGATGATTCAGTGTAGCGCACCCATAGTAGGATTATGCAACCACTGAATCAGGAGCCGCCGCGTCAGTAAGTTACCATTAGTGCGGCGTGGCAGCGCGTGCGCGCGCGTGGAACGCTCCAGACACGCGTGGGAGCGCGTGCGGGCGCGTGGCTGATGCCAGACGGGCGTGGAGGCGCGTGGGAGAGTGGGAAAGCTTGGCGGTGCGCGTGGGGAGGCTCTGGGAGGCCCGTGAGGGCGCGTGTGGGGTCTCTACAGCTACTAGAAATTACCAGAATACCCCTAGGGCCTGTTTTGTAAATTCCAGAACCTTAAACTTGGATTTTTAGGTACTGAGTTGGTATTTACGGGTTTAACGGGCCACGAAATTATTATTTTAATACCCGTTAATTATTCTTGTGGCCAATTAGTCTTTTCTAAGCATTTATTTGCTCGTTCACAGTACAGATACTAATGTGATTTATTTAACGACATTGTTAAATATAAATAGTGTTATTATCTTATTAAATGGTATCAACCATTACTGATAAATTAAATAAGGCCATGGTTGTAGTCAGATAAATTATCCATGATATCTTATGGGATGTTTATACTGTTAATTGATATATAAACCATGATCATTATGCTGTGTGCATTTCAGGAAATAAATGGACTGTTTAATTATGTCGCATTTATATTATATGGATGTGTTGCCATATAGAACCATATGAGCTGGCTAATAAGTTTAGACTCATTTATACCTTATGCATTCGTTGCGATAGACAGATGTGTGGCTGTCGGGGTATGTGGTTTAATATTATTGGCATGTGTTGCCTAATTGACATACTCGGTATATTTATTAATATTGTTGGCATGTGTTGCCTAATTGATATGCTCAGTATATTCATCAGTACTTTGAGAGGTGTTATCACTGTGTAGTTCGTTATAGTCTGTGTTGTCAGTACCGTGCACCATGTATAATAGCTGATTTCTCGGGTAAGGAAAGGCGACACTTGACCGCCTAGTGTGAGTCTAAGTGATCACCGTCTATTCTGGTTGAGGTCATGTTATACATTGGATAGTTCCCTTAGGATGTATACAGATATAGTACTCAACCGATTCATAATGATTAATTTATTTGATTATCTGATTTGGGTCATAGTAGAGAGGACTTGCTCGTGGGGTTGACCCAACATTGTTGTTATTTCAGGATACGGTCAGTATCCGTTTCAAGGTTGAGGTTAGTAGTGTGGGACCACCATCCGAACTCATCTACTCTTACGATCCAGTTCAGGGTAGAAGTTTTATGTATTACTTCAGTTTCAGTTTTTATTTACTTTTGATGTTAAACTCTCAGGGTTATATTTAGGGATCCTTGACATAGGATTTCCAAGTTGTAATGAAGTACGATATTAAATAAAGGATGGATGGATGTTGTATTATTTAGTGTTCCTTTCCTGTCTAAATTCTTTTATTTCCATCATTTTGTATTCCATGCTTGTATATTACCAATTGTTTTTGATATCCCTCGTTTTTCGTGTATAAGCCTGATCAACTTATGCGTGGAAAATGTGGGGGTGTTACAGTTGGTATCAGAGCATTCCAGGTTCGAGTGTCTTAGGGATCTGTGATTACTATACTTCCGCGTTGTGTATTCTAATAATTAGAGCCTAAGTATTAGGGTTCTTTGTATTCTTTTAGTCGGTCCATTATAATGTACTGACGTTAGATTTTTCTGAATTTAAAAGAAGGATGTCTCGGCGTGGGACAAGGAATGCGAACCAGCATCGCAGTATTTCCCCAACTCAAAATGAGAATCAGGAATTTTCCCCTCAAGTTGCTGATATCATTGCACGAGCTGTGGCAGCAGGAGTAGCATCTGCTCTACGAAACCAGCAACCTCCTCCGATAGTACCTGTTCCTGAACCAGTGGCGCAGCCAATGTCATGGGACAAAACTCGTCACTCGTTTATCAGGGGGAATCCACCGACATTTGCAGGGTCCACAGATGTCCTGTTAGCATATCAGTGGAAACAGGAGAGCGAGCGTCATCTTCGGATGGTAATCTGTACCGAAGTGCAGAAACAGATGCTGGCTACGTTTATGCTGATAGGCAATGCATTGCAGTGGTGGGAGTCTATTACTACTGTCGAAGAGAGGACCAGATTGACTTATGCTGAATTTCAGACTCGCTTTGACGACAAGTATTTTCCTATGTCAGTAAGATCAGCGATGAAGACTGAATTTCTGGATCTGCAGCAGGAGGATATGACTGTGGCCGAGTATGAACAGAAGTTCATTAATTTGTCATTATTTGCACCAGAGGAGGTCAATACGGAAGAAAAGAAGAGAGACCGCTTTGTGAAAGGGTTAATATGGCCGATTGAAGTGGTGATCATAGGTATTCCTGCATATACTACTTATATCCAGGTGGTTAATGCCGCCTTACAGCACTGCCAGATGAGGAGTGATTACCGGAAGTCCAAGGGAGATAAGCGGGCTAACCGCGACTACCAGACAGTGGAGAAAGGAAGCAGTAGTGGTACAAAGTCCAATGATCGGGGCAGATTTCAAGGACATCAACCTTGGAAGAAAAACAAAGGAAACCCAGATGTGCAGAGGGATGGAGTCCCTAATCAGGGTAGACAAGGTGGGATACCTCAGACCGGACAGGAACAGTGGTCGGGAAGTCAACAGAGAAGGCAGACAGGTCCTTTTACAGGACGTTGTTATCACTGTAGAGAGATTGGGCATCCGGCCAAGATGTGTCCCAAAGCTAAGCAGGGACAGTATGGGCAGCCGAGACCTAATCAGCCGTTACCTCTACCTGCCCCACCGATGCCACGTGGGCAAGTTCAGAATTTTTCGGCACTTCCAGCACCACCATTTCCTCCGGGACAACCTCCACAGCAGTTGCATCATGGCAGAGTTTATAACTTCATGCCACATAATGCGCAGGCTCCTCAGGCTATTGAGGGTATGTTTTCTATACATGGTAGAACTGCTCGTATACTGTTTGACACTGGTGCATCACATTCTTTTGTGTCTAGATCTTTTGTTATCTTATCTGGTATGACGACTCAGTTATGTGACCAACCTCTTAATATTTATACACCATTGGGAGTTGGCGCAATTTTACGAGAGTATAGCGGTGATATCCTTATATATATGGGCCGACTTCGATTTCTTGCAAATTTGTTAGTGTTAGATATGCATTCGTATGATGTTGTACTTGGGATGGACTGGTTATCTCAGTACCATGCTCAGGTTAACTGTTACGAAAAGTCTATTGTATTTTCTATACCAGGACAGGAGATGTATCTTCTCGTTGTACCACAATCTGATAGAGGGCCTAGCACTTATTTATTCGTTCTTGAGGAGGACTCACAGGAAGCGACTGCGGTATCTCTTGACAGTATCCCGGTAGTACAGGAATTCCAGGATGTATTCCAGGAAATTCCAGGCTTGCCCCCGAGTCGAGAGATAGACTTCGTTATTGATTTAGCTCCAGGCACTACGCCTATTGCTAAGGCGCCGTACAGAATGGCACCAGTGGAGATGCGAGAGTTGAAAGATCAAATTCAACAGTTGCTCAGCCAGGGATTTATTCGCAGGAGTACTTCACCATGGGGAGCACCAGTACTGTTTGTCAAGAAGAAGGATGGATCTCTTCGTCTTTGTATTGATTACAGAGAACTGAACAAGGTCACTGTTCGCAACAAGTACCCGTTGCCCAGAATTGATGACCTGTTTGATCAGTTGAAGGGAGCTACTTACTTCTCAAAGATCGATTTGAGGTCTGGTTATCATCAGCTACGAGTCAGAGAACAAGATGTTCTAAAGACAGCATTTCTCACAAGGTACGGATCTTATGAGTTTCGTGTTATGCCTTTCGGTTTAACGAACGCCCCAGCTGTCTTTATGGACTTGATGAATAGAGTATTCAGAGAGTACTTAGATCAGTTTGTCATTGTTTTCATTGATGATATTCTGGTTTACTCTAAGTCGGAGAAGGACCATGCCAGGCATTTACGCACAGTGTTGCAGACACTTCGAGAACATCAGTTGTTTGCAAAGTTTGAGAAATGTGAATTTTGGCAGAAAGAGGTCAAATTTCTGGGTCATGTAGTGTCAGAAGAAGGGTTAGCAGTAGATCCAGCCAAGGTTGCGGCCGTTATGGAGTGGGGACAGCCTACCTCACCGACAGAGATTCGCAGTTTTCTGGGATTGGCAGGGTATTATCGCAGGTTCATCCCGGGATTTTCCAAAATTGCGGGTCCACTTACTCATCTGTCTAAGAAGAATGTACCATTTGTATGGGATGATTCTTGTCAGACTGCTTTTGCTGAATTGAAGAGTAAGTTAACTTCTGCACCTGTCTTAGCCACACCTCAGAGTGGAATCGAGTATTTAGTATTTACCGACGCTTCTCTGAAGGGTTTGGGTTGTGTGTTGATGCAAGAAGAGCGACCAGTTTCTTATGGGTCTAGGAAGCTTAAGCCTCATGAGCTTAATTACCCGACTCACGATCTAGAGCTCGCAGCAGTGGTTTTTGCCTTGCGTATTTGGAGACATTATCTTTTGGGGGAGACTTTTCGATTGTTTAGCGATCATAAAAGTCTACAGTATTTGTTCACACAGAGGGAACTGAATATGAGACAGCGCAGATGGTTGGAGTTCGTGAAAGACTATAACTTCTCTATACAGTATCATCCAGGGAAGGCGAATGTTGTAGCAGACGCACTCAGTCGCCGACCCTATGTCAGCCTTTCAGCTTTGTTTGCAACGGAGTGGGATGCTTTGAAGACTGTTGATGAGTTAGCAGACGCTTTTATGGCATGTGTGGTAGTAACTCCTTCTATCATTCATCAGGTCATTCAAGCGCAACTCTCAGATCAACAGTGTATTGATCGGGTTTCGGAGTTAGCCTCCGGAGATGTTCCTTTTTATTCTATAGGGACTGATGGAGGATTGAGGTACAAGGGACGTTTAATTGTGCCTTCAGCAGACAATTTGAGAAATGTTGTGATGAGAGAGACACACACTTCTCAGTTCTCTGTACATCCAGGGGGAGACAAGATGTATCAGGACATGAAACGCCAGTTTTGGTGGGCCGGCATGAAAAGAGATATAGCTATCTTTGTCTCTAAATGTAGCACCTGTCAGATGATTAAGATTGATCATCAGAGACCGCCAGGATCGTTACAGCCACTTCCCATACCAGAGTGGAAATGGGAGAGTATTTCCATGGACTTTATAGAGGGATTACCTACTTCACAGCATAATCACAACTCTATTTGGGTCATTGTTGATAGATTGACCAAGTCCGCTCATTTTCTGCCTGTTCGGTCAAACTTTACGTCAGAACAGTATGCTAAACTGTATATTGCAGAAATGGTGAAACTTCATGGCGTACCATTGTCCATCGTATCAGATAGAGATCCGAAGTTTGAATCAGGATTTTGGAGGAGCTTTCAGCAGGCTTTGGGTACAGAACTTTATCTTAGCACTGCTTATCATCCTCAAACAGATGGACAGACTGAGCGAGTTAATCAGATCTTAGAAGACATGTTGCGGGCATGTGTTCTTGATTTTAAGGGCAATTGGGAGGAATATTTGCCGCTTTCAGAGTTTGCTTATAACAATAGTTATCAGAAAACTATTGGTATGGCACCATTTGAGGCTTTGTACGGTAGACCGTGTAGGTCTCCTGTCTGTTGGCTTGGAGTTGGTGAGAACAGCTTTTTGGGTCCTGAATTTATTAAGGACACGTCAGAAAAGATCGCTATCATTAGGGATCGGATGCGTACAACTCAAAGCAGACAGAAAAGTTATGCTGACCGTCGAACTCGTGCTTTGGAGTTTAAGGTTGGTGATCAGGTTTTGCTTAAGGTTTCTCCCCTGAAGGGAGTAATGCGGTTTGGGTCAAAGGGTAAGTTATCGCCTCGTTTTGTGGGTCCTTTTATGATTACAGATCGGATTGGGGCAGTAGCTTATCGTCTGGCTCTACCAGATAATCTTCATAGGGTACATAATGTTTTTCATGTATCTATGCTGCGAAAATTTCTACGGGAAGAAGATCGATATCAACACATTAATGTGGGTGAGATTGAGTTGCAACCCGATGCAACCTATTTGGAACAACCTTACTGTATTCTCGATCGTAGGAATCAAATACTGCGCACGAAGACTATTCCATTAGTACGTGTACAGTGGAGTCATCATAATGCTACAGAGTCTACTTGGGAACGGGAAGATATTATCCGTGCCAAGTATCCAGAGCTTTTTAATACAGGTATGTAGTGAATTTCGGGGACGAAATTCCGTTATTAGGGGGGGAGAATGTAATACCCCGTAATTTATTAAAGAGTTTAGTTATTTAAATTCAATTGTGTGTGGATTCCTTTACCTATTATTGTGCATACTGCATTGTTATATTAAGTTCATTTAATGGTACATGTAAATTAATTGTGTATGTTAAAATAGTAAATTTATTCATTTAATTGTGCATGTATTATTATAATTAATTTTATTTGTTGATTATGTTTAATTAAGCAATATTAGTTAATTAAAGTATTATATTTGTGTTATAAAGTATTATGATGTTATAATGTATTCTTATGTAAAATTATAATAATAATAATAATTATTATAAAAGTTTATTAATAATAATAATAGTTATAATAATAATAATAGTATTAAACCAATGTCATGATGAAGTTAGAGATTAGGATAGGATTTCATCAATGTTTATGGGTGGAATTGAAGCCATATGGTTGGGAAGATGGTTAGTAGATGAAAAAAATTAGATATTTGTAATATTTATATTATATATTTTGTATATAAATTAACTAGCTTACCTTAGAAGAAAAGAAAGGGAGTTAGAAGCAAAGTATAAATTCTAGTGAGCTATTTGATAAGAGTGAAAGGTAAAGTGTGATACCCCTCGGATCCGAGACACGGGTTGATCAGGCCCAGGCCCAAACCCGAGGGAGTATCAAACAATTAATATTTTATAACGAACACAGAATACAAAATGAATTAAGAAATGAAAGTTTAAAGCTGAAAAGAAACTAAAAGATAATCCTTAAATAATTAAATACTTAAATTTGATAAACCAAATATCCATAATTTGAACAACTCGGGAATCCATCTCTAGTGGACCCCTAATAAAAGTCTCACACTAAATGAAAGTAAAATAAAAGATAAAACCCAAATCCAAGATCTGGAAAGAAACCCTACATCTTCGGTAGAATGGAAGATCGTCTCTGCTCTGCACGAACAAGCTCAAGCCTGGAACTGACGTACACCTGAAAAATAGGAGTGGGTCAGGCCCACGAACAAGTTCTAACCTACTACAATCCAAGCAGAGACTCGATACGCATGTACATACTAAATAGTTCAACAATAACTAATAATCCGTACATAAATATCCACACTACTGGACTCTCGCTAGGCCATGAAGGGGGTCTCAACCTGGATAGAAGGCATCACACAATACGCACCTGAGTGGGTATGAGTACCTAAACCTAAACAGGGTATACCTCAACCTTCACCGTCAGCTACACATCCAACTGCATATACGCACCCTAACCGTCGACACTGAGACTCAAGCTTATGACACGGTAACATAAAAATATATCTAAACTCCGTTTCTATCCATCCACCAGAACTCCAATAAGTCACTCGGCGTAGTCAACCGTACCGACTTATATATATAAGGAGGATTGTATTTTATAACCCGTGCCCTTACTCCAAAATAGGTAGGACTTAGCAATTTGAGCTAATCCAAACCCAGTATGTCACCGTCCCATACCGGTACATACAATCCAATCCGTCCAATAGTTGATAAAGCATCGATAATTATAACAACAATATCAACAATTCCATACTACACATAATAGAATGCATTAGCAACCATTCTTAAAAATACCAATAATTGATTCACATTGAAAATATAAATATCAATGTCAACTACTCCTTACTATGCATATTGAAATAGATAATCAACATGCTTATTTACATTTACAGTTGACAAAATAATGACCATATAAATGTCAATACCAACAGTTCCAAACTAAACATGTTAGAACAGATTAACAAACATGCTTAAGTAAGCCAATTCAGAATCCATAATTTTATCATACAGGGCTTTATTTATAATGATGACCTATTCCCAGTTTCCATAGAATTAACAGAGCCTAAATAGATATTTTCCCCCTCACATCCATAGCATGCAGAATAAATATAAGTAATCTATTATACTTATAGTTTCCTGTCCAACAACTTGCCGCACCAACCGTTAAATTTAATCATCAACTAATTTTCAGTGAAATATAAATTGTTTTAGCATAGTTTCTATTGTCATGAACATATAATTCGAGTGGACAAGCTCTCACAGAAAATTTCTAATATAATTAAGAAATTAGAAACTCCAAATCTACACAGTCTACAAGACCTTCGTAATTAACTCCATGTAATCCTAATGGTTAACGCTTTGTGTCCAATTTTATATAATCTGGTCTTTGCATATTTATGTTTACCCTAGACCACTCCTAAATCACCCATTACAGTATTCATTCACCAATAAACACATTAAAACAATCACTAGGAAGCCTAATCACTGAAAAAATTTGAAAAAACAACCCACAGAATCAAAACTCACGCATAAACAACCGGGAGCCGGCTCCAGAATATTGGAGCCGCCTCCAATGGCCCTGGAGCCGGCTCCTAGACCATTGGAGCCGGCTCCAATCCAATAGGAGCCGGCTCTCTCCCTCCTCTTCTTCGTGTTCTCCTCTCCGGTCGCCGTTTACGCCTCCCACACTTCACAGTAGAGGTTTTCAGAGAGTTTCAATTAATCCTAGGAGATTCCAGTCCTTAACTCAGTCCTTATTATGCTACTAATATGGATTAAACCAAGAATTAAATAAGACAGTTCAAAGTTTAACAGTTTACAAGTTTTAAACCAAAATCAGTTTCAGTTACACTCTAGGCATGACACAGACAACGTCTTTTATTTTTTTTTTACATGTAATTCATCCTGGAACCATTGAGTATGCAAAGAACACGAGTATAAGGGAGAGAGTAAGGTTAGAACTTGCCTTGTGAGATTTTTGTTAAAATCTCTACGTTGTCGTCTACACTCGCCGGCGACTCCTACTGCAACTTCCTCTGTTCCTCGTTTCTAATTCCACAGACGTGTTTTGGTTGTATTATTTTGTTCCCTAAGCAGACTTATCTTATATATTTATAGGCAACCAAAACCCTAAGTCCAATTATACCTACAGTCTGAAACGAGGCCCATAAACTCAACATAGGTTATAAACCTTGTCGGCTCCTTAAATAACCCTAAACCTAAACAGAACTAAAACCCTAACCACACTTTTTTTTACCTAGTCACAAATTAAAACATGTAATTACTAATTTAACAATAAAAATTCCAAGTTAACTACTAATTCAATTAAAGAAACAAATAAAAATTCCAATTAATGTAAAGAATGCAAATAATTAATTAACCCAAAGAAAACAAATAAACTAACTAATTAATTCAAATAACACTGAACAGAAAACAATTAAACAAATTAATGTCAAATAACACTGAACAGAAAACAATTAAACAAATTAATGTCAAATAACACTGAACAGAAAACAATTAAACAAATTAATGAACCAAAAATAATTAATAAACAGAAAACAATTAAACAAATTACCGAGACTATCCTTTCAAAAATTAGGGGTATTACATTCTTCCCCCCTAACAAAAGGAATTCCGTCCTCGGAATTCGCTCTTACCTTCTTCCAAAATATCAGGAAACTGCGAGCGAATGACATCTTCCCGTTCCCAAGTAGACTCAGCCTCATTGTGATGACTCCACTGAACACGAACCAAAGGAATAACCTTATTACGAAGAATCTGATCTCGTCGGTCGACAATACGACACGGTGGCTCTAAATAAGTTGCATCCGGTTGCAACTCAATTTCCCCAACATCGATATGCTGATATCGATCCTCATCTCGCAGAAATTTCCGCAACATGGAAACATGAAACACGTTATGAACGCGATCCAAAGTATCTGGAAGTGCCAACCGATAAGCGACAGCTCCAACGCGATCCGTAATCATGAATGGACCGACAAACCGCGGAGACAACTTCCCTTTCTTCCCAAAACGCATAACACCCTTCATAGGAGATACTTTAAGAAGAACCTGATCCCCAACTTGAAACTCCAAATCACGAGTGCGACGATCAGCATAGCTCTTCTGCCTACTTTGGGCAGTACGCATGCGATCTCGAATAAGAGCAATCTTTTCAGAGGTATCCTTGATGAACTCAGGACCTAAGAATCGATTCTCTCCAACCTCCATCCAACAAACAGGTGATCGACACGGTCGACCGTATAACACCTCAAAAGGTGCCATCCCAATAGTCTTCTGGAAACTATTGTTATAAGCAAACTCCACAAGTGGCAAATATTCCTCCCAGTGGCCCTTGAAATCCAGAACACACGACCGAAGCATATCTTCCATAATCTGATTCACCCTCTCAGTCTGTCCGTCAGTCTGAGGATGATAAGCAGTACTAAGGTGTAACTCCGTACCTAAAGCCTGCTGAAAACTCTTCCAAAATCCAGATACAAAGCTCGAATCCCTGTCCGATATAATAGACAATGGAATGCCATGTAGCTTCACAATCTCTGAAATGTAAAGCCTCGCCAACTGCTCCGAAGTGTAATCAGTGCAAATAGGCAAGAAATGAGCTGACTTGGTCAACCTATCCACAACGACCCATATGGAATTATGCCCCTTGAAAGAATTTGGCAACCCTTCTACAAAATCCATAGATATGCTCTCCCATTTCCACTCCGGAATTGGTAGTGACTGTAGAGCTCCTGGCGGCCTCTGATGATCAATCTTAACCATCTGACAAGTACTACACTGAGAAACAAAAAGAGCAATGTCCCTCTTCATACCTGCCCACCAAAATTGCCGCTTCATATCTTGATACATCTTATCGCCTCCTGGATGAACAGAGAACTCAGAGTGATGAGTCTCAGTCATCACATCCTTCCTCAAATTATCAGCAGAAGGTACCACTAACCGTCCCTTGTACCTTAAACCTCCATCAGCCCCAACATGGTAGAATGGAACCTCTCCGGAAGCTATCCCTGTGACCTTGTTGACACATTGCTGATCAGTGAGTTGTGCTTGTAAAACCTTGCGAATGATGGAAGGTGTAACCACCATGCAAGCCATAAAAGCATCTGACAACTCATCTACATTCTTCAAAGCATTCCACTCAGTAGTGAATAGAGCAGAAAGACTACCAACGGGTCGGCGACTGAGTGCATCCGCCACCACATTCGCTTTCCCTGGATGGTACTGTATAGAGAAATGATAGTCTTTTACAAACTCCAACCATCTGCGCTGTCTCATATTCAGCTCCCGCTGAGTGAACAAGTACTGCAGACTCTTGTGATCACTGAATAATCTGAAAGACTCACCCAACAGATAATGCCTCCAAATACGCAAGGCAAAGACCACTGCTGCCAATTCCAAATCATGTGTCGGATAATTAAGCTCATGAGGCTTAAGTTTCCGAGATCCATAAGAAATTGGTCGCTCCTCCTGCATCAATACACATCCAAGACCCTGCAACGATGCATCCGTATAAACAAGATACTCTATCCCGCTTTGCGGAGTAGCCAGAACCGGTGCAGAAGTCAACTTCCTTTTCAGCTCATCAAAAGCCCGCTGACAGTGCTCATCCCACACGAACTGTACACCCTTCTTGGTCAGATGAGTGAGTGGTCCTGCTATCTTGGAGAACCCCTGGATGAATCTCCTGTAATATCCTGCCAGACCGAGAAAACTCCGAATCTCTGTAGGTGATGTAGGCTGTCCCCACTCAACCACCGCCGAAACCTTGGCCGGATCCACTGCGATCCCCTTTTCTGACACCACGTGACCCAGAAATTTCACCTCCCGCTGCCAAAATTCACACTTCTCGAACTTGGCATACAACTGGTGTTCACGAAGCGTCTGCAAGACTATGCGAAGATGTCTAGCATGATCGTCCTCCGACCGAGAATAGATCAAGATGTCATCAATAAAGACAATAACAAATTGGTCCAAATAAGCCCGGAAGACTCTATTCATTAAGTCCATGAACACTGCAGGTGCATTAGTCGTCCCAAACGGCATAACACGAAACTCATAAGAACCATATCTCGTGAGAAACGCTGTCTTAGGAACATCCTGCTCCCTAACCCTCAGCTGATGATACCCAGAACGCAGATCAATCTTGGAGAAGTATGTGGCTCCCCTTAACTGATCAAACAAGTCATCAATCCTGGGCAAAGGATACTTGTTACGAATCGTAACCTTGTTCAACTCCCTGTAATCTATACATAGACGAAGCGAACCATCCTTCTTCTTCACAAACAGAACCGGTGCTCCCCAAGGTGATGTACTCCTACGAATAAAACCCTGGCTGAGTAACTGCTGAATCTGATCCCTCAGCTCTCTCATCTCCACCGGTGCCATCCTATAGGGTGCCCTAGCAATAGGCGCAGTGCCTGGAGCTAAGTCTATCACAAAATCGATCTCGCGACTAGGTGGCAACCCTGGAATCTCCTGAAATACATCCGGGAAATCCTGTACAATTGGTATGTTATCCAATGACACAGTAATCCCCTCATCCTTTTCCTTCTCTACATGGAACAAATAGGTGCTACCGCCCCCTTTAGAACGTGGCATAGCTACTACATACATATCTTGACCAGGTATGGTAAAAAGAAGAGACCTATCAAAACAATCAACTTGGGCATGGTAGTGAGACAACCAATCCATCCCAAGTATCACGTCATAAGTGTGCATGTCCAGGACCAATAGATTGGCTAGAAATCTGAGTCTGCCAATATCTAGTGTCACAGGCCCATCACTCTCATGTATAATAGCTGTATCACCCAATGGTGTAGAAATACCCTGAGGTCTAGTGCATACCCTCGTCCTCATCCCAGATAAAGCAACAAAAGTCCTAGCTACAAATGAGTGTGTAGCACCCGTATCAAATAAAACACGTCCATGTAAACCATGAATAGGAAACTTACCCTCAATAGTCTGAGGTGCCTGAACATCCTGTGGCTTGGGGTTATACACCCTGCCATAATGCAACTGCTGTGGCGCCTGTCCCTGAGTTTGCGGCGGTGCCGGTAAAGCCAGATGTGTCTGTCCCTGAATTCGTGGAACCTGTGGAGCTGGTAGAGGCACTGGCCCCCTCTGTCCCTGCTGCACATACTGTCCCTGTCCCTGTCCCTGTCCTGCTTTAGGACACTGCCTGGTGGTATGACCATACTCTCCACAAGTGTAACAACTACCCTGGAAAGTACCAAATGGCCTCCTCTGTCGGTTAGCCTGTGGCTGACCCTGTCCTGCCTGTGGTCCCCCATTCTGTTGCCTCTGAATAGGTGCCCCATTCCGATGAGCATCTGAACCACCCTTGTGCTTCTTCCAAGGCTGTTGCCCTTGAAACTTGCCTTTGTCATTCTGCCGGTGACCATTGCCATTCCCCTTTTCAGCTGACTGATTAGTAGAGTCTTTATCTCCCCGCTTCTCACCACGAGCCTGTCTGATGTCCACAGTCAACTGATACTGTTGTAGAGCGGCGTCTACCACCTGAGCATAGGTCGTATAGGCTGGATTACCTGTAATAGCTCTCTTGATAGACCACATCAGTCCTTTGACAAAACTGTTGCGCTTCTTTTCCTCTGTATCCACCTCCTCCGGTGCAAAGAGAGACAAGCGTGTGAACTGCTGCTCATACTCCGCCACTGTCATGTTTCCCTGCTGCAGACTTAGAAACTCGGTCTTCATAGCTGCCCTGACTGCATAGGGAAAATATTTCTCATCAAAGCGAGCACTGAACTCATCATAAGACAATGTCATCCTCTCCTCTGAGGTGGTAACTGACTCCCACCACTGTAGTGCATCCCCAACTAACTTGAAAGTAGCAAGCATCTGCTTCTGAACCTCCGTGCACTGAACCAAACGAAGATGACGCTCAATGTCCTGTTTCCACTGGTGAGCTGCTCTCGCATCGGTTGAGCCTGAGAACACAGGTGGACTCCCCTTTGTGAAAGCGCTCCTAGCCTTTCCCCAAGAATCCGTCTGAACCACTGGTGCTGGTACAGGTGCCTGCTGAACCTGTGGTTGGTTTCGGAGTGCAGCTGTTACCCCAGCCTCTATAGCCCGAGCAACGAGGTCATTGAGGTGAGGAGGAATCTCTGGATCTCTGTCCCGACCCTGAGTCTGTTGAACTTCCTCCTGCTCCTCCTGAAACCCTGGCATTTGCTGCTCTTCTTCCATTTGCTGACGCTGTAGGAGATATTGTTGCCTACGTGCCGCTCTCCTTTCCTTCCTAGTTCCTTACATGTTCTGTCCATTTCTAGCGTTAACCATCTGTTAACACGAAAAGACAGACATCAGTACTATTTCTATACGAACCATAAGGAATACAATGAATCCTAACTTAAGCTCTATTCAAGAGAACGCTACGCGGAAGACTTAATACGAAAACATCCTAGAGACACTTGAACCTGGAGTGCTCTGATACCAACTGTGATACCCCTCGGATCCGAGACACGGGTTGATCAGGCCCAGGCCCAAACCCGAGGGAGTATCAAACAATTAATATTTTATAACGAACACAGAATACAAAATGAATTAAGAAATGAAAGTTTAAAGCTGAAAAGAAACTAAAAGATAATCCTTAAATAATTAAATACTTAAATTTGATAAACCAAATATCCATAATTTGAACAACTCGGGAATCCATCTCTAGTGGACCCCTAATAAAAGTCTCACACTAAATGAAAGTAAAATAAAAGATAAAACCCAAATCCAAGATCTGGAAAGAAACCCTACATCTTCGGTAGAATGGAAGATCGTCTCTGCTCTGCACGAACAAGCTCAAGCCTGGAACTGACGTACACCTGAAAAATAGGAGTGGGTCAGGCCCACGAACAAGTTCTAACCTACTACAATCCAAGCAGAGACTCGATACGCATGTACATACTAAATAGTTCAACAATAACTAATAATCCGTACATAAATATCCACACTACTGGACTCTCGCTAGGCCATGAAGGGGGTCTCAACCTGGATAGAAGGCATCACACAATACGCACCTGAGTGGGTATGAGTACCTAAACCTAAACAGGGTATACCTCAACCTTCACCGTCAGCTACACATCCAACTGCATATACGCACCCTAACCGTCGACACTGAGACTCAAGCTTATGACACGGTAACATAAAAATATATCTAAACTCCGTTTCTATCCATCCACCAGAACTCCAATAAGTCACTCGGCGTAGTCAACCGTACCGACTTATATATATAAGGAGGATTGTATTTTATAACCCGTGCCCTTACTCCAAAATAGGTAGGACTTAGCAATTTGAGCTAATCCAAACCCAGTATGTCACCGTCCCATACCGGTACATACAATCCAATCCGTCCAATAGTTGATAAAGCATCGATAATTATAACAACAATATCAACAATTCCATACTACACATAATAGAATGCATTAGCAACCATTCTTAAAAATACCAATAATTGATTCACATTGAAAATATAAATATCAATGTCAACTACTCCTTACTATGCATATTGAAATAGATAATCAACATGCTTATTTACATTTACAGTTGACAAAATAATGACCATATAAATGTCAATACCAACAGTTCCAAACTAAACATGTTAGAACAGATTAACAAACATGCTTAAGTAAGCCAATTCAGAATCCATAATTTGATCATACAGGGCTTTATTTATAATGATGACCTATTCCCAGTTTCCATAGAATTAACAGAGCCTAAATAGATATTTTCCCCCTCACATCCATAGCATGCAGAATAAATATAAGTAATCTATTATACTTATAGTTTCCTGTCCAACAACTTGCCGCACCAACCGTTAAATTTAATCATCAACTAATTTTCAGTGAAATATAAATTGTTTTAGCATAGTTTCTATTGTCATGAACATATAATTCAAGTGGACAAGCTCTCACAGAAAATTTCTAATATAATTAAGAAATTAGAAACTCCAAATCTACACAGTCTACAAGACCTTCGTAATTAACTCCATGTAATCCTAATGGTTAACGTTTTGTGTCCAATTTTATATAATCTGGTCTTTGCATATTTATGTTTACCCTAGACCACTCCTAAATCACCCATTACAGTATTCATTCACCAATAAACACATTAAAACAATCACTAGGAAGCCTAATCACTGAAAAAATTTGAAAAAACAACCCACAGAATCAAAACTCACGCATAAACAACCGGGAGCCGGCTCCAGAATATTGGAGCCGCCTCCAATGGCCCTGGAGCCGGCTCCTAGACCATTGGAGCCGCCTCCAGTCCAAGGGGAGCCGGCTCCAATCCAATAGGAGCCGGCTCTCTCCCTCCTCTTCTTCGTGTTCTCCTCTCCGGTCGCCGTTTACGCCTCCCACACTTCACAGTAGAGGTTTTCAGAGAGTTTCAATTAATCCTAGGAGATTCCAGTCCTTAACTCAGTCCTTATTATGCTACTAATATGGATTAAACCAAGAATTAAATAAGACAGTTCAAAGTTTAACAGTTTACAAGTTTTAAACCAAAATCAGTTTCAGTTACACTCTAGGCATGACACAGACAACGTCTTTTATTTTTTTTTACATGTAATTCATCCTGGAACCATTGAGTATGCAAAGAACACGAGTATAAGGGAGAGAGTAAGGTTAGAACTTGCCTTGTGAGATTTTTGTTAAAATCTCTACGTTGTCGTCTACACTCGCCGGCGACTCCTACTGCAACTTCCTCTGTTCCTCGTTTCTAATTCCACAGACGTGTTTTGGTTGTATTATTTTGTTCCCTAAGCAGACTTATCTTATATATTTATAGGCAACCAAAACCCTAAGTCCAATTATACCTACAGTCTGAAACGAGGCCCATAAACTCAACCTAGGTTATAAACCTTGTCGGCTCCTTAAATAAACCTAAACCTAAACAGAACTAAAACCCTAACCACACTTTTTTTTACCTAGTCACAAATTAAAACATGTAATTACTAATTTAACAATAAAAATTCCAAGTTAACTACTAATTCAATTAAAGAAACAAATAAAAATTCCAATTAATGTAAAGAATGCAAATAATTAATTAACCCAAAGAAAACAAATAAACTAACTAATTAATTCAAATAACACTGAACAGAAAACAATTAAACAAATTAATGTCAAATAACACTGAACAGAAAACAATTAAACAAATTAATGTCAAATAACACTGAACAGAAAACAATTAAACAAATTAATGAACCAAAAATAATTAATAAACAGAAAACAATTAAACAAATTACCGAGACTATCCTTTCAAAAATTAGGGGTATTACAAAAAGAGAAAGAGAAAGAAGCTTGGACCGGTGTAGGCGATTTTACCCGACTACGCGCAGACCGGCGGATTTATTTTAAATCCAAAAAGGCAAGTTATTATCTACTTTTTCCCTTTGAATCCATAAATTAATTGTTTAGATTATTTAAATAATTATAGAGCTTAGAGATCATGCTAGGAAATTATTAAATTAATTTTTTTTATTTATTAAAGAAAGGAATTTTAATTATTAAAGGTGGTCAACAATTATTTTATGGCCTATGTAATCAAAATATAGCTAAAATTAATTATTATGGCCTTTGGGATTTTTTTTAGAATTTTTAGGAATTTTCCGGGGCTTTTCTGCAATTTCCGGCGAGCCTCCGGCAAGGATTCCGGCCACCGGCAGTGAAGAAGATGACCGGAGTGATCCGGTGTGATGCGGCGCATGGTAGGTTAGTGCGCGCGTGCATCCTGGCCATTAGTAGAGTCTGATTGATCCGGTGCATCGCGGTCCATGTTACCGAGGTACACCCGGATCCATGAGCACAGGATTGAGTGATGAGAGGGTGAGATGATTCAGTGTAGCGCACCCATAGTAGGATGATGCAACCACTGAATCAGGAGCCGCCGCGTCAGCAAGTTACCATTAGTGCGCGCGTGGCAGCGCGTGCGCGCTCGTGGAACGCTCCAGACGCGCGTGGGAGCGCGTGCGGGCGCGTGGCTGATGCCAGACGCGCGTGGAGGCGCGTGGGAGAGTGGGAAAGCTTGGCAGTGCGCGTGGGGAGGCTCTGGGAGGCGCGTGAGGGCGCGTGTGGGGTCTCTACAGCTACTGCAAATTACCAGAATACCCCTAGGGCCTGTTTTGTAAATTCCAGAACCTTAAACTTGGATTTTTAGGTACTGAGTTGGTATTTACGGGTTTAACGGGCCACGAAATTATTATTTTAATACCCGTTAATTATTCTTGTTGCCAATTAGTCTTTTCTAAGCATTTATTTGCTCGTTCACAGTACAGATACTAATGTGATTTATTTAACGACATTGTTAAATATAAATAGTGTTATTATCTTATTAAATGGTATCAACCATTACTGATAAATTAAATAAGGCCATGGTTGTAGTCAGATAAATTATCCATGATATCTTATGGGATGTTTATACTGTTAATTGATATATAAACCATGATCATTATGCTGTGTGCATTTCAGGAAATAAATGGACTGTTTAATTATGTCGCATTTATATTATATGGATGTGTTGCCATATAGAACCATATGAGCTGGCTAATAAGTTTAGACTCATTTATACCTTATGCATTCGTTGCGATAGACAGATGTGTGGCTGTCGGGGTATGTGGTTTAATATTATTGGCATGTGTTGCCTAATTGACATACTCGGTATATTTATTAATATTGTTGGCATGTGTTGCCTAATTGATATGCTCAGTATATTCATCAGTACTTTGAGAGGTGTTATCACTGTGTAGTTCGTTATAGTCTGTGTTGTCAGTACCGTGCACCATATATAATAGCTGATTTCCTAGGTAGGGAAAGGCGACACTTGACCGCCTAGTGTGAGTCTAAGTGATCACCGTCTATTCTGGTTGAGGTCATGTTATACATTGGATAGTTCCCTTAGGATGTATACAGATATAGTACTCAACCGATTCATAATGATTAATTTATTTGATTATCTGATTTGGGTCATAGTAGAGAGGACTTGCTCGTGGGGTTGACCCACCATTGTTGTTATTTCAGGATACGGTCAGTATCCGTTTCAAGGTTGAGGTTAGCAGTGTGGGACCACCATCCGAACTCATCTACTCTTACGATCCAGTTCAGGGTAGAAGTTTTATGTATTACTTCAGTTTCAGTTTTTATTTACTTTTGATGTTAAACTCTCAGGGTTATATTTAGGGATCCTTGACATAGGATTTCCAAGTTGTAATGAAGTACGATATTAAATAAAGGATGGATGGATGTTGTATTATTTAGTGTTCCTTTCCTGTCTAAATTCTTTTATTTCCATCATTTTGTATTCCATGCTTGTATATTACCAATTGTTTTTGATATCCCTCGTTTTTCGTGTATAAGCCTGATCAACTTATGCGTGGAAAATGTGGGGGTGTTACAATTATCTTAAATTTGTGTCAACTAGAGATAGAAAAAGGTATTTCATTCTTTTTATCAATGATTGCACAAGATGATGTTATCTATATCTATTACGAAGCAAAAATAAAGTCTTAGAAATGTTTAAACATTATAAAAATGAGGTTGAGAATCAACTTGACAAGGTGTTAAGTACTGATAGAGTTCGTGAATACGAATCATCATTTGCTGATATTTGTTCAGAACATGATATCATTCATGAAGACAGGATGAATGCTATATTAATAAATTCTGATTTAACTCAAAATTTGTGGGGGGAAGTTTTTTTTCCGCAAATTATGTTCTCAATAAAATATCTTAAACTAATGTGATACCATATGAATTATGGAAAGGTCGAAAACATTCTTATAAATTCTTAAAAGTGTGGGGGTATTTAGCTAAGGTTGTAGTTCTTACTCCTAAGAAAGTTAAAGTGGGACCTAAAATGTGGCAACCTTGTGGGTGGGTGTGCCGTGAGCGGGTGCAAGAGGCACCGACAGGCTACAACACCAGGCAAACTATAGGTGTACAGTCCCACATCACTTAGGGAAGGAAAATGTGAAGTGCTTTTATGTGGTAATGTTATCTCCAATTGGTATGAGGCATTCTAAGATAAAACCCAAGAATAAAATCATGCGGGCTCGAGCCCAAAGCGGATAATATCATACCATGTGGTGGAGTAGATTGTTACACAAAACTTTTGATAGGTTATGCTTACAATAGTAGTGTGTATCGTTTTCTTGTGCATAAATCATATAATGAAAATGAGGATAAACTTAGATGTAGCAAGAGGGCTAGAACATCTAAATCTTTTGGTTCTAATTTTCTAGTATGTTTATTGGAGAATGAGCCACAAAGCTTTAGGGAAGCAAAGTCTTCTTCTGAATATTATTATTAAATTATTTTTTAGATTAATTATGTGATATAATATTAAACTATATTGTTATATTTATTTATGCGAGTTCAATATTATTTTGAACTATGGAGTTGAATTACTTAGTGTGCATAGTAATTCAATCTTACAATATAATTTATTTAATGTGTGATATTATTAACTCTGTATATGAGTTCATGACTGGTTTGTGTATTTAATACAATAAACAAAAATTGACTAGTCTAACTATGTCAATTCTCCCGATAGTCGAGGGAAAAAGATCTATACTAGTATTTAAAGACACGTATAGCTGTGAATGGGCTGAATAAGATAAGATTTTCCGATAACTTTAAAGTGTTTAATGGAAAATGTTATGGATACAGTAAACAAGCTAAATCAAGCTAGTTAGCTATAATGTACAATTTAGCTAAAAACTAAAATGTTACTGAGTTGCAAACTAGTTAGCTTAGCCATAAGTTAAAATGATTAATGAGGTGCACAGAACCTAAGAGGAAGATGAAAATCTGTTAGTTGGTTCTTACTCTCTACTTAGTAGTAAAAAAAATATAAGGGTGATGAGTAGCCATTTTAGCCATAAGCTATTTGAGTTATATATCATATCTACTCATATAGGAGGGAATAATATTACTTGTAAAGTAGTAATTTTTGAAGAATATTTTTCAAAACAAATTACTCTACTACCAAGGTAAACTACTTAGTTAAGTGTGTACTAAAGTTAAAAGTTACTATAATTGATAACTGAGCAAACTTAACTTCAAACTAGTGGTGATAGTTGAGAAGTGAGTGCTCACTTTGTGGTGATGTATTCAAAGCTTAAACAATAAGTGAGTTATTTGCTTAAATGGTTGAGTTATGTGATGTGTGACACATGAAAGGTTATGACATGTTAGGATGACTGACTTAACATGAACCTAAACATGAATAACTCAATTCATAAATACAAGAGATGTAGAAGCAAATATTATTTAAAGCCCCTTGTAATTAATATCTCTAGTTTTAATTCACAGTAACGTCTGTGACATATTATAAGAACAAGCCAGAGATAAAGTGAATATATATGCACTAAAGACTGTTATGCATGCTTGTTGAAAAACGAATATAGAACTTTGGAAAGGTAGATGAGGTGAAATATTTAATATATGGTATTTCAAGAGTTGAAAAACCATAAGAAATATATCATATATAAAATTTCAGGATTATCCCAAAGTTGTGGGGGGATATTGTCCATAGATAAAATTTACTATGAGTTACCTCACCAGATAAGAAATACTTATAAATGTAGGGTTCTTAATCTTAAGAAATTTTAGATAGAACCAAAAATCATTTATAATATTATAAGAATAGTGCATGTTGTTTCCTATGAGAAAAATATTATGGAACAACTAGAAGAGTTCTTTTCCAGCGGAAGAGCTGAGTTATTTGTTCTAGTTGAAGAGGAAAGTGTGCAAGCTTATAAGTCCTTGAGTGGATTAAAGCTGGTACCAAGACAATGGCATAAATGTAATGTATAAATCATTGTATGCCTTACAAAAATTAATGATATACTAATTAGTATATTTGATTTGAAATATTTAACATCTAATAACATAGTATATTCTCAATAGAGTGAAATTGAGATAATACTAGTTATGATAACAAAAGTCTAGCTAACTTTTGTAGATGTAAATCTCAAATATAAATACTAGTCAAAATATATCATTGGTTAAGATTGCAAGACATCTTAATAACTGTGTTTAATTACACATTTTCAATTCAGGATCGGATCACTGAAAAACAATAAATTGGGTAGTTGAGATACACCTAAATCCAATATTACATAGATCGAGGTATCTAACTAAATTGGCGGTGTAACAGTGATGCAATCTGGATATGGGATATTAAAGACTTCAAATCCAAGAGTGGATATGTCTTTTACATTAAAGGTGTAATTGTATGTTCTTAATATAACTCAAAGTTAGAAACTTTAAATAAATCAAATAGGAAAGTCAATAGACTTCACCTAGAGGACATTTCAAAGTAAGTTTACACCTGTGCCACTAAAGAAAATAATTTTAGAGCACAAAATATACAGTTGCTCTCACCTGGAGAAATCTCTGCAGAGTGTAATATTTCTAAACACAACCTTGTGGCCATATATAAAATTGAGGGTTGTACTAGAGAGCAATTGTACAGATCATTGAGGGGAATGGGATTTAAAGCCGAAAGCTAACGAGTCACCTTAATGGAAACCCAACCTAGTTGACTGGAGATCCCAATATCTAGGTTCAAAGGGACAACATAAATTCTGAGTGACTTACCAGAACACTCAAAAGCACTGGGAAGATATAAATCTTCTGCCCATTTCTATGATGAGACAAGCTACCTACAGCGATGATTAAGATAAGCTACGCTTTTAATAACTCTTATATTTTGAAAATTCAAGTGGGGTATGGTAGGATACTCTTAATAAGAAGTCACCTATATGAGTGTGAATTGGGGCCGCTTCTATGAGAACTATAAAGGGTAAATTTTCTGGAGCACTCATTGAATACCAAGACTTGTTCGGGGCCAAAATGAACACAACAATGAGAACCTACTTTGTGAGGAAAGGTACTGTGTGTTTGTTATTGTCTTGGTTTACACAAACGGCTGAACAGTTCAAGACATCGCGTTCACTGGTTAGCCAGTAAATCCGATAGTAATACACTAGGGAAGGTTCAAAGCCAAAAGCTACCTATCCCGATGCAGTAACTTTCCGACTATACTCTCTCTAGTGTCTACATAATCATTTTTTCAATTAAGCAACCAATTTTCATTCATGTGGGGGATTGTTGGTATTTTGAATGAAAATTGCCAAAGGGTTGCATTGTACTTAAAATGTGCAATAAAGGATTGTGAGAGGAAGAGATGCAACCCAAACTTATGTCTATTCAAAGTGAATAGCCACACCCAAAGTGAATTGGTGTGTAGGGTAGTTTAAACCAAATTTTGTAGAAGGGATGCGAGTAAAGGGACGCGTCCAATAACCAAGGGGCACCGGTTTCTCTATAAATACCCACCCTTGGTTGCCATTTAAGGATAACAATTCATTATTCTCTCCCTCTCTCAGGATGAATCCAACACAAATGGGTATGGGTTCAAGTCATGGTCAAGTGGTCTAAGCCACTTAGGCCCAAAACCAATTTCATTGAGCCATATTAAATTTGGTCTGAGCCATTTGGTTTGGATTGCACCCAATTCATTTTTTATATAGTATAGATACATTTTTTTAAGTCAAAGAGAGTATTACACGAAGCAGGTTCGCCGTATCCACGAGTTTGTAATGCTGCTACTGGTAGATGTAAACCATTGTATCTTGGGAGATAGACGCCACTGAGTCCGTAAGTACCATAACGGGGCGAATCTGTCTTAAGGATATAGTATCCAATACTAACCTCGGTCCAGGTTCTTTATTTATTTATTATTATTTTATTACTTTATTTTGTATATTTAATTAAATATAGAGTTGCATATTTAATTAATTATTTCTTAACATATTGTTAATTATCTCATGACATATTAGTATAAGTTTTATTATATTTTAAATGTCACATGAAGCATATATTGACCAACAATATCTTCAATATCTTCTTACATTATGTCTCCATCTTTCTCTGCCACCGTACCATTGTGCTTTCCACCTTTAACACAGTCTTATCTCTATCATTATCTCTCCATTTTGAAGGTATGTTTAGTCCTTCAACTATTTTGAAAATATTGTACTTTTCAATTTTGTCCCTTTAAGATAGGGGCATCTTGTAACATTTTCAATAATTAAGGGGCAAAATTGCAAAGCATAGGGACAAGTTGTACAAATATGTATAATATGGAGAGTGTTTTTTGCAAATAATCTTTAAATCTGCAGCGTCCTTGATTTTGCAGAACCCACTTGTTGTCTTCCTAAAGTCAAAATGGATAATGCCAATATGTGCCTTGACAATAACAATAAAAAAACAAAAATCATGAGAGGCTTGTAAGCACACAACCATCCCATCCAGCCTTGTCACCCTTTCAGACTTTGTTCCATAATAAATATTCCAATTCCAACTAATTACCAGCAAGAGCAAGGAAGAAAACATCAAAACCAAAGAGACTTCCCTATCCATATTTTCTTTCACATTCTCGGAAAGCAAACACTTTTTTAATTAAATTTTTTTTTTTTTTTTTCAAATGTGATGATGTGTTAAGAAATGTGATAAACATTAGCGTGGATTGAAGTGTTACTTCAAGTTTAAGCCAGTAATGATTTAGAAAGAAAGATCTATACGTATACGCTATACATATATGATAAAATAATGTAATAGTGCTACTTGGTTGTCAGATAAAGAAAAGTCTCTTGCTTTTGGCATAAAGCTGCCATTTTCATACCTTTTTCTTCAATTATAAATGCTTGATGTAACCTGTACGGACTGATAGTGACAAGCTATTCACAGCAAAGAAAAACAAAATTAGGAGAATTAAATTTGAAAAAAAATATATTTAAAAATAAATTAAAGTTTGATTGACCATTTTGTGCTGTTTCGTATAGTTATGATGTGTTTAGAAATACTGAATCATTCAAATTTTAAATTTATAGATTGATTCTTAAGCTACATAAAACAGAAACGGGGGGAGATTGAATTTGAGAGAAATAACGCGAAAGCGACAAAATTAAATTATAAATTATAATAATAAGAACAAAAATACACGTGAAGTGTAAAAATGAAAACGTATTCAAAACATGGAAACGACACTCGTCAAGAAAAATTGTGTAATTAAGTTATTCAAAACTTCTAAACATAGTTTTAACCTATTTGCTCTTAACAATTTTAAATTTAGTGGACATATCTTGTTGATTAAATAAAATAGGGGAAATTTCTATGCTCTTGTATATATTACATTATAACTTGGTTTCTTTGTCCCTATTAATTTAGTCCACAACTAGCTCATCTGACCGTGATTCATGTGAAACTTTAGAAACAAAGTAGTCGAGAAGATTATGAAAGAGTAATTATTTTTTCTACCAGTAAAAGGTAAGACAATACCAGTAAAAAAAAAAAAAAAATACCAGTAAAAGGTAATATTTTGAAATTAAATGGTTTTGAATTTGAGTAGGTGATGAATCATATGCTACCTAAATTGGTCTTTCACCGTGACTTGAAACCTCTGAGCATTCAAATGATTCTGTTTTTTATTATGATATTTGAAGTGGGAATGCTCATTGCTCATTCTCTTAAAATGAAAATTCATTTTATGTTTAAATTGTTGGAATAAAAATTCATTCTAAGTAATGAAATTATTTGCTATTGCCTTCTGCTGCATCTATCGCTGCCATCTCTTTCCAACACTCCCTTCGACTGCCATCTCGTTTCACCATCGTTGCCATGACCACCACCACCACCACCACCACCGCTTAGTCTTCGTTTGGATACGTAAGAGATAAAATAAAGGAAAGGATAATATTGGATACGCAGAAGATAAAATAAAGAAAATGATATAAATAATTTAGATTCATATTTAGATAGATAAGAGATAAAAGAAATGAAATGTTAGTATTCTTCTTTGGATAAGGTAGATGAAAAAAGAAAAGAAAATAATGATAGCAATCGAATTACTATCATACCTTCCATCTATAATTTTGGATGTAGTTCTTCAAGTCAATATTATAATTTTGGAAGTTAATTTTGACATTATGAAATTTTCACTAATTCACTTTTCTTTCCTTCCAAATCTTCTCTTTTTTGAGGGATAACTATCTTCTAAATCCTTTCCAATCCTTTATTTTCTCCTCAAATCGTTTCATCCAAACACAACATTTCTTATCATTTCTTTTCTTTTCTTTCCCTATTCTCAAATCCTCCCATCCAAACAAGGCCTTATAATAGTAATTATCATTTAATGCCTACATTATTTTATATGAAAGAGTGATTATTTTTTTCTAATAAAAGATAAGACAGTAGCTTAGAGTCAATATAAAGGGGGAAAAAAATTTGATAGTTAAGAATCCGCATTTCATTTCAACCATTTTTTTTTTATTTGTTTGGTATAACATTTAAAATGAGGATAATATTCTCTTGAAATGAAATTTCATTTCATATTTAAACAGATAGAATGAAAATTCATTTTAAGTAATGGAATTCTTTGTCATTATCTTCCACCACAACCATCGCCGCCATTGCCTTCCATGACCACCTTCTTCCACTGTCATTGTTGCCACTGCCTTCCACTTCCCCTGCTTTCCACCATCGCCACCACCGTCACCCATTACTACTTCACCTTACACTACCAATACTTAGAATGTGATTATCATTTCATTCTTACAGCATTTTATATTTGCAACCAAACAATGGAATAAGAATAACCATTCCATTTCTTTCTCATTCTCGTTACATTCTCAGTTTCATTTCATTTTATTTTATTTCAGCGTACCAAATTAGGTCTAAATGAATTACTTTTTAATTAGTAACCAACGGAATATATAAATTCATCTAATAAAATTCTAATATATGTACATATAGTTCGAATTAGATCGATTTTAGAATATTTTAGAACTTAACTATTCCTTCTATAAAAATTAAAATAAAAAAGAACCAAAATATATGTATTATAATATAAATATAGTTCAATCTAATATATATATTATAATATATAATTGAGTGGATAAATGACTAATCTTGCTATTCTATTTCATACTATACTATATAAAATAATACTCCTTCTATCTCATAAAATTTATCCATTAAAATTTGTCTATTTTAAAAATTGTAACTCACAAATGTACAAAATATACAAATATGAATCATAAATATATAAATATGAATAATAAGATATACAAATATGAGTTATAGTTCTCAAAATAAATAAACTTTATGAATTTGTAAATATATATTTGAAACGATTTCTTATATTTAAAATCAAATCAAACCAAATCAAACCAAATCGTTAAAAAGCCAAACCAGTCCGATTTTGTGGGTGTACCCTTTTTTTTGGGTTTATGTTTTTGTGCACCTTTACTAGTTGGTACATGAAGTTCAGCGAACCCAAACGAGAGGAGTTGATACATGAAATCTATAATCAGACATCCAGTCTCATCAATCAATTCTCTACTTTGACTAATCCAAGCTGCACAAGTTGGCATTTTAAATCATTTCAATATACTAGTATATATATATATATATATATATAATATTGGTATAATTTCATCAGATGAAAAACAATACGGAAATGATAAATTAGTCACCCTCCGTGATCTATGGATTAGTTCAAATACTCCATTTATTCAACATTGATTATAATTGAGTAGTTTATTTATTAAATCACAAAGTCAAACATGAATTGGTCATTGATTCATATGCATTAGGGGACCAGAATAATGCGACAGGAGTCTTCAAAATGGTTATAGTCAGAAATTCAATTATGGAGAGCGTTAAAAAATTATAAGATTATTATTTTTTTGAATAAAATAATAATAAATGGGGTGAATGACATAAAACTCTCGGTCTTGTAACATTTTACAGTAAATTTTTTTTTAATTAAATTATTTTTTACCAAAAAAAACACTTATAATTAACTTAGGGGTTACTTTTTAACTTATTATAAAAAATATCCCAACCAAGTCAAAAGGGATGGTTTTATGCAATTCTATCAATTATATATAATATTATTTATATAACCCTTGACTTGGATGGGGGTATTTAGGGAGTTTTTCATTTAAAAAATAATAATACTATTGTATTGCATTATCAGAATTTAATATTGATTGATAATATTGTCGTTTCTTATTGTGTACGATTAAATTTTATATTAAGAAAAATTTACTACAAATACTCCGTAGATGAGAAAGATTATATGTATATTTCAGTAAGACAATTATATAAAATAAAGTAAACACTTGCACGTGTATTACTACTATATACGCATTTCCTCTTACAAAGAATACTATGGAGAATTTTTCAAATAAGCCAAATTTGTTGAATTTTTGTTAAAATTCAACAAGTTAAAAAGTTCTCGCTTGCAATAATTTACAAAGAAATTGAGGGGAAAAGATTTAATATTAAAATAAAAAATAGATAAAAAAAATCAATTAAATGTAAAATGACTAAATTGTCCCTTTTTTTTTTTGGGTTTAATCTTCATTATCACTGCCGCTGGTAACGGAACAGCGACGACGACTTAATATGTTTGATGTTGGTTTAGTGTGTATATATATATATATATAAGGAAATTATCAAAAAATTATATGAGCATTTTCGGAATTTTATATTTTAGTAGGGACTTCAAGTCCTTCTTTGCTTATTTTTCAAATTTAACTGATAATACAAGTCCATCTCTACTCATTTCTTCAAACTCAATAGAAATATTATGAGTGTTTTTTCTACTATACCTTATATACAGCATCCCCTCCCGGGGGGGGGGGGGTGGGAATTTCCTCAAATTTTTCAGAATTTATGAAGATGATCGCACTAAAACTATAATTCGCCCCTACTGGATTCTTTTTTTTTTTTTTTTTGGCATTTTATGCTTCAAATTTTTAAGAATTTTTTAAAATGCCCCCACCAAAATTACAATTCGACCCCACAATTTTTTTTTTTGCATTTTATATTTTAAATTTTTAAAAATTTATGAAGAAAATTCTCTTAAAATTAAAAAAATAGACACACTATATAAATTTATCTCCACAAATTAAAAGACCCCCCTCACCCAAAATTTTTTTTAAGTCGGTCACTGTTTTTATATATACATAATTTAGTTGGAGGGGGAGGGGGACCCCACCTTTCTTCCCCCAAGCCCTGCCTAGCTCCGTCACATAGACGTCTGATGTGGACTTTATTATTGAGGTTTGGTGTATGACCAAGACTTTCATGCTTGTGATCTTTTATTTCATGAGCCCACAAATTTCTTTGTTGTTTGAGGGAAGATTTGCTTTCGAGGGCCCATATATTTATTGAATAATCAAACATGTTTATTAAGACAAGAAATGGAATCGTCCATGGGGTATCCATATACAGATATAAAAGGGGCTCCATATATGGTATTGTATAATTAGTATGAGGTTTGCTCAGTGTGGAATTTAGATTTAAGTTCCAAATTGATTCTAAGCATAATATGTAGTATTCAAGATTAGGAAAAATTACTGGTTAGTTCTATTTTTTAATTGAAAGACTAAGAAGAAGTTGTATGAATTTTTATCACATTTCTAATTAATTTTTTCGACTAACTTCAAAACTTCATTGGTAGTTTTTATTATTTATTATTTTTTTTATGGTATTTCCTCTTTTATTAGAAACCTTCAATATTCTTTTCCAATGCAAATAAATTGGATTAACAACCTAGATGGGTGAATATGTTCAACTTACTATTTTATTCGGTTTTTGCTCAATATAATATTGAGAAAAGTACAAAAAAACCCCTGAACTATGGGAAAATCTACCACTAACTTCCTGAATTACCAAAAATATAAGAAACCCCCTGAACTATGCAAAAATGTTGCAGATGACTCCATTCGGCCAAGGTCCGGTGAGAATTATCCGTTAAAATTTGTTAAATTATTTTAAAAGACCATATTGCCCTTATAAGCATGAAAGGACATAAGTGCCCTTAATTTCGAATAATTAGACTCCAATATCCCAGTCCTAAGCAACAAAGCCAAACATGGCTTTCCCAAAAAAAATAGCCAAACATGGCTTTACCAAATTTCACCAAAAAATCATATTCGACAAAAAAAAAAAAAAAAAAAAAAAACCCTAAATCACTAACTCTGCAACTGGTAGGGTTTTTTTTTGGTACCGACGAACCCAGAAACGGCGCCAACGAGGACAGAGGATAGTGGCACAAGGATAGAGGACAGAGGACAGAGGACGAACCAACAAGGTATCCGGTGAGGACAAATCCAGAAACAGCGCCGACGAACCTAGAAACGATCGCGGTCCTCCATAGCTTGCTGGGTCGCTACAAACACATATATATATATATCTATATATACACATACAGACATATTTATTGAAAATGATTTCTTTGAATTCAAATCAAAACTCCAAATAATCGATCTCATGAGGCCAAAGTCGAACATTTTGGACTTCGAATCGATCTCATGAGGCTCACTTTCTCTCTCTAAAACGAACAACAACGAACCGCTGTCAAGAACAACAACGAAGACTCATCTTCCGATGTATGGCTCTGCGATTACTGATTTGGTTATGGTGAGAATAGATCCCGCGGCAGCGGATTCGGTAGAGACAAGAAGACGTCAATGGGCGACGGCGAGCGAAGCTTGATGACAGAGGGTAGTAGTGATGTGTGGACTCGGTGAAAGGAGCTTGTGATCTAGAAATTCCTCCAGGAGGCGTCCACATCGGATAATTCCCACCTCCCTCCTCCGTTCTGGCTTCTTCCGGTAGTGATGGTGGGGCTTTGTCGGAGATGCCCAAGAGCGACGTCATCGATATCAGGGATGACCAAGCTCATCGTCGTCATCATCAAGTGATGATGACTGCAGGTTCTACGACGTCGTCTGATTCAGCTTCTCCCAACATTCCTAGTGACAATGTTCTTATTGGCAAACACGAGGACAGCGGCGATGATGTTGGCGAGCGAGAATGAGTGATTCAAACCCAGAATACACAAAATATCCATTTGATTTATATGTATATACATCCCAATTAATATAACCCAATCAAACCCAGAACATCTACTTAGTTTATTTGTATATTCATTTGTGTACATATATGTAGAGAGAGAAGATGGGTGTTCTTCTGTAGTGGATAGAGTTGAATTATTAAAAAAATATCCCTTTTTATGTGATGGATGGATGAATTGGAGTCAAATATGATGACGCTGTGGGCGGGTATGCCGTGGGGTGCGAAAGACATTGTCAGGCTGTCATACTGGTGAGTTACGGGTGCACAAGTCCCACATCGCCTGGGTAGAGGAAAGGTGAAGTGCTTATATGTAAGTGTGTCATCTCCAATTGGTATGAGGCCTTTTGGGGTGAAGCTTAAGAGCAAAACCCTGCGGGCTCAGGCCCAAAGCGGACAATATCACACCATGTGGTGGAGTGGGTCGTTACAAATGGTATTAGAGCCTGACCAGCCGGAAGTGTGCCGACAAGGACATCGGGCCTCCAAGGGGGGTGGATTGTGATGACCCTGTGGCGTATGTGCCGTGGGTGGGTGCGAGAGACACTGTCAGGCTGCCACACTGGCGAGCTACGGGTGCACAAGTCCCACATCGCTTGGGTAGAGGAAAGGTGAAGTGCTTATATGTAAGTGTGTCATCTTTAATTGGTATGAGGCCTTTTGGGGTGAAGCCCAAGAGTAAAACCATGCGGGCTCAGGCCCAAAGCGGATAATATCATACCATGTGGTGGAGTGAGTCATTACATCAAATCCTTAATTCTTTAGAGTTGCAGAGCAGACAGAGAAAAGAAAAGAAGACCAAATCCCTAATTCTTTAGAATCCTAATTTAAGAAAATCCCAAAAATTTCAAACCATTGACACGTGAAAACATAGAAGAAGATGATGACCTTTCATAGATGTTGAGAGAAGGGTCGCGATCGATGAAGGCGGTGACGTAGTGCATGCCATTCTCAACGTTGGTGCGGAAGGTGAGGATGAGGAAGGATGAAGGAAATACACGCAAGACAATATGAAAGTACACGCAAGGGGGTTTTTTGTATAAGGGTAAAACTGTCTTTTACCTTTTTCTGTGGCCTGAGTGGGCAAATTGCAACAAATTAAAAGTTAAGGGTTTTTTTTTTTGTAGTTCAGGGCGGTTAGTTGCAAAATCCCCATAGTTTAGGGGTTTTTTTTTTTTTTTTTTTTTGCACTTTTCTCTATAATATTTACTGAATTAAAATTAAATTATTTAACCCACATAGTAAAAATAAAGTGCAAATAAAATAAAGTTGGATTTAGAGTGACACCGGGTTTAGGAAAACTCTTGGAGACTATCTGGCGGCCTCGGGTGAAAAGATCCATTTTAGTTAAACCAAAGTACAATGGTCTTCGACTCATACTCACATCTTCTCACTTTACCAAAAACCAATCGCTGAACGACTACGGCTTTGCGACTTCCCCGTCCAAACCCACTTGACTTAAACCTTACTCCCTTGATCCTTATAGAAGGATTGTTGGTACATCAACGAGCACTTCACGAATGCTTTTATCATTTTAAAGTGTAATATCTTCATCTTTTTCTTCAAATCTAGAACCTTGAAGTTGAAAGACAAATCTTTTTGTTAACTGGTAGCAATAGATCTTCGATGCGAATGCACTCTAATCAACAAGAGAAACACATCTTAAATCACTCATGTGTGTAGTATATGTGTTCTCAAACTAAAAAATAAACAATCTCTACCAAATCTCTTAAAGGCTCTTTTAGGGTTTAAAAAACTTGAATCTAAAAAGCCGTAATGATTTTGAGATCATAAGATATATTTATAGGTTTGTAGAGATAGTAATTTCATGTAAAAGTTTCTCTCTAAAACTTGATAAAAAAAGGTAATCAAATTTGACTCTAAAAATAACTTTCCTTTTTATTTGAGCAAACACAATAGGTTTTGTTTCAAACTCAATCGATTGTGTTTTTGTTAAGAGTTTGTTTTCCACCTGTGAAAAAGACAAACGGTTGTGTTCAAAGTGTAATCGGTTCTGTTTTCTGAGAGTACAAATAAACTTGTTTAGACTAAAAAAAAAAATAAAAAAACCTAGCTCTCAATGTAAAAACATACTCCTAAGTGTCTTCACTTTACTTACCTGTCTAAGTGTATTCTCATTGATCTCAAAGCTTGTTCTACTTCCGACCTTAAGACTCAAAAATGAAACAAATATTACAATTTGATCAGACTTATTTTAATACTGAAATTTACGTAAATTTACCGTTAGTGAACATATTTTTAAGAAATGTTTTTATCATCCAAAAATTTCATATGCTTACTGCACTTTAGAATTGAAGGGTAAGACTAATCAATATTATTGTAAAAGTTATAGTCCTTTTTTAAAAAATAAGTGTTGAAAATTAGAAGAGCATTGTTAAAGTAGAAAGTAATGAATTTGTTATTTTTTATTTCTATTAATAGTGAATTATTTCAGTTGAATAAAAACTATAAACAAATTAACATCAAATGTTTGTAGTGATAAGTTCAATTTAATTAGCCTACATTTGGTATATTAGGTTGAAATGGAATAAAATGACCGTTTTCATTCTACGATTTTGCTACAAATATGAAATGATATAGGAATGAATGATATTCACCATTTTTAACCTAATGATATTCACCATTTATAACCTAGAATAAAATAAATTTTAAATTTAATTATCCAAAATACTCTCTTAGTGTCAATTAAATTAAACTAACAAAATAACAATTTTTTTTATATATAAATTTTTAAAAGAAATGGTGGTGATGGAATGTGACAATAGTGTAAGTGGCGATGGTAGTGGGAGTGGTGGAATACGGCGACCACGGCAGTGGTGGAGGCGGCGACTACAATGAAATGTATGCTGCGTTTATAGCGGCAATGATTTTTGGATTTGGATTGTGAAAATAATTTGTTGGGAATATAATATATATATAATCTTTTGTGAGAATAGAATTGTCATTTCATTTATTGAGATGTGAAAAAATTTCATATAATTTTTTTTTTTTTTCCATTTTAAGGGAATGACCAGAAATAATCATTCCCACTTTAATTTTTTTACCAAATAAAAGAATGAGTGGAATGGGCATTTCATTCCATTTTTGCATACCAAATAGATATTATATCATTTTAAACAAAATTTATTTATTTTATATCAAATTTATTTAATTGCAATATGGCTTCACATGTTAAGTTTCAAGTGATAAACTAATTTATCAAACAACACCTATTTATCTCCAAATTTTTTAAAAAAATTATACAGATTATTAGATCTAATATGATTAGTAAATATGGCTAAAAAAAAAAATTACTGTTACTTATCACACTGTAAAAAGTAGAATCATCAACCAGAAAACATAATGGATGTGTGTTATAAGTGGGACTTATCTCACGTCGAATCTGGATGGGAATTGAAATGTGTAGAAATGGGTGAGTATGTAACACTATTCAACAATTTAAGCTTTTGAGTAAATGAGCAGCGCCCATCCGTTACTTTTTGTATCTGAGCCAGACCCAGTATTTGATACGGTGTCACGCCAAGCTCCGACCCCTAAGTTTTCGGGTCTTCTTCCTTGGTAGGCAGGGTGACTCGACTGTAACGAGGACGTTGTGCGGTTCGAGTGAGGGAGAATGTTACATGTGAGATTTGTCCCACATCGGATCCGGATGAGAATTGAAATGTGTAGAAATGTGTGGATATGCAGCACTACTCAACAACTTAACATTTTGACAACTTGACCTTTTGAATAAATGGGTAAGTGCTCACCCGTTATAATGCGTGCTTAGTAAGTGTTATTATTATTATTTTTTGGCAAAGAGCATGCTTAGGCAAAAAAAAAAAAAAAAAAAAAAAAGAATAATAATGATAGTGATTCAACAAATCTAATACTATGCAATTATACGACTATACGAAGAGTTGATATCGACCTGACATCATATGTATTAATGATAATATGATGACTCAACTTTATTTATTTATTTATTTTTTTGAAATAAAAAATATTAAATATTAGATTAATAGATGTAGTTGGTGAAAATCTGACATCCAAAAATTTTCAAGGAATATTAATCCAGTTAGACTATCGACTCAACTTCACTTACATAAATTAATTAAACTTATTTCGACTTTTAGACTACAAATTATTTTTCAAGAAAAAAAAACGCATTAAAACAACAAACATGTCCCTTTAAAATTTTCCTAATATAATATTATATGCCCATCCATAATTTCATTTGAGGAGCATAAGATCAAGAATAAAAAATGAAACGGAAACTAAAAACAAGGGTCTTCTATATAGTAATTTTCTTTCTAATAATTTAATATCATTGATTAATTAACACTACCGTTGTAACCACGCCAGAGTCAAAGTCTTCAAGTGCTCTGTTCCTTTTACCTTCTCGAACGCTGAACAGATGTGGACCAAGTGCTTTTTGGTTTGTGTTTCCTACTTGGAAATATTACTAGATTACGGAACTTGGGTACGAAAAATAGATCCATATTAATTATACAAATAGACTAATAGACTCATGCATACACATGTGTATATATATCTATATAGAGAGAGAAAATTAAGAACAATTGTAAATCTGAAATAGACCAGCAAGAAAGAGAACCCTCCGGTTGTTGAGCTAAGAACAGTTAATGCCTTTGTTCTTCACGAGGAACATAGCTCCCAACTCGGGCTACTTTCCTCTTTCTCTCTCTATATTTACATGTGTATGAAGGAGTCGGCAGCTGAGTATACAAAGAAATGGGGCTGAGGAACAGTGGAATCTGACCTCTGCAGAAGACCCTTTTCTTCTTCCTCTCTCACATTGTTGGAAATTTATTATAATGGCAGAAGAAATCTGTTTCTTCAATAAGGTAACTCTGATTCCTTATTTTCTTTGGTGGGTTATTTTTCTTTTTTCTTTTAACTTTTTGATTCAATTAAAGTATTGATTTTTACATGAACGTTTTGGTGATAATTGGATAGAAATGACATTCTTTTTTTCTTTCTTCAAGCTTTTACTTTGAAATTTTCTTACTAATTTATGATTTATTGATGGGTACAGAAGCTAACTCTATTTGGGTTTGGAGTAGGATTTTTATATTTCTCTTTACATATTCTGATCTGGATTTTGATACCAACAGATATATCCTAATTTCAGATTTTATGGGCATTTTTTTAGCTAACAGAGTGTAAATCACTGTGTTCATTTATTTCTTTATTTATAATTATTTTGGATTATGGGTTTGCAATAAATATCCAATGGTTTTGAAGAGTAAAGTTATCTTTTAGAGGAACAGAAACAAAATTGTCCTTCAGGTTTTTGCTGATAGATGGGTCTCTAAGGACAATTTATCTCCAAAAACCAACCACGAACACAGTGATTTACCAGCAAAAACATAAATGCATGTGATCTGGGGTTCTATCAAACATGTATCTTATGTCCTTTTTTTTTTTTTTTTTTGTTTTCTTTTATATATATATATATATATATATATATTTGTTTCTTAGAATCAAACCCTCATTTTCTTTTTATTTTATTTTTCTTCTTTTCCTATTGTTTGTTGATTGCCCTCTTCTATGTACTTCATAATTATAGTTGTTTTACAAGATGCTTTAGTTAGTTGTTTATGTTTTAATTATCTCTCTGTTATAACATTATTTTGTAGCTGGTGAACCTTAATTTTTTTTTTTTTTTTGACTACTTCTGTAATATATGGTTCATCCTTTCTTGCAATTTGTAATCATTGACATCTGAGGATCATTTTCAATCACAGGATACTCTCATCATAAAGCCTCCAAAGAAATCTCCTGCATTATCAAGGATGATAGTCTTATTATTTGCAGTGGTTTTTGGTATTTATATGTGCTCAATCTGTGTAAAGCAAATTAATGGCCGCACCGGGATTAAGTTTGCAGAGGTCGAAGTTCTTGAGGGGCCTTGTTACGATGATGTCATCGATCGAACCCAAATTCCCTATGTGCATTATCCTAGACCTGGAACCTTTAGCAGGTAATTGAGCGTCAATTGCCATTGTGTTTGGATGTTGGACTCGTTTTTGTTTACTCATGTCCTGTTCTGATTTATTGCCAGGGCTGAATGTGCATGTAATCCAGTACGATTCTTTGCTATTATCTCGATGCAGAGATCTGGAAGTGGTTGGTTCGAGACACTGTTAAATAGTCATGTTAATGTGAGTTCCAATGGTGAGATATTCTCTGTTAAAGAGAGGAGAGAGAACATTTCTTCAATAGTGGAGACTCTAGATAGAGTTTACAATTTGGATTGGTTTAATAGTGCTTCAAAGAACGAGTGCTCAGCTGCTGTTGGCTTCAAGTGGATGCTTAACCAGGTATATGAAGTCTTCAAACCTTCGTGCTATAACATACATTTTATCTTTTAGCTCTGTTAGGCGCGCCTAATAAACGTTCGGTTATTCATTAATACTATCAGATGAGTAGCTGTTGGATTTTTCATTCAACCTTAGTGAGTAGTATGCATGAGCACTTGAAAATTTTCGTTATTGGCTCACATATCATAACAGCTGCTGGAGTTTCCCACAAGTTTTTGATTTCTTTATCTATCTGCAATTCTTTGTCCAATGAAAGATTTGATTTCCTAATCTGTTAATTTTGTTTGAGTGCATAAAATAAATCCACGTATTAGATGATGTAAATATTTATCTATTGGTCCCCGAGCTTCTCTGGAAAAGCCATTCCACTATCTGGCACTTGTCAAACTTGAAAAACTAGTGTCTCTTATCTATTACGTTATATGTGCACATCTGTAGCTCCTCCAGTTTTTGCCATATGATTTTCTTTTGGCAGAAAAATAGTTATTGGCATAGTAGGTCTTCTTTTTGATGCGATGAGCCGCAAAGTTATCTCTCTAATGCACCTTGGACTTTGACTTTTGATTGGTTTCTGATAAACCTTTCTTTACCAAAAAAGAGACTAAATTCTCTTTTCGGGAGGGAGTCTGGAGTGGATATTTATTTATTCCAAGTTTATTTGTTTTGACAAGTTTCATAATGGATAGTTAAAAGGGGTAAAGAAAAGGGGGTTGGGGCGTTATCTTTGTTAAAGAATTGCCAAGTGTAAAGGCAGTACTAATTTAAATTTGGCCGATACTTATCGGTACCTAATACACACTTGTGTTCTCTATTCACGGCTATCCAGAAACATTGCTCTTCAAATGGTTTTTCATCTTCATTATCGGCTTCTATTTATCTGTCAACTGAACCAAAAAGTCTCTGCTTCTACTAACTGGTAGCATCACTAGCTCCAATTCTTCTTCTTCTTTTTTTTTTTTTCCTAAATAACTAGCTCCAATTCTGCCACAACTATTGGAAACTAGGCTAACTTGTGGTCAATTACTGAAGTACTTATGCATACAGAAGAACCCATGGTTGTATTATTGATTTCGAGAGGGCCTATTCCAAGACTGTTGCTTTGGATAATTAAATGAATTGACAGATTTTTTTAGTGTCTGTGAAGTTTAACCCGAGATTGGGGCTTCCTCTGTGGATTACTTAGAGCAGAAATCTAATCTACAATTTATTTTTGTACAAAATCTTGCCTGTTAAGGACTTGGGGAACTTTGAAGTCTTGCTAGGTTCAATAAATTGGCTCTTGTTTGTTCATTTCATTTCCTAAGAAAGAGGCTTGGGGTGTCGAATGTTTTTTTCCCCCCTCCTTTTACCTCTTATTTTTTTCCCTAAATTTTTACCTCTTTTATTTACTCTAATATGGAGGTTGATGTCGCTGTTTCCTTATAAAATGTAAATTATGAGTATTTATAAGTGATGATTATACTAGGAGAAGAACAAGGAACCTTAGGTTTTATGTGATGTCAAGAGTCGTTGCCTTCTAAGGGAACTTGTGGCTTGTGCACAGCAGCAAAAATAAATTAAGCAATTATAAATAGTTATTGGAATGGTAATTCCATAGATGACAATCATGACACCACGAGAGAAGATGTTTTGTCTTTAAAATACATGTTTTAACCCGAGTTTTGGATTTGGTCTTGAAATGGTATATAAGTGCTTGTGCTCCTGGATGGAACTGTTTCCAAATTTAACCATTCCCTGATACCATATTGTCATGTACCATGTCTTTTTGTGTTGCCTATCAACGTGGAGCTCCACTAATCAAATGTGGAGTGGATTGACCTGAATGAGATTATCTGATCTTCATGATGAAAAATGAGTTGTAAATTAAATGCCTCACAAAGACTTTCATTGTACATGAATATATGCACAATATTAAATGTTAATAAGTGTTTAACAGTTGTTCTTCTTAAAAAAGTCTTCTAATATTTTCTGCAACTCCAATTTGTAGTCATTCTCCACGTGTGTTAGATAATACCACATGGGGGGAAGGAGTTTAAAGGCCATATTACTTATTATACCTTCTCGAAAAAAGACTTGTTACATGCTCAGCGTACTGAGAGGTTCCTTGGAAGTTGCATCATGCAATACCATTAAGCATTGGTGTAGTCTGCTAAACCTTGAAAATATATGCATCCCGCATTTTTGAAAATTTTGAACAAATAGGTCAAGGATTCTGCAATCTTGACCAATGCAACAACTGAGCAGATTTTTCAATTTCCCATGCTTACCTTTTGTTATGCTTGTGGGGATATTAGGTGGAGATATTTTAGTTTAATTTAGTATATGTGATTTTTATTGCTTCATTTGATGGTTGTTTGTTTAAAGGAGAAGCAGCAGGGCTAATATATTTTGTACGGGTAATGCAGGGATTGATGGAGCACCATAAAGAAATAGTGGAGTACTTCAATAGGAGGGGTATTTCTGCAATATTTCTCTTTCGAAGAAATCTATTACGCCGGATGGTTTCAATGCTTGCAAATTCCTATGACCGATACGCTAAGCTGTTGAATGGGATCCACAAGTCTCACGTGCACTCGCTAGAAGAGGTCTCTCTCTCTGTCTATCTCTCTCTCTCTCTCCATACAAACATTCATCTGCATGATGCTGAATGGCTAGATGATTACTTCTTTTAGGCTGATACACTTTCAAAATACAAGCCAATGATAAATACCACGTCATTGATGGCTGATCTGGAGCAAATGGAAGTGACAGCCACCGAGGCGTTGGAATACTTTAGCAGCACCCGGCACATGATTCTGTATTATGAGGATCTTATCAAGAACCACACTGTAAGTATTAAGCTTTTTTAATTGATGGGGAAATTTCAATTTATAAGAATTATTTTCATCGTGTATAATTGAATCATTTGTGAAATTCCTGACCTATGCTGAATATTTCATAAATCATAACATTTTTTTTTTCTTTTTTTCTACCTCGTCTGCTTCAATAACCTCTAAGTTCTTATTCCAACTTATCTTAAAATTCTCATTGAATGTAATGTTATTCTGTTTGAATATTACATTCACGGTATCTTCATATCAACAATTCAGTGCCAGTATTGTAATTTTTTCCTTTTAAGTGCCACAATATAGTTTCCATCTCGAGGTAGTCACTCTGTTTTGTGACATTGACCATTCACGTCCGTCGCAGAAACTGGTAGATGTTCAAGAGTTCCTGAAGCTGCCGCAGATGGACTTAAGAAGCCGTCAGGTTAAGATACACAAAGGGCCATTGTCAGATCACATTAAGAACTGGGATGATGTCAACAAGACACTCAAGGGGACAACTTATGAGAGCTTCCTCCGCGTGGACTATTAGTTTAGTCCTCCGCTAACTTGAGGGAATGGTGTAAATAACAATGTCAACAATACTCTCGTTAGCAGAAGCTGACAGAAGTATCGGTCTTTTGGAAATTTTGCAGCAGCATTGGCATGGCATGCGATGATGCTTCAATGCTGGTTACATTTTGGTATGCGCCTCCATCTTTTTCACTTTCCTCCCCTTTTCTTATGGTAAACATGTAGAAATCATGTACATTTTAGGTTTTAGCTAATTCGTTCGGGCACAAGCAATGCTCAATGCAAATGTGATGGGTTTTCCCGCCTTGTGTTCCTTCTTCATCCTTTCTTCTTCTTTCTTATTTTCTTAGATTAGAGATGACTTCGATTGAACATTTAATTTTGCTGTATCCATATATTTGTTTTCTTGACGTGAAAAAGAACACGACATGAATCAGTATGAACACGAGTAAATTCATTATTGATTTGTTCGACACCATTCGGCACAGATCTACTTGCAGAATACTTTGGCAATTGGCATTTTATGTCTTCAAGTTCACGAGTATGTCCTAAGACTCCAAATGATGGTTAATCAACTTAATCTAACTGATTTATTTACAGTTTGAACTTGAAAAAACACCAAAATCATGAAGACTTTGTAACTTGACGGCAAAGGAAGGCATGTGTGTGTTTTCATGATGGTTGCAATTGAGTACTCTTACCATATTATTCCACCTTATCCCATGCTTTTGTTCCTGCATTGTCATAATAACACATTGAGAAGGCAGTGAGCTGGAATGACTGTGGGGTCGTTTGGACCTTGCCAGAACTAGGGTTGCTGATATTAGTGTTTATATTTTTGGGAGGAAATGAGAAAATTTGTGCAGAATGAGAGATTCCTCTACACCAATTATACACACATTGTTGCAGCACTACAAAATCTAATTGCCCTTTAATACAATCCCTAAATTATTTTGTTGCAGTAGCTGGATAGGAGAAAGAAATGTGTTTGAAATATCGGCAGTTACTTTACGTATTGCTTGATGTAAAATAGATAGTGGATTTGTTTCCTTGTTGAATCTTTTTCACTGCTCCATGGAGAATTTGATAAGCCAATGAATTTTTTTTTCTGTGTTTTAGAATATGGTTAACCATATTAACTAATCGATTATGATAAATTAGATAAAAAAATTGTAGTTTTTTCTTCTGCAGTACGACGTGACATGAGCTTGAAAGGGGTTCAAGAATCAAATTTATTTTTATAAGGGATAAAATCACTTATTTTTGGTTTTTTTACCCCCATATCATATGGTGTATCTTAAAAGATATGAAAGATCTTCCTCGAAGCCATGCATATGACTTTAATCGAATATGGCTTTTCACATAATTCTATATGTATCATCTGGAAAAATAATTGCCGGAATTGAAGAAGTCATGATGAAAAATGAATTTGCATCAAGGCATTTTTCAAGTAAAATGTATGTTTTTTTTATTTTTGTCAAAGGTTTAGGACCTTTTGGTTGAGGTTAAGGTTTAGTCTGAGGTGTGTAAAATAACTTGTTAACAATTAACAAGTAAGTTATTTTTATTAAATTTTAATATTTTTTTATTTATAATATTTTTCAATAACTAAACACAAAAAATTAAAAAAACAAAATTTTTATATTCAAACAAAGGAAGCCTTAATTAAGTAAAGCCCAACAAGGGGATATTCATACGCTGAAGCCTGGTGTGCGCCTCTTCTCGTAACCAAGTATCTTTCATACTTTTTCCACTTGCTTTTGGAAAGTGGAAACACTACCAATTTCAGCATCACTGCCGTGAAAGAGACATATTTTTTTTTTTTTTTTTTTTTTTTTTTTTTTTGCCGTGAAAGAGACTTAAGCAATTATTTACACTAAAATAAAGATAAAGTGTTTCCAGTGGACCAAAAATAAGGATCAAGAGTCGTGAAATTGTGACACAATTCATTTCAAAACAATCAGTCAATCAAACCATAACACCTTTCATCCTGAATTATAGTAAAGTAACTTTTATTCTCAGCCACAATCGTAACTTCTACATTACATTTAAATTTCAACTTCTACACAACCTAAAAGCTAGAACGCAAGGTAAAGTAAAAACATAAGAGACGCTGCAACTTCACTTCTTCAGCTTGATTAATATGACGCTGATGTTATCTTTGCTACCCTTGGCCACTGCAAGCTCGACAAGCATTGTCGAGGTCTTAATTTTGTCATCGAGGAAATTTTTTCACAATTTTGCATGCATATTCATTCGAAATAATAAGCCATATTTCAACATTTCAGTGCATGCTATCGTAATAAAGTCTTTTGGCTTTGTTCACGCCCTCACTTGTTAGAATGTTTTTCAATTTCATCATAAAGTTTTGTTCAAGGTGAAGAAATCTTCAGTTGGGATGGAAATACAAAGAGTTATTTGTTTGAGGTGGAGTTATGGAAGAGCACATGAAGATCGATCGATTCGAGCCACTACGGAGATTGTTAGATTTTGTGGTTCGAATTCGGTGCGTATGTGATATTTTGGCAGAAGTGTACAGGTTCAAGTTATTTGGAACAAGTTCAACTCTTGTGAGAACGAGTTGGATTTGCTTGTAACCTCGATTGAACTATTTCAAGAAAAGTCGAACCAATTGGACGTGGACACCAAAAGACTTCTACTTTAGAGTTGCAGACTGATATGATAACTTTTTGAGGGCAAGTTGGAATGTTTGTTCAACAAGGAATTAGGGTTCAAGACTAGATAAATGGAGATAGGTGTGAGAGGTTTAGAGAGAGAAAAGAGAGGAAAGATGTAATAGGTTTAATGGTGAGTGTTGTGAGGAGAGGGGAGAATATATGTAATTCCCGAGTGAGTGAAGTTTTGATATCTGATTGTATATTCTCTTCATTGATTAAAAATAGTGAAAATCTTTCTTTCCATGGATGTAGCCCTAGGGTTGGGTGAATCATATAAAATATTGTGTTGTGTATGGATGTGTATGATTGCTATATTCATATATGCTTGTGTTGGTGTGATAGGGTGATATTACCGCTGTGTATGATGAAGGAGAGATTTAATTTTCAACAATAGCTAACCGTTGAGTGGGTTGTAGGGAGTTAATATTGATCCCTAATATCGATGTGACCTCTAACTCGGAGATGACATAAGAGTTTCATAAAAGGATCACCCGAAGCATATCGATATTATTCAAGTCAAGAAGGTTGGTCAAATGAGGTTATTACAATCATTTCAATTCAGGAAGGATATGAAAGTTTTTTTTATTTTTATTTATTTATTTTTTATTTTTAGAGTTAGCACCAGGAACTCCCCTAAGTAGAGCCCCTTCGGGACCCACCCTAGGTTACAAACCTGGGGTACAGAGCCTCGCCCCAAAAATACACTGGATAAGTTGGGGGTGATAATGGGGTCGGCAGGGATCGAACACTGGCCTAGTGTTACCAACTGAGCCAAGCCCCCCGCGGCGCCGCGGGGAGGGGGGGAGGATAATCAAAACACAAGGCAAAGTAATTTTTTAATTCCTTTTTAAAATCAATAGTAAAATATTTCCGCATACCAATGGATCTTGAAATAGTAAGCACACTCTGGACCTTACAGACATCCCACCCAATTTGTGACCCTTCCTCCAGCAGCTTCTACTCTCTCCCTCTCTTCGGCTCTATCTGGCTATGAAATGAGTGCAAAATTAAATCCTCATAATAAATAGAACAAGGAACATCTAAATTTTACAAATTAAACATGGTGAAGTTTTTGGCATCAAAACCACTTGATATAAAATGAATGTAAATTGTACATGAGATAAAAAGAGTTCTTTAATATATACATATATATAATTTAAAACCCTGTTTTAATGGCACAAATTGAATTTAAAGATGGTTAATGACACATGATCATGTGACAAAGGTGTAAGGAAGTATTCCTCATATTCCTACTATAATTATGTTTCCATTTTATAGTCATAATTTATATGGTAATTCCTTATAAGGCAAGTCTTGGCCTTTAAGAAAATTATTTTTTAAGTAAGTTTTGACCATTAAGAAATTGTAATCATTGTCTACCAAGTAATTGGGTGTGAGACTCTATAAATTGGGGCTGCAAGTTGGGCTTGCCCAACCCAGTCCAGTCCCCATCCAACCTTAACTCAAATCGGGTTGGGTTGGGCCAGCCTGAATTGTACCTAATATAGGTTATGGTCAAAACCCAGTCTGAATATTTTTGGGTTGAGTTTATTTTTTTAAAAAAGGAAATTTATATATATATCTTATATATATATGATTATATTATTATAAAAAAACAAAAAAATTTAGGGCAAATCATTTCAGCCTCCCCAATCGCCTCATTCTCAACTCTCTCTCTCTTTCTCTGCAACTGCAAACTACAAAATCTACAAGAATCAGAAGTTCAAAACTGATATATTTCAGATCTGTCTGCAAGAATCAAAAGTCAAAACCCAATTACTGAAGCAACACAAGCTAGTTTAAGAAACTGTGCGAGCATGGAAATCTTACATATACTGACCACAGAATAAAACAAAGCTTAACCCAGATAAATGATTCCCAGGAAAAAAACTCAAATATGAAACATGATAGCTTCATAGTTGGCAGAGGAAGGGTGATAAAAAATCATCAAGAGAATGATGATGAAAATGAATTATTTCGAAACAGGAAAAAGAAAACGAAATTCCGAAACTTGGAAGAAAACTTGGAAGGGAAACAGAGGAAGGGTGATAAAAAATCATCACAGAGCATATGGAGAAGATAAAGGGAATACTCACAGTTATTCTTAAATTTGCATTTAGGTCTTTATGAGTGTGCTGAGGGAAGCGTTCCATGTCAACTATGAAGCTATCACGTTTCATATTTGTGTATTTCAAGCTGTTTGTTTGCTAACTTGTATGTATGGGTTTTGTTTTAATTTTTGGAAGTGACGGCGGCGGTGGTGGATCAGCGGCTGAGGGACGGCGGCGACGGCGGATCAGTAGCTGAGGGCCAGGGATGACGGCGGTGGTGGTGGATCAGCGACGGCGGTGGCGGGGACGGAGGCTGAGAGAGAGAGAAGAGAGAAAAGAGAGGAGAGAGAAAGGAGAAAAAAAAAATTAATTTTGGGTTTTGGGTTGGGTTCGGGTTGAGCCTGAGCCCAACCCGAATAAGTCTGGGTTTTGACAAAACCCAACCCGAACATGAGCCCGATTTATGAATTGTATGCCCAAATTTTAAAATTTTTGTGGGCTGGGCTGGGTTAGCCTGCCCAAGTTGCAGCCCTACTATAAATAGATACCTAAGATATTTTTGACAACTAGTTGAGAGACATGTAACCCATGGAGGGCAGCCTTATGAAGGAGTTGTGTCTGCGAGATGAGTTGAGTAGAGAGATTTTTATAGAATTGTAGAGATAGCATTCATGGCTTGAAAGAGTCTTGTGGTGGTACATGGTGTAAGGCTCGTGTATCAGTGTCAATCCCTAGAGTAGTACACATAAAAGAATTCTAGGATAAAAGTTGGTGTACACAGTTGGTGTTAGATCTCTACTATTGTAATTTCTTTTCATAATTATAGTCGAATCTCCTCATTCGTGAACATAGCCCAAATTTTGGGTGATCCATGATGCCACTACTAAACATAACCGCAGTAGAATCTTCGTAGTTGGCCACCACAAGCTCCTCTTTAACCATCAATACCATAACCGTTGTGACCTCGTCGTCTTCACTGGAATTGAAGACCTATAAACCACTTCATCCTCATCACACTACGTTTATGATTCACTTCGTCTTCCATCCTCGCAAAACACTCTACCATTAACTTCTCTCATTCTATTACTCCATCAATAATGCCTTCTTGTTATTCTGGTGAATCCTGTGCTCAATTTCCCATGCCAAAAACTTATGTAACTAATCATGGTACACTTTTGCAACCCTAGACTAATTGTGACCATTGTACATAGAAAAGAATGCGAACTTTCCGTGATTATTCTCAGCGCCACAGTCACTATGTCCTCCATTGCTGTTATTCATCCCATTATTGACATTTTTTTATTTTATTTTATTTTATTTATTATTATTATTATTTTTTTTGTAAATTAAGAACACTAAGCTTGGCAAAATCTGACATATTCACTCACTAGCTTTTACCTTTTAATTTTCTCTCTTCTCTGATTTGAAAAATCTTTGACGCACAAAGTTGAACTCAACACTGATACAAAAAAGTTGAACTCAACTTCACAAGCCCGAGCTCAACTTTGTTAAATGAGTAATAATAGTTTTTGTTGCGATTTCAATGAATAAAATCCAACTACGACTTTTTGTAAGTAAATGATAAGAATGAAATCTCTCTCATTTTTATTTAGGAAAAAAAAGAAAAAGAAACAAAGAGAGATCTCTCTCATCTTTAAGTGTTGGACTTAGTAACTGCCATATCAGTCGATGCAAAATCCCAATACACATTTACATCATTTTTCTTCTTAAATAGGTTTAGTTGATGTTACGACCCAAAATTCGGCAATCCGGATCGCTAACTGGGTCCTTACCTTAACCCTAGGTCACACAAGGGTTCTATGGTCATTTCACATTATTATGTTAGTTCTAGAGTCCATAAGGGTATAATGGTCATTTGCTGTGGTCAAATAATGATTTAGAACCGAAAAAGGGTAAAACTGTCATTTACTAGGGTCATTCAATGATTAAAATGAAGTCTAGGGGTAAATAGGTAATTATATTGAAGTCTGGGTCAAAATGTAAATTCTAGCTCATCTAACCGATTACATGATTTCATCTAACCAGTTAGATGGCTTGGTCCAGAAAGTGTGCAAAACTGAAGACCTATCTAACTGGGTAGATGGATGCATCTAACTGATTAGATGCCATCTAACCGGTAAGATGGAAAAATCCATCTAACCTCCAATCTGCCCGCCCAGCTTACCGTTTAGATAGGAGCATCTAACCGGTCAGATGGCTATCTAAACGGCTAGATGGAAGAAACCCATCTAACCCATACACTGCCCTGCCCAACTAACCGATTAGACAACCCCATCTAACCGGTTAGACAACCCCGTCTAAACGGTTAGATGATGCCCAAAAATGAAGTGGTCGATTTGATCACTTTCCAAATCTATTCAAATGCTACCCAAAGTGCATAAACATTAACTTTAAGCTAATAAACATCATCTAACTCAACATCAATATATAAATTCATCAAAATATAACCATTCATACATGTCTAAAAGAATAGGTTTACAATTCAAGGCCTCTATGACCATAATACAACGACTTCATATGGAGTCGAAAAAAAAATAAGGTCATTATATATAGTCAATTGTTTAAAAGAATACCTTTACAAAAAGATAACAAAATGATCGTCATTTTACTTATAAGCTTGCGGGGGGTACATCATCTACAACATCCTTGCCATGTCCTCAAAATGTTAGAATATTGGTTGAGCACAATGGCTTAATAGAGATAGCCTATGGTGCACCTCTTGTAATCCCATAAATCACATCGAAAACAAATGAGAACAAAATGAGGGATTATACAATTGGGGAAAGAGATAATTATACAACATAAGCTTAAACTTCATGTTTTGCAAATGATGAAATGAGATATAATGAAATGCATTCTCCCCATTTCCGACACAACATAACCCACACCGAAAATGTTAACACAACCTGACCCTAGGCAACTCCTAGATGTCACGAAGAGAATTGGCTAGCTATCCCTGACCTAGGGCGTCTTTTTAGCATCATTTGGGGCCTAGATAGCTCAATTATACTTGTCCAAATTCCATCTCGTGCCCTTTTCAAGGTTGGCTAACCTCCGGACCACATGGAAACTCCAAGGCACCCGGTTTTAATAAAATCTTTTTTAAAAAACCTTTCAATTTCAAAATCAACTTTCCAAAATCTTTTTAAAAATCATTTCATTAAGTCCTTCCAACCCATGAACCTAACCAATGTTCATGATATGCATATCATATGTCAATAATTCATATCTCTCAAGGAAATGAACTTTCAACAAAATCTAACTTAGCATGCTTTAACTTGAACAAACCAAATCAACACATCCATATCACGATTCAAGTATAACAACAGCCAAATCAAGGAATTTCCATATTACAAGAATAAGATATATATAACACATAATCATGCTTCTGAAACACATATACACATAAGAATTCACAAAGATTAAGGACATTGCAATTTAGACTTCCCTACCTCAAATGAAGAAATCAAAGCTCAAGATAAAAACACGAAATCCCACAAAATGGTTGCAAGATTGGTGTCAAAACATTCCCCTTGCCAAGCTCTATAACTTCTCTAAATATGGCTTTGATCAATTCCTCCCCATGTATAGAGAAATTCTAGAGAGAAGCTAGAGATGTAGAGAGATAAAGAAGAAAAAATAAAAGAAAGAAGAAGAGAAGGATGGGTGGCCGAGAGAGAGCGATGTGTGGTATGTGTGTTGTCCAAAATGTGACTCTAAGATCATCCGAAGTCATGGTCAACCTTTGACCCACTAAAATACCAAACTAACCTCCCTCGTTTAAACAATCACACATGTGCCACAAAATATCTCATTCCACTAACTAAACGCATCAATGCTCAAATAATTAAATAGATGCAATAAAATCATCGGGACCCGCATGATGCATAAAACGATGTACGAAAATAAATAAAAATAAAATACCGAAAAATCTGAGAAAATTCGGGACATTACAATTGATTGAAGAGAGCATTAGATTTATGCTACGAGTTAGTGCGGAGTATCGTCTCCAGATAGGTGTGCCAAGTGTCGCCCTAGTAATGAGTGAACGTGTCTATTATTGATTCATACCACGTGCTTACTAAGGGTTCAAAGAGTGTGCAAGTGTGTGAAGAACGTGTAGAGAAGTTTATGCAGAGATGTAAATGTTGCATTATTTAAACAACCTGGGAAGTGTCGTGCCATGTGTCTTTCTCCATTCATGTGTTGCTAGGAACTTGGATCATCTAAATTTTCCCTACATTATCATAAGTTGAGTTGTTTACATACTAATACGTGGCATTTAGCATACATCAATGGCTTATATTAAGTAATGTCAGCCAATTTAATAAAGGGTTAAGAGATTATATCGTTTTTTGATACATAAGCTTTACAATGACCTTAACAGTGTTAACATGGCTCTCCTTAACAGAGTTAACATAGCTCTCACTCTTTCTTCCTTCTCATTCATTCCCATCTTGTGCAATTCCATGATTTTTGAAAGCTAATAACTATGTTTAATTCTTTCTCCCTCTCACTCAATCTGAATAGCAATTTGAAGACAAATGATTGCATAGGTCCGACTTTGAATTAGACTCAAATCCCTTTAGGTAAAAATTAACCAATATAAATTGAAATATGGAGTTTTATTTAATTTTTGAATTTTTTTTATTTTATTTATTATTTTCTCTTAAAATCTTTCCGTAAGACGAACTGCAAGATCGTGGGAATGGATCTCTTTCAGAATGTTGATTTTTCATCTATAATGTCTAGACAATTGCAAGTGTTAATATTAGGGGTTGTTTGGTTTTAAATAAATTAAAGGAAATTGAAAGAAAAGTTTGGAATAAGAAATCAATGGCTGCCAAATTGCAAAAATCATCTGTAATGGATTTTGTAGTTTTGATTAAAAGAGAGAGAATGAATCAGAACTATTATGTGTTGGGAATGAAAAAGTTTTAGATATGAAACATGTAATAATCATGAGAATTCACAAGAAGAGAGTGAACAAGAAGAAAGAATTGTAAGATTGTTGTGTGGAATATTTTGATAGAAACTTCACTGTTATTTTCAATAGATTACAAAGAGTTTCTTTGTTGTTTCCTAAACACAAACAATTGTTATTTTTTTTTTTTTATATATGTGATAATTGAAACAATTTGTACACAGATAAACATGACTTGTATGCACCTGCCTTAACTAATGAGGAAAAGAAGCAAATGAAAATTCTAATGACTTGGTCCAGAGTCGTGTTCTCCACTTTAATTCTCTCTTAGAAAATTTTCACTCTTGCAAATCTTCACATTTAAGTAGTTCGGAGAAATTGAACGGTATTTTACAAGCATGAATTAAAATTTCTTATATTGAATAGGAATAATGAATGGAAGATAGCAGATAGATTTATGATACGTGTTACTCGACAATGTGCAATTGCAAAGTCTTGTACATGAATACGTGTCTTAATTAAATAGGAATAATGAATGGAAGAGAGCTAATAGATTCATGATACGTGTTACTCTAGTGTGCAAACAATGTGCAAATAACGTGTAATTGTAAAGTCTCGTATTGAGATATAGGTCTATAGTGCCAACGATCCTCAGTGATAATGCGGCCCAATAAGTTTACTGAAAGATTGATGATACATATTACAAGAAAATTGAGAAAATATCGTCTCTATTGAGCATCTCACTAGCAGCCCTCCATTGAGGGTAAAAAATAAAATGACAAAATAAAGTATCCCGTATCTTTATTTAGCATTTACACCATATGTATCTATATACTATGTATATATTATAGTATTGGGTTGACCAAATTGCTATACCACCAATTTTGAAAAGATTCTACCATTTGAAATTTGTATAATTTTCAATGTCTTGCTTAAATTTATTATTTGGTCCAAATTTGATTAGTATATAAGAACAAAACATGATCGTCCATGATCGTACCTTGTTGAATGTGATTTAATATAGCCATAGATACATAGTTAAATGCCACGTATCAGTTTGTAGATGATTCTAACTTATAAAAACGTAGAAGACTTTTAACTGAGAGGATTTAGGTCTGTGTTGCTAGATAGTTTATTATGCTAGAGATTTCACAACTTTTAAACTCATCAAATTATTTTGTTGAATATTTTGATAGGTGCTTCACTACTATTTTATAAAGATTACAAATAGTTTCTTTTCTATTTCCTAAACTCCAACAGATTCTTTGTATCTATGTGATAATTCAAATAATTTGTGTATAGATAAGCATGACTTGTATCCACTTGCCTTAACTAATGAGAAAAAGAAGCAAAAGATAAATCTAATGACTTAGTCCAGTGTTGTGTTCTCTACTTTAACCTGTCATGTTACTCAAATAACATCTTTAAGCATGATTAACATTTTACTGCCATAGTTTTCTCGATTTGGCAGCATCTAAAGTACCATCTTGTTTGTCCTCAATGGTGAACGTCAAACATGTTGAAGTAGAATACCATTTCCACCCAACCCTCGTCCCTGCCTTTGCATGATTACATCATATCTTCAACGCCCCTAACGACTTCTAGTTCTCTTTCTTATATTTTCCGCAACTTTATTTTTTGTTTAGATGGTAGATTTGAAAGTGAATGCTGAAGTAACAACCAAATCTGGGTATATGATAATGGCGTTTTACTATACCAGGTAAAAATATGTACTCATTCGTGTTTATATATATGTGCTTCTATAGATTATTCTTGAATTTGAATATGAAATTGTATTTTTGAAATCTCCTATATGTGTGTGTATATATATATGAATCTTAGGGCTAACCACGGATCGATTCAGTTCGATTTTGAGGTAAATTTCAATCCAATCTGGTCCCCACGGATTGGTTAAATCTGAAACCGAACCGATCCATGGAGACTCTCAAACCAAACCGAACCAATCCATGAAATAACGGATTGGATCGGTTCAGTTCCCACGAATTGGGCTTTTTCCAATAAGCCCAATATGATGAAATTTCAACTAAGCCCAGTAAAAAAAAATCAAAACAAGGTCAGTGCTGATCTTTGATCAATGCTAAGAACTTGTATAATATATAATTTCTGTAATTGCAGTAATCAGGATTACTAAACTAAGAAGAATAAAAAAAATTGTATTTAAAGAAAAAAAATAAACTAGAAGAAATCATAACTAGATAACTAATACTTCATTAATCTAATAACAATGATAAAAAAAAAATAATAAAAAATAAACTGAAACACCTTACAGTTCATAGTTACAGATTATGAAGAAAATGATTTTTATCGTAAAGCAAAAGGCATAAAAACACATAAACAAAGGACTAGAAAATGAATTAAAAAGAAAAATGAAAAAGGAAACCCAAAATTGATAAAAACTAAAACAAAACTGAAATCAGAGGGAAAATCTTGATATAAATAATGTTTGGAGAACAGATGACGAACAGATCGAAAAAAGCCAAAATTGAAAAAAACTAAAATAAAACTGAAATCAAAGGCAAAATCATAATTTTCGTCTTTCAATCATACATGAATAAAGAAATAAAAAAAGATATGTTGAGAGAAGAGGAGAAGAAGAAGAATTCATGGAAAAAACTTATGAACACACCCAAAATGAGGTAGATCCTGATTAAGAGGTTGTTGTTTCTTTCAATCTAGGGTGAATGATGGACTGAAGATAAGTGATGGAGATTCGAGATGCTAGGGTTCCTTGTAGAGTCAGAGACTAGGATAAAAGATCGTTTCTCATAGAGGCGTCTCACACTTCACATGTTAGAAACATAGAAAATAGAATTGTAAACTGTAAAGGAGAAACGATGCCCTAGGTTAATGCTTGGAAAATATCTATAAAAATAAAAAATAAAAAATACAAATAATTATTATACAAATATATATATAGTTATATACAGGAAGATTCTCATGTGATCCAAAACAACGGACTTTTCAACGGATCAAAACTAAATTAGTCAATTACACTTTATTACTTTATCAGACTTAACTATAGTTAATAATGTTAACTTTAATAGTCAATTTACCATAGTTAGCCAATACCTTTATTCAGTCTCTCTCCTTTTCAATCTCTTCCATCCTCCTTGCAATCTCAACCACTACCGCCATATTTACACCATCACAGTCACCATTTTCACCACTACAGCCACAACACAACTACCATATTCATTCTTCAAAATCGGACTCCAAGGCTACCAGATCCAAGTCACTCTCTCTTTGAGTGAGAAACTACAGACGAGGTAAAGTAAAAAAAAAAAAAATGTTATTTTGATAGTTGGGTTATTTATATAGGCACGGGCTCTACATTCCTAGGTAGATTTGAATTCTAAGACATTTTTTTATTTGCCTTGATTATATAAAAATATAAAATAATAGGAAAATATTTGACGTTGAATAAATTTTGTATGAAAATAGGAGTACTACTTGATTTTGTGTAATTTAATAAATATAGTAAAATACTTAAATCTATATGTTATCCATATTTGATGTGATTAATAATATAATTTTATTAACTATGGTTAAGTCTGATAAAGTAATAAAGTGTAATTGACTAATTGAGTTTAGGTCCGTTGAAAAGTTGTTGTTTTGGACCGTATGAGAGCCTTCCTGAAGTTATATATATTATATAAAATATAAATACATATAGAAGGTAACGGATTGGATTGGTTCAGTTTTTTCCGAGTCCAATCAGTTACCGCTTATTACAAGTTAATATTTTTTTAATCCATTACCGAACCATGAAATAAGAAAACCAAACTAAACCACACGAATTGGATTAGTTTCGGATCGAATTGACTAATTGGCAGAGTACTAGCTCAAACGTTTTCGATCATGGCCGAGCCGAGTTTGGACGCCTATGTAGAAGCTCGAGTCGAGCTCGAGCACCAGCATTATATCATCGAGATAAGCCCGAAACCAACTTCTACTTGGTTCGACTCGATTACAGCCCTAAAGATGTTTTACAAGTTTGAATTAATTTTTTTTAATTAAATAGGAATAATGGATGGAAGAGGGTTGATAGATTTATGACAAGTTTTATTCGAGCGTGCAAATAATGTGTAACTGCAAAGTCTTGTGCACAGGGGTGGAATTATTCATGGGCTAACTTGAGTTATAACCCAGGTCTAATTAAAAAAAAAAAAATAGTAATACTGTTCCTATAAGCCCATGTACTATTCTTCCTCTTCTTATCATCCATTCAGCCCAGCCCAATCCTTAAAACATAACAAGGTCAGCCAAGCAAACCCTAACCATGTTAAATCCGAATTATGTGATGATTATGATCCATTCTCGCCATATATCTCAGTAGCCATATGGTCTTCCTCTAACCCTAACCCAAAAACCCTCTGCAAGCCCTGATATATCTTTTAAATGTTGATCGTCAATATAGATTGTTCCTTATTCATGATCTAAACCCTAAGATCATTCAACCCAAGATCATTCAATTTTTATGAAGAAAAGCTCGTTTTGAGTTGTAAGTATTGATCATTTGCTTTGAATCGTTACTTAAAATCGTTTATTTCAAGCTTAGAAAGGTAATTTTTGTTTTCAGTTGTGAGTATTGTGCTATTATCGTTTGGTTTTAGGATTTCAAGTGTAGATTGTTCAACATTTTTAGCTATTCTAAATTTTTTTTCATCAATTTTGTTGCCATCGTGTTCTAATTATGACATATTTCTTGAGGGTTTTCGTTAGTTGTTGCAAACTTTTGAGGTTTTTTTTTTAAAAAAACTATTGTAAAGTTTAGTTGTTTTTTACTGGTATTTTTCATCAAATTTGAGTCATTAACTGAAATTAGTTGCAATTAGGGGATTTTCATATGCTACCTCCATTGGTCTACCATTATTTAAATGTTCATCGATATTATTGCTGTTATCATTATCATTTTTTCTACTTGAATTTTTTTTTTTCCCCAGTAAATTCTCTACTTGAAATTTTGCTCATGTATTTTTCATTATTGTAGTTTCACAAATTAATAGATTTGTGATGAGTTGGCAAGTCAATTCCACCCCATGAGTCAAAAAAAAAAATTGAAATCTTACTATTTACTTTGTCATACAAATGTTCACACCTAATGATAATGTTCAAATTTTTTTATCTTTAGCCCCCCACTTTGAAATCGTGGCTCCGCTTCTGCTCGTACATAGATAAGTTTCTTAATTACATAGTAATAATGGATCGAAGAAAGCTAATAGATTAATCAGATGTGTAATTCGAGCGCGCAAATAATGTGCGAACAACGTACAATTGCAAAGTCTTGTACTGGGATAGGTCCCTAGGGCCAACGGTCATCAGTGATAATGTGGCCAAGTAAGTTTATTGAAAGATTGATATTACATATTACTTAAAAACTGAAAAAAGATCCTCTTTATTGAGCATCTCATTGGCATCCCTCCATTGAGGATGAAAGTAAAAAGGTAAAATAAAGTATCCGGTATCTTCATTTTACATCTTCACTATATATATTATGTAGCGGAAGTTAGGTTTGTTCACAAACCAAGAGATAAATTCAGAGAAAATATGATATTGTATTGAGAATTGGATATGTATTTCTACTCTTTGCATTACATGTATTTATAATGAATGAAAACCTAAAGTAAAAGGAAACTAATTGCAACAGAACATTTATCTGGTGAAATCTCCATTACATGTAAATAGATTTCGAACCTTTCTATCTTCAACCCTTTTACACAATACAAGGAATCAAGATTCTACACCTTTGTATCACAAGATAGGAAGAAGAAATAATCATAAGTTGTTAATCAGTGGTGGCTTCCGGCAGTGAGTAGATGCCAGATAGTGTTGCAGTGGCCACAATCCTCTGATCTTCACTCATTACATAATTTACTGTAAATAGAAAGAAAATGATTTGAGATGAAATTAGGGTTATGTTTAAAAGTACATGGACTTGGGTCATTGAGAAATATATTGGGTTTGGGTGATTGAGAAAGATAGCTTTTAATTTTAATTTTTAATTTTCTTGGGCTTGAATTTATATGTGCCTCTTTTTGTTTGAGTTAGTATACTATTACATGGACTATTATCGAACTTAAAATGAGCCCTTAATCGAGCTTAGTCATGAACATGCTCATAAACAAACGAGGCGAACAAAAAGGTGTTTGAGATTGGTTCGTTTGTTAATCAATGAACATGAACCAAGCTTCTATCAAGCCGAGTTCAAACTATTTGTCGAAAACTTGGTTCATTTACAACCCTAATAAAAACTACTGAATATAAAAAATAAAAGCAATCTGGGTTCGTTTAGAGAATGAACAAAAATCTTAAAATATTCACCAAACCTTTTATATAACAGAAAAACCCTGTTTTGAGGCCCTAAACAATGTTATTTGGTCAAAAAATGGCGTAAGAGTCTTGCTCGATAGGTTATTTAGAGTCTTGCTCGATGGGTTGTTTCGAGTTAAACAATTATCCTTTTTGGTAAAAATCGGACAGTTCGGGATTGAACCAGAAAATTTGTCAGCATGCCCATTTGGCCTTCTGGCAGTTCAAATGGACCATATAGGCTTCGACAATCAGTTCTGCATTAATGTGTGTGTATGTGTGTATGTGTGTGTGTGTATATATATATATATATATATTATAGCAATGGGTTTAGCAAATTGCTTTCCCACCAGTTTTGAAAAGATTACACCATTTCAAATTTGTAAAATTTTTAATGTCCTGTTTAAATTCACTATTTAGTCTAAATTTGGTAAATATATAAGAACACAACATGATTGTGCCTTATCGAATGTGGTTTATTTTAGCAATAAATGGATGTTAAATGACATATGTTAGTTTGTAGATTATTCTAATTTATGAAAACGTAAAATACTTTTAACTTAGAGGATTTAGGTTCATGTTGTGAGATAGTTTTCAATGTTGGAGCTTTCAGAATTTTTAAATTTGTCAATTCCTTGTGTGAAATATTTGGATAGATGTTTCGCTGCTATTTTTGAAAGATTACAAAGAGTTTCTTTGTTGTTTCCTAAACTCCGACATATTATTTGTATTTATGTGATAATTCATGCAATTTGTGTATAGATAAACATGACTTGTATGCATTTGCCTTAACTAACGAGGAAAATAACCAAAAGATAAATCCAATGGCTTGGTCCAGTGTCGTGTTCTCTACTTTAACCTGCATTGCTACTCAAATAACATCTTTAAGTTTGTAAAACGCTAGGTCTTTGCATTTCCATCTCCTATGAGTAGCTTTATGTTACTCACCCACGTAATGGGGACATTTTTCAGGTACAGGATTCAAGATTTGGGGCTTTACATACACCCTCTCTCAATCGAAATGTCATAAATGCCTCTGAACTTGTAATTCAAATTTATATATATAAAAAAACATCAACCCTATGAAATGACCAAACTAGCCATCCCTTAAAAATTTACAATACACTTAACCTCAACACAAAAACACGTAATCCATGCACATCAACATCCTCACTACTTTAGGTTAGCCTCTACCCGTAATCCTAATGGTTTTCGAACCATCGCCCTGATACCAAATCTGTAACTTGAAGATCTGAACTTGATTGTAGAAGAATTAAATCCTGCTGATCATTCGAAACTTGAAGAATTGCGTAATGGTGCGTATGAGAGTGCTAAAATCTACAAAGCCAAAACCAAATCATACCATGAGCATCATATATTGCGTAAGACTTTCGAACTGGCGCGAGAAATTCAGTACTTGATGAGGCTAGAATCTCGGTTACTCAATGAAAATGGTATGTTATCCACCTTTATTAAAATGAAAGCTTTCAATGCACTATTAGCTTTAACATAACATTCCACCTAAGTTCAAAGATCTCGGTGCTCCGACCATCTCATGTGTAATTAGAAACCATGAAGTTCGTAGAGCTCTTCTTGACTTAGGAATGAGTGTTAATTTAATTCCTTACAAATTGGACTTAATTAAAATGGGGGCCTGTGGTCTTGCGTAAGCATTGTGAACATTTTACTTTGAGAATTTTCTCGATTTGGCAGTATTTAAAGTACCACCTTATTTGTCCTTAATGGTGAACTTCAAACACGTTTAAGTAGAATATATATATATATATATATATATATATATATATATATATATATATATATATATATTGCTAGAATTTGACAGCATTCACTTACCACTAGTATCAACCATTTACTTTTTTCTCTGAAAGTAGTCTGGAAAAATTGAACGATATTTTACAAGCATGAATTCAAATTTCTTAATTAAATAGGAATAATAGATGTAAGATGACTGATAGATTTATGACATATTTTACTCGAGCGTGCAGATAATGTGCAACAACAAAATCTCGTACATGGATAAGTTTCTTAATTACATAGTAATAACGGATGGAAGAGAGCTAATAGATGCATGACACGTGTAATTCGAGAGTGCAAACAATGTACGAAAAACGTGTAAGTGCAAAGTTTTGTATCGAGACAAACAATAGAAATTCAAATATGCAAACTGATGGAAGATAAGAGAATAAATGGGTTTAAGTGAAATAAGATAATAGCAAAGGAATGCAAATCATTGAAGGTTTCGGCCGAAAACAACTGTGGAACCTTGGATTTAGTGTTCCACCATAATAGTCGCCAAGAATCGCCAGAGAGGAGAGAGCAAACGCGAACCCTAGAAAATGCAACATTTTCCTTTTATATGTCCTTCAGTTGTTGCCTTCACTGCATTTTCCTTATTTGTTTGCTCTGCTACAGGAATTTTTAGCTCAAACAGTATCGAAATAACGAAAAACACCAAAATGGTGTTTCATATTTTGGGCCTTTTTTTGAAATTATTTTGCAACTATTTAAAACACAACAATCTCAGCCAAACATGTTTTGGGCTTGAAATGGGCTACTGTAGCAGGCCTGCAACAAAACAAAACACATGCCAAACAGCCTCTTAGTGTTTTGGCTGATGGAAGATAATTGGGTTTCTATATAGATATAACCTAGGTAGTACTCCTAGTAGATATAGGCATAATGTTTTGACAGATAATTCAATAATCTTTATGCACAGATGTCGGGGTAACCTTTCAAATTTCAATAAAACTGATATATCTCCTGCCATATATGAAACATTATGTTTTTATCTTATATATATAACTTTGTCTATAATATAATTAAAAACAACTTGAATTACCGACAATAAAGTAGTGCAACTTATGAAATAAAAAATAATTATATATTCTATCTTAATATGTGTCACATAATATTATAATGTACAATATAATTTTTTTTTTCTTTTTCTTTCACAAATGTACGTAATGTAATATTAAATTGTGTAGATTTATATATTATATTAATGTTTAACATAACACTATATTGTTATTAAAAATGCCTAGGTAACAAATAAAAATTAAAAAAGTTGTCTAATTTTGTAGGAGTACTTATATAAATAGCATATGTATAAAATAATAATAAAATTAACTTTCAATAATAAAATTAAGGGATAATTTCACTTGAGGCCAAATATTACATTGAAACACTTTTCAAAAATTATTATCACTTACATTACAAACGTTTAGTATGTTTCTCACTTACACCCTATATGTTAATTTTTAGTGGTGTCAAAGCACTTTTTGCATGTAAAATGACATTACAACCCAAGGGTTCATATGACTTGAATACCCTTTGACTTAGAGTTATGATAGAGAGTCCGACAGTGCACACATCCTACTATATTTATGTGAGTATATGATGATGTCATGATGATTTTATCATGTTTAATGACATCATAATGATGTCATCACTCACGTAAATTAGTCAGATACATCTCAATTTCGAACTACTTATCATTATTTTTTTTTAAAAAAAGATGCATATCAGTCCCTATTCTTTTTTTATTTATTTATTTTTTATTTTTAAAAAGGTACAAATATCCAGCCCACAACTTTTTAGCAAAAAGTAAATTAAAAAACTCAATCTCGACCTTTTTATTTTTGGGTAAATTGCAGTGACACCCCCTAAGTTTGGTAAGCTGAACAAACACACCCAAACATGATAAAAGGACATATTTACCCTTTAACCACCTAAAATGACTAAAGTAACCTCAGTCAATATACACACATCACATATGTATATTTCTCTCTCTCACTAGTTCATCTTTTCGTACCATTCCTACCGAAGACAACTCGTCGACCACTGCCCTCTATACAATCCGTTCAATTTCTCTCATATGTTTTTCCCCAAATCTAAGACTCACACAACCAGGTTCGACCCAAGAAGATTACCCATTTACACTAAGTCGTATTCTTCGTCCAGTAACAACAATTCCTGCAAGACTTAGTCTGACGACCACCAACACCGGCAAACCCATCGATCTGGACACCGCCACCTCCAATCCATAACCCAAAACCTATCATTGACTTCGGCAAACCCATTCTGTACATCACAAAACCCTACCATCATCTGATCCACCTCCTGCTCCACCACCACCACCACATCCAACCCACCACCCAAAACCAATCGACTTTGGCGAACCCATTTGGTACATCACAAAACCCATCGACAAAAATGAAGGCACACTAGAGAGAGAAAAGGGTTTGCCCTTTGAAGTTGTGAAATGGAGGGAAAAAAAAAAAAGGACAAAAATGAAGGGGTGATGGCGGAGGCAGCACTGTGTACAAATATTCGGGTGAACTATAGTAAAAAAATAGCATTTTCCAAAATGTATACATGTATATTACTGAAGGTAGTTTGGTCATTTTAGGTGAGATGAAAATAGCATCATTGGGCATATTATACATTTTATGTCATTTAAGGTTGTGTTTGGCTCCTTATGTATAAAATGAGTTATCATTGTTCAAGTTTTCAAACTTAGGGGAGCAAGTGGATCACACTTTTCCCAAATTGGATTTACCTGTCTTTAAGGCAAACCTAAAGGGATGTGAGTGCAAATTACTCTTTATTTTTTATGAATCAATATATTTGAATTTGGATCTAATAACTTGAGAAAAGTGGGTTTAATTATATATAAAGTCAAATTGGCAATAATTTTTCTTTGATACATACTTGTAAAAGTGAACGTGTGTTGTACAAAAATAAAGTCTAATTCGCAATAAAATTATAAACTAACATTTTGAATTTTAAAATTTAATTTATTAATGAACAATAAATTAATTTAATTTAATTTATTAAATATTTTCATGTTAATCAAAATTTAATATAATCAAGCAACAATAAACAATTTATCTAAGCATGATTTTATGCTAATTGTTATACAAATAGTCATCACACTTTATAGTGATTTATTTATTTATTTATTTTATTTTATGGTGTCTAATTGCTCTTATAATAACAAAATAATAGTGTACTATATTATAAATTATTTAAAATTCAATTATTTTATAGTAGCATAGTATTAACATGCAAAGGAAATACACGAACATTTTTTGGTGGTTGGCTATAATAGTGTGTTCAAGTAAGAAAAATTTAAATATTTATTTGTATGAAAGTATCTTAAAGATTAATAGGTGCACAAAACCCATTATTTTATACACTTAAACGAACACATTACATATTTTAGAAAGTAAGTGTAATTTGGCTAACAAGAAAGTGGTCATTGTAATTTACCCTTTTGTGTGATGGATAAGCTTTGCTTTACGCATTCTATCCCCTTCCCTTCTCTCTATCTCTTGGTGTGGCTAGGGTTTGTGTTTGCTTAAAGAAGAGATGAGTGTTATTACATAGGATGACATCAGCCTTTGGATCAAAATAGATGGCTGAGAATTGATTGAGAATTGAGTGTTTTAATAAAAAGTATATTTATAATATATAAATTGGGTTGGGGTTGGGGTTGGGGTTGGGGTTTAAAGTTTTAACCAAACCCAACTCGAAGACAAAATCGGGATGGTGAAAGACAACCCGAATCCAACCCAAAATATCAAATTGACCGGCCCAGTCCTAAACATTTCGGGTTGGTCTGGGCTGAACCTGCCCAACTTGCAGCCCTAATTTGTAGATCGAAGGAATGTACAAACTTATTCATATTTGATTGCTTTAGTTAGATTTACTGTAAGTCGAGACCTAGTGGTAGGATAAAATAGGTAAGTATGCCTCCATGGATTATCTGATATTGCAGAGGAATGTCAAGCAACTGGTAATAGAAAAGAATCGAATTCATATTCAAATTGAGAACGAGATTATAAGATGAACAAACTTTTAAAGGATTCGAGAAATTTCAGAGATGAAAATCAAACATTGTTGTCAGCCAAAACTCAACTCAACGGCGAAACGGAAATGAAGCAATAAAACCATGCACGAGACTGCCAAAACAAACCCACAGAGTCATTCACATTCCTTTCTTTCTCAGGAAAAGCCCAGAAAATGAAATGATGCACCATATAACACAGAGTTTCAATCCCCCATTTATAGCATATAAATCATCCTGGATCAACCCAAGCCAAGTGGGAACAAACTAAGATCCAAAAATATAAGCGCATATGCATTCGATATAAAAGTCTTCAGAAACACATAGTATTAAGCATCAGTGCTCACAATACATCATTCAGAAATTTAATATTGGCGTCAAAAGTCTCAAGTTTGCTCAACTGTTCATTATACCTTGATGAATAGCACCTCGTTCTGCCTTTCACCGATAACATGTTAGAAACCGAACAGACACAAAGCTCAAGAAATTGCGAAGGTGCATGGCATCCAGTGGGGGCGAAGGTGCATGGCATCCAGTGGGGGCTCCCGTTCGGTTGGCATCTATACCTAATAAAACAAAAATTTACAATCAAAAGTTCAAGCAAAAAGATAAAATGTCCAAACAAATTTATCAGAAATTCAAGACACGGTCATTTAGAGATAAAAAAATGAGCTAAAGCAAAACTAACATATATTGGGGGTAAAGTGATTTTTTTGTTTTTGGACTTTACCCCTTAGAAAATCAATGACACAAACACATAATGAGTTTACAACATCTGGGCTTCTATTGTTAAATGACACCACCTTCAAATATTCAACAACCTCTACATCTCCCTCCAAATGTATTCATATTAGTATGAAACAGATGTATACTTTGTACAAACCCCTAATGTTGAAACCCATATCAAATATGCTTTCTTCCACCAGGATATATAAACACGTGTAGTTCAAATATACATCTTGCTTGACATTGGATGCTTAAAACACAATTGATTTATTTTTTTTCATTGAAGTTTGTACTTTATCTTAAACATCTCACTCCTTATATAGCTTTAATAGATGATGCATATTTTGTTACCTCTCCCTCATATAAGGGGAGTAATAATTATTATTGTTCGTAAATAAACACGAAGTTTGAGAAATGTTGGTAAAAGGATACAAACCAGCGGGGATGGTGGAGATCACGTGTCAGTGGGGTGATCTACACCCTCTCCCTTACATTGGGCAATACAGTGCACAAGAGAGAATCCTAATTTATATGAACATAAACTACTAAATTGAGGAAACCATTGAATCTTGCCTAAATAGAGGGAGAGAAAAATAAAGAAAAAAGAATGAAATTCCAACATTCATGAATTAGGGAACCTACAAGTTCACATTCAAATTGAGGATGATTTTAAATGAATCAACTCACAAAGGATTTGAGAAATTTCAAAAGGGATGAAAATCAGTGATAACATGAGAAAATTTAGGTAAGCAACAAAATCCCGACCAAATTACCAAAAATCAACGGCCAAATGGAAAGGTCTGATTGGATCTTTGTCAAAGTCTGACAAGAAACTGATGAAATAAAACCATGTAAAATAGTAGAGCCATTGGAAACCCACAAAGGGTCATTTACTTCAGTTTCTCACGAAACCCACAAAATGAAAGGAAGCAACCTGAGTTAAGTCATCATAACAAATATTTAAAAATCAATTTTAATGTCGCAAATCACCTAACAGATGCAAGCCAACTTATAACCCAGCGTTTCTATCCTCATTTATAGCATAAATAATCCAAGCAAAGTGGAACAAACTAAAAGCTAAAAAAAATACAAGCACATATGCCTTCAACAATGGTATCAAAAAGTCTTTAGAAACACAAATTAAGCACCGCCCACAAGACATCATTCAGAATTTAATATTGGCCTCAAAAGTCTGACGTTTATACCTTAATGAATTAGCTAAGAATGCACCCCCTTTCACCAATAACATGTCAGAATTGAATGAATACAATGCTCAAGAAATTGTGAAAGTGCATGGCATGGCTTCGAGTGGGGGCCTCCTATTCAATTGGCATCTAACTAATAAAAACATTAATTTACAATCACAATTTCAAGCATGAAGATAAAAAAAATTCAACAAACTTAAATTATTAAAATTTCAAGAAACTCAAAAACATTTAGTTTGTAAAAAAGGAACCATGATCTGGACCAAGTCAAGTACACTACAAATTTATGAATTTATCACCAAGAATAGATAATCATAGACTTGTTATCGACGATTCACCAATCCAGAAAAAGGAAATTTGAACTCCCTCATCGAAACTCTCAGCAAAATACATATGAGAGGCACACAGAGAAAACAAACCTTCACGTGTACTGTACAAAAGCAATTCTAACACACATTTACTTATAAAAAAAATTCTAACACATATTTACCCATAAAGCGTATCCTAACTCTGTTTCACACCCTCACTTAACTCAATTACCATCGATGAAAATTAGAGGCATAAAAACAGATCAAAATTAAGGAGAGTACTAGAATGCAAGCATGCCATGATCATTTAAGGTGCCAACTTTCAAAACCATAGGAACTACACAAGTAAAATGGAAATATTTTAACTACGCAACTTGACTAATGACTTCACAAAAAAGAGTATATTGGATGTAATAACAGTAAAATATTCCCTAATCTTCTTTCTGTAACTCCTTCGTAACATTCCTAACCTACCCTATGAGTCCTGTATCAATCCTAAGAGAGAAATTTTAATATTAGATGCTAAAGGAATTCAATGTAATTAGGTAGGTGAAGTATACAGTACATTCTGTAAGGGAGACTAGAATGCATTCCATAGCAAGATGGAATCCAAATTATTATTATTATTATTTTTAAGACTTAATTTTGATGCTGCTTTTAGTTCTCACTCTGGATAGGCAGCTGGTGGGACTGTACTGAGAGTTGAATCCGGTAGAGTACATAAAGTTGTGGTCTTCTTCTAGTTCCCCCTTCAACAGTTTCTTCTGTCGTGGTTGAGGCTATGGTTGCTAGGAATAAAATGAGCTGCAATTTGTGGTGTGTATATATATATATATATAAGGGCAACTTGGGGTATGATGAGTAGTGGTAGAGGGGGACTGCAATCTGGTGATGAATCCACAAAGGGATTGTTCTTCAATTGCAGAAGGAAGTCAGTGACTAACTACAATATCATGATTATTCGAGATTTGGATGGGTTAAGGGAGAAGGCAATGGAGTAGCTCAGGTGAAGCTAAATATGCATTTCAGAAAAAAGAGAACGATTGATTTCATGAAGGCTATTCCTACTTTCATAGAGGAATTGGCTAAACCTGATTGTAGTCTCTCTGTATTAAGTTTCATCAATACAGTCTTCAGCCTCCATTAATCTCATAATAAGAAAGAACACCATAAACTAATCAATAAAACCAAGTTAAAAGAGAAAGAAATCAAGCCTATTGTGCTTGCTGCTTCTCCTCGTCAATTCCACCTTCACCACCGAAGCCGAACGAGGCTTCGAAAACATAAATCAGCTTCCCATATAAACTCTAAACCCTCACCTTCTAAATTTTTGATTGTTTTCATTTCTAAATCATACCAAAGAAACCTATCACCGTCCTGCACCAGTAGTACTTCCCCACCGGTCTTCGAAAAATCCACGGAGCTAAGGGTACTGGGTTGTGCAATAGAACACAATTTAGTCCAAGATTCTTTTGCTCCATACTCCTCCATCGCCCATATATCAACACATAAATGAACATTGAACACGCGAGAGTCGCAAACTAGACAAAGCCATCCTCCTACAACTTCCAGACACATCTCAAAATTCTCATCAGAATAATCAGGCTGTGGCACCAACCGATATTCCTCAGCCCCAAGATCGAAAGCAGCAATCAACTTGGACCCATCCGGATCCTGTCTTCGACACACAACCCAGTGCAAAGCCCCATGAGCAAGCACGGCATTGTCCCCATTCCAGCAGATGTGATCAGGGAAATCTTGAACCCGTCGCCACAGATTCGACTTCAGATTTTAAACCTTGACTTCCGACTCAAACGAATCTTCACCGTTGCAAAAAAAACTCTGTTACTCTCACCACCTTGTAGTCATCATTCACAGAATCGTGTCCAAATCCGTACACACTGTTCTTGTAAACGCCACGTTCGCGCGGGAAGTGAATCGGTGAGACTGGTAATTGGTGGTGTTTTCTGGTGGAAGGATTCTACAGGGCAATGTCTTTGTGCGAGTCGAACAAACAGAGCAACCCGTCACAAGAACCGATCAATTCAGTATCTTCTTCAAGCATCAGCGCACCATCATCACCGTCGAGAGAGTTCAAGTTTATGGAGTCGAGCTCATTTTGCATGTAAATGATGCTGCAATTGGTGTTGGTTTCTATGGATCGATTTAGATGCAATCTGATGAAATGTGCGCTGTCGATCAGAGCACACCATGATTTTGACACGCATCTGAACCGTACAAGTGGGTTCACCGGTAACCTTGATAGTATGTCGGCGATTAGCTCCACAGGAAGATCCGACATTTTCGGCCTTCTCTTTAGGGTTTATATGTTTCTACTTTGAAAATTATTATTTTTTTTTTCGGCAAGTTACTTTGAAAATTATTTTCGTAACACCTAATTCTTATATAAACTTTCTTATTAAAAAAATAATAAATTATTTTCCTTTTTCCTGCGCTTTATTGTAGAAATAAATAAACATTTTTGTTACGATTAATGAAAATAGTTGGAGTAAGGTATGTGTGGTCATTACTAAGATATGTGAAGTAGTATTTTCTTTTCCTTCAAAACCAAAATGTAGAAGATTTTAATATCTCCAGCACACAGAAATATTTACCCCGCACATTATTTCATTTCTCATGTGACATTTGGAAAGCAAAAATCGCACTAAGAAGATTAGGGCAAATATAACAAAAGAACATTTCTAATTTGTAATCTACAGTGTTCTGATTTACTAGGTCAATGGGCTTTTTTTTTTTTTTTTTTTTTTTTTAAATAAAGACAACGATGAGACCATAAAGAGGATTTTTCTTCCACCAGAATGAAATAAACAAATGTGCAGTTCAAGTTTACAAGAGTCATGGACTAACTGTCTCACGCCTCCAACCTCAAAAAATCACTTTAATAAAGTCGGAGTGTGAATAATAATAATTTGGGTTAAATGACCCAACACCAAAAAAATATCAAATCAAAACATTACACGATAGGAGTTGCCTTCCTCGTGCCCATTACCGCTACTGCACTTAGGAGCTGAGAAATCTGGAGCTGAGAAATCCCGAGAGGTCTCTGAATACAGTGTGACCTGGTGGAGCGGTTTAGCCGTCCAGCAAGCCAGGGTTTTTGCTCTCTAAAGCAGTGGTAGGTAGATCCTGCAGCCTAATTTCACCAGGCTATTAGAGAAGAAACACAGATGTATCTCAGAACCATATTACCCTTTTGATATGGGACTGTCACATGGTACATACATCTCAACGTCTTCAAAACTGTTGCGTGTCATCATCCTCTGCCACATTGTCTTGTCTTCACATTGTGTCACACTCGCCATGTTCTCTACTTCATCCTGCCTTGCTAGACAAATAGCATCTTCAAGCATCGCGAACGTCTTGCTTCCAGAGTTCCCTTGATTCGGCAGCCTCTAAAGTACCATCTTTGTTTGTCCTCGATGGTGGATTTTCAACCTGCTGAAGTAAAGCAGGAAAATTAGAAAGCAAGACAAACCTTGGGACTTCGGGTGGAGGGGAAAAAGAAAGAAAGAATCAATTTTTAGTTTGCTTGACGGGACTTATATATCTTTTAAGAAGAAAATGCAGATCTTCAATGCAAGAAAAGTACTTCCAGATTATCAAAGCTCGCTTAAATGATCACTTTGTGTATTTATAAGGAACACTTGATTGCATGATATTCATAGCATTTCAACCATCAGGGTGCCCTCATACGTTTCGAAGGGACTCCAGCAATTTCTCTACCCTGACTTTACCTAAAACCTGTACACCTATGGATCATTTTTACTAGGGCCTCATCCGTTATTTTATGATCAGCATGAGCTGAAACTTCAACATCAAATGCTTCTGAGCATTATGCTGCCACAGTTCGACTTCCTCTATATGAATAAATCTTAATTGCTTAAAGAACATAGAAGTGTAGCATAATCCTTAAACTTCTATCCATTGGACAAACCCTTGTGGACCTTTTACAAATAAATCAAGTCCAAAGTGCTGAAAAATAGGCTAGAAACGTACATGTATGCATTAAAAGAGCTAATCAATGCATATGAGAACCAAATCATAGCTGCTCTAACAGCTTAGCATTGTTTTCATTAATCCATGTTGTTTGTTCTCATCTTTGCCAGGATTAAAAATAATAATAATAAAAAATAAAAAATTAATGCATATAAGAGTCAACCACAGTGCCATCTTTGAATCCCTGACCTTCTGCAAGGGCAATTCACCATCAAATGCTTCTGAATTTTATGCTGTCACAGTTCGGCTTCCTCTATATGAATAAAACTTAATTGCTTACAGAACATAGAAGTGTAGCATAATCCTTAAACTTCTATCCATTGGACAAACCCTTGTGGACCTTTTACAAAAAAATAAAGTCTAGAAGAGTTGAAAAATAGGCTAAAGTGTACATGTACGCATTAAACGAAGAGCTAATCAATGCATACGAGAAAAAAAATCCTAGCTCTAACAGCTAAGGATTGTTTCCATTACTCCATGTTGTTTGTTATTGTCTTTGCCAGGATTAAAAAATAATAATAATAAAAAATAAAAAGTTAATGTATGTGAGAGTCAAACCACAGTGCCATCTTTGAATCCTGACCTTCTGCAAGGGCAACTCTTCTAACTTCCTTACACTCTGAACAGCATGTGTTTGACAGTACAGCTACGCTAAGGCCAAAAAAACTTTCTTCAGTTAAATTTCAATAGCTAAGAGTTAGAAATCTAGCTGGTTAACATTCAAAATGGCTGCAAAAATATAAAAAAATAAAAAGAAAAGATATCAGATTAATTTCTAGTTGGAAAGCTGCCCTTGTAGGGTTTGTATGAATGAAAACATAATGTTTTGTGTGTTTTAAAATTGTAAACGGTGGGCTCTGTGTCTCGCAAACACCATGGTAACTTCTAATGAATTATATTGTAGCATCACAATGCACACCAACCGCACTATGTTTGAATGTTTTAGCCATTCTTTTAAGTGGTGGCTACAGTGATTAAATTCTAAACATATTGGATGGAGATAATTTTAGTCAACATCCAAATTCTGAGCCTGTTTCGCATTGAAACACCTGTATAGCTAAAGAAGGCTAAAAAGTAGAGGCAAAAAGAGTGAGCATTTGCATGGGGAATGCAAACAAAGTTTTGACAGAGTAACCCTACAATACTAGGCTGTGAACCAACACATTGTCCTGATTTCTCAGTATATTATATCTAAAGAATCTCCCAGTGGTGAGGACCCATACATGGCTCTTTCAGCCCTATAAGTACCCAGGAGATGGAGAAGTCCAGCACCAAGCTTCTCTCTCTATCTCTCTCTCTCTCTAACTCTCTCGCATCCCCCCTCCTTCTCCCCCTCTTCCTCTCTCTCTCTATGGCTCAAACTAATTTAGTATTTGCTAGTGTTTTCCTTGTACTGATTTTTGTCCTAGAAATTCAGTGTAGTGAGGGGAGGAATATTAAGTTAGGGAAGAAAAATAGATTTCTAAAGCTCCAAACTCACACCAAGATCTTCGAAAAAGAAACAAAGAATATTGCACAGCACAACAGCAACATGCAAGGTGACAGCATAAATAAAACAGTATATGCAAATGAGCCTATCCCTACAGCTCCGGCGCCACCAACGGCACCAGGGGCACAGAATAAAGCTGTAGATGAGACTCAGCCACCACCACCCGGTCATGTCGACGACTTCAGACCTACAGCCCCAGGTCACAGTCCTGGTGTTGGGCATTCCCTTCAAAACTAGGGCTAGGCTGCTAGGCCCAGGGAAACTGTCATAATATGTCTACAAATATATGGTCAGTTGTGTGTAATTTATTGTTATATAAATTGGATTTATGTAATCCCCTATCACGTGTTTATGTAACGACATGTAAATTTCAATTTATGTCAGTATGTAGTTTTTATATGATTTATGTATCAGCATGTATCATGCTATCATCTATCACGCGTTTATGTAATGAAATGTAAATTTGAATTTGAATGTATGTCACTATGTAGTTTTCATATAGATTTGCATTTATTACATGACAATGGTATTCATTGTTTTCTATTTCTTTGTCTGTACAAAACTAAATAAATAATACATAGACTTGTAGAGGTTCTCCTTCCTCTCCATCGTTTGCCCATATGATCGAAAGGAGAAAAAACAAAACATAGAACACACATGGCCATCAGTTTTATCCTCCATTCTGCTACACCTCACTGGAAAGTAAAAAAGAGGGAATTTAAATGTAATAAACCACCTAAAGCACCACGCTTCCTTTCCATAAATCAAACTATAATTTTCACTATTATTCCTAGTTTGGCCAATTCTTTTTCTTTTCAAGAAATACATCCTCTGAATCTACCAACCTGTGTAACAATCCCCACCCGCATATCAAATACAAATACATATTGATATATTTGAACATAAAGAAATATATCCAACTAAAATAATATCAGACCTTGTAAATCAAATGAACCTCCATTTTCATGTAGAAACCCTATAAGCAATGTAATGTGAACATGAAATTTGCTCCAATACACAACCCAACCTGATTTTAGAAATGAGATGTTCACTCCTATAATATAAATTCAATCATTTGAGACAAATAAAAGGTGGCTATACGATTAGTGGACATGACCATTTTGTTTCAATCCATTTCCTATGAGACCTGTTTTACAGACCAACAAAAAATAAATAAATAAAAATAATGTTTATAGCTTTTGCAATTTATTTTTCATAAGTGTATAGCTTTTGCAATTATTACTTAGTTTAGCTTCTCCCTTATATTAATTTGCTGCAACTAAAAGGATGAAACTACACAATTTTTACTTCTCTAACACTTTTCTCCACTGGCAATCATAAACAACTCAAATCTACTTAATAACGACTCATTTCAGTGATATATCAGTCACATTGATTAACTTTCATATAACTACATGTATCATGTTTATTTACTATCTTGTGTCAATTCTATTTTTCACCTTCCCTAACACTATCCTTAATGTATATACTATGTCAATCTTCCTCATTAATACAGCTATTGGTCTTCACTGTGTGTGACCAAATCATTGCAGTCGGTGTTTACTCATTTGATCACCAAAGAGTGTTCTGCTGTCTCGCGAATACATTCATCTCTAATTTTATTCTTGTCAAAATATTCGTATATTGACCGTGCTAATTTTGTAAACATGCCTTACCCACATAATACTATTTCTTATAACGCATGTTTTGTCTTATTACTATTCTACAGAATTTTTCTTTCAGCTTTATAGCGTACATCAACCACACAAGTCGCCACTATCCAGGGCCAGACCCGGTAATTTTTATCTTTTGGGGGGAAGGGGAGGAGGGTTTGGGGTGGGGGTGGTTAACTAGTGACATGGAAATAAAAATTGTGCTGTGTAATATATTTTCTTTCAGTAGAAGTATTAGTATATATTCGTTAATATAAAAGGATCTAATATTATACTATCTATAAACTAAAAGTATTTCAGAAATATATTATTATTAGTATTATTTTCATAATTGGTGTTGCATTGAAAGAAAAAGAAGTTACAGGTGCCCAGAGGGCATACCCTCAAAAGATAAAGATAGCTAAAATGGTGTACTCATAATGAGAAAGTCCATTCCCAATACAGCCAGAAGAGAGAGTAAAAATGATTACAACCATAGGTCATTTCAGAAATACATTAGGTTTATACAGACATAGATATTGATGTCAGAAATATATTAGGTGTATACAAACATAGATATTGCTAATTTCATCTTGGATATAAACAAAAATGGACCCAAAAAAAAAAAATTTAGCTAGCCATGTATTTAGTCAATAATGACATAAATTTGTACAAAACAAAATAAAACATTGATCAAATATCTACATCAAAATTGTGCCTATGATCTTTCAGAAAATAAAAATCAATTCTCAACATTTTATTTTTCAATTTTTTTTATAACTGAAATTAGGGAAAGTAGCCAACTTATTAAAATGAAAAAATACCAACTTTTTTTTTTATCTGAGATTGATTGTTCAACTGACATTCTAATATGAGTTTCAAAATTTCTTTTTTCTCTGACTTTTCCCCCCAAAGGTGGGGAAATTTTGAAACATTGCCTTATTTATGGATTTGGTCCTTTGGAGATATTCTAGTTTTGCTGCATTTTTTTATTTTTTTTACTATACAGGCTGTAAGAGTCGTCTCAATTATTAGGTCTTATAGATGGGACCCATAAATTGTTTGGCATGCTAGCCACATGTGAGAACCCCAAAATTCAAACCTTTTTGGTCTTATTGTGAATTTTTAAATTATGATATGAAGTGGAAGAATCTTGGTAATTGTCTGCAAAAGTCATAGATATCATTAATAAAGCGACTGTGATCTATCAATAGCCCACAGACGAAAAAAAAAAAAAGTTGTAGCAAACATTTTATAATTGCGACAATCCTTTTTTTTGTTGTAAGAAAAACAATTGTAGGAAAATCAACAGTAAAAAATGTCGATCTGGTGATACAATGCAGAGTTGGTGATGAAAGCAAAAAATGTGTAGTATCGCTATAAAACTAACGGATTAAGAATGCAAGTACAGAAGATTTCACAAAAATAAAATACCTTTATGTTTTAACCTTCAAGGAGTATACAAGAAAAGTGGAAAAAAGAGAAGATAGAAAAAAAAGGAGAGGAAAGCATAATGAACTAGGGTTGAAATAAAAACAAAGTAATTGTAAGAGAGAATTTTTGTAATGTATTGTCAGGCTAAAAAAAAAAAAAAGAAGAGAGAATTTTTATAAAAGAAATTATAGGGCAGAAAGAAGAAAAAAAGAAAGAACAGAGCATACAATATTAAGAGAGAGAGAGAGAAACTAGGGTTAGGGTGGAGGAGTAGAAAAGGTTTTTTTTTTTCATTGGCAAGAAACTCACACACCCACTTTGCCCCTTTGGAGACTCGAATCCTCACCATCCACTTTAGGAGGTAGAGTAGATACCACTAGGCCACAAGGCCCTTGGTGAGCAGAAGAAGAGGTTGAAAGGGAGGAAGTGCAGAAAAAGAAAACGTAGGGTAGACTGATGTTATATCAAATATTGTCCTACCACATACCAATCTCAACAGACATTTGATACACATTTTATAAACAAGACTTAATCACATAATATTTATGCATGATTAAGCATGTCTTGTCTAATGATAATTCTTAAAAAAAATCCTTTCAACTATACGGCATATGTAGATGATACATTGGAATCACTCCTCCATTTACCCTATTCTATATTTGTTCTAATAGAAACATTTTCTCAAATCTTTTCCTCCATATGACTTACACTAAAAAAGAAAAAAAAAAAAAAAGAAAAAAAAAAAAAACCTTCCCTCCATATGAGCATTAAGCATAGATAAAGGAACTTTATACCTCTAGATCAACAATCTTCACTACATCTTTACACATATTCCTAATTTAACTACAATTACACTCATTTATTTCTACTTATCTTAAAACCTTCTAAATTCTATTTTTTTCAAATAATCATATTACAAAATTGTTCTTCTTCTCCTTCATTTTGTTTTTAGTGCATGTTATAGCTATCAAACTCTACAATCAAAATTAACAAGATTTTCATTTCTGGTCAATGATTGGAAGTGATGCCAGTAAGATGTGCTCAATGAATCAGAGGGTCCAGGAAGATAATCCTGCCTTTGAGTGCAAGGTCATAGGTCCTCTATCCAAATTTTTGCATGGGCTGAACCACTTGCATTGCAAAGTTTAGCAGGCATCTTAAGCATATTAGGCGTCAAATATGTACTCTTGACTATGTGCTGTGCCAGCCATTTCAAGACTAACAATCTCAGTTTGTCAACTATTGGTCCATAGGTAATTTCATTCAATACACTTGCATTCCATGACACCAAATAATTCTTTACATACCAGTTTCATATATAGAAATATATCCAAATCTCTACTTACTACCTCAAGTCACCTAGAGATCTGCGTACTTTCAAACACAACTGTCCCTTGGGTCATCTAAGTATATGGTATACCAATCGAATATACACTCGAATATACTGTTACTTTTTGCAATTTGCAGTATATGACTTGTATCCACAGTGCGAGTGTATGAGTGAATAAAGCCGACACGACACGTGCTTGCATGTCGAGTTGTGATTGGCGGGGCTTTGTAGTCCAGAATCAAGTAAAATTTTCTGTGTACAAGTACTATAATGCACCTGGACAGAAGAAAAAGAATAAAAAATCTATTGGACTGTTTGGATTCGCTGGCATAGGAAGATCCTCTGTTGTCACATCAAAGTTACAATAACATAACGCCTTCGTATGTTGTCTTAATATAATAACCACTAAGCATGCTCGTGCACTACAGCCTAGCACAAAACAAAATCAAATTATCTTTGCTCTTTAAAATAGTATAGATTCCTAGTGGGAAGAGGTTGGGGAGAGGCTTCCTGAACCCAAGGAGCCAACCTCAAAACATTCCTTTTGGAAGAATCTCTTTTTTATAATTCCATTCTAATTAAAGAAATGGGGGGAAGGGGGGAGGGACAAATAGACGCACTTTCAAGCTCATGATTTTCTTCACTTGACTTTTTTTAACTTAAACAAAATATCTACTAAGTCTTGACCAAAGTGAGTGGTAGGGACTCTTTGAGGGTTAGTGGTTTTGGTGCATTTTTTTACTTGACTTTTTGTTTCTTGATAATGAAGACTTTTAAAAATTAACTCATGCAATATGAATTTTGCACTATAAGTAATAAAAATTCATGTACCTCAGATCCATCAGTATCTACCATCACTGGATGGAACATGGGCAGCTTTAGACTTCAGTTTGTTCCAACAAATATAATCTTGCAAACAACCTAAAAAACATTCAGAAAATAGGAGGAACAATGTTAGAACAAACTGTCTTGGGTTCATATATAACACCCAAACTAAAACTCAACAAAGTCTTCACCCAATTATCTGAAGTTTTGACAAAATAAATCAATGTTTCACCATTATACTCTATCTAATATTATAACTTCGGTTAAACTACATGCTATCATATATTTCCTTACTATCCCAACCGATGTAATTTTAGTATTTCCCTTTCTCAATTTCTCCAGCATTACTCTTAATGTGAAACACGTCACTCTTTTTCACCTATACAGTTACTGAACTGTGTAGTACATGGCGAAATAATGTCTCTTTGTCGAATTTCTCTCAAGCTTAATTATTTTTTACATGCTTAGAAGTATCCACCTCCACTTTGGTGCTTTCCGCTTCAGCTTCACTTAGGGTACCATAGTGAGCCTTCATTTAAGGAGTATAAAATGACCATCTTATATTCCTAATATTTTGCTACCCTATACAAGGATTGTCATAAATGACATGGCAGGCTTTGGCTTGCATAACTAAAAGGGCCTGAAGACGCCGACACAAGACGTCAAACCCATGTTATATAACATAAATAAATTAATGTTCCACAAAGATTCCAGTGGTCAAAGTGTTACTTATGCAAAACCAGAAAAAACAAAAGCTCAACCAAATGATTACTGGTCAATTCAGTCAAAGATTATGGCTGCGATATGCAAACCATCCATTACTAACTAAACTACCTTCCCCACAAGTGGTAGTTGTTTTGGTAATTTAAAATCATTTTGCTTTTCAAGTGCACACGTGCACGACAATGAGTGCTCTTATTTTTTATACTGAACATTATTGGATTTACAATAACAACAAACAAAATCTAAAAAGAACTCAACAATGATACAGTTAGTAGTTTATATAAGAATGAGATTACAAATAAACAAAGCAAATGTCGAGCAACTGAATAAATGAATATATCAAATTTATTACTATATATTTTACATGCCCCAAACAAATAAAATATGTACAAAGGGAGTCCTTCCTTGTCTAGATTCATTGAAGTGGAGAGAAGAAAAAGAAACAGGCTCAAGAGAATTATAATCATGAGTGCATAAATAAAAATGTGTTCTAGAATCTGAGTTCAGTAATAAATAGTAATCAAATCATAATTTTCCACTAAACAAGCAGATTTCAGAAAAGTTGAGTAGAATAAGACCAGTGTTCCAATTTTTGTCACGAGATACTTTTAGTTAGACAAAAGTAATTCAAACACCCTAACGTGTGTTTCAGCGCATCTATTAGACAAATTATCTGTCTAATATAAGGTGGGTGGTTTTTTTATGTTTAACATGTGGTTTTGAAGCATCGTACTAGAAAGCCATTTCTCTTATGCATTATATTAGCGAATCTTAACCTTCTCTTATGCAACAGTACAAAAACAAGGGATTAGTGATATCTCTCAAAGAAAGTACACTTCATTCTTATTTTTGTCGTTCTGTGGAATCTTAACCTTTCAGCGGCTTAGTAATGATGCAAATCACTTAAAATCTACCACAAACCATTAATAAAACCAAATACAAACTATGGACAGATGTGTTTCACTTGAATTTGTCGACTAAAGAGTTCAAAGCTTGCACACAGCCATCCAAATAAAATAAATCAAATCTGTAAGTGGTGAGTACAGTAGAATCCCTCTTTTAGTGCATTTCAGTGGTGGTAAAGCCGATTGACCTTGTTAATATAATATTATTCTACACGAACACATCTGAGATCTTTCATCTGATTTTCCAGAAACAATTAATTTAATTAATTACTGCTGTTGCAACATTCAAACAATAAATCAGTATTTCAGCACCATGAAGGTCATTATCAGTCAATGATCAAGCTTTGAACTTCAACTAAAGTATGCCTTCAGCAAGTCAGCACAAGGAATTCACTCCGTTACTTTTACATTAATAGAACCTTTTTTTCTTTTTCTTTTTTTTTTTAAATAAAAGGGAAGATAGAAGGAACAAAAGTAGCAAGAGACATGAATATAGTGAGAAAGATCATCAAAAAAGCCAATATAAGCATACAGTTCTTTCACAAGAGGACCCGCAAAAAGCTCGAAAATGCAAACCATCCAAATTTATATTAGCACAGGGGAGAATTTATTTAAAGAATTATTAGCGGTTAAGATCTGACATGGCTCCTATGATTATAAATACCAAAAAAGATGCAAGCTGGTTATAACCATTGTATTCACATCTCTCTTTCTCTCTCTCTCTCACACACAGAGCTTAAATCTATTGTGAACCTTATCATTCAAATAACATTCATTCCTTCTCTCATCCTCTCTCTTAGCTTAAATCTATTGTGAACCTTATCAAATAACATTTCTTTCTCTCGTCATGGCCCATAACCAACCCTTCTACGCCTTTGCTTTTCTTCTTGTACTATTTACATGCAACGATATTCTATTTACTGAGGGAAGGCAACTTAAATCAATGAAGAAACAGGAGAATACTTTCATTCATGATGAAAGGGAAATGGAAAATCATGGCAACCAAGCTATCAACTTACACCAAAATTCTGTAGGTCATGAAAATGACATTCGAGCCCCACATGCAGGTCAAGCTCCTACTATTGACCACCCTGCCTCAGGCAAGAAAGAAAGCTTTTCACCCAGGACATCTAATCGTAGCCTTGGATTTGGTGATTCAGTTGCGATATATAAGGATGATTTTCGACCTACATCACCAGGTGGCAGCCCCGGGGTTGGTCATAAATACAAAGATGATATTGAACCAATTTTACGTAACGTTCCTGGTGTCAGCCATTCCTTTGCAGAAAACTCAGACGATTTCCGACCCACGAAGCCAGGTAGCAGCCCCGGCGCTGGACATAAAAGAGCAGAGCCAAATGCATAGACATGTCCAGAAAAACACAAGTTTGTTGCACCTTGTATGTACTGTAAATTCCCTGTGGCAGGTTCAAAGGTTGCTGAGGCATCCGTATGTTAACTTTCATTAGATTTATAAAGTAAACTCTCTTTATGAGAGTGATATGTTGTATTGTAAGTAAATAAAGTACCCACAAGTGGTCATTGCAAGCTTAGCTTATTGTGTGTAATAATATTTTCTGCATGCCTCTCTTTAAATGTATGTGTATGTATATATAGTTTGTGTGCGTGTTTACGTGCAAACCATAATTGTCAGTCACCATCAAAATATAAGTGAACAAAAGGTTAAGCAAGATAAATAATGTATTGTGGAAAACATCAAATCTACTTCAGAAAGCCAAGAAAGGTCTAATTACTTTCTGTTAAACCCATGCACTCCACAATGATAAAAAGGCAAAACAAGCCAAGATAATTATAGTTCAGTGGTAAATACTTTCTGACTTCAGAAATATAGCAACCAAATAATAATAATAATAATAATAATAATAATAATGTGCATTACCAGAAATTGTATAAATCAAAAGGAAAAGTTGAAGATCCATCTCAAATTACACGAGTAATTACTTTCTTCTTCTTCCTTTTTTCCATCTAGGGAGAAATTTAAATTTTTTCATTAATTCCATAAATATTCAAATCATATCATTTGGAAGAGGAGCAACAGCTCTTAACAAATTATAACTACTACTCAAACACATCACCAAGTTAAAGAATTGATTGGAGCTCAATCAAATCCATGTCATGAGTCGATCAAGTTACCAGCAATATTGACCTATACAATATGCAGTGACATTAGGTTTCTTGCTTCAGTCCACACTTGGCCACTGCAACTAATGCCAAAGGTTACATATGCAACACCCCCACCCCCACCGCCCCCCCCCCCCCCCCCCCCCCCCCCCCAAAAAAAAAGCAACAATACTCTTGATTAACATCAACTACAACCACAGAAGGTAATGACCATTTAATTAGAATCTTTGTTTTGATCAAAACTTGATTCGTTTAATTATTGTGTTCTAGTGACAAGAATATGCCTCAAAGCCATGCCATTAGTTATTTTGAAGATTTTATTAAATTAAACATGGGCATAAGTTTATAGTACCCTAACAGACCTAGGATCTAAAGCATCACATTATCATAACTAAAATATGAGGCGAGGCTACACTCTCTTCTTCCTTTTCTCCTCTTCATCTCAAGCAATGAAATCCAAAAATCAAAAATCAAAGTGCTCTAAATTTATTCAATCTTTAATCCCTCTTCATATGATATTCTTTTTTCTTTCCATTTTTTCCTCTCTTTTTGTGTGTTTTCATCTCAAGCAATGAAATCCAACAATCAAAAATCAAAGTGCTATATATTTATTCAATCTTCAATCCCACTTCATATGATCTCTCTCTCTCTCTCTCTCTCTCTCTCTGTTTTTAATTTTACCTTCCAAAATTTAGATCTGATTTACATAGTTGTGGATTTTGTTTTTTAATTTTTCTCCCTTTTCTTCTTTTTCTATTCTTTATGGTAAAAACTTGTGTTGTGTTTTGATATTAATACCACATGAATTGAGACATTTGTTTACAGAATTGCGATCTCCGTGCTTCAGTCTATTTATATATTTGGATTTACTCTCTCTCTCTCTCTATACATATATATATATACATATATATATATATTTGAGCCATGGAGAAAACAATACTTGCTTTAGCATGTACATACATGAAGACTAATTTTCTTGATTATATGGCATAGTTAATGTAGATGCTTATATTTTATAAAAAAAATCTTCTTCACAAGAGAAATGGAAATTTTTTTAAAGAATGGATGGGAAAAATAATTGGGTTAATGTGTCATGCATGGCGACAAATTCTGTACTCAGAAATTGTTCAGTATAATCGCAACTTGGAATTATTCAGGAAAAAAAATCAAGGATTAAGAGAACATTTCAGGAGAACTTTTAAAAGAGAAAAATACATATATTAAAAACATGAGATCTACATTTACCTGGAACAATTTAAGGATTTAAAAAATAAATAAAAATAAATAAATCTTCATGAATATTTGTGATATAAAAATTAATATATATAATTGCTCAAATAAGCATAATAGAAACATATGTTCTTTTGATGAAAAACAGGGACAAATCGAAAAGTTTTGAAACTAGTGACTATGTTGTAAAGATGATGTGCTAAGGTTGAGGATATAACACGATTAATAAATAGACCATGTTAAAGATGACTCAAGTTATGGAATGTGATACCATACAGAACAAAACCAAAATGGCAAGATGTGGAAACTGGATCCTCCAGAGCACAAAGGAGGGTGGAGATCACTCTTGAGAGAGAGTGGACCCAACGGGCATAGTGAACCCCACTGCCCCTAGTGTGATCTCCACCCTCCCGACGGTCATCCAGTGCACATGAGAGGATCCGAATTCCTAATTTCAGATCAGGCATTCACAAGACTAACATAGCTTAGTCCACCAAATAAATAAATGGTATAAATAATAAAGTTGGATTTATAACTAAAGTAGCCATGTGGGGAGTGAATACTAAAGATTATGCCCAAAAAAACATGCAAATGGGGCAAAGCACAACCCTCACCTCACGTTTAAACAAATTTGGGGCCACTAACTTAAAAAAAGGCAAACTTTTCAGGATGGACAAGAAGAATGCACACATATATATAAATAAATATATCATGAGAGATATAATCAAACAGCACATGGTACCCAACAGCTCTGAATATTTACTTTTCTGATTTTAGATTAAAAACAGTTTTGTGATTATAATTTATTTAATACAAATAAAGAACGTGTTGAATTGCTAAAAAGTAAGTTAAATTCAAAACCTAAACCTCAAACATTGAGTCAAAATTCATAGAGAAGAGAAATATATATATACACACACACACACACAACGGGGAGAGAGATTGTGTGCGCAATCTAAAGATACCAACTAATCATCAGAATCATCATCATCAAAATCATCATCAATAAACTGAAATACAAATACAAAACCCTAGCTGAAACAACAAGAACTGATGATTGAAGACGCACCTGTCAATGCAAGTTCTGCAAACACAGTCTCTTACGCACTATAATTCATTTCTCACTTATGATTCTCCATGGTTGGTTCTATTTCACTCGGAGTCGGCCCTAACAACGATGTCGTTTGCTGAACATACTATTCAACCAACTTATAAGTTACTCCTAAGTAAAAAATTATTAATTCAAATTTGATAATATATTAGCCATAAATTTTGATCGATTCAATAATAATTCAATTTGACTGAAAAAAATAAAATCCTATTTTCTTCCCTCCCTTTGTCTTTTCAAGGCTCTTTATTTTATTTTATTTTTAACAAAGAGGTAAAATATCTAATTTTCTTATATATTTTTTTCATATTTTATTTGTCTTAACCTTTTTATAGGTTTTTTTTTGAGAAAATTACGTATAAATGGAGTCAAAGTTTCATATTTACTTAGAGACTGAGTCAAAATTCCATATTTCTCTAAAATGGATTGCTGAAGTGGCACATGATTTTTTACTGTTTAAAAAATTGTGGTGCCTAAAATGTCATTCCCTAACAAAAAAGTAGTACCTTCAGTTCAAAAAAGTAGTACCTTCGGAGAAAAAGTAGTACCTTTGCGAGTGTTTAAAAAATATGGTACCTGGACGCCAAAAAGTAGTACATTCAGTTCAAAAAAGTAGTACCTTTGAAGAAAAAGTAGTACCTTCGCGGAAGGGTATTTTAGGCATCACAATTTCTAAACAGTAAAAAATCATGTGCCACCTCAGCAATCCATTTTAGAGGAAATATGGAACTTTGACTCAGCCTCTAAGTAAATATGGAACTTTAACTCCATTTATATGTAATTTTCCCTTTTTTTTTTCCCTCGTCATTGTACGCTGAGATTAAATTATTATTTTTGTATTTATTTTTATAAATTTCACTCTTAATGATCAGATATCGAACTAAATTATAACTTTCATGGATAACCTGCAATACAAGTGTTGTATGCATACGACGGTCCTCATCACCCGCATCCATTCACACATGAGCGATGTGAACCGTCAAATGCAGCACAACACAAATGCGGTAGTGCAGAGAATCCAAACCCGATAACAAGTCCAATATGAATTCATTTATATTATAGCTTAAATTATCGGGTATGGGTAGATCTGTAGTTGCTCCTTGTATTCATTTAGTCTTATTGATGCATAAAAGGTTGTTGAAAATTTTGGAGCCACTTTGGACCATCAAAAGTTCAAACAGACATGTTGGCCAGTTTTTTTGAGATGATTTCAATGAATCCGTTTTGACCTGCAAGGACCTTAGTTTGATTGGAAACGCCTAACCCACAAAAATCAACTTCTTTGCTGAAGTTGGGCGCCTTTCGGCTGAATTTAATCGTTTAGGATTCAGGAATTTCATTTTTCCAATATTGAATATTTAGGGATTTTTGTTAGAAGACTAAACGAATTCGAATTGATTTTTTTTTTTTTTTTATATTTAGTGGTTTTAGTAATTAGGTTTCTTTCCTCATTTTTACAAAACTTTTAAAACAAATTTGTTTTTGAGCAGTTTCCTTGAGGTGCAATTTTCCTTATGTTTTTAAGGATTTTTTTTATGCTATTAGGATTTTTTTAATTATACGTACATGTAGAGCAATTATTAATTCATTTATCAATAAAATATCAGATTTATCTGCCAATTCTCTTTTTCCTTATGGATTCAAAGTACTCTACCTTGTGGATTCAAGCTGGTAACCCTCATTCGTTATGAACGTTTGATTTGTTTATGTTACATCACTTATTGTATGCACGGATAGATCTACAGGTCTTAGAGATGCCTCACTGAATTTTTTTATTATATACTCTAAATTTTTATTTTTTTGTATCATATACCCATAAAATTTTAACATTGCCCCTGCTAAATTACATAAAAATGTAAGATTATTTATTCATTGTGTGGTCAACATGATTTGGACATGTTATATATTTCATTAATTAGTAGTTAAGTAAATAGATATCAAATTAATATTATTTTATTTGGTCAACTTATAAATTATCTCTTTGGTAATTAATTATTAGTGAAAAGTAGAATTAAGGTCACTAAAAGGACTGGTCCTCTCTATGCCATTATAAAAGTGCACATTCTCTATCAATTATGTACGTTAATAAAACAACATGCATAAGTTTTCACACTTTTGTCTATTGTTTGGAATTGCAGCTTAGTTCGTTGTTAGAGGATCTCAACGTTGGACTTGATCTCAACAAGATTTACTATTATGGATCGAGATAAATATATATCTAACTATATATTTATGCATTATAGGTATGTAAAAACAATAAAATTCTAAGATGTTAGAGTTCATATTTATTTGTGACTAATAATTTACATGAATTATTACAATTTATATATATAAAAAATCCTACTATATAAGTTTGTCCCCTCATACATAATTTTCTAGCTTAATTGGTGGACAAAACCAACCCTATTGTATTAAAACTAGCTGGTGCCTCCTTGTACTTTTCCATTTCTTTTAGCTTTTTGCTGTCACCAGCCGTCTTTAACATGCAGCCGCAAAGTTCAAAAAGGAAGGATTTGTTGTGATCACATTTCGGGAAAAAAAAAAAGGAGGTTCAAAAGGCGAATCTCTTGATGTATATATATATATATATTAATTATGGGAAGTTGAGATGTATGTTGAGATGTATATGTCTAAACATTTTTTTAAGTCATAGTTTAACCCCATGCTGCAAATTAAGTCACAGATAAAATTCCATGTGCAGCCTACCTAAGCTTTTACAGTTGTGATTTACATCTTTTGCTGCTACTTGCTAGTAGCCAATATATATATATATATACATATATATACACTGATATACACACAGCCATACAAATACAATCAATTTATTAAGCTCTAATGAAAGAAGGCCGTTCAGTTAGTGCTTAGTGGTGCGCATGGAAGAAAAAAAGCCAAAAGAATCTCTCACCATATTCTTGGGGCATTGTGAACTGTGTTAGTACCAACTTGTTTATTAATTTACTTGAACAGAGGAATACACTCACTGACTGACACCATGTGTCATTTTTGAAAAATATCCTGGGAAACATAAGAAGATGGATTGGAAAATTGGGTTTGGTTTGTTGTTATTCAATTTATTATGATAAGAATTAATAATATTCCATTAGAGCCGATTGATACTGTTCAACTTAGTCTGTCAAATGAGATAATTAAGTGCATAAAATCCTCTCCCGTCATGATTTCTTACCGTCCCTACGGTTGGTGAATTCCATCACTATCACTAGTGAATTTTGCGGAAACAATAGAAAATCATTATTGGAGAGAATTTGGATAAGCCATATAAGTTACACAATCCTGCAACATATATTGTTGGCTTGGGTGAATGAGGCAATCAGCTAAACCCTTGGTTATTTGGAAAAAAGACCCATTAATTTTGGATAAATTACAGTGACTTCTCTTGAGGTTTCATTAATATACACTGACATTCTCTCTTGTTTGTTAAATTACACTTACCTCTCTTAAGATTTGTATGTAATTAACACATGCACACCTCCACTCGTTAATGGTCAACGACAAAAAATGCTGATGTCAGCAATTTTGTGACTTCCATATTTCAATTTTATCCTTGGAAGATTTATTTATTGCAATAAAATACAACATATATACATATAAGCAGGATAGAAACGTAATTACAAACCAATAAAATTGAAATTTGGAAGTCACAAAATTGCTGACATCAGCATTTTTTGTCGTTGACCATTAACGAGTGGAGGTATGCATGTGTTAATTACATACAAATCTCAAGAGAGGTAAGTGTAATTTGATAAAAAGGGAGGGAGGTCAGTGTATATTGACAAAACTTCAGGGAAAAGTCAGCATAATTTACCCTTAATTTTTTTTGTAATGGGTTCCATTATGATTTTTCTTTTTTTACTAAAAAAAAATGAAAAAAGAAAACAAAACTCAACTAATTTTTACGTGTTTGCTACAAATATTTGTCAAACAATATTTCTAAGTAATAAAAATTTATGGTCTAGTAGTATCTACTCTCTTTTCAAATTAATCAAAAGATGAAGGGTTCAACTTTTTTCAAGAATATTGTTGGAGATCTTTGCCAAGGTACATTAAATATAAAATTTTCAATATCTTGTACTTCTTGTGCTTCTGCTTCTCTCACACATTTTCTTATTCGATCTTGGAGTAACATGCATGATATTCTTACTTACCAAAACGATACATGCATGCATGATATTCTTAAACTCTCTTGTGCACCAAAGAAACAGAAAATACATAATATTTGTAGTATAAATAAAAACTTTTTGCGAGCTAAGCTATGGAGTATCTAGTGTTCTTGTATGGCTATTTAATTTAATTTAATGGCATCTAAAAGATTTTGAACATATTGATGTCCACCACCAATTTTTTTCTTACTATGTGGAATCTTAATTCCTTGATGTTTGGACCTCACATGCTTCACTTCTTTATTAGCCTTTATAAATACCAAGGAAGGAGAGGAATTGCAAGTATGTTCCTTCCTTCCTTCTCCTCGATCCACCCTCTCTTGTGATTCAAACCTAGACTTCGAGCTTGATCGAGTACGATCGTTTGAGTATAGTTGGTGTACTGTTTTAGTTCCTATATATCATCAAGCTATGACTAAGTTCACTTGTACTTGTTTGTTTTTTCTTCTCTTGATCTTCTCTAACGAAGTTTTTCGTATCGAAGGAAGGAATGCGAAGTTTGGGAAGAAGTTAAAGCATGTGAAAGGCTTGAAACTTACTGCGAAAATAAATTCAAGAGAGGCAAGTAAAAAAGTTGCAAGCCCTAGTCAGTTCCGACCTGGTTTTAGAACTACGGATGAAGGATTTGTTGAAGCTTTCCGGCCCACAACGCCCGGCCATAGCCCCGGTGTCGGTCACTCCAATCATGATTAAGGCATTGCAATGTATTATGCATCTAGATGTTTATTGTTGTACTTTGTCATCCTTAAGTTAGGTATTTCAATTTCCATTTTAATTAAGGTGTATGTATTTCATTTCTAGTTTAGAATTTAGATAGTATGTATCGTTTGTATTCAGTGTCTAATTTAAATTTGAATATATATGTTTCTGGTTATTAGAATGTAATCTCTCTCTCTCTCTCTCTCTCTCTCTCTCTCACACACACACACACACACACACACTTATTCTAGCTTAATTAGCTCCTATAACTACTTAATCAATTTTTTGACAGTAAAGCCCTAAATGCATGTTGACATATATATTTTTCTATGTTTTAGAAGCTTTTTTTTTTTTTTTTAAGCTTCTCTTACCATATATGGATGGAAATACTAATAAGATTCTCAAGTAGGATTTTTGTTCGGCAAACAAGTTCTCTCTCTAGTAGCTAGGTATAGGGTACGCGAGCAAGGCATACCACTCCATTGGAATGCCCTGCTAATGAAAATTTAACAAATAAGATTGTGGAGAGCAGCTTTTATTAGTTGGCGGTGGCTGGGATCAAGGTTTGTGAACGTATGGTGATTTTTTATTGGCCGGGCATACCAATAACATGACATGTCCCGATTCACCAAATATGTTCTCAGTTAGTGGGCACATGTATTTTAATTTTAACATGCATTTCATCCTGCATCGTTCCTTTCAATGGAACATTAATTGCTGCAACGTAGACCATATGCCCATGTCCTGCACGCCCAATGCTATTCTATCTCTTTTGTTTGGACAAAAAAATAGAAATATATATCTATTGCTGCTAGGTGACCAATACGTGTGTATATAGTATACACTAGAGATGTGTACAAACATGTAGTGAGAGTTTGAGTCAATTCAGAAATCTTAAGTATTGGAACTACAAGAAAGCAGCTAATTAAGATGGCTCAAGTGACAACTTTTTTTTAATGTTTGGTTTTTTTAAAAAAAAAAATGAGAAGGAGAAAAGAAAAGAAAGAAAAGGAAGAGGAATGAATTCCCCTCCCAAGTAGCAAGGAAGCTTCTTTGTAGTTTTATTATTATTTTTGACTATTTATTTCAACGTTCCATAATTCACCACCGAACAAATAATGTTTTATAATTAATAGGAGCTGTGGAGGCGTTTGGATTTGTTTTGAGTGTATAAATAAGGAGGCTTGTTAATTACTCTCTCCCTTGTTGAGGAAACTTTTGTGTATGAGGAATTTGATTTGTGCTGTGAAATGAACCTCTACGATAGCATAACACTTGTGCTGCACTACTGAGAAACCTCGGTCCGCTCTCACATGACTGCCCATCTTTTCCATGCATGCATTTCATCTCAAGAATGGTGGGTATTCGTCGTGAACTTGAATGACCTTCCCGGAAATGATTTCAACACCATTTTCAAGTCTTTATTGCCAAGTTACCAACAACAAATGCTTAAAGGATGATCTTTAGCACCCCATTTGATCTTTGCTCCCCATCCATGAGAACCCCCCTGAATCGTTGCTCTAACCACCTCAAACCTCCTTTCACCTTGCTTTCTCGCTCTAATGTGTTACCCAACCATGGCCATAATGCTGTTCCCTGCACTGATACCCACCCAACCAACTCCCATTCTCACCTTACTCCTCTCAAAACTAAACCATCAACCTCATCCAAACCACCGCTCCACCCTGCTTCCAACGCACCAAAGGCTCCTGCCAATCCATTGTCGTCTCCCCAAGCCCCTAAGTCCCCCACCATGAAGCAAATGTGGGAAGCACGTTTACGTCCAACCACCAACTTTCAGCTCCATGATCCCCAAAATATACTTTAAGGCATCAGCATCAACGATACTCAATGCATGATTGATGAAATCTACAGACTTAGAGTTGCCATTGCAGAGTTCAGGAATGGTACCACCCAGTCCAGGCTGCAAGAGGAAGTTGATTGGCTCAGAGATCTCCTGGGTATAGCCAATTCACGCAACGCTGAGCTTCACAAAGAATTGATCTCACTGCATAGGTTTCTCTTTAAGGACAATGATCCTCATCTCCTACCTGACTCAAACCCCCATCCTCCAACCAATGAACCTCCCTCTACCCATCTTATCCCCCAAGCCAAACAGCAATCTGATTTTCCAAAATTTAAAACACCCATCACATCCCATCCAACTGACACTCCACCTCACCCTGCAACTACTTTATCCCAGAACCATAACAATGCACAACCTACTTTAGTTTTACACAATGGTTCATCTGAAAACACCACCCCTTTACCCGTTGCACAACCCCAGGCTAATATCCAAATTTCAAACATACACAAGATCCCAAACACCCCCTCTCCAACCTTACACAACCATCCAAACACTGATATCCCTAACCTCACCCCGCAAGCCCAAAACTAGGCCAATCATCCACCACCCATCTCTGGACACATTCCAAGAAACTTAGAACTAAGTGCTGCAGGTTCAGAACATCCTTCTAAACGCCCTACCTGGGCATCAGTGGTCAAGAACCCACTTCCCAAGCTATCCCTTAGCTACCATCAACACACCAACCCTGGTGAGTGCCTCATTTCACCTCCTGATATTGAGTCTGTAGGGTTGTCTTCAATGAAGTCTAGTCTTCTTGGTTTCTTTGTTCATAAGAGATTACCTTTTGGAATGGTGCAATCCATTGTTGGTGATCTATGGAAAGACAAAGGGCTATTGAAAGTTACAAGCTCAACCAAAGAGCTATTCGAATTCCATTTTTCATCCTCTGATATGTGTAACTTGGTCCTTACTGAGGGGCCTTGGTTCTTTGGAAACAAACCTCTTATCCTAAAATCTCGGGACTCAGACTTCAGTGTTGATCATGGAATTTCATCCCTTCCTATATGGGTCAAATTCTTTGGTATTCCTTTACATTACTAGACTGGACCAGGGCTCAGTTTTGTGGCAAGTGCTGTGGGCAAACCACTTTTTGCTGATGAATTTACAGAGAACAAAACCAAAACTAGATTTGCTAAGCTCTGCTTTGAAATGAACAACAAATCCTCATTCCCCAACACCATTAAATTGAAACTCAGCTCTGGGAAGACGACCACCATTAGAGTAGAATACCAATTCTGCCCACCAATTTGTGCATCTTGTCATTGCTTTAGACATACTTCTCATTTATGTCCTACTTCATCTTTCCCTCTCTAACCCACTACCTCAACAGATTGGCAATTAATCCCTTACACTCATCAGTCCCACATAAAGGCCCTGAACCCACCATCCCTCCCACCTCAGTCAACCAAAAAGAATGTTGTCACACATTTCTTCAGCAACGATGATAAGCTCATCATTGATTTCTCCCCACTGGGACCATTACCTACCTATAATCCATCTTATGTTGCTCCTGAAACTGGCAGCCCATCGCACTCCCTTAATTCTTTCTCAGCTTTATCAGGTTCTGAGGAGAACATATCAACTACTGAATCTTCCTCTTCAGCTGAAGAATCCTTCTCTATAGCTGAGGAACCCTCCTCTGACACCCCACTCCTGTCTATGATCAAGAAGAAGAAGAAGAAAACCCTTAAGGGTCCTTTCCAGCCAAAGAAAGGGATTGCTATCCCATGTGGTAAACTCCTCAAAACTGTCAAATGGTCGTAGCAACTTGGAATATCAGAGGCTTGAATAGCCTCAAAAAACAGGAGGAGGTCGAGGACCTAATCAGGGACAATAAGGTAGATGTGTTATCCATCATTGAGACCAAAGTCAGTGTGGTCAATGTGGATCTGATCCACAATTTCTTGGCCAACTCTTGGAATATCTCTCACAATTATCAGCATTCTCCCTTGGATAGAATTTGGATACTTTGGAATCATAATTATATTGAACTCAAAATTTTACACTCAACTAGACAACTGATCCACTACCATGCCACCATTTTGAGTTCAAGGACTTCTTTTTACATCTTCTTTGTGTATGGAGCCAACTCAGCTGCTGAAAGGAAAGGTTTGTGGAGCAGCATTACAAGTATCTCCACCAATCTCACCTCATTACCATGGATGCTAGCTGGTGACTTCAACATTATCCACTCTCCTCATGAAAACTTTGGTGGATCCAATAGAATCACCCAAGCTATGAGAGAGTTCAGGCAGTGTCTTTATGATAACAACCTTGAGGACCTCAACTTCACTGGCCTTTTGTTCACCTGGACTAACAAAAGCACAGGTGTGGCCAATATCTCTAGGAAACTGGATAGAGTTCTGATTAATGGAGCATGGAACTCAACCTTTCCATCTTCTACCTGCCATTTCCATCCTTATGGTCTCTCTGACCATTGCCCTATGGTTGTGAACCTAGGCACTCCCTCTCCCACAAGGAAGATCGCCTTCAGATTTTTTAATTGTTAGAGCAATCATGACAATTTTCTGCCAATTGTTAAGGCTGTTTGGGAGAGCCCAGTTAGAGGTTTCACCATGTTTCAAGTTATAACCAAATTGAAAAACCTTAAACAACCTTTCAAGCACCAGTTAGCCACTTAATATAGTGATATCTCTAAGAAGGTCCATGCTGCTAAGGAGAAATTATCCAACTGCCAAGTTAATCTTGACAGCCTTCCAAATGACCCCTCTCTCAGAATGCAAGAAAAAAAGCTTATCTCTGATTACAAGGAACTCAAGGTTGCTGAAGAACTCACTTTCAAACAGAAGTCTAGAGTGCACTGGCTCAAAGTGGGTGACTCTAACACTACTTTCTTTCACAAGTCCATGGTCTCTAGATTCAACAGGAACAAGATTACAAGCATCACTGATTCCAATGGTAACCTTCTTGAAACTGAATCACTTATAAAACAAGAGGCACTCAATCACTTCCACAATGATTTGGGTACTAGCTCACATGTCTATCCTGGAACTACCCATCTATCACAATTCATTAACCAAACCATCAATGCCAGTTTCATCCCTAACCTTATAGCCATTCCCTCAAATGAAGATATCCACAAATGTATGTTTTCCTTGAGCAATGACAAGGCCCCTGGACCTGATGGCTTTAATGCAGCCTTCTTCAAAAAAGCATGGCCTATTGTAGGCCCTGATGTAACCCTTACAATCAGAGAATTCTTTGTTTCTGGTAAGCTGTTGAAGGAGGTCAACACTTCCTCTATATCACTGGTCCCCAAATCACCCAACCCTTCCACTCTCAATGACTTCAGACCTATATCATGTTGCTCCACCATATATAAATGCATCTCCAAGCTTTTAGCCAACAAAATCAAGCCCCTTTTACCCACCATCATTAGCCCTTCACAATCAGCTTTCATATAAGGCAGATGCATTGATGATAGCATTCTCCTTGCTCAGGAACTCCTTAATGGATACCACAAGTTCTCAAGCTCTCCTAGGTGCACACTCAAAATAGACTTGAGGAAGGCATTTGATTCCATTTCCTGGGTTTTTTTTGTTGGATACTCTGAAGTTACTTGGGTTTCCTGATTTATTCATCTCTTGGGTGAACTCTTGCATTACCACTACCTCTTTCACTATCTCAATCAATGGTGAGTTCCATGGATTCTTCAAGGGAGCAAAAGGTCTCAGGCAAGGAGATCCACTCTCTCCCTTCCTTTTTGTCATTGCGATGCAAGTCTTTTCATCCATTATTGACTCTACTATTGCCTCTAACCCATTCAAGTTTCATTGGAGGTGTAAGGAACTTGGCCTCACTCATCTCATCTTTGTTGATGATGTGATGCTTTTCTGCCATGGTAGCCCTCCCTCAGTCCAATCCCTCCTCTTAGCAACAAATATCTTTGCTAATGTTTCTGGTCTCCGTGTCAACCACAACAAAAGTACCGTCTTTCTTACTGGGGTGCCACCAAATGTCGAGTCTGAAATCCTTGACCTTGTGGGTTTTGAGAAAGGGTGCCTTCCAATCAGATATCTAGGTGTGCCACTTATATCCACTATGTTGAAGGCACATGATTGCAAAGCTCTCACTGATAAGATCACATCAAGAATTACTCACTGGACAAGCAAGTTTCTTTCTTTTGCAGGAAGCTAGACTTCAGCTTATAAAATCAGTCCTCCATAGCATATAAATCTATTGGAGCTCCAAATTCATTCTTCTAATGTCCATAATTAATGAACTCACATGTATCTTTAGGGCTTTTTTATGGTCAGGCCCAGAACTTAAAAAACATGGGGCAAAGGTTGCATGGCACTACATCTGCCTTCCCTCAAGGGCTGGAGGTCTTGGAATTCCATCTTTACATTCATGGAACAGAATAGCCATTCTTAAGCATCTCTGGAACATCATCCAGGCCAAAGAAGGTATGTTATGGATTAATTGGGTTAACACATACCTCCTTAAAGGAAGGAGTATTTGGGAGGTTGGCATCCCTAACCAGTGTTCATGGACCTGGAGAAAACTTCTTCAACTCAGACCAGCCATTAGACCCCTTGTCAAATTCGAAATTGGAAATGGTATCAATACCAAATTCTGGTACGACCGTTGGTCTAGTCTTGGCCCTTTACATCTGAAATTGCCTCCACACCAACATATACCCCATTCCTTTGATGGTAGAACCACTGTAAGCAAGTTTATTACAGGTTCAACATGGTCCTTTCCAAGAGCAATCACCACACTCATCCCTCAACTCACACAGCACAGTTCTCTCCCTAATCCCAATCCTGCCTTACCTGATAGAAAGCTATGGATTCCTTCACCAAATGGTAAGTTTTCTATTAACTTTACCCTGAAATTTCTCTCTAGACACATACCTTCTCTTCCTTGGACAAAACTGGTGTGGTCCAAACCAATGGTTGCCAAACACTCCTTCATTCTCTAGCTAGCTGTCCAATGTCAGTTATCCACCAAAGACCGTGACTGCACATCTCACTTGAACTCCCCAAATCTCTGTCCCTTGTGTGATTCCATGCCAGAGTCACATAACCACCTTTTCTTTCAATGCTCCTTCCACTCTCCCATTTGGACATTCATTCAAGCACGTTGTGGATTCCATGTTCGGCCATCTTGTTGGAATGAATTGGTTGCTTGGGCATCGCATCATTGGAAGAAGAATGCATCTGACTATAGAAGTTCCATATCCAGACTGGCATTTGCAGCATTTGTATATAATGTCTGGTGTGAGCGCAATAGGCGTATTTTCCAAAGGAAGAGAATCTCCTCAAACTCACTGCTCTCCAGAATCATTGAATCAGTTCGATTAAAGCTGATGGCTGATCCTCCCATGGATTCCCCAGTCAACAGAAGCATCCTCACTAATTGGGATATTCCTTGGTCCATCTTACGTCCTCCTCCTAGGCCACCGGATTGGTCCCCAAGTATGGTGGAACTCCACTTGCTGCTAACTGCTGTGTACCGGAACGGTGATGGAAACTTCATCATGATTGAACCCCTGTTTGTTGCTCTTTGGGCTAGTTGTCGTACTATGGTTGTTTATCCTTGTACCCCTATCTTGGGCTTTTGTTAGGCCCACCTACTGGTCCTCCTAGCCTCTCTCGGGCTTACTGTACTTCCACTTATTCAATGGAATTTAACATTTATTTTCCAAAAAAAAAAACTTTTGTGTATGAGGTTCATATTGATTGTGATTATGTGATTTGTTTGAATTTTTTATTAATCATCTCTCTTTGTGCAAAAAATAAAAAAATTCAAAGAAACGAATTCTTTTTTTTTTCCGTTAAAGGTAAGCTTGTATATAAGAATGAGGAATTTAGAGTGAGCCCCAAATGGGGAAGACCAACAAAAAAGATGCTACAACCAAAACAAAATTTGAAACTGCTACATACAAAATATTCCATCCATTCAAACTACCACCTTCACAGCAGCAGCAGCAAATATTGTCTACATAGCCTCACCGCAGTATTCCAATAGAGCTTTCTCATCAACATAGCTCAGGGTAGGAGCAAGGTTTGTCCGCATGGTGTGGAACATCCCTCCTGCTGAAATAGAGATTGTAGCTGAATTTTAACTTGAGTGTTGCTAGTCTGGCTCTCACACAGTTTTTGACTTGTGCAGTGACGCTGTGATAGGGTGTTGCTTGGTTATTAAAAGCTCTAGCATTTCTTTCCATCCAAATAAAATACACTGCAGCTCTGGCATTTTAACGAATTCTGATGTTATTAATGAGAAATGAATGATAACATGCTGAATACTACAACGATTATTTATAAAGATAAAAAATAAATAAAAAATAAAAAGAAGGAAAAAAATCCTAAAAAAAATACTAAAAATAATTCAATTTGGCACCGTTTTTAAAAATTACAAAAAAATAAATTCCTAATTAATTACTAAGTTAGGCTAACTACCAAATTTTAGATAAGTACGAATCCGTTTAAACCTTTTATAAAATTTTGAAATATTCGACAATCTTTCCATATAACACCAAATTTGGCTGGAAAAGATGTGTCCAAACTAATAGAATAGAGCATAGCAATGAGCATTAGTTTGAGTTTAAGTTGTTTTTTGTCGAAAATAAATCTACCCAGACACTAATCATCGAAACTGTACTAAAAATCAATCTACATAACGAAATTCGGGTATGGATCTACTATGGGCTTAGTGTGGACAACCGCCCCGACTAAATATTTTTTTATTTTTATATTATATACTCATTAAATATTTATTTTTTTGTATTATATATTTATAAAATTTTAAAATTACCCCACTGAAATTACAGAAATCCCTACTATATACACGTTTGTCCAATCTCACATAATTTTTCTAGGTCGGGCACTGTCTAAACATGTGATAGCTTGTGTTCCTTTCCCTCATTTAATTACTGTATAGAAGTCGATCACCAACCGCAACTAATAAATAAAGGAAAATAGAACATGCCACAATGGAATCTGTGATGAGTGGAGGTACTGAGCAATCTTCAAACCCCTGATCTTGGTCGGCTCAGTGTTTCAAATGTTCGTATGTTTGTGTGTGTATATACTGTGTGTGTTTGTCTATATATATATATACAAACCCACAACCGACCCAGTTAGATCCCTCAAGCTGGGGAGACCACTTTTTGATTTTATTACTCCATTTTTGCCATAAACTGCAAGGAATCTATTACATTTGGTGGCTAATAATCATTGTAGCAGAGCTCACAAACTTTCTAAAGGGTATATATATATATAGGAACTGCAAAAAGGTAATGTAGGCCTCTGCCTGTAAGCCTGTAAAGTTGAGCTTTTCTTACCCTAGAAAAATAAAGGAGAATATAATGTAGTTATATATGGTGGAGCGATCGTGCATAGAATATAGTAATGAATGGTGGGGAGTACGTACTTCAATATCTACTACTATACTTTAAACCAATTGCAACCCTCGAGTGCATTCAAAGGTTACACAGTAGGGGGGGGAAAAGTTTACAAAATGAATAAATCAGATTGAAGATCCAATTACCTTTTTTTTTTTTTTTTTTTTTTTTTTTTTTTGCGGTAAATCAAACACAATCAAAGAATCGACAGAAAATATAGAATCATGGATTACACAAATTAAATACAAAATTTTTCAAAGTTTGACTTGTAACTTCTTAATTACATCCCCACGGTAAAAATCGGTGAAGAGTTTAAGAAGTAACAGGATTACAAGTTTAAAACTCCCAACCCTTTGTCTTTCTCTCACAAACTTTCTCGACTTTCAATGTTCACTCTCTCTTGAACACTACAAAGCCCAGCATTTCGGTTACAAAGGCTACTAGAATTCGGCTCCAAAGAACCATAAAAACAAAGCACAATAACTATCAAAATGAAGCTACACCTCAACATGATGGATGTTTATGTAATGAGAGATCATTAAAATGTCTGTAATTAAGTGATCAAATTTGAGTTTTAGAACTACCTAGTTTTATTTTTTCTCGAGGGCTTATTTGGGAACCATAATTACTTTGTGACCCAAAACAGAAGTAATATTTCTGTTTTGAGATGTGTTCAATACTATTCGGAAACATGTTTGGTATCGTATGTTTGTTGCAAGATTATTTGACACGTAAATCTTGTATTTTGTGTATCATTACTTTCTTAATTTTTTTTTTTTTTTTTTTTGAATCTCCATGTCCAATTGTCCATACCCTAACGGCTGCCCCAACATGGGCAGGGGAAAGCAGAACATAGAGAACTAGCAAAAGCTAATGAGGTAGTGTAATCTTTTTGTTCACGGTTGTGTTAAACTCTAAAACAAGCCATCCAATTTTCCTCTTCATTCATACGTACAACTGATAAACCCTAAAAAAAAGCCGTCCAAATCCCCTTTTAATTAATTTCCTTTACTTTGCTCATCTTTTGTCTCTGGAATCTTCCCATTACTGTGGACCTTCACATGCATGCTTCTTAGCTATTTTCTTGTATAAGCGGTACAAGAGGTGGTCCTCGTGCCTTTTTCATATCCTCAAGTACCTTTACTGTAAAAGCAGTAGTAGTAGTGGTTCATACTTGCCTGTGTATTCAAATGGTAAAATAGATTCAGGAAAAATAATTTTTTTTTATATATAGTGCATTTGCATGGGGAATGCAAACAAAGTTTTGACAGAGTATCCCTACAATCCTAGGCTGTGAACCAACACATTGACCTGATTTATCTGTATATTATATCTAAAGAATCTCCCAGTGGTGAGGACCCATACATGGTTCTTTCAGCTCTATAAGTACCCAGGAGATGGAGAAGTCCAGCATCAAGCTTTTCTCTCTGTCTCTCTCTCTCTCTCTCTATCCCTCTCTCTCTCCATCTCTCTCGCATCCCCCCTCCTTAATTCTCCCCCTCTTCCTCTCTCTCTCTCTCTCTCTCTATGGCTCAAACTAAGTTAGTATTTGCTAGTGTTTTCCTTGTACTGATTTTTGTCCTAGAAATTCAGTGTAGTGAGGGGAGGAATATTCAACAGCACAACAGCAACATGCAAGGTGACAGCATAAATAAAACAGCTCCGGCGCCACCATTGGCAAAGAGTAAAGCTGTAGACGAGACTCGGCCACCGCCAGCTGGTGACGATTTCAGACCTACAGCCTCAGGTCACAAACCTGGTTTTGGGCATTTCCTTCAAAACTAGGGCTAGGCCGCTAGGCCCGGGGAAACTGTCATAATATGTCTACAAATATATGGCCAGTTGTGTGTGTAATTTATTGTTATATAAAATGGATTTAAGTAATCCCCTATCATGTGTTTATGTAATGACATGTAAATTTGAATTTGAATGTATGTCGCTAGCTATGTAGTTTTCATATAGAGTTGCATTTATTATATGACAATGGTATTCATGGTTTTCTATTTCTTTGTCTGTACAAAACTAAATAAATAATACATAGACTTGTAGAGGTTCTCCTTCCTCTCCATCGTTTGCCCATATGATTGAAAAAAAAAATAAATAAATAAATAAATAAAACACACATTGCCATCAGTTTTATCCTCCATTCTGCTACACCTCACTGGAAAGTAAAAAAGAGGGAATTTAAATGTAATAAACCACCTAAAGCACCACGCTTCCTTTCCATAAATCAAACTATAATTTTCACTATTTTTCCTAGTTTCGCCAATTCTTTTTCTTTACAAGAAATACATCCTCTGAATCTACAAACCTGTGTAACAATCCCCACCCGCATATCAAATACAAATACATACTGATATATTTGAACATAAAGATATATATCCAACTAACATAATATCAGACCTTGTAAATCAAATGAACCTCCATTTTCATGTAGAAACCCTATAGACAATGCAATGTGAACATGAAATTTGCTCCAATACACAGCTCAACCTATTTTAGAAATGAGATGATCACTCCTATAATATAAATTCAATCATTTGAGGCGAAAAAAAAGGTGGCTATACGATTAGTGGACATGACCATTTTGTTTCAATCCATTTCCAAACAATTTTTTTTTTTTGCTATGAGACCTGTTTTACAGACCAACAAAAAATAAATAAATAAAAATAACGTTTATAGCTTTTGCAATTTATTTTTCATAAGTGTATAGCTTTTTGCAATTCCTTGTATTAATTTGCTGCAACTAAAAGGATGAAACTACACAATTTTTACTTCTCTCACACTTTCCTCCACTGGCAATCATAAACAACTCAATTCTACTAAATAACAACTCATTTCAGTGATATATCAGTCACATTGATTAACTTTCATATAACTACATGTATCATGTCTTTTTACTATCTATTTTTAACCTTCCCTAGTCCTTAATGTATATACTATGTCAATCTTCCTCATTAATACAGCTATTGGTCTTCACTGTGTGTGACCAAATCATTGCAGTCGGTGTTTACTCATTTGATCACCAAAGAGTGTTCTACTGTCTCGCGAATACATTCATCTCTAATTTTATTCTTGTCAAAATATTCGTATATTGACCGTGCTAATTTTGTAAACATGCCTTACCCACATAATACTATTTCTTATAATGCATGTTTGGTCTTATTACTATTCTACAGAATTTTTCTTTCAGCTTTATAGCGTACATCAACCACACAAGTCGCCAGTATCCAGGGCCAGTCCCAGTAATTTTTATAGGGTTTGGGGTGGGGGCGGTTAACTAGTGACATGGAAATAAAAATTGTGCTGTGTAATATATTTTCTTTCAGTAGAAGTATTAGTATATATTCGTTAATATAAAAGGATCTAATATTATACTATCTATAAACCAAAAGTATTTCAGAAATACATTATTATTATTATTATTTTCATAATTGGTGTTGCATTGCATGATTATCAAAATCGCGATTCTGAGTCGTAGAATCGCACGATTCTACGATTCAAAATCCAAAATCGTAATAAAATCGTTCAATTGGTAAAATCGGGTGTAGAATCGGTAGAATCGGGGATGTAATCGTAGAATCGTACGATTATACAGGATTCTATCGATTCTACAAATTTCATTATACACTGTCAAAGAGTAACCCCAATTTGTCAAAGACTAACCCTAATTTCATAATACACACCAGCAAAGATTGTTATTCAATCATGAATCATAAAGGTTTCATCACTCCGACTATACTACAGGTGAAGAAAAGAGGGGAATTCACTGGATATTCACAGAAATCAGATTAAAATCACAAAAATAGGCAAAACATGGTACCTTCATCGCTGATCGTCAGTCGCTGGTCTTCGTCGGTCGCTGCTTCATCGGTCGTTGCTCGCAGGTCGCTGATCGCTCCCCTCTGGTCGCCGCTCGTGTCGCTGATCCGTCGCTGCTCCCCTCTTCTTTATCGTTCCTCTTCCTTCACAGACTTTGAAAGCAAAGATAGATACTGACGGAGGATTATTCAGATGACGGAGGATTATTCAGATGTCACGTGGGAAAAAAAAAAATTTATATATATATAATTAATTTAGTTTTCAAAATATTATAAATCTAAATATAATTATTAATATAATATAAGAGTTAATTTAATGTAAAAAATATCTCTTAAATGTCAAATTTTATTCTTGATAAGCTATGTTGAGGTTAGATATATTTAATTGTCTGTTTTAGACTTATTTTTGTTATATTTTATAGGTCTTGCTGTTTAAAAAATTAGTTTTAATTATTTTTTCACAATTTGGTAGAATCTTACCATTCACGATTCCAATTTTACGAAGATCAAAACGATTCTACGTAAAATTCTAATTTTAACAACCTTGTTGCATTGAAAGAAAAAGAAATTACAGGTCCACAAAGGACATACCCTCAGAAGATAAAGACAGCTAAAATGCTGTACTCATAAGAGAAAGTCCATTCCCAATACAGCCAGAACAGAAAGTAAAAATGATTACAACTATAAAGTCATTTCAGAAATAAATTAGATTTATACAGACATAGATCTTAATGTCAGAAATATATTAGGTTTATACAAACATAGATCTTGCTAATTTCATCTTGGATATAAACAAAAATGGACCCCAAAAAAAAATAAAAAAATAAAAAAATAGCTAGCCATGTATTTAGTCAATAATGACATAAATATGTACAAAACAAAATAAAACACCGATCAAATATCTACATCAAAATTGTGCCTATGATCTTTCAGAAAATAAAAATCAATTCTCAACATTTTATTTTTCAATTTTTTTTTTTTAACTGAAATTAGGGAAAGTAGCCAATTTATTAAAATTGAAAAATACCAATTTTTATTTATTTATTTTTTATTATTTGAGATTGACTGTTCAACTGACATTCTAATATGAGTTTCAAATTTTTTTTTTTTCTTTGACTTTTTTCCCCTGAAGGTGGGGAAATTATGAAAAGTTGCCTCATTTATGGATTTGGTCCTTTGGAGATATTCTAGTTTTGCTGCATAATTTTTATTTTTTATTTTTTACCATACAGGCTGTAAGAGTCGTCTCAATTTTTAGGTCTTATAGATGGGGCCCATAAATTGTTTGGCATGCTAGCCACATGTGAGAACCCCAAAATTCAAACCTTTTTGGTCTTATTTTGAATTTTTAAATTATGATATGAAGTGGAAGAATCTTGGTAATTGTCTGCAAAAGTCATAGATATCATTAATAAAGCTATTGTGATCTATCAATAGCACAAAGACAAACAAAAAAAAAAAAATTGTTGCAGCAATCCTTTTTTATTTTTTATTTGTAAGAAAAACAATTGTAGGAAAATCAAAAGTAAAAAAGGTCGAAACGTGTAGTATCGGTATAAAACTAACGGATTAAGAATACGAGTACAGAAGATTTCAAAAAAATAAAATAACTTTACGTTTTAACCTTCAAGTAGGATACAATAAAAGTGGAAAAAAGAGAAGATAGAAAAAAAGGAGAGGAAAGTGTAATGAACTAGGGTTGAAATAAAAACAAAGTAATTGTAAGAGAGAATATTTGTAATGTATTGTCAGGTTAAAAAAAAGAAAAAAGAAAAAAGAAAAAAAAAAAGAAGAGAGAGAGAGAGAATTTTTATAAAAGAAATTATAGGGCAGAAAGAAATAAAAAAATAAAAATAAAAAAGAAAGAAAGAAAAGAACACATAATATTAAGAGAGAGAGAAAGAAACTATGGTTAGGGAAGAGGAGGAGAAGAGGTTTTTTTTTTTTTTTTTTTCATTAGCAAGAAACCCATACACTAACGTTGCCCCTTTGGGGACTCTAATCCTCACCAACCACTGTACGAGGTAAAGTAGATACCACTAGGCCACAAGGCTCTTGGTGAGCAGAAGAAGAGGTTGAAAGGGAGGAAGTGCAGAGAAAGAAAATGTAGGGTAGACTGATGTTATATCAAATATTGTCCTACCACATACCAATCTCAACAGACATTTGATACACATTTTATAAACAAGACTTAATCACATAATATTTATGCATGATTAAGCACGTCTTGTCTAATGATAATTCTTAAAAAAAATCCTTTCAACTATACGGCATATGTAGATGATACATTGGAATCACTCCTCCATTTACCCTATTCTATATTTGTTCTAATAGAATGATTTTCTCAAATCTTTTCATCCATATGACTTGCACTAAAAAAATAAATGAATAAATAAATAAATTAATTAAAATAAAAAAAAACCTTCCCTCCATATGAGCAATTAAACATAGATAAAGGAACTTTATGCCTCTAGACCAACAATCTTCACTGCATCTTTACACATATTCCTAATTTAACTACAATTACACTCATTTATTTCTACTTATCTTAAAACCTTCTAAATTCTATATATATATATATATATATATTTTCAAATAATCATATTACAAAATTGTTCTTCTTCTTCTTCTTCATTTTGTTTTTAGTGCATGTTATAGCTATCAAACTCTGCAATCAAAATTAACAAGATTTTCATTTCTGGTCAATGACTGGAAGTGATGCCAGTAAGATGTGCTCAATGAGTCAGAGGGTCCGGGAAGGTCATAGGTCCTCTATCCAAAATTTTGCATGGCTGAACCACTTGCATTGCAAAGTTTAGCAGGCATCTTAAGCATATTAGGCGTCAAATATGTACTGTTGACCATGCGCTATGCCAGCCATTTCAAGACTAACAATCTAAGTTTGCCAACTATTGGTCCATAGGTAATTTCATTCATACACTTGCATTCCATGACACCAAATAATTCTTTACATACCAGTTTTATATATAGAAATATAGCCAAATCTCTACTTACTACCTCAAGTCACCTAGAGATCTGCGTACTTTCAAACACAACTGTCCCTTGTGTCATCTAAGTATATAGTATAACAATCGAATATACCGATACTTTTTGCAATTTGCAGTATATGACTTGTATCCACAGTGCGAGTGTATGAGTGAATAAAGCCGACACGACACGTGCTTGCATGTCGAGTTGTGATTGGCGGGGCTTTGTAGTCCAGAATCAAGTAAAATTTTCTGTGTACAAGTACTATAATGCACCTGGACAGAAGAAAAAGAATAAAAAATCTATTGGACTGTTTGGATTCGCTGGCATAGGAAGATCCTCTGTTGTCACATCAAAGTTACAATAACATAACGCCTTCGTATGTTGTCTTAATATAATAACCACTAAGCATGCTCGTGCACTACAGCCTAGCACAAAACAAAATCAAATTATCTTTGCTCTTTAAAATAGTATAGATTCCTAGTGGGAAGAGGTTGGGGAGAGGCTTCCTGAACCCAAGGAGCCAACCTCAAAACATTCCTTTTGGAAGAATCTCTTTTTTATAATTCCATTCTAATTAAAGAAATGGGGGGAAGGGGGGAGGGACAAATAGACGCACTTTCAAGCTCATGATTTTCTTCACTTGACTTTTTTTAACTTAAACAAAATATCTACTAAGTCTTGACCAAAGTGAGTGGTAGGGACTCTTTGAGGGTTAGTGGTTTTGGTGCATTTTTTTACTTGACTTTTTGTTTCTTGATAATGAAGACTTTTAAAAATTAACTCATGCAATATGAATTTTGCACTATAAGTAATAAAAATTCATGTACCTCAGATCCATCAGTATCTACCATCACTGGATGGAACATGGGCAGCTTTAGACTTCAGTTTGTTCCAACAAATATAATCTTGCAAACAACCTAAAAAACATTCAGAAAATAGGAGGAACAATGTTAGAACAAACTGTCTTGGGTTCATATATAACACCCAAACTAAAACTCAACAAAGTCTTCACCCAATTATCTGAAGTTTTGACAAAATAAATCAATGTTTCACCATTATACTCTATCTAATATTATAACTTCGGTTAAACTACATGCTATCATATATTTCCTTACTATCCCAACCGATGTAATTTTAGTATTTCCCTTTCTCAATTTCTCCAGCATTACTCTTAATGTGGACCACGTCACTCTTTTTCACCTATACAGTTACTGAACTTTGTAGTACATGGCTAAATAATCTCTCTTTGTCGAATTTCTCTCAAGTTAATTATTTTTTACATGCTTAGAAGTATCCACCTCCACTTTGGTGTTTTCCGCTTCAGCTTCATTTAGGGTACCGTAGTGAGCCTTCATTTATGGAGTATAAAATGACAATCTTATTTTCCTAATATTTTGCTACCCTACACAAGGATTGTCATAAATGAAATGGCAGGCTGTGGCTTGCATAACTAAAATGGAGTCCTTCCTCATCTAGATTCATTGAAGTGGAGAGAAGAAAAAGAATCAGGCTCAAGAGAATTCTAATCATGTGATCTAGAATCTGAGTTCAGTAATAAATAGTAATCAAATCATAATTTTCCACTAAACAAGCAGATTTCAGAAAAGTTGAGTAGAATAAGACCAGTGTTCCAATAACTTTTGTCACGAGATACTTTTAGTTAGACGAAAGTAATTCAAACACCCTAACGTGTGTTTCAGCGCATCTATTAGACAAATTATCTGTCCAATATAAGGTGGGTGGTTTTTTTATGATTAACATGTGGTTTTTAAGCATCGTACTAGAAAGCCATTTCTCTTATGCATTATATTAGCGAATCTTAACCTTCACTTATGCAACAGTACAAAAACAAGGGATTAGTGATATCTCTCAAAGAAAGTACACTTCATTCTTTTTTTTGTCGTTCTGTGGAATCTTAACCTTTCAGCGGCTTAGTAATGATGCAAATCACTTAAAATCTACCACAAACCATTAATAAAACCAAATACAAACTATGGACAGATGTGTTTCACTTGAATTTGTCGACTAAAGAGTTCAAAGCTTGCACACAGCCATCCAAATAAAATAAAACAAATCTGTAAGTGGTGAGTACAGTAGAATCCCTCTTTTAGTGCATTTCAGTGGTGGTAAAGCCGATTGACCTTGTTAATAATATTATTCTACACGAACACATCTGAGATCTTTCAACTGATTTTCCAGAAACAATTAATTTAATTAATTACTGCTGTTGCAACATTCAAACAATAAATCAGCATTTCAGCACAATGAAGGTCATTATCAGTCAATGATCCAGCTTTGAACTTCAACTAAAGTATGCTTTCAGCAAGTCAGCACAAGGAATTCACTCCGTTACTTTTATATTAATAGAACTTATTTTTTTGTATTTTAAATAAAAGGGAAGATAGAAGGAACAAAAGTAGCAAGGGACATGAATATAGTGAGAATGATCATCAAAAAAGCCAATATAAGCATACAGTTCTTTCACAAGAGGACCCGCAAAAAGCTCGAAAATGCAAACCATCCAAATTTATATTAGCACAGGGGAGTATTTAGTTTAAAGAATTATTAGCGGTTAAGATCTGACATGGCTCCTATGATTATAAATACCAAAGAAGATGCAAGCTGGTTGTAACCATTGTATTCACATCTCTCTCTTTCTCTCTCTCACACACTCTCACAGCTTAAATCTATTGTGAACCTTATCATTCAAATAACATTCATTCCTTCTCTCATCCTCTCTCTTAGTTTAAATCTATTGTGAACCTTATCAAATAACATTTATTTCTCTCGTCATGGCCCATAACTGTAATACCCCGATATTTTTAAAGGATTAATTAATTAGGACTAATTACTTTATTTTATTCTTCAATGATTTATTTTATTTTATTGAGTGCTAGATTAATTATCTTATTTTAATTAAGTTATATTTCGTGATTATGTATGATGATTGATTGTTTGTGTGGTTGATTATTGATTGAATTATTAGTGTGTTGATTTTATTGGTATTGTGTGACTTAGTTGTAAATTCTTGTTTGTTTATGTACTTCATGTAATTAGTTATTTTAATTTCAGTATTTAATTAATTATCTTATTTATTTAAATTAATTGGATTGGGTTTAAGGAAAGTTGGACCAAAAGACGTGGTCTTGGGCTTGTATGAAACCTTATTAGGATAATTAATGAAGGCCCGTGGTTATTTAATTATTTAAATGATCACTTTTTGTATTAATTATAAATATATATATATATATATATAAATATAATTAATTAATAGTTGTTATGGAATATATATGTAGATATATATTTATTGATATATATATGTATATATGATTTAATTAACTAATGGGTTAATTATGGAAGGAATATATATTTATATATGTAATATAATATATGTTTATAGATATAAATTATTTAAAGGTTATAATTTTAATTCATAATACAAGTTGGAATAGGATTTGGAATTTAATGTGTATAAAAATACACATAAAGCTTTAGGGTTAAAGGTTTTACACGTTAGAAAAATAAAATAGACAGAGAGAGAGGAAGAAGAAGGGCTGACAATGAGGAGGTCGGATCTGAAAAGGAGGACGTCGGAATTGGAAGAGATAATTAAAGCTTGAAGCGTCGGTTTCGCTTCGAAACCTTCAGGCGAGTTCTTCTCTAACTTTCCTCTTAGAACTCATAAGGATTTCATGTTAAGTATCAAAATTTAAGGTTAAATTTATTGATTAAATGATGGTTAGAACGGAATATTTAAAATATGAATTATTATATTTTATTTTTTGGAATTTTGGATTTTTATTGTTGTATATATGTGTTGTATATTTTGTTTACATCAATCAATAGGCTAGATCTAGACCCAAGAGGGTTAATTAGTGTTTCTAGAATTTATGGGAATTTTCTGTAATTTTTTGGAATTTTTCTGGTATTTTTCTATTTTTAAAAGGAATTTATTAGATTTATTTTCTTTATTTATTTGAAATATATATATATACCCTATTTATATATTTTATATATACGGCTTATGTATCGGCGTATGAACAAGGTATCATAATCCTATGTGGCGCGGCATACAGTAAGTTGGTGGGTAAACTGATCTGGGCCATTGAGTTGGAGTTGATGATTGGAGGATGATTTGGTGTGTTGCGGTTCCATAGAGACTCAGTGCACCACATAAAGGGATCCTAGATTAGATCTGATCAAAGGAATAGGATCTGGTGCGGTGCGCACCATCAGAGTTGATGCACCAGTGAATCATAGTACGCCACGTGTCATACTTTAATCCAGTGCGGTTGCGCTCACAGTAACCATTGAGCTCAACATATTATTATTCCTGTTTTGTTATTCGAAATTTAAACAGTCATAACTTAATCATTTTAAATCGAAATTGGGTCATTCTTGAGCTCAAATTCAAGGATTTTTCGTCCTCTTTCCAATGGTACCAATTTCATTATCAGATTCTCATCCTAATAAGAGATATTTACGTTTTAGTGAGACGGTGTCGGAAAACTATTTAAACCGGTATGGAGTATTTAGGGGAAACTATTTCTGACATATTTAGTAGCATTAATTTGTGTAAATATAATAAATTAATAATTTATTATGGAGAGAAGTGTGTGTGGGTATATATATATATATATATATATATATATATATATTTATATATGCGTATATATAGTTTAATTCGTTTATGAGTTGTATAGAAGGATGAATATATGTATATATATATATATATATATATATATATATATATATATACATATATGTATATTGATTTTTAAAAAATTAAGGATTATTAAGGAAGGTGTTAAACACACATATATATATTAAATAATATATGTGTAGGTATATATATAAATATATATCATTTAAAATGATTAATATTATCATTCTTATTTGTTGTATCTTGATAGGTTGATTATTAAATCAATAATATGCGTATAATATGCATGAGATAGTTATGTATGATTTAGCGTATTGTTAAGTTTCAAGTGATTCATGGTTAAGATGTAGGCATGGATGAATTGCCAAAGGATTAAAAATATTACATAAATATTTGTATGAATATAATACATACATGGGACGCATGGATGAATTGCTAATTAAATGTATGAATAAATATACCTGTGGAGGCATGGTTGAATTGCCAATGTATAAATATACATACACGGAGGCATGGTTGAATTGCCAATGTATAAATAAATATACTTATGGAGGCATGGTTGAATTGCCAATATATAAATAAAAATATTTACAATGGCATGGTTGATTTGCCAAAGCATAATTACGTTATTATGTGTTAGATGATTAAAATATCATCTATGGTTGTTGTATGTATGGATTGGATTAGGGTTAGATATTCTTAAATGAGAATAGTTTAGTACTTACTGGTTAGTGTATTATTTTACATTAGTAAAATAATATTGGGGAAGACGTGGATGATTTGTCAAAACTTGGATTTTGGATATGTGATTTAAACAATTAAAATCATTATCGGGTTGGGATTAAATAGAGTATTTCTTTTATTATAATTTGTTGTTTAAATGATTAAACAACTGACTAGGATGGGATTAAGGTCAAAGGAGTTTTTATAAAATGAAATGGTAGATTGGTCTAGGTATGAATATTATTTTAATAATTATTTAATAGGTATGGAAATTTAATAAACCTATTAATGGATGTGATTAGTATAGTATATATAATTATATATAGACATGTATATCGTGCTTTATTAAAGCTAAAACTTTATTAGGTTTGGTTTTGATCAGAGATGATCTGCTTATTGGTTTTCAGAGGCCTGGTAGAGTGAACTTGCTCGTAGGGTTTAACCCACGATTTATTTTTCAGGTTATTAGAGGTTCCAGTCTCGAGGTTGAGGATCCGCAGCTGGGAGACTGTCATTCGTCTATTCATCTTGTGTACTTTTAAATAGTATTGGATTATTGGATAATATTTTAAGGGGTCCTTGAGTTATGGGATTTCCGAATTGTAATTGTTGGAGAATCATTAAGTAATATTTATTTATTAGTTTTCTTCAGCGGTTTATTTATTCTTTATTATTCATCTTTGTATTCTGTGCTTGTTAAATACTTAAATTGTTTTGATATCCCTTGATTTTGTGCGCGGACTTGATCAATCCGTGTTCCAAAATTAGGGGGTATCACAGTTGGTATCAGAGCACTCCAGGTTCAAGTGTCCCTAGGGTGTCTTTCGTTGTGTGACTTCCGCGTTGTGTACGCTTTTACTTAGAGCTTAAGTTTAGGATTCTTTGTATTCTAAATTTGGTCCGTTAGTGCGTCCTATAGTTAAATCGTTTAGTCTTATCTACAAACGGTAGGACATCGATTTGGAAGGTATTTGAGGAGGCAAGAGCGTAGGTGCCAGTATTGTTTGTTAAATCAGTGAGACAATATTTATTGTAGAAACTGATTGAATGACATAGACTACGAATGTCGATAGTTTACGTTTACATAGTAAACACAGATGTGAGATAGTGTAGATAACTGAATGGTGGGAAGTTATTACTTCTACACTCAGTATTTTTCAGGGAGAATAAATGTAATTGCAGAATTGGGTTTTAAGTTCTGTTTTGAGGATTGGGGTGTTCCAAGGTTATTTAGATCCAATTAGGTGATTTACATGGTTGAAATAAACTGGTTAAAATTTCATAATGCATAATATACATTAATATGCTAAGGACTTGAACAATTTGAAATTTTAATTAATTTGTGGTGAATGGAGGATTTTGTTGCTTAATGTTATTTCAATGTATATTTACGTGATTTAATCATGTATTGGCATATAATATAATCATGTATTTGTCGGATTCTTGTTATCTTTACTTCTGGTTTATTTGATGTATAATTATATATGTTGCATCAATTATGAATTTTATGGATTTATGCACCATTAAAATAATATGGTTGTATTTTAGGGACGGATTAACGGAAAAGTTAAGTCCTACTTATTTGTGTATTTTAGGGATGGATTAACGGAATAGTTAAGTCCTACCTATTTATTTATGGATTGTATGGTTTAATGCACCGGTATGGGACGGTGGCATTTTAGGGACGGATTAACCAAAGAAGTTAAGTCCTACCTATATATTTATAAGGGAACGGATTAACCATAGAGTTAAGTCCTACTTATTCGTGTCAGGTCAACGGAATAGTTGGATGGCATGCCATTGAAATAATATGGTTGGATAGTTTACTTTTATGTTTGGATATAATGGATTATATAGTTATGTGCCACGATATGAGCTTGAGTCTTAGGATCAGTGGTTAGGATGGAGGCGTATATTGCCGATTAAGATGGGTAGCTGGATTTAAGGATGTGTGGGCTCTGGTAGAAGGACTCGTGACCACCTTTGTGTGCGTTTTACATGAGATACCCACTATCCGGTTGAGACTGCTTTAGTCCAGTGAGAGTCTCTAGTGTGTATTTATATTTATCAATTATATAAATATGGAATTAGCTAATTACGAGATGTGTCTGCTAGTTATGAATATGTGTGGAAGGGTTAATTTCCACACGGATAAAAGGAATAATGAAATTTGAAATTAAATAATCAAAGTTTTTATTTCATGGATTCGTGAATTCCGAGGACGGAATTCCTTTTGTTAGGGGGGAAGAATGTAATACCCCGATATTTTTAAAGGATTAATTAATTAGGACTAATTACTTTATTTTATTCTTCAATGATTTATTTTATTTTATTGAGTGCTAGATTAATTATCTTATTTTAATTAAGTTATATTTCGTGATTATGTATGATGATTGATTGTTTGTGTGGTTGATTATTGATTGAATTATTAGTGTGTTGATTTTATTGGTATTGTGTGACTTAGTTGTAAATTCTTGTTTGTTTATGTACTTCATGTAATTAGTTATTTTAATTTCAGTATTTAATTAATTATCTTATTTATTTAAATTAATTGGATTGGGTTTAAGGAAAGTTGGACCAAAAGACGTGGTCTTGGGCTTGTATGAAACCTTATTAGGATAATTAATGAAGGCCCGTGGTTATTTAATTATTTAAATGATCACTTTTTGTATTAATTATAAATAAATATATATATATATATATATATATATATATATATATAATTAATTAATAGTTGTTATGGAATATATATGTAGATATATATTTATTGATATATATATGTATATATGATTTAATTAACTAATGGGTTAATTATGGAAGGAATATATATTTATATATGTAATATAATATATGTTTATAGATATAAATTATTTAAAGGTTATAATTTTAATTCATAATACAAGTTGGAATAGGATTTGGAATTTAATGTGTATAAAAATACACATAAAGCTTTAGGGTTAAAGGTTTTACACGTTAGAAAAATAAAATAGACAGAGAGAGAGGAAGAAGAAGGGCTGACAATGAGGAGGTCGGATCTGAAAAGGAGGACGTCGGAATTGGAAGAGATAATTAAAGCTTGAAGCGTCGGTTTCGTTTCGAAACCTTCAGGCGAGTTCTTCTCTAACTTTCCTCTTAGAACTCATAAGGATTTCATGTTAAGTATCAAAATTTAAGGTTAAATTTATTGATTAAATGATGGTTAGAACGGAATATTTAAAATATGAATTATTATATTTTATTTTTTGGAATTTTGGATTTTTATTGTTGTATATATGTGTTGTATATTTTGTTTACATCAATCAATAGGCTAGATCTAGACCCAAGAGGGTTAATTAGTGTTTCTAGAATTTATGGGAATTTTCTGTAATTTTTTGGAATTTTTCTGGTATTTTTCTATTTTTAAAAGGAATTTATTAGATTTATTTTCTTTATTTATTTGAAATATATATATATACCCTATTTATATATTTTATATATACGGCTTATGTATCGGCGTATGAACAAGGTATCATAATCCTATGTGGCGCGGCATACAGTAAGTTGGTGGGTAAACTGATCTGGGCCATTGAGTTGGAGTTGATGATTGGAGGATGATTTGGTGTGTTGCGGTTCCATAGAGACTCAGTGCACCACATAAAGGGATCCTAGATTAGATCTGATCAAAGGAATAGGATCTGGTGCGGTGCGCACCATCAGAGTTGATGCACCAGTGAATCATAGTACGCCACGTGTCATACTTTAATCCAGTGCGGTTGCGCTCACAGTAACCATTGAGCTCAACATATTATTATTCCTGTTTTGTTATTCGAAATTTAAACAGTCATAACTTAATCATTTTAAATCGAAATTGGGTCATTCTTGAGCTCAAATTCAAGGATTTTTCGTCCTCTTTCCAATGGTACCAATTTCATTATCAGATTCTCATCCTAATAAGAGATATTTACGTTTTAGTGAGACGGTGTCGGAAAACTATTTAAACCGGTATGGAGTATTTAGGGGAAACTATTTCTGACATATTTAGTAGCATTAATTTGTGTAAATATAATAAATTAATAATTTATTATGGAGGGAAGTGTGTGTGGGTATATATATATATATATATATATATATTTATATATGCGTATATATAGTTTAATTCGTTTATGAGTTGTATAGAAGGATGAATATATGTATATATATATATATACATATATGTATATTGATTTTTAAAAAATTAAGGATTATTAAGGAAGGTGTTAAACACACATATATATATTAAATAATATATGTATAGGTATATATATAAATATATATCATTTAAAATGATTAATATTATCATTCTTATTTGTTGTATCTTGATAGGTTGATTATTAAATCAATAATATGCGTATAATATGCATGAGATAGTTATGTATGATTTAGCGTATTGTTAAGTTTCAAGTGATTCATGGTTAAGATGTAGGCATGGATGAATTGCCAAAGGATTAAAAATATTACATAAATATTTGTATGAATATAATACATACATGGGACGCATGGATGAATTGCTAATTAAATGTATGAATAAATATACCTGTGGAGGCATGGTTGAATTGCCAATGTATAAATATACATACACGGAGGCATGGTTGAATTGCCAATGTATAAATAAATATACTTATGGAGGCATGGTTGAATTGCCAATATATAAATAAAAATATTTACAATGGCATGGTTGATTTGCCAAAGCATAATTACGTTATTATGTGTTAGATGATTAAAATATCATCTATGGTTGTTGTATGTATGGATTGGATTAGGGTTAGATATTCTTAAATGAGAATAGTTTAGTACTTACTGGTTAGTGTATTATTTTACATTAGTAAAATAATATTGGGGAAGACGTGGATGATTTGTCAAAACTTGGATTTTGGATATGTGATTTAAACAATTAAAATCATTATCGGGTTGGGATTAAATAGAGTATTTCTTTTATTATAATTTGTTGTTTAAATGATTAAACAACTGACTAGGATGGGATTAAGGTCAAAGGAGTTTTTATAAAATGAAATGGTAGATTGGTCTAGGTATGAATATTATTTTAATAATTATTTAATAGGTATGGAAATTTAATAAACCTATTAATGGATGTGATTAGTATAGTATATATAATTATATATAGACATGTATATCGTGCTTTATTAAAGCTAAAACTTTATTAGGTTTGGTTTTGATCAGAGATGATCTGCTTATTGGTTTTCAGAGGCCTGGTAGAGTGAACTTGCTCGTAGGGTTTAACCCACGATTTATTTTTCAGGTTATTAGAGGTTCCAGTCTCGAGGTTGAGGATCCGCAGCTGGGAGACTGTCATTCGTCTATTCATCTTGTGTACTTTTAAATAGTATTGGATTATTGGATAATGTTTTAAGGGGTCCTTGAGTTATGGGATTTCCGAATTGTAATTGTTGGAGAATCATTAAGTAATATTTATTTATTAGTTTTCTTCAGCGGTTTATTTATTCTTTATTATTCATCTTTGTATTCTGTGCTTGTTAAATACTTAAATTGTTTTGATATCCCTTGATTTTGTGCGCGGACTTGATCAATCCGTGTTCCAAAATTAGGGGGTATCACAATAACCAACCATTCTACGCCATTGCTTTTCTTCTTGCACTATTTACGTGCAACGATATTCTATTTACTGAGGGAAGGCAACTTAAATCAATGAAGAAACAGGAGAATAATTTCATTCATGATGAAAGGGAAATGGTAAATCATGGCAACCAAGCTATCAACTTACACCAAAATTCTGTAGGTCATGAAAATGACATTCGAGCCCCATATGCAGGTCAAGCTCCTACTGTTGACCATTCTGCCTCAGGCAAGAAAGAAAGCTTTTCACCCAGGACATCTAATCGTAGCCTTGGATTTGGTGATTCAGTTGCGGTATATAAGGATGATTTTCGACCTACATCATCAGGTAGCAGCCCCGGTGTTGGTCATAAATACAAAGATGATATTGAACCAATTTTACGTAACGTTCCTGGTGTCACCTATTCTTTTGCAGAAAACTCGGACGATTTCCGACCCACGAACCCAGGTGGCAGCCCCGGCGCTGGACATAAATGTGCAGAGCCAAATGCATAGACATGTCCAGAAAAACACAAGTTTGTTGCACCTTTTATGTACTGTAAATTCCCTGTGGTAGGTTCAAAGGTTGCTGAGGCATCCGTATGTTAACTTTCATTAGATTTATAAAGTAAACTCTCTTTATGAGAGTTATGTGTTGTATTGTAAGTAAATAAAGTACCCACAAGTGGTCATTGCAAGCTTAGCTTGTTGTGTGTAATAATATTTTTTGCATGCCTTTCTTTATGTGTGTTCAAAGTTATATATATGAGAGAGAGAGAAGTTTCAGACTTGTATATATTCATCATCCTCAAACCTAATAAAGAGTACAAGGCTTATATAAAGAGTACAAGTCTTACTTAACTACACAAGGGCCCCTATCAACTTTCTGTAATTACATAATGGCCCAACACTTATATATATATATATATATATATATATAACATTCAAACACTCCCCCTCAAGCCGGAGAATATATATCAATAATTCCAGCTTGGAACAGATAGTTCTTAACCGGTTATGACCCAATGCTTTGGTAAACATATCAGCTAATTGATCTTCAGACTTCACAAATGGAGTAGAGATGCTCCCACTTAATATTTTTTCTCGAATGAAGTGACAATCAACTTCAATATGTTTGGTCCTCTCATGAAACACAGGATTTGATGCAATGTGAACTGCTGCTTGATTATCACAGAACAATGGAATAGGAGCCTCAACTATCAACCCAAGTTCTTTTAGAAAATGTTGTATCCATGTCAACTCACTAGTGGTATGGGCCATTGCCCTATATTCAGCTTCAGCACTAGATCGAGCTACCACCGTCTGCTTTTTACTTCGCCATGTAACAAGATTTCCTCCTACAAATGTGCAATAGCCTGTAGTAGATCTCCTATCTAAAGGAGAACTAACCCAGTCAGCATCTGTAAAACCTTCCACCCTGAGATGGCCATTTGATTTATATAGTAACCCTAAACCTGGAGCTTTCTTGAGATATCGTATAATCCGAAGAACAACAATCCAATGTGGCATTCTAGGAACTCCCATGAACTGACTGCATATGAAATATCAGGTCGAGTGATAGTAAGATAAATTAATTTCCCAACAAGGCGACAAAACCTGTCCGGGTCATTAAATAGATCACCCTCATCAGATACAAGTTTTGTATTTGAATCCATAGGAGTATCAACCGGACGACCACCCAACATACCTGTTTCTTCTAATAAATCCAACACATATTTGCGTTGGGATAAACTTATACCCTTCTTGGATCTAGTAACTTCAATGCTAAAGAAATACCTAAGTTTACCCAAGTCTTTAGTATGGAATTAATATTGCAGAAACAACTTCAACTTAGCAATGTCTTCAGAATCATCACCTATGATCACAATATCATCTACATACACCACAAGAAATATGAAGCCAGCTTTAGTGCGCTGGTGAAACACCGAATGGTTTGTCTGACATCTCGTAAGACCAAATTTTAACGCCACCTCAGAGAATTTTCCAAACCAAGCCCGTGGAGATTGTTTCAATCCATACAGAGCCTTTTTAAGGCGACAAACAGTGTGAAGATACTCCCCCTGAGCAACAAACCCAGGTGGTTGCTCATATAAACCTCTTCTGCTAAGTCACCATGCAAAAAGGTATTTTTAACGTCTAACTGAAACAGAGGCCAATATCTATTAGCAGCAAGAGAAATCAAAACACGAATAGAAGAAATCTTAGCAACGGGAGAAAATGTCTCGTCATAGTCAATACCATAAGTTTGGGTATAACCTTCGGCAACAAGACGTGCTTTTAAACGATCAACAGACCCATCTGGAAGATACTTCACAGTATATACCCAGCGACAACCAACAGGTTTGACATCCGGAGGTAATGGAACAAGATCCCACGTGCCATTCTTATGCAAATCATCTATTTCATCTTGCATTGCTGTCCTCCAGCCCAAATCAGACAACGCATCCTGCACAGTCTTAGGAACGAATGTAGTAGACAACTTAGAGGAAAAACAGGAGAATAATGGCGAAAAGGAATTATAAGAGACATAATGAGCAATGGGATGGTTAGTAACACATGAGCGAGGAGCTTTACGAAGTGCAATAGGCAAGGAATCAGACACAGTGGAAGGCGCCGGATCCAAAGACTCTGAAGACGATGGAGGAGGCACGACAACAGATGGCTTTGGTTTTCGAGTGTACACCTGTAACGGGGTAGATGAAGGAACAAGAGATCGAGGTTGAAGAAAGAGTGAGGGAAGAGGAACGGCAGAAGGAGGCAACTCAAGAGTGATATCAAGAAATGAATCAGTATCTGAAAAATATGGGATGGACTCAGAAAACGTTACATCTGCGCTAATAAAGTACCGTTGAGAAACAGGACTATAGCAACGATAACCTTTAAGAGATCGAGAGTACACACTTTGTGGCACGTGGGTCTAATTTATCAAAACCAGGACTAAGATTGTGGACATAACATACACATCCAAAAACCCTAGGAGGAAGAGAAAACAAGGGAGAATCAGGAAATAAAATAGAATGTGGAGATTTGCCATCTAATACAGATGACGGCATACGGTTAATAAGATGACAGGCAGTAAGAACAGCATCACCCCAAAACCGTTTAGGCATACGCATATGAAACAAAAGAGCACGAGTTACTTCTAAGAGATGTCGATTCTTACGTTCTGCAACTCCATTTTGTTATGGAGTATAAACATATGAATTTTGATGAATAATTCCTTTATCGCTAAGATATATATCAAATGGAGTTGAAGAATATTCCTTAGCATTATCAAAACGTAGAATACGAATTGGACATCCAAACTGAGTTTTGATTTCTTTGCGAAATTTTTGAAAAATTAAAAATAACTCAGAACGATCTTTCATTAAAAACAACCAAGTCAGGCGAGAATAATCATCCACAAATGTCACAAAATAATGAAATTTATTGACTGAAGAATGTTTTATTGGACCCCATACATCTGAATGAACCAAATGAAAAGGACTAGAGACACGATTATTAACCCTAGACTTGAAAGACACGCGATGGTGCTTACTAAGTTGACAAACTTCACATGACAAGAATTTCAAATGAAGACTAGGAACTTGATGCTTCAAAACTTGAAGTGACGAGTGACTAAGGCGACAATGCCACTGGAATGGAGATAGAGAAGACTGAAGAGCCACAGGAGAAGGTTCGAAATCAAAATAATATAAGCCACCAGCTTCATGCCCCGTACCAATCATCTTCTTCGTCTTGAGATCCTGAAACACACAAGAAGTAGGATCAAATGTAACAGAGCACTGGAGAGATTTAGTAAGCAACTGATAGACATTAAATTAAAGGGAAACTGCGGAACATGTAAAACAGACGAGAGAGACAATGAATCACTAAGTTGAGTTGTCCCCAAACCTGAAACCTGAGTGGATGAACCATTAGCAAGAGTAACACTTTGAGAAGGATGTACAGAATGAAAATCAGATAGAAGAGAAGAACATCCGGTCATATGATCAGATGCTCCAATTTCTATGATCCAAGGACTATGAGTGGAAGACAATAGACATGTGTATGCAGTACCTGACTGGGCAAAAGTAGCCGTGGAAGATGAATTAGATGCTTGCTTATAAGACAAAAACTGAGTATACTCATCCCGTGGAACAGGAACTGTACCTGATTCAGCTACGTTGTGCAATCCAAAAGCAACATCATTCGGAGAAGAGGAAACTTGATTGGCATAACTAGATGGTTTCCCATGAAGATCCCAACAAAAGTTCACAGTATGATTAGAAAGACCACAATGGGTACACTTTCTGGATTCCCTGCCACGGCCACATCCTCTACGTGAATCACGACCACCACGTGTGGAGCGTCCCCCACGACCTCCACGGTAAGTATTATGTTCACCCTTTGAAACCACTAATGCTGAACGCTCACCACTCTATCCAGTATTCAAATTTGAGGTATCACTTACAAGTGTAGCATGCTAAAGTCTAGAAAACACCTCAGCAAGAGATGGAAGTGTTGGACTGCTTATAATCTGTGAACGAAAAGGCTCATATGTTGATGATAAACCAGTAAGAAAACGGACAACATTAAAGTCCGCACGCTGTTGTTGCATACTGCGAACATCACCTGTAATGGGTTGATACATATTCAGCTCTTCACAGACTCCTATAACTTTGGAATAATACTCTTCTATACTTTGAGTACCTTGTTCAAGATTGAAGTACTGCTTACAGAGCTTATAAACACGAGTGATATTACCTGTCCCAGAATACAATTGCTGCAATCTGTCCTATATCTCCTTGACTATATCCAAATAAAGTAGAGTTGAACTAATTTGGGGTTCAATACTGTTTATCATCATAGAGATGATCTGAGTATCTTCCTTTTTCCATGCATCAAAGGAGGCATCAATTGCCTTGGGTTTCTCTTTAGTTAAATGAGAACCAAGACTTCTGCCTTTGAGGAAAATGGTAACAGATTTAGCCCACAATATGTAATTCTTCCCATTGAGTTTAACTGAAGTCATGGGAGAATTAAGACTGTTCGTGGGTGAAAGTAAATCTGAACTAGATGCCATGTTGAATCCAGCAAAACAAAGAGGAAAAAAAAAAAAAAAAACAGATTCTGTATTCTGGCCGAACCTGGAAAACGGGTCGGATCTGGAGCCAGGTCAGATCTGGGATCGAGTCGAGTCTGGTCAACGGACCTGGTCAAACGGGTTGGACTGACCTGGGCTATCCAAATTTAGCAAACCAGGGTTGAAGTAGCTATAACCGTGTAGCCAAACAGAGGTCTTCTTCTTCACACCTTCATAGACGCCAGGGAATAACGCGGCGGCGACGACGGCGACCCAATCACAAGTAATGGCCGAATCAATAAGTAGCGATCGCTACAACTTCCGGCCAACAGAGATGAACCTCACCTCTGTGAATCAAGATTGCAAAGGTCAGCGAGCTCGCTGGCAACCAAAGAGAAGCTGCCGGTGACGACGAACACGACAGAGACAACGACGAACAACTCCCAGATCTGACGACGTTGCAGATCTGACGACGATGAACAAGCCGCTACTGATGACGACAAACAAGGAACCGACGGTAGAGATCACCAACACCACAATAAGAACCCAATTATAGATTCTCACACCCATAATCGTATGCTTTGATACCATGTTATATATATGAGAGAGAGAGAGAAGTTTCAGACTTGTATATATTCATCATCCTCAAACCTAATAAAGTGTACAAGGCTTATATAAAGAGTACAAGTCTTACTTAACTACACAGGGGCCCTATCAACTTTATGTAATTACATAATGGCCCAACCCTTATATATATATATATATATAGAACATTCTAACAATATGTATGTGTATGTATATATAGTTTGTGTGCATGTTTACGTGCAAAACATAATTGTCAGTCACCATCAAAATATAAGTGAACAAAAGGTTAAGCAAGATAAATGATGTATTGTGGAAAACATCAAATCTACTTCAGAAAGCCAAGAAATGTCTAATTACTTTCTGTTAAATCTGTGCACTCCACAGTGATAATAAGGCAAAACAAGCCAAGATAATTATAGTTCAGTGGTAAATACTTTCTGACTTCAGAAATATATTAACAAAAAAATATAATAATAATAATAATAATAATAATAATAATAATGTGCATTACTAGAAATTGTATAAATCAAAAGGAAAAGTTGAAGATCCATCTCAAATTACACGAGTAATTACTTTCTTCTTCTTCCTTTTTTCCATCTAGGGAGAAATTTAAATTTTTTCATTAATTCCATGAATATTCCCATCATATCATTTGGAAGAGGAGCAACAGCTCTTAACAAATTATAACTACTACACAAACAAATCCCCAAGTTAAAGAAATGATTGGAGCTCAATCAATTCCATGTCATGAGTGGATCAAGTTACCAGCAATATTGACCTATACAACCACAGAAGGTAATGACCATTTAATTAGAATCTTTGTTTCGATCAAAAATTGATTCGTTTAATTATTGTGTTCTAGTGATGAGAATATGCCTCAAAGCCATGCCCATTAGTTATTTTGAAGATTTTATTAAATTAAACATGGGCATAAGTTTATAGTACCCTAACAGACCTGGGATCTAAAGCATCACATTATCATAACTAAAGTATGAGGCGAGGCTACACTCTCTTCTTCCTTTTCTCCTCTTCATCTCAAGCAATGAAATCCAACAATCAAAAATCAAAGTGCTATAAATTTATTCAATCTTCAATCCCTCTTCATATGATATTCTTTTTTCTTTCCATTTTTTCCTCTCTTTTTGTGTGTTTTCATCTCAAGCAATGAAATCCAACAATCAAAAATCAAAGTGCTATATATTTATTCAATCTTCAATGCCACTTCATATGATTTCTCTCTCTCTCTCTCTCTCTGTTTTTAATTTTACCTTCCAAAATTTAGATCTGAATTACATAGTTGTGGATTTTGTTTTTTTTAATTTTTCTCCCTTTCTTCTTTTTCTTTTCTTTATGGTAAAAACCATTTCCCGTGTGTTGTGTTTTGATATTAATACCACATGAATTGAGACATTTGTTTACAGAAGTTCGATCTCCGTGCTTCAGTCTATTTTTATAGGGTAAAGTGCAAAAAACTCCCCTAAACTTTACTCTCTCTTTCAAGAAACCCCCTTAAACTTCTATTTTAACAGAAAACCCCTAAACTTTCTCTTTTTTTGCGAAAAACACCCAACGACACTGTTCCGGTCGGTTTTGGCGGTAGGACACGCATGTGACCAATGTTATAATTTTAAAATGGCATTTTTGCCCTTATTACTGCTCCAACCTTGAATCCCCAAATTGAAACCCTTAACCCTAACTTCCACTCCATTTGTTTCATTCCACACCAAATCACCATCTATTCCTTGCGTAGGGCTCAGTCTCTGCATCCTAACTTTCGTTTTGTAGGTGAAATTACTGCAATTTACCATGAGCAGGTGAAGCTCTCTGTTGTCAAAGTCTCAATTATATGCCAGAATAATTCTATAACAATTTATATATATATGTACGCATGCAAATATATATATATATATATATATATATATATATATATATATATATATTATGGTCAATACAAACCATTTTGCCGGAAGTCAATTGATTTTTTGCTTATTAGAAGATGAGGATGGCCCAATCATTAATTGTTGGAGGGAAAAAAAAACCCAAAGAACTCCAACAATTTTAGGCTACCAAAAAGATAACAAATAATTGAAAAGCAAAGCTTTTTTTCCCAAATCAACCAATCATCACCTTCAATTGAAAAACAAAGCATTTTTACTTTTTACCCGGACAACACCAACCCGTCATCACCTCCAATTATCCAAACAAAGCATTTTTTGCCCAAATCTTCAAACCCAACAATTGTGGACAACGCAATCATGGCGGCGTCGAATTTCGGTAGCCATGGCTGCAGGGAGAGGAAAAGCAGCAACTACAAAAGTAAAATCCAGAGCTTTAATCCGTCAATGATTTAATTAAGGTTGGTTTTGTGATTAGTTTGATTTGATTCGCCAAATCGGGTCCCAAAAGTTGGCGGTGGTTTGTCTCTGGTGATAGTCGTGAGCTGATCGACGAAGCCAGTCGCCGGAGGTTGGATTTGGTCGTCAGCGATATCATCGGCTGCAGGATAATGAGAGCGTACAGAGATAGAGCGTAGAAAAAGAGAGCGTGTAATCTGTACTAGTGGCGTAAGGATGTGTTTGGTGCTAACATGAGGTAGTCTTAGGTGGTGTTTGGCATTCAACTGATAAAATGAATGGTGGGTGGTGTTTTTTTTTAGTGTTATTGATAGTTGAGATTACCTTTGACACGTCAGAAACATAAGCAATTAAAACACCAAAACGGTGGTGTTCAAATGAAGGGTAATGTTGTAATCTTATATTTCTGATGACTTCCGGCAACGGAGATTTTGAATTTGTCCTAAAACTGCACTTATCAGATAATTGAGGGGGTATTAATTAGTTCAGGGGGATTTTATGAAATTGGTTGATAATTTAAGAAAGTTTATTGCACTTTACCCATTTTTATATTTGGATTTACTTACTCTCTCTCTCTCTCTCTCTCTCTCTATATATATATATAAATATATTTTTTTTTGACCCATGGAGAAATTTGACAAAAGAAACAATACTTGCTTTAGCATGTACATACATGAAGACTAATTTTCTTGAGTATATGGCATGGTTTATGTAGATGCTTATATTTTATAAAAAATCTTCTTCACAAGAGAAATGGAAATTTTTTAATAGAATAGATGGAAAAAATAATTGGGTTAATGTGTCATGCATGGCGACAAATTCTGCACTCAGAAATTGTTCAGTATAATCGCAACTTGGAATTATTCAGGAAAAAAAATCAAGGATTAAGAGAACATTTCAGGAGAACTTTTAAAATAGAAAAATACATATATTAAAAACATGAGATCTACATTTATCTGGAACAATTTAAGGATTTAAAAAATAAATAAATAAATAAATCTTCATAAATATTTGTGATATAAAAAATAATATATATAATTGCTCAAATAAGCATAATAGAAACATATGTTCTTTTGATCAAAAACAGGGACAAATCGAAAAGTTTCAAAACTAGTGACTGCTGTAAAGATGATGTGCTAAGTTGAGGATATAACACGAGACCATGTTAAAGATGACCCAAATTATGGAATGTGATACCATACCGAACAAAACCAAAATGGCAAGACGTGGAATCTGGATCCTCTCCTTTGCACTGGACGGTCCAGAGCACAGAGGAGGGTGGAGATTACTCTTGAGAGAGAGTGGATCCCACTGGCATAGCGAACCCTATTGCCCCTAGGGTGATCTCCACCCTCCCCGGTCATCGTCTAATGCACAAGAGAGGATCCAAATTCCTAATTTCAGACCAGGCATTCACAAGACTAACATGGCTTAGTCCACCAAATAAATAAAAGGAATAAATAATAAAGTAAGATTTATAATTAAAGTAGCCCAGTGGGGAGTGAATACTAAATATTATGCCAAAAAAAAAAAAAAAAACATGCAAATGGGGCAAAGCACAACCCTCACCTCACGTTTAAACAAATTTGGGGCCACTAGCTTAAAAAAAGGCAAACTTTTAACGATGGACAAGAAGAAACCTCTTCAATATATATATATATATCATGAGAGAGAGAATCAAATAGCACATGGTACCCAGCAGCTCTGAATATTTACTTTCTGATTTTAGATTAAAAACAATTTTATGATTATAATTTATTTAATACAAACAAAGAAGGTATTGAATTGCTAAAAAGTAACTTAAATTCAAAACCTAAACCCCAAAACATTGAGTCAAAATTCATAAAGAAGAGAAATATATATATATATATACACACACACACGCACACACACACACAACGGAGAGAGAGATTGTGTGCGCAATCTAAAGATATCAACGAATAATCAGAATCATCATCATCAAAATCATCATCAATACACTGAAATACAATTTACAAATTCAAAACCCTAGCTGAAACAACAAGAACTGATGATTGAAGACGCACCTGTCAATGCAGGTTCTGCAAACACCGTCTCTTACGCACGATAATTCATTTCTCACTACTCCTTCTCCATGATTGGTTCGATTTCAGTCGGAGTCGGCCCCAACAACGATGTCGTTTGGTGAACATACCATTCAACCAACTTATAAGTTATTACTTGTGCTCCTTAGTTGTTTTATTTTTATTTTTATTTTTATTTACTAATAATTTGATAAACAAAATTAATCATATACATTTTTTTTTTTTTTTTAACACCATCATATACATCATTTGCACAAAATATATTTATTAGCTTTTATTATTATTATTATTATTATTATTTTGACATTTCACCTTCTGAAATATAAAAGAGCTTAACCTCTTGAAAAACAGAGAAATTTAAAATTAAAGGATATGATTATGATGTCTGTTTGTCCTTTTTTTTTTTTTTTTTTTTTTTTTTTTTTTTTAATATAATAGAATCCTATTTTGCACTTTCCACTAAAAAAAATATCATTTGATCAAAATCTATTGCAAATCTAATCTAAGTAAAAAATAATGAATATTTAATTTGATAATTTATTATTAGTTCAAATTTGATAATATATTATCTATAAATTTTGATCAATCCGATTCAATAATAATTCAATTTGACTAAAAAAAAAATATTATCATATTTTCTTCCCTCCCTTTGCCTTTTCAAGCTCTTTGTTTATTTTTTTTAACAAAGAGGTAAAAGATCTAATTTTCTTATATATTTTTTTCATATTTTATTTGCCCTAACCTTTTTATCAGTTTTTTTTTTTTTTTTTTCCTAATCATTGTACGCTAAGATTATTATTATTATTTTTATGTTAATTTTTTTATAAATTACACTCTTAATGATCGAGTATTGGACTAAGTAATAACATTCGATGGATCACACCTGCAACACAAGTGTTGTATTGCATACGACGGTTCTCATCACTCACATCCATTCACACGTGTGAGCGATGTGAACCGTCGAATGCAATACAACACAAGTGTGATACTACAGAGGATCCAAACTCAATAATAACAAATCCAATATGAATTCATTTATATTATAACTTAAATTATCAGGTATGGGTAGTCTGCTCCTTGTATTCATTTTTTTTTTTTTTTTTTGTTAAAAAGGTAAGCTTATATATATAAAATTAAAATTGGAATGTACAAACAAAAAGGAGCAGCAACTCCAAGAACAACTCCAGGAACAACATCTCCTTTTGCAACTACAAAGGAAAACAAAAGCATAACATCAAAGACAATATCAACCAAAATAAAAGGCACCCTCTCTAGCCTTCAACCATGGTAGCATTAACCATGAACAATCATCACCATTGCTTAGGATAGGGGCAGAGATGTCCATTAGATGTGGAGCAGCCCTGTCGGAAGAGTGTCTGTAGCTGTAAAGGAGAAGAGATCAGCTTCAATTTTGAACTATTCCTGAGCTTGAGTGATGCAAGTCTGCTTCTTACACACGTCTTAATCTGGGCAATGATGATGTGGGCAGTGGAGGATTGATTCCTGAAAGCTTTGTCATTTCGCTCCATCCAAATGAAGTAGACTGCAGCAGCCCAAAGAAGCTTATGAAGCAAGAATTGTGTTGAAGCCTAGTGTATTGAGCACCAAAGCAGTAAGTCAGTCCAACTGTTTGGCAAAATGTAAAATCCAGCAGTATCTTGGATAAACTTCCAAATGTGTGAAGTGTAGTCACATTTGAAGAAGAGGTGATTAATGGATTCCCGTGCTATATGACAAAGATAACATCTGTTTGTGTAGTGCTTGTAAAGCATTGGTTTTGCATCAAGTGTATATAATCTCCCTCTAGCAGCTAGCCAAAGGATAAGGCTGTGTTTGGGTATGTGGTGTTTAAACCACACCACTTTACACCAAGGAAAGATTAGGGATGGGGGGCTGAAGTAAGCAAGGGTATGTGCCATTGTAAAGACCTTAGTAGAGCTTGGTAACCATTCAATGCAATCTGAATCAACAGAGTGCTGGGGTAATTCATGTAACTGTGAAATGAAGCTTCTTGATTGGAAAAATTTTGGAACTGAATTGAGTTTGGATGGACCCATTGGTGGTTGGAAATTAGGCTATCAACTAGAATATTGTTATCTAGTTGAAGAATTTTCACACCAATGAGACTCAATTGCTGCACAATTGCCCCATTAGGTAGCCAGTAGTCTAACCATAAGCTAGTATCCTTACCAGCCCCAACCCTGTGCCTTATCAGCCCTCTTGCCATGGATCTTAACCCAAGAAGCTTCCTCCAAAAGCCTGAACTCAAACCATTAGTTTTCACTGACCAGAAATTCTTTGTTTTGATGAGGTAGCTAAGTGTCCACTTCACCCACAAACTGTCTTTCTTCGAACAAATATTCCAAATGTGTTTTAAATTGGCTACCTTATTGGCTAATTCCAAGTCAGAAAATCTAAGACCACCATTAGCTTTAGGCCTGCAGATAGCTTGCCACGCTACCTTAGCTCTTTTGTTTTTTATATCCACCACAGTCTAGAAGAATCTTCTGAGAATTTGGTTGATCTGCTTTATGACTATCTTTGGTAAAACAAAGGCTTGGGACCAATAAGCTTGAATTGAATAAAGCATAGCCTTGACAAGGACAGCTTTACCAGCATAGGATAGAAATCTAGAGGTCCAGCTCCCTATCCTTGCAGTAATCTTCTCCACAAGGGTTTGACAGTCCTTTGCTTTGATTGAGGAAGAAGATAGTGGTAACCTTAGGTATGCAACCGGTAGTGAACCAGCTTCAAATTGTAGAAGTTGTAGGATTTCAGCCTTCAATGTATTGTCAACACCACTGAAGAAAACCTTGGACTTTGCTCTGTTAAGTTGCATTCCAGAGATGTTGCAAAACTGATTAAGGGTATCCATTAGAGTCTGAACTGAGGCTGTGTTGGCATGGGAGAACATCAAAATATCATTCGCAAAAATAAGGTTTGAAATTAACAGCTTCTTGCATCTCCAATGATACATGAACCTTGTATTTGACTCAATATGTTTGTTAACATACAAGGTTATGACCTCCATTGCAATGACAAACAACATAGGGGATAAGGGGTCCCCTTGCCTAATACCTGTAATACCCCTAATTTAACAAAGATATTTCTGGAATTTATTTAATTATTTAAATTGTGTTTTTATTTATTTAGTTGTGAATTTGTTGATTTCGTGTGACTTTATTTGTTTTTATTTATTTCGTGGTGGTTTGTGAATTAATTAATTAGTTTTTATTTATTTAGTGGTGGTTTGTGAATTAATTAATTAGTTATTAAATTGTATTTTATTTTTTTCTATTTTTCGTTAATTGAACTTAGGGTTTTGTTTTATTTTTCTTTAGCCGACTTAGTTGCCTGTCTAGTATTAGGACTAGAATTAGGGTAACCTTAATCCTATAAATATATACATTAAGGTTTACCTAGGGTTTTAGAACTTAAACACGTCGGTGGAGGCAGAGAGAGAGAACAGAGGAAGGCTTACAGTAGTCGGAGTTCGCCGGAGAATTTAGGAAGCAACGGTGCAAGGTTTCAAACTGAGACCTAAAGGCAAGTTCTAATCTTCACTCCTTCCCGTTGCCTCGTGTTCTTTGCATGTCTAACACAACTCCAGGGAACTGTTAAGGATTAAAATTAAACTGGATTTCTTGTACCTCTGTTGTTTTAAAACTGTTTGTAGTTGAAACATGTGTATTGTTTGTTTTAATTTCTTCCTTGTGTAACCTCTGTTTAATTCGTGTAAACTGATGAGTAATGATTTTAATTAGTTCTATAACATGTTGGGAAGCACTAGAATTAATTTAGGTTGCAAGTTTGATTTGCTACAACAGTCGATGCTCCGGAATGCTTAAACTGCTCGTATTAAACTTTTGATGCAAAATTCATGTTTTAATTAATTTTAGTAACGAAACAATGAATTTAGTGGATTCTGGTATAAGTTGGAACCTAATTTAAACACTTAGAATTAATTTTGGGTGCGTTTTCGCATGTTGCCTTCTATTCAGGTTGAGACTCCTACTGTAGTCCAGTGAATGTCCCTTAGTATGGATATATATATATATATATATATATATACACACGAGTTATATAGTTATTGTTGAGTTGGTTAGAGTGTATATGCGTATCGAGTCTCTGCTTGGATTGTAGTAGGTTAGAACTTGTTCGTGGGCCTGACCCACTCCTATTTTTCCAGGTGTACGTCAGTTCCAGGCTTGAGCTTGTTCGTGCTGGGCAGAAAAGATCTTCCATTCTACCGACGATGTAGGACTTCTTTCCAGATATTTGATTTGGATTTTATCTTCAGTTTACTTTCATTCAGTTTGGTTTTTAGGGGTCCACTGGAGATGGACTCCCGAGTTGTTAACTTATGGAGGTTTTGGATTATTGGGATTTAAGTATATTTAATATTAAAGGTTTTTATATTTAGTTTTCTTCCAGCTTAAACTTTATTTATCAAATTCATTTTGTCATCTGTGTTCGTATTACATATTAATTGTTGGATATTTCCCTCGGGTTTGAGCTTGGGCCTGATCAACCCGTGTCTCGGATCCGAGGGGTATCATAGTTGGTATCAGAGCACTCTAGGTTCAAGTGTCTCTAGGACGTTTCGTATTAAGACTTCCGCGTAGCGTTTTTTTATATAGAGCTTATGTTTAGGATTCGTTGAATTCTTTTATGGTTCGTTTAAACTCGTACTGATGTCTGTCATTCCATGTTAACAGCATGGTTAACACTGGAAGAGGACAGAACATGAACAGTCGACAGAGGAGAGCGGCACGTAGACAGCAGGAACGTCTACAACGTCGACAAAATGAAGAAGAGCAGCAAATGCCGGGGTTTCAGGAGGAGCAGGAGGAAGTTCAACAGACTCAGGGTCGGGACAGAGATTCAAAGATTCCTCCACATCTCAATGACCTTGTTGCTCGGGCTATAGAGGCTGGGGTAACAGCTGCAGTTCAGAACCAACCACAGGTTCAGCAGGCACCTGTACCAGCACCTGTGGTTCAGACGGATTCTTGGGGAAAGGCAAGGAGCTCTTTCACAAAGGGGAGTCCACCTGTGTTCTCAGGCTCCACCGATGCGAGAGCAGCTCACCAGTGGAAACAAGACATTGAGCGTCATCTTCGTTTGGTTCAGTGCACGGAGGTTCAAAAGCAGATGCTTGCTACTTTCAAGCTAGTTAGGGATGCACTACAGTGGTGGGAGTCAGTTACCACCCCAGAGGAGAGGATGACATTGACTTATGATAAGTTCAGTGCTCGCTTTGACAAGAAATATTTTCCCTATGCAATCAGGGCAGCTATGAAGACCGAGTTTCTAAATTTGCAGCAGGGAAACATGACAGTGGCGGAGTATGAGCAGCAGTTCACACGCTTGTCTCTCTTTGCACCGGATGAGGTGGATACAGAGGAGAAGAAGCGTAACAGTTTTGTCAAGGGACTGATGTGGTCTATCAAGAGAGCTATTACAGGTAGTCCAGCCTATACTACCTATGCTCAGGTGGTAGACGCCGCTCTACAACAGTATCAGTTGACTGTGGACATCAGACAGGCTCGTGGTGAGAAGCGGGGTGATAAAGACTCTGCAAATCAGTCAGCTGAAAAGGGGAATGGCAATGGTCACCGGCAGAATGACAAAGGCAAGTTCCAGGGACAACAGCCTTGGAAGAAGCACAAGGGTGGTTCAGATGCTCATGGGAATGGGGCAACTATTCAGAGGCAACAGAATGGGGGATCACAGGCAGGACAGGGTCAGCCACAGGCTAACCGACAGAGGAGGCCATTTGGTACTTTCCAGGGTAGTTGTTACACTTGTGGAGAGTATGGTCATACCACCAGGCAGTGTCCTAAAGTAGGACAGGGACAGGGACAGTATGTGCAGCAGGGACAGAGGGCACCAGTGCCTCTACCAGCTCCACAGGTTCCACGGATTCAGGGACAGACACATCTGGCTTTACCGGCACCACCGCAGACTCAGGGACAGGCACCACAGTAGTTGCACTATGGCAGGGTGTATAACCCCCAAGCCACAGGATGTTCAGGCACCTCAGACTATTGAGGGTAAGTTTCCTATTCATGGTTTACATGGACGTGTTTTATTTGATACGGGTGCTACACACTCATTTGTAGCTAGGACTTTTGTTGCTTTATCTGGGATGAGGACGAGGGTATGCACTAGACCTCAGGGTATTTCTACACCATTGGGTGATACAGCTATTATACATGAGAGTGATGGGCCTGTGACACTAGATATTGGCAGACTCAGATTTCTAGCCAATCTACTGGTTCTGGACATGCACACTTATGATGTGATACTTGGGATGGATTGGTTGTCTCACTACCATGCTCAAGTTGATTGTTTTGATAGATCTATTATTTTTACCATACCTGGTCAGGATATGTATGTAGTAGCTATGCCACGTTCTAAAGAAGGCGGTAGCACCTATTTGTTCCATGTAGAGGAGGAATATGATGGGGGGATTACTGTGTCATTGGATAACATACCAATTGTACAGGATTTCCCAGATGTATTTCAGGAGATTCCAGGGTTGCCACCTAGTCGCGAGATTGATTTTGTGATAGACTTAGCTCCAGGCACTGCGCCTATTGCTAGGGCACCCTATAGGATGGCACCGGTAGAGATGAGAGAGCTGAGGGATCAGATTCAGCAGTTACTCAGCCAGGGTTTTATTCGTAGGAGTACATCACCTTGGGGAGCACCGGTTTTATTTGTGAAGAAGAAGGATGGTTCACTTCGTCTGTGTATAGATTATAGGGAGTTGAACAAGGTTACGATTCGTAACAAGTATCCTTTGCCCATGATTGATGACTTGTTTGATCAGTTAAGGGGAGCCACATACTTCTCCAAGATTGATCTGCGTTCTGGGTATCATCAGCTGAGGGTTAGGGAGCAGGATGTTCCTAAGACAGCGTTTCTCACGAGATATGGTTCTTATGAGTTTCGTGTTATGCCATTTGGGACGACTAATGCACCTGTAGTGTTCATGGACTTGATGAATAGAGTCTTCCGGGCTTATTTGGATCAGTTTGTTATTGTCTTTATTGATGACATCTTGATCTATTCTCGGTCGGAGGACGATCATGCTAGACATCTTCGCATAGTCTTGCAGACGCTTCGTGAGCACCAGTTATATGCCAAGTTCGAGAAATGTGAATTTTGGCAGCGGGAGGTGAAATTTCTGGGTCACGTGGTGTCAGAAAAGGGGATAGCAGTGGATCCGGCCAAGGTTTCAGCGGTGGTAGAGTGGGGACAGCCTATGTCACCTACAGAGATTCGGAGTTTTCTCGGTCTGGCAGGATATTACAAGCGATTCATCCAGGGGTTCTCCAAGATAGTAGGACCACTCACTCATTACAAGAGTCTGCAGTACTTGTTCACTCAGCGGGAGCTGAATATGAGACAGCGCAGATGGTTAGAGTTTGTAAAAGACTATCATTTTTCTATACAGTACCATCCAGGGAAAGCGAATGTGGTGGCGGATGCACTCAGTCGCCGACCTGTTGGTAGTCTTTCTGCTCTATTCATTACTGAGTGGAATGCTTTGAAGAATGTAGATGAGTTGTCAGACGCTTTTATAGCTTGCATGATGGTTACACCTTCCATCATTCGCAAGGTTTTACAAGCACAACTCACGGATCAGTAGTGTATTAACAAACTTGTAGGGATAGCTTCTGGGGAGGTTCCAATTTACTATATTGGGGCTGACGGAGGCTTACGGTACAAGGGACGTTGGGTGTACCTTCTGCTGATACTTTGAGGAAGGATGTGATGACTGAGACTCACCACTCTGAGTTCTCTGTTCATCCAGGAGGCGATAAGATGTATCAAGATATGAAGGGGTAGTTTTGGTGGGCAGGTATGAAGAGGGACATTGCTTTTTTTGATTCTTAGTGTAGTACTTGTCAGATGGTTAAGATTGATCATCAGAGGCCGCCAGGAGCTCTACAGCCACTACCAATTCCGGAGTGGAAATGGGAGAGCATTTCTATGGATTTTGTGGAAGGATTGCCAAATTCCTTCAAGAATCACAATTCCATTGGGTTATCGTGGACAGACTGATGAAATCCGCTCATTTCTTACCTTTTTGCACTGACTTCACTTCGGAGCAGTGGCGAGACTTTGCATTTTAGAGGTTGTGAAATTGCATGGCATTCCATTGTCTATTATATCGGACAGGGATTCGAGTTTTGTATCCGCATTCTGGAAGAGTTTTCAGCAGGCTTTGGGTTTTGAATTACACCTTGGTACTGCTTATCATCTTCAGACTGATGGACAGACTGAGAGGGTGAATCAGATAATGGAGGATACGCTTTGGTCATGTGTTCTTGGTTTCAAGGGCCACTGGGAGGGTTACTTACTGCTGGTGGAGTTTGCTTATAACAATAGTTTTTAAAAGACTATTGGGGTGGCACCATTTAAGGCGTTATACGGCCACCTGTGTCGATGGCCTGTTTGTTGGATGGAGGTTGGTGAGAGCAGATTCTTGGGTCCTGAGTCTATTAAGGATACTTCTGAGAAGATTGCTCTTATTCGAGACCGCATGCGTACTGCTCAGAGTAGGCAAAAGAGTTATGCCGATCGTTGTACTCGTGTTTTGGAGTTTAGGGTTGGAGATTAGGTTCTACTCAAAGTGTCATCTATGAAAGGTGTTATGCGCTTTGGGAAGAAAGAGAAGTTGTCACCGCGATTTGTCGGTCCATTCAAAGTTACGGATCGAGTTGGAGCTGTTGCTTATTGGTTAGCACTTCTGAATACTTTGGATCGTGTACACAATGTTTTCATGTTTCCATGTTGCAGTAATTTCTGCGCGATGAGGATAGGTATCAGCATATCGATGTTGGAGAGATTGAGTTGCAGTCGGATGCAACTTATTTGGAGTCACCGTGTCGTTTTATCGCCCGTCGGGATCAAATCCTTCGTAACAAGGTTATCCCTTTGGTTCGTGTTCAGTGGAGTCATCACAATGAGGCTAAGTCTACTTGGGAACAGGAGGATGTCATTCGCTCGCAGTTTCCTAAATTTTGGGAAGAAGGTAAGAGCGAATTCCGAGGACGGAATTCCTGTTGTTAGGGGGGAAGAATGTAATACCCCTAATTTAACAAGGATATTTCTGAAATTTATTTAATTATTTAAATTGTGTTTTTATTTATTTAGTTGTGAATTTGTTGATTACGTGTGACTTTATTTGTTTTTATTTATTTCGTGGTGGTTTGTGAATTAATTAATTAGTTTTTATTTATTTAGTGGTGGTTTGTGAATTAATTAATTAGTTATTAAATTGTATTTTATTTTTTTCTATTTTTCGTTAATTGAACTTAGGGTTTTGTTTTATTTTTCTTTAGCCGACTTAGTTGCCTGTCTAGTATTAGGACTAGAATTAGGGTAACCTTAATCCTATAAATATATACATTAAGGTTTACCTAGGGTTTTAGAACTTAAACACGTCGGTGGAGGCAGAGAGAGAGAACAGAGGAAGGCTTACAGTAGTCGGAGTTCGCCGGAGAATTTAGGAAGCAACGGTGCAAGGTTTCAAACTGAGACCTAAAGGCAAGTTCTAATCTTCACTCCTTCCCGTTGCCTCGTGTTCTTTGCATGTCTAACACAACTCCAGGGAACTGTTAAGGATTAAAATTAAACTGGATTTCTTGTACCTCTGTTGTTTTAAAACTGTTTGTAGTTGAAACGTGTGTATTGTTTATTTTAATTTCTTCCTTGTGTAACCTCTGTTTAATTCGTGTAAACTGATGAGTAATGATTTTAATTAGTTCTATAACATGTTGGGAAGCACTAGAATTAATTTAGGTTGCAAGTTTGATTTGCTACAACAGTCGATGCTCCGGAATGCTTAAACTGCTCGTATTAAACTTTTGATGCAAAATTCATGTTTTAATTAATTTTAGTAACTGAACAATGAATTTAGTGGATTCTGGTATAAGTTGGAACCTAATTTAAACACTTAGGAACCCTAGGTATGAAGGCCAGTTCATCAGAAACTCACCGGAATTCAAAACGATGAAGAACAGAGAGAGAGACGGCTTACTGTTTTAAAGAGCAGGCTCTTCCGGACGAAGAGCAGGCTCTACTTTTAAGTAGAGCCGGCTCTAGGGGTCTTGGAGCAGGCTCTACTTTTAAGTAGAGCTGGCTCCAAGATGGAAAGAGCAGGCTCTTCTTTTGGTGGAGCAGGCTCTTCCCTCGGGTGTGCGTTTTTAATCTTTCTGCGACTGTGTGGGCTACATAACTTGGATTTTGGGATTTTCAGTTTCTGTTGGAAGCTATACTGAGGTGTTTAGATGTGGTCTAAGCTTGATTAAAATCCTTAAGAGAAGATTTATGCAAAATAAAACAACTTTGTTTTAATGCGACAGTGGACAATGCTTAATTAATCAGTTTACTGGGTTTTTGTTATGAAAGGATGCAGAATTGCTTAACACTTAGAATAGCAATTCTTAGCAATAAAATTCTCAATTAAACTTATCTCAATGTTATAAAATAAGCTTGTGGATTTAAATGGTTTAGTATGCTTATTTGGGCCTAAGTTGGTTTACAGTTTGGATGGGAGGAACTGCAAGATGTTTAAGCTTTGGTATTAAAATTCTTAGTGATGATTTGCAGTTAGTCATGTTCCAGAATTACTAAAAATAAACCTGTGAACATTTATATTCTATTATGGTTGATTAGAATTAATTGGTTTACATGTATAAACTGTAATTTCAATTAGTGGACCTTATAGAGTAGTATAGATTAAGCTTGTTAATTGACAATTACTTTATCATGCTTAATATGGAACAATTGATATTTGTACTTAGTGTTTTATTGTCAATTATGGAATGTATGGATTGGTTGATAGTTATATTTTTATTTATTCTATTAACTGCCGGATGGATTGGATTGTATGCATCGGTATAGGACGGTGACATACTAGGTTTGGATTTGGCTCAAAATTGCTATATCCTACCTATACGGAATAAGGGAATGGATTAAAAATAAATCCTACTTATATTTAGGCTAAGTCAAAGAAGCTGCACAAGCTGAATGACTAGCTGGAGTACTGGTTATCTATGTTAAGTCTGTGCAGTTGAATAAGCTGAACGATTTACTAGATTTATTATGGATTGTTATGAACGGATTTTAAATATATGTTTATGGTACCACGAGAGGAGCTTGAGTCTCAGACTCGTTGGTTAGGGCGCGTATATGCAGTGGATGCGTAGCTGGCTATAGTAGATTGAGGTGTACCCGTTAGGTCTAGGTACTCATGCCCACCTTTGGGTGCGTTTTCGCATGTTGCCTTCTATTCAGGTTGAGACCCCTACTGTAGTCCAGTGAATATCCCTTAGTATGGATATATATATATATACACACAAGTTATATAGTTATTGTTGAGTTGGTTAGAGTGTATATGCGTATCGAGTCTCTGCTTGGATTGTAGTAGGTTAGAACTTGTTCGTGGGCCTGACCCACTCCTATTTTTCCAGGTGTACGTCAGTTCCAGGCTTGAGCTTGTTCGTGCTGGGCAGAAAAGATTATCCATTCTACCGACGATGTAGGACTTCTTTCCAGATATTTGATTTGGATTTTATCTTCAGTTTACTTTCATTCAGTTTGGTTTTTAGGGGTCCACTGGAGATGGATTCCCGAGTTGTTAACTTATGGAGGTTTTGGATTATTGGGATTTAAGTATATTTAATATTAAAGGTTTTTATATTTAGTTTTCTTCCAGCTTAAACTTTATTTATCAAATTCATTTTGTCATCTGTGTTCGTATTACATATTAATTGTTGGATATTTCCCTCGGGTTTGAGCTTGGGCCTGATCAACCTGTGTCTCGGATCCGAGGGGTATCACAATACCTCTCTTCCCTTTAAAGAAACCAAAAAGCTCCCTATTGAGAGAAATGGAAAATGATGTTGTTGTTATGCATTGTCCAATCCAATGTATGAAAGTAGGAGGGAAACCAAACAAATGCAAAGCATCCAAAATGAACTGCCAGTGCAATGTATCAAAAGCCTTTTTTAGGTTAATTTTGAGTGCACAGTTGGGAGGGTGGTTAGCTTTGTGATAGCCATTCATCAGTTCATGAGCAAGTATAATGTTGTCTGAGATGTGTCTTCCCTTAATGAAAGCATTTTGGGTATTGCTAATAAGAAGGGGAATGATAGGTGCAAGCTTAATTGATAACAGTTTGGAAATAGTCTTGTTGAAAATTTTGGAACCAGTTTGGATTGTCAAAAGTTCAAACGGACATGTTGAACCAGTTTTTTTGAGATGATTCGACGAATCCATTTTGACCCGCAAGGACCCTAGTTTGATTGGAAACGCCATAACCCGTAAAAATCAGCAACTTCTCTGCTGAGGTAGGGTGCTTTTCGGCCGAATTTAATCGTTTAGGACTCAAAATTTTCATTTTCCCAATATTAAGTATTTCGGGGTCTTCGTTAGAAGACTAAACGAATTCGAATTGATTTCTTTTTTTTATTTATATTTAGCGGTTTTTAGTAATTAGGTTTATTTCCTTATTTTTACAGAATTTTTGAAACAAGTTTGTTTTTGAACAGTTTCCTTGAGCCACAATTTTTCTTACGTTTTTAGGATTTTTTTTTTTTTTTTATACGTATATGTAGAGCAATTATTCATTCATTTATCAATAAAATATCATATTTCTCTGCCAATTCTCTTTTTCCTCGTGGATTCAAAATACTTTACCTTGTGGATTCAAGTTGGTAACCCTCGTACCTTATGAACGTTTGATTGTTTATGCTACATCACTTATTGTATGCATGAACGGATCTACAGTAGTCTTAGAGATGCCTCGCTGAAATTTTTTTATTTTTTATTATATACTCTAAATTTTTATTTTTTTTGTATTATATAACCATAAAATTTTAACATTTACTAATTACAGAAAAAATCCTACTGTAAAAGTTTGCCCCCCTCTTACATAATTTTCAAGGTTAATTGGTGGACAAAACCAACCCTATTGTATTAAAACTAGCTGGTGCATCCTTATACTTCTCCATTTCTTTTTCGATAGGACCATAGCTTTTTGCTGTCACCAGCCGTCTTTAATATTCAGCCGCAAAGTTCAAAAGGAAGGATTTGTTGTGGTCACATTTCGGAGGTTCAAAAGGACGAATCTCTTGATATATATATATATATTAATTATGGGAAGTTGAGATGTATATGTCTAAACATTTTTAAGTCATAGTTTAACCCCATGCTGCAAATTAAGTCACAGATAAAATTCCATGTGCAGCCTACTAAAGCTTTTACAGTTGTGATTTACATCTTTTGCTGCTACTTGCTAGTAGCCAATATATATATATATATACACACACACACAACCATACAAATACAATCAATATATTAAGCTCTAATGAAAGAAGGCCGTTCAGTTAGTGCTTAGTGGCATGGAAGAAAAAACAACCAAAAGAATCTCTCACCATATTCTTGGGGCATTGTGAACTGTGTTAGTACCAACTTGTTTATTAATTTACTTGAACAGAGGAATAAATACACTCACATCATGTGTCATTTTTTAAAAATATCCTGGGAAACATAAGAAAGATGGATTGGAAAATTGGGTTTGGTTAGTTGTTAATCAATTTATTATGATAAGAATAAAATAATATTCCATTATAGCCGATTAATACTGTTCAACTTAGTCTGTCCAACGAGATAATTAAGTGAATCAAAATCCTCTCCGGTCACGACTTCTTACCGTCCCTATGGTTGGTGAATTCCATCACTATTAATAGTGAATTTCACGGAAACAAATGAAAATCATTATTGGAGAGAATTCGGGATAGGCCATATAAGTTACACAATGCTGCAACGTATATTATTGGCTTGGGAGAATGAGGCAATCCGCTAAACCCTCGGTTATTTGGAAAAAGGCTCATTAATTTTGGGTAAATTACAATGACCTCTCTTGAGGTTTCATCAATATACATTGACCTCCTCTCTAATTTGTCAAATTACATTGATATCCCCTATTGTCAGGTTTGTAATTACGTTTCTATCCTGCTATATATGTATATACTCCATCCGTCCTATAAAAAGTGTCACTTTTAGAAAACCATAACTCTCACAAATTCAACTGTTCCGGTTCTCGAAACACGACACTTTTTTTTGGGACGGAGGTAGTATATTGTATTTTATTGCAATAAACATATCTTCCAAGGGTAAAATTGAAATTTGAAAGTCACAAAATTGCTGACATCAACATTTTTTGTCGTTGATTGTTAACGGGCCGGTAGAGGTATGCATTGTTAATTACATACAAATCTGAAGAGAGGTAAGTATAATTTGGTAAACAAGGGGGGAGGTCAATGTATATTGACAAAACTTCAAGGGAAAGTCAGTATAATTATCCTTTTTTTTTTTTTTTTTTTTTTTTTTTTTTTTTTTTTTTTTTTGTTTTTTGTCATGTGGATTCCATTATGATAAAAAAAAAAAAAAAAAAAAATCACTCAACTAATTCTTATGTGTATCCATCTACAAATATTTGTCGAACTACATTTCTAAATAATCAAAATTTATGGTCTAGTAGTACCTACTCTCTTTTCAAATTAATTGAAACATGAAGGGTTCAATTTTTTTCAAGAATATTGTTGGAGATCTTTGCCAAGGTATACATTAAATATAAATATTACAATATCTTGTGCTACTACTTCTCTCACACCTTTTCTTATTCGATCTTGTAGTAACATGCATGATATTCTTACTTACCAATAACAATACATGCATTCATGATATTCTTGAACTCTCTTGTGCACCAAAGAAACAGAAAATACATAATGTTTGTAGTATAAATAAAAACTTTTTGCAAGCTAAGCTATGGAGTATCTAGTGTTCTTGTATGGCTATTTAATTTAATTTAGTGGCATCTAAAAGATTTTGAACATATTGATGTCCACCACCAATTTTTTTCTTACAATGCATGTGGAATCTTAATTCCTTGATGTTTGGACCTCACATGCTTCACCTTTTTATTAGCTCTATAAATACCAAGGAAGGACAGGAATTGCAAGTATGTTCCTTCCTTCTCCTCCACCCTCTCTTCTGATTCAAACCCTAGACTTCGAGCTTGAGTTTGATCATTTGAGTATAGTTGGTGTACTGTTTTAGTTCCTATATATCATCAAGCTATGACTAAGTTCACTTGTACTTGTTTGTTTTTTCTTCTCTTGATATTCTCTTACGAAGTTTTTTGTATCGAAGGAAGGAATATGAAGATAGGGAAGAAGTTAAAGCATGCGAAAGGCTTGAAACTTACTGTGAAAATAAATTCAAGAGAGGCAAGTAAAAAAGTTGCAAGCCCTAGTCAGTTGCGACCTGGTTTTAGAACTACGGAAGAAGGATTTGTAGTAGCTTTCCGGCCCACAACGCCCGGCCATAGCCCCGGTGTCGGTCACTCCAATCATGATTAAGGCATTGCCATGTATCATGCATCTACATGTTTGTTGTACTTTGTCATCCTTGAGTTATGTTTTTCAATTTCCATTTTAATTAAGGTTCAAGAATGTATATGTATTTCATTTCTAGTTTAGAATTTATATAGTATGTATCGTTTGTATTCGGTGTGTAATTTGAATTTGAATATATATGTTTCTGATTATTAGAATGTAATCTCTGTCTCTCTCACTCACACACACACACACACACACACACACTTATTCTGGCTTAATTAGCTCCTATAACTACTTAATCAATTTTTTGACAGTAAAGTCCTACATGCATGTTAATATATATTTTTTATATGTTTTAGAAGCATTTTTTTTTTAAAAGCTTCTCTTACCATATATGGATGGAAATACTAATAAGATTCTGAAGTAGGATTTTTTTAACAAACAAGTTCTCTCTCTAGTAATTAGGTATAGGGTAAGCCGGGCATACCACGTTATTGGAATGCTCGACCAATGAAAATCTAACAAATAAGACTGTGGAGAGCAGCTTTTATTACTTGGTGGTCGGGATCAATTTTGTGGATGTATGATAGATTTTCATTGGCCAGGCGTACCAATAACATGGCATGTCCCCATTCACCAAATATGTTCTCAGTTAGTGGGCACATGTATTTTAATTTTAACATGCATTTCATCCTGCATCGTTCCTTTCAATGGAACATTAATTGCTGCAACGTAGAGCATATGCCCATGTCCTGCATGCCCAATGCTATTCTATCTCTTTTGTTTGGACAAAAAAACAGAAATATCTATTGCTGCTACGTGACCAATACGTGTGTATATAGTATCTACTAGAGATGTGTACAAACATGTAGTGAGAGTTTGAGTCAATTCAGAAATCATAAGTATTGGAACTACAAGAAAGCAGCTAATTAAGATGGCTCAAGAGACAACTTTTTTTTAATGTTTGGTTTTAAAAGAAAAAAAGGAGAAGGAGAAAAGAAAAGAAAGGAAAAGGAGGAGTTAGTACTGTAAGAATGAATTCCCCTCCCAAGTAGCAAGGAAGCTTCTTTGTAGTTTTATTATTATTTTTGACTATTTATTTTTACATTGCATAATTTACCACCGAACAAATATAGTCCTTCTATGAGTAGGTTCGGAGCAATTACTGATAATGTTTTGCTCATTAGTAGGAGCTGTGGAGGCGTTTGGATTTGTTTTGAGTGTATAAATAAGGACGCTTGTTAACTACACTCTCCCTTGTTGAGGAAACTTTTGTGTATGAGGTTCATATTGATTGTGATTATGTGATTTGTTTAATTTTTTTATTAATAATCTCTCTTTGTGCAAAAAATAAAAAAAATTCAAAGAAACGAATTCTGATGTTATTAATGAGCAATGAATGATAACATGCTGAATACTACAACGATTTTTTTTTCAAAAAAAAAATGAAAAGAAAAATCCTACAAAAAAATAAATAATAAAATAATAATAATAATAATAATAATAATAATAATAATAATTCAATTTGGCATCCTTTTTAAAAATTACAAAAAAATAAATTCCTAATTAATTACTATGTGAGGCTAACTACCAAATTTTAGACCATACCACGAACTTTGGCCAAAAAAGATGTGTCCAAACTAATAGAATAGATCATAGCAATGAGTATTAGTTTAAGTTGTTTCTTATCGAAAATAAGTCTTTTGGACACTAATCATCGAAATTGTACTAAAACTCTATCTACATACCCTAAATGCAGGTATGGATCGACTGCGGGCTTAGTGCGGGCAAGCGGACAACCGCCCCGATTAAATATTTTTTTATTTTTATACTATATACTCATTAAATATATATATTGTATTATATATTTATAAAATTTTAAAATTGCCCTCACTAAATCCCCACTATATACTGTTGTCCCATCTTACATAATATTTCTAGGTCAGGCACTACATAAACATGTCATAGCTTGTGTTCCTTTCCCTAATTTAATTACAGTATAGAAGTCGATCACCAACCGCAATTAATAAATAAAGGAAAATAGAACATGTCACAATGGAATCTGTGACGAGTGGAGGTACTGAGCAATCTTCAAACCCCTGATCTTGGTCGGCTCAGTGTTTCAAATGTTTGTATGTTTGTGTGTGTATATACTGTGTGTGTTTGTCTACACACACACACACACACACCAACAACCGACCCAGTTAGCTCCCTCAAGCTGGGGAAACCACCTTTTGATTTTATTACTCCATTTTTGCCATAAACTGCAAGGAATCTATTACATTTGGTGGCTAATGATCATTGTAGCAGAGCTCACAAACTTTCTAAAGGGTATATATACAGGAACTGCAAAAAGGTAATGTAGGCCTCTGCCTGTAAGCCTGTAAAGTTGAGCTTTTCTTACCCTAGAAAAATAAAGGAGAATACATTGTAGTTATATATATGGTGGTGCGATCGTGCATAGAATATAGTAATGAATGGTGGGGAGTACGTACTTCAATATCTACTACTATACTTTAAACCAATTGCAACCCTCGAGTGCATTCAAAGGTTACACAGTAGGGGGGAAAAAGTCTACAAAATGAATAAATCAGATTGAAGCTGGGTCCAATTACCTTTTTTATTTTTTATTTTTATTATTATTATTATTATTTTTTTTGCGGTAAATCAAACACAATCAAGGATCGACAGAAAATATAGAATCATGGGTTACACAAATTAAATACAAAATTTTTGGAAGTTTGACTTATAAATTCTTAATTACATCCCCACGGTAAAAATGGGTGAAGAGTTTAAGAAGTAACAGAGATTACAAGTTTAAAACTCCCAACCCTTTGTCTTTCTCTCACAAACTATCTCGACTTTCAATGTTCACACTCTCTTGAACACTACAAACCCTGCAAACCCTGGCATTTTTATATGTTCGGTTACAAAGGCTACTAGAATTCGGCTCCAAAGAACCATAAAAAGAAAGCACAATAATTATCAAAATGAGGCTACAGCTCAACATGATGGATGTTTATGTAATGAGAGATCACTAAAATGCCTGTAATTAAGTGATCCAATCTGAGCTTTAGAACGTACTACCTAGTTTTATTTTTCCTCAAGGGCTTATTTGAGAACCACAATTACTTTGTGACCCAAAACAGAAGTAATATTTCTGTTTTGAGATATGTTCAATACTATTCAGAAACATGTTTATCGTATGTTTGTTGCAAGATTTTTTGACACGTAAATCTTGAATTTTGTGTATCATTACTTAATTAATTAATTAATTTATTTTTAATCTCCATGTCCAATTGTCCATACCCTACGACTGTCCCAACATGGGCAGGGGATGTGACGACCCTGGTTCTTCAAACCAGTGCGTCTTGTGATGAACCGGAGATTAACCTAATAGCGGATCCAGATGCGGAAGTAAGAAACAAGACAACGGTCTCCCAAGGCACAACATGCCTCTAAGACACTTTGATGACCTTCCATGATGTCTGAAACTCAATGAGAACTGACGCGGAAACAAAAGATCGAAAAAGTAACAATTTAGCCCCCAAGGGCAAAATAATCATTTATAAAAATATGGATTCGGGTATCATCGAGCACACCGCTGGAAAGAAAACAAAAAACTAATCAAGATGGACTCAAGAATCACATGATTCGGAGTCCGGACGAAGGAGAAACAACATGACGAAGAAAAATGAGCCCTTAAGGCTAAAAGGGTAAACTGGTAATTATCCAGAAAGATCTGGGTACAACCAAGCACACCGTTGGAAAGATAGCAAAAAATTAATCAAGTTAAAAAAAAATTTCACTCGATTTGGAGTCCGGACGAAGGAGAACGAGCGAAAACAAAAGTCGATATTACGATGTCGAGACGAGCACCCCATGAGCACCCCGACAATCACCATGACATGCTAGGGGATGAAAAGTTCCAGTCAGAACTGAGAGCCAAAATGAGGTCCGAAACGAATTTTTCTGGAAAAACACGAAGAAGAACCCCCCCCCCCCCCCCAAAAAAAAAAAAAAAAATCAAGTTTTCTACCTAACAACGCGGATGAAAACACAAAAAACTCACTGTGAAATACCCATATTGCCCTTAAATCAGAAGAGGTCAAGAGGGTCAAAAAGCTACTACAGGATCTGTCCGCGATTAAGAGCAAAAATGAGCCATCAAACGATTTTTTTTGGAAAAACACGAAGAAGAACCCCCCCCCCCCCCAAATCAAGTTTTCTACCCGACAGCGCGAACGGAAACAAAGAAAATGCACTGTAAAATGCCCAGAATACCCCCAAGAAAATCAGGTCAAGAAGTTTAAAATCTTTCCGAGCTGCTGCCAAAGGAAAGGAAAGGAAATGGGGCTTCGGGAGGTTTTTAAATTGTCTAAATTGAAAATGCAATCTTAAAATACACCCACAAGACCCCCAGAAGTTTCGGATCGGTTGACACATTTTTCCAAAAAAAGTCGATGAATAGTATTAAGTACTAAAGTCTCAAGTTTAAAAAAAAAAAAACATAATTGTAAACCTTAGAATTAATGGCCTTGGCCTCGTGTCGTACATACAAAATAAGCATCCAAAAAGTGTACTTAGGTACACATTACATATTTGGAATCAATGATACAAGTTTTAACATATAAGGTTACAAAATGACATTTTATGCTAACATTTGCATGAAATGGAAACTTAAAAGTTACAAGTCATCCAAGGAATGATGAGCATCACGAACCAAACCTTCGTACCTGAAACAAATCCCCAGTAACTTCGGGGTGAGTGACATAAAACTACTCGTAGGAAATGAGCATGCATCGACCTAACATTTTACAAAATTATCACCTTAAGGTGAAACATGTCAAGGGGCTCATGCCACTTAACGTCTATGTCAAAATGAGACTCAAGGAGCATCCTAAGTTACCTTAGATCATTTGTAGCATAAATCACATCATTCATGCAATTTAACCATATAAAAGCATACTATACAACGTGACAAGATATAGGTTCTCAACAGTATCAATTTGCAATCTAAGATACGAAAACAATTAAAGTGGGTCATGCTACCTAGCGTCTATGTTCCAAATGAGTCTAAGGAATCATCCTAAGCTACATTAGAATAATAAAACACAAGTCACGATATCGATACAATTTAACCAACATTGGAACTTCCAATACCACGCATAAAGCATGATTTCTCAAGTTAACATCTTGAAACTCAAAATGGAAAATCAAATAAGGAACAAGTTACGATATTATCTAGTTATCAACTTGAAATGAAATGTGAAATCAAACCAGGTGGATACTTGGACGTCACGCCGACACAATAGTTACTTTAGGGTTACTAGCCCACGGGTAACCTCCCTATGTGCGTACTAGACTTGTAGAGGGACAATCCTCCGTACTAGAACCATGTCCTAGCTTTAGTCAAACAACGACATCCCCAAGTTTCTAAAATCAACAAGTTGTGCAACAACATATATATCAACATGTATATATAAGATAATTAACTATCTACCACGCACAACCAAAATTGGAAACACATACAATACCTGTTCTAAGTCCATAACTACTATGGCATGAAAGATGTCAAATACAAAATGTGCAACTCATTACACAAGACAATGATATATTCAATAAGGAAAACATATTCTCATGAATATAAATATAACAACTATGTTATACAATACTCAAAATGTAACCAAGTAAATATACAACAAGTTCAAGTCCATGATTTAAACATAGAAATAACTTCCAAAACACAATTAAATCCATTTAGCAATTAGATAGAATTTAATTAAATAAAAGTAATTAAATTCTCTAGATTCCAAATTAATTCTAAATAACCTCAAATTTATATATATCGAAGGATATATATATCATGGTCATCACATATATAACATCAAATAACTAATTAAGTGATTAAAACACTTAAAATAAAATTAATTAAGCTAATTAATTAATTTCCTCTAAATTTTTAAACAATTCCAAATGCTCTCAAATTAACATATGTTCAAGAGCTCACCAAGGCCTACTTTAATATCACATTACAAGTTTATTTCATACTTGATACAACTATGTGAATTAAACTTTCACAAAAGCTAAATATTAAATAAAAGTTGCAATTCTTATTCAAATAATCCCAATTTAATATATATCAACTACCATACCAAGGCCTAAATTTCTAGCATGCCACAATTTAATTCTAAGTTGAATTTCATCATAAGAATTAAATCTTACACAAAGAAAATAATTAAATTAAATTCTAGATTATGAACAAAAATATGCATACAAGTTGTATAAACATCATTAGCATACAAGACAACAAAAATATGAAATTATAATACCCCCTACCTCCATTTGAGATGAAAATCTCTAATCCCCACCAAAAGAAAAGTGCTCTGAATCCGACGATACTCCTAGGTTATGTCGGGGACAACACGGTGAACATTAAACTCCAAAGAGAACATACCATCCAAACTTGATCTCAAACCTAAACTTAAAAAATGGCAAAAACGGATTCTAATAAGGGAGAAAGATGTGCGTAGTCAAGACAAACATAAAACACGAAGGCATTATGACTTTTTAACAAAGGGAATGAGGTTTAATTGAGAGAAAAAGGGTGGCAGTCCCCTTGGGCTACCATGATAGCTTCTGGTCTTGCATGAAGAGTGGGGAAGATCACTTTTTAATTTTATAAACCCCTATTTATAGGAAAATCCTAAAAGTGCCCCGCTGAGTCCAGAAAAGTAAAATTTGAGTAGACGCGCTCAAACGGCAAAACTCCATGAACGAAAAAGAACCAAAATGAGAAAATATGAATAACGAAGAAAACGGCATTGAAAACCGAGTCTTGAGCAGAGAGATGTGGTCCAAACAAGTTTGGCGGCAACCGGGATCAAAAACCCTGAAACTGGGGAAAAACAACCAGAAGATAATTCTAAGAGTACACGACTCGACGAAAAGTGAAAATGAATCTCATACGAGGATCCGGGATCAAAACGCTGCATTTTTGTCATAACTTTCATTAATTGCACAATAGCCCCTCTAAAAGGTGAAAACTGCACTAATGACCCAGAATGAAAATATTTTTCAAAAACCCCTGAAATAAAATATCTTCAAAAGATATTTACGAAAAACACCTCAAGAGGAGAAAAAGATTCTGAAAAACTATGCATCTATGCCTTTATGGACACCGTGAGCAACCAGAGTACTTTACTGCAAAAGTAAAGATACGTATTTCGTGGAAACCACTTAGAATGAAGATATGTGAAGTCAAAAACCAACTCCGAGCATAAAAAGTGAGGTTGTGCCAAAAAGTGACAAACAGGGAAAAGACAAAATAGGGCAAAGGACGAAAGATAAATAGTGTCGAAAAACGAAAAATGTGGAAATAACTCGATCCTTAAAAGAAGTTGTCAATTCAAAGGAAAGAGTCTCAGAAACCATTTTCAAGCACTAGAGATGATACTAAGTGATGAAAAACTAAACACAGATCAGAAAAGACAACGAAAAAATTTATCCGCAAAATTTGAGAAAAAATGAAAGGAAGAAAATGACCGGGTCATTACAAGGGAGTGCTAAACACAGAGAACTAGCAAAAGCTAATAAGGTAGTGTAAGCTTTTTGTTCATGGTTGTGTTAAACTCTAAAACAAGCCATCCAATTTTCCTTTTCATTCATTCGTACAACTGATAAACCCTAAAAAAAAGCCGTCCAAATCCCCTTTAAATTAATTTTTTTTACTTTGCTCATCTTTTGTCTCTGGAATCTTGCCATTACTATGGACCTTCACATGCATGCTTCTCAACTATTTTCTTGTATAAGTGGTACAAGATGTGGTCCTCATGCCTTTTTCATATCCTCAAGTATCTTTACTGTAAAAGCAGTAGTAGTAGTTCATATTTGTCTGTGTATTCAAATGGTAAAATAGATTCAGGAAAAATAAAAAATTATATATATATATTGTAAAAGACCACCATGTAAGATTATTTATTAATTGTGTGGCTCACGTGATTTGGACTTGTGATATATTTTATTAATTAGTGGTTAAGTAAATAGATATCAGATTACTAAAAGGAAAATTGGTCCTTTCTCCCTTTATAAAAGTGCATATATCTCATCAATTATGTACGCTAATAAAAACAACGTGTATAAAGTTTTATATGTGCAGAAAACTAAGAGGGAGAAATCAGTTTCCACATTGTTTAGAGTTGCAGCTTAGTTCGTTGTTAAATGATCTCTTAGACTATTTAATCTCTACGATATTTGCAATCACATATCGAGGTATTTATATTTAACTACTTTATTTATGCATTATAGATAATGTGAGAATAATAAAATTCTAAGATCTTAAAATTCATATTTATTTGTAATTAATGCTTAACACAACTTATTAAAGCTAACACACTACACTTACACTCTCTTCCTTACAAGAGGATGGTAAAGAAACAAAGTAATCAAAATTATGGTTTTTTTTTTCTTCGTGTAAATAATTAAAAATTAATTAAAAAGGAAAGGAGAAATACCTACCCCAATAGCCACACAAGAGCACCTATATTTATAGGGGTTCACACTTTCAGTTTGATAAGGTTTCAGGCTTTAATCCGACCTAGATGCTGTTTTTTTGTTTTACTGTAGCAGGCACAACTAAATTGGGCCAAAGTAGAGGATATAGGCTTGGGCCTCAAACAAAGCAAACATAGCAAATACTGTAGTTAAATGAGAGAGCCAAGGCCTAAACACTAATTAATGAGAGCCTAGGCACATTAGAGTAACTAAATTGAAAAAAACAAGTTTGCTCAGTTGATCAAAGGCCTTGTGATCTAGTAGTATTTTATTTACTTTTCAAAGTAAATGGTGAAAGTTTGAGTCCTTAAAGAGACAAAGTGAATGTGTGATTGGTGTATGTTTCTTGTCAAAAGAAAAAAAGAAAATAATAGGGAATGAGAGAGGAGGATGATCCCCAAAGAGTTATAAGGGGTAATTTAGTCCTCTTTAAATAATTTTACAATTTTTAATAAATAATCAAGTTTTTTGACCAAATTAATCACATTTAGTCACTTATTAACAATTAAATTTTAGATTTAGTAACTATTTATTGAGTTTAAGGTGTAAAGCAGTCTAATTTGTCCTTTATAGGTTGTCCTACATCAATTTTTTAAAAGTATAAGCAGATACCGCTATGCTACAATTTTTGGTAAAATAAAATTAGTTTAAAACCTACTATTTTTTCATAATCAGTAGCATGTAAATTTTTAAGTAGTGCAAAATATAAAAGTAGAATTATAATACATCTTCATGATGAAATAAATTTTATTTTATTCTTTAATATATCAGGCTAATATAAAAATTTCCCGCTAGTTCTTAACACGAAGCAAAGAAAACAAATGTTTTATGGCCTTTGTGCAGTAAGTAGTGGCTGCCACGGCGGCGTGTTATTGTAGATGCCTTGACATATTTCTTAGGTGTTAAAGCATCCTAATGGAAGGTTGGCAGGGCAACACCAACACTCAAACTTACACACGGAAACATCGTTGACGCATTTATTTTCATCATTTTTGGGGTCAGAAATGGCCGCATCAACTCTGACTTCACTGCCTGATTATGTGAAAGTGTTAACCCTAAAATCGGCTAACTGGAGCCGATCTCGATGTAAACCGAGTGTGCCAGAACCAAATATATGGTTCAAATATAAATTGTCAACTATAGTCCCTTTGAGAAAGTTGACTTTTAGGTGATTGCGAGGAAAAAAGGGAACAATAAAAACTCCTCTTTGAGTTCAGAATTGCCTTAGTTAAAAGGACTTTATCAGTGCAAAATTATAGTAAAAGATTAAGAGAATATAAAGGGGAGGAAAATAGTAACAAGAAGAGAGAGAGAAAGAGAGATAGAGGGAAAGAAAGAGAACGAGAATAATGACAGGTCGGGTGTCGCCGTCCTACACCATCAAGTTTGGAGAGTGTGAATTTTAGGCGAGGGCCAAGAGTTTTACATTTATAGAAGCCACTACTACCTTCACTAAAAATATAGTTAGGGTGAGCAGGGATCGTCCCAAGGGATTGGAGTCGTACTTGGTTGTGGAATCGCTATTAGGGTTAGTAGGTCGAGTGATCAAACAATTGGTTGGTTGGTTGATTAGACTAGAGAGCAAATTAAACTAAATAATTGAATGCAATAAAGAGTAAGTAAGAGAAAGAGAAATCTTGGGGTTTAGAGGTCACCACCAAGCAATGCTTTTCTACACCTCTAACTAGTGACTAATGAGGGTAATGTGTGTTGCAATATTGGTGTGTGTGTGTGTGTGTTTGGTTGATTCAATTAGCAAGGGTGACCAATTAAGCATACATTGTTTAATTGTGATACCCCTCAGATCCGAGATACGGGTTGATCAGGCCTAGGCCCAAACCCGAGGGAATATCTGACAATTAATATTTTATAATGAACACAGAATATAAAATGAATTAAGAAATGAAATTAAAGCTGAAAGGAACTAAAAATAGAATCCGCAAAATAATATAATTATTGAAATACATCAAACCCAAACTCCAAAACTCCATCAGTTTACAACTCGGGAATCCATCTCTAGTGGACCCCTATTAAACATCCAGACTGAAATAAAACAACTGTAATAAACATCCAGAAATAAACTATGGAGAGAATCTTACATCGTCGGAAGAGTAAATAGAGACCTCTGCTCAGCACGAACACGTCTAAGCCTGATACTGTTGTGTACCTGAAAAATAGAAGTGGGTCAGGCCCACGCGCAAGTTCTATACTACTACAATCCAAACAGAGGCCCGATACGCATGTACATCCTAAATAATAGCTAATAGTCCGTAAATATATACATAGTCACACTAAAGGACTTTCACTAGACTACAGGCCAGTCTCAACCTAAATAGAGGCAACATGCTAAAACGCATACGAAGTGGGCATGTGTACCTAAACCTAAACAGGGTACACCTCTAACCATCGTATCCAGCTATGCATCCCAATGCATATACGCTCCCTAACCGTTGATCTTGAGACTCAAGCTCATATCGAGGTACCATAACAATATATTTAAAGTCCATCCTGAATCCTAGTAGTGCCGCTCAACTAGTCGTTGCCATGACACTACAATTAATAGGAGTTAACTTTTAGTTAATCCAATTCATAATCCAAAATGGGTAGGTTTTGGTATTTTGAAACTAAACCGTCCCTAGTATACCACCGTCCCATACCGGTGTATACTATCCAATCATCTAGCAGTTGATAATATCAATAATTAAAGTAAACATCAGCTAAATCCATATTTCCATTACTAATACTAACAGGCATAGTGTAAGTATCAATAAACAGAATCAGCTATATACCTAAACAGATTCAGTTTTATATCCAACACTGATACTAACAGGCATAATGTAAGCATCAAGAACCATAGTCACTGTATATACACAAACTTACTCAGTTTAGGTTATTTCATTCAATCAGATATAATGATAAGATTATTTTAAATTATCATTCAATACTCAGCAGTTGATATTACAGACAATTAAGATAACTATCAACAAAGTCCATTCCTCTAACAGTTGATACTAATAGTATTAATGCAAGGATCAAGACAAAACTACAGTATGTATATATACCTACTTAGTTTAGGTTGTTTTACAAAATCCCATTAGTGTTAAATTTAAGAATTATTGTCCTTCAACACTACCATACTCTAAACAAGTGTAATTCAGATACATACTCATGATATAGAGTTATACATGTTCCAATTATATCATTCGTCTTAAAAGATTTCAGAATTAAACACAGTGTACTCACAGAATTTAACACCATGGAACTACCTGTTTAAATCCCTACTGTCCAAGCTTTTATAAGCAAGTAGACTTAGTTAACACTACATCTGAAGCTTTAATTTATCCCTATACATTACTTAGACCTTCCATATTCAATTCTGCACTCAATTGAAAACTCCAAAATCAACCATTGCAGGCCAAATTGACTGGAAACGAAGAAAATCACAAAGACTGAGTAAGGATACGTCTCCAAAAATTGGAGCCACCTCCTTTAGACCTTAGAGTCGGCGCCCCCACTTGGGAGCTGCCTCTAATTCCAAGGGAGCCGGCTCTCTCCCTCTTTGTCGCGTCTCTTTGTTTTCCCTCTTCCTTAGACGCCTTCTGCTACTTCTCTATCTTACTGCGATGGTTCCCAAATGTTGTAATCTAATCCCAGAGTATTCCAGTCCATGTTTAAGTCTTAACTACATTACATACATAGGTTTTAAATAGAGAATTATGCAAGCAAACAACACCTTTTAGCAGTTCAAGCAAGCATGCGACCGTACAGTTTTTAATTCAAGTTCTAGCATAAACAGATAACATTTTATTGATTCAATAAACCCTATAATTATTCAAGGATGCAAAGAACATGAAACCTACGGGAGAGAGTAAGGATAGAACTTGCCTTACACCGACGTTCGTCTAAGTTTTTCGGCGAAACTCTCTCTGTTGGCTCACTGTTTTCCTTCCCAGCCATCTCCAATTCCCTCAGCCCTTACTATATCGTAATAGTTTTTCCTAAAACCCTAGTCAGAATACTACTTGAATATTTATAGGCCACTAACCCTAGGTTCAATTAAAACCTAAACATAATCCACTCGGCCCATAGAAAAACTAGGTTATAAACTATGTCGGCTATGAACTATGTACTATATGTACGCAACTAACCCTACAGTCACGTTAAGGCAGAACAAATAATGAGATTGAATAAAATAAAACAATTTAATAATTAACAATTAACTTAAACAATCAATTCAAATAAAACAAATAATCAATTAATTTCAAACAAATAGTCAAATAATGAAATTAAAAACAATTTATGCAAATAAGTCAAATTTCAAGCAACCAATCTATTAAATAAATCAAATAATCAAATAATAAATAAAAAAAATGATATTTAAACAATAAATTAAATACCAGGACTATCCTTTTGAATTGAATAAAATAAAACAATTTAATAATTAACAATTAACTTAAAAAATTAATTCAAATAAAACAAATAATCAATTAATTTCAAACAAATAGTCAAATAATGAAATTAAAAACAATTTATGCAAATAAGTCAAATTTCAAGCAAACAATCTATTAAATAAATCAAATAATTAAATAATAAATAACAAAAATGTAATTTAAACAATAAATTAAATACCAGGACTATCCTTTTAAATTAGGGGTATTACACTAATCAACATGTGAAAAGCATAATATATCTAGTAATCAAGTATATATTGTCTAAATAGCATGTGAAAAGCACAACATATCTAGCAATTCATAAATCCTTTCATTAAGCTCACAAGCCAAATACACCACAAGGTTAAAGACATATGCTACTTGCATTCAAAAGTATGGAACATCAAACAACTAGCATGGATTGTCCTCTCATCTAACAACTATGCTACCACTACACTACAATTAAGCGACATGAAATTAAACTAATTAAGCTAAGGGAGAGGCACAATCCATCAAGAAATGAGCATGGACCATCTAGAAAATCACAAGAGTATTCTTTTAAGCACAATGTTTTGACAATCTCTAGACCTATAGCATTAATACACATAGACATGCATCAATAACATAAGAAATAGAGGCAAACACATGAACATTTATTATAGCATACATATACATATGGATAGAATGAAAAGATAAATTGGAAGCATTAAACCACATAAATCATTAAATAAACAAGATCTATATATATAAAAGTGTCAAAACATGTATTACAATACTAATCCCTTAATACTACACAAGATTAAGATATAGAAAACATGTTTGGGCTAACTCTAGCCCCAAGAGGATGTCTAGCCACTCTTGGTGATTTTGCTCAAACTCTTAAGGGCTAAATCTATGGAAGAAATTTGCTCCTTGGTTAATGAAGAGTCTCCAATGGTGTCTCTAGCCTCCTCCTCCTCTAAGCTTGCTCTCCAAGAGAATAATCCCTAGAATTGTCTATCTCTCAAAAAGTGCATCATATTCCTTTTATAGGTAGGTCAAGTGACACACAAAATGAGCTGGGGTCGTACAAATAATATTCTCTAATGATTGGATAGATGACGGATTGAACAAGCTGGCTTTTTAACTTTTTCGCACTGGAGGAAGTTCGATCGATCGAACCTTGGACTTGGATCGATCGAACTTGGCTGAGATCCATTGAACTTAGGTTGGATCGATCCAAGGTTGAGCTTTTTGGGAAAAGACAAATCTGAGATATTTTGGGAGATATTTTTGGGAAAAGAACAAAAGTGGTTAGTGGGTGGTACAGCTGTGGATAAGATCAATCATTTGAATAAGGACAAAAGTGTTCAATCGGTCGAAGGGTGGTGTTGGATCGATCAAACTTTGGACTTTTTTTTGCTTTGGGTCAAGGTTTGAATCTATCTTGAAGTACTGAGATCGATCATTGTTCGATCGATCGAACCTTGAAGTTGGATTGATCGAACTTTGCTGCTTCCCACCTTTGGCTTCATTTGCTTCTTTCTTTCTCCACTTTGCTCTTTTCTTTGTTTAATCCCAGAATTACTTCAATTAAGCTCTTATTTGGCTGAGTTAGCTTATTTTCGGGATAAGTGCCTGAAAATGGAAATAATTCGAAATCAATCTAAAACGGTAAAGTAAGATAGATAAAGGTACTAGAATGTTTAAGCTTAAGGGGTTTAAATAAGCACTTTTTAGTGCTCATCACACCCCCAAACTTAAATATTGCTAGTCCCTAGCAATGAACTAGAAAGTAAAGGAATGAAATGAACAACTATACAAGTATGAATCTAAAAAACAATAAATGGATAACACCACTTTCGTAGGGAACACGATTGCACTTAGTACATGCAACAAGCCTTTTAAACCCCTAGGTTACCCCTAGTGGACGAGTGAAGTCTCGTGAGGGTTTCCAGAAATGGTATCCATAAACATTAAGCTCATTCTTTCAAAAGAGACACCAATATTGCAAACAAGCATTGGGAGAAAACTACCTCAAGTATGCAATTTTTCAAACATTTCCAAGCAATCTCCTAAAATCTCAACATCAAGCAAGCAACTATGGTGCCTCCACACATCAAGAAAATGATCATGCAAATCAAAACAACTCTAGAATCCTTTTTGAGTGGACCGGCATCAAATGTGTTGCTATCTTAGCCAACTAGAGAAATGATCACATCCTAACCCTCAAACTAGCACACAAATCTAGTACCGATCATCGAGACAAAAAGTGGACATTTTATTAAAGGTTTATTCATCTAGGTGCACTTATTCTTTTCACTTGATATTTTTATTTTTTATTTTTATAGGATCAAAGATGAAATCATGGTGCAATGTGTTGATCTATTAAGCTTTTTAGTGATTCATGAGGTCGAACGTTAGGTCAATGACTCCCAAACCAGACGGCTTTAGGGCATTAGGCATTCAAATACCTCTACGGACTTACAAGCTCAAATTAACTAGGCTACAAATCAAGACAACCTCCATCTAATCATTTCCCATTTCTCACCATTTGGGAGAAGTTCTCACTTTTTTTTATTACTTTTGCAACTTTTTTTTTTTTTTTTTTTTTTTTTTTTTTTTTTTTTTTTTTTTTTTTTTTGAAACAGTTTAATTATTAACCTAGAGTTTGGGCCCTCCACCTTTCGGCGCGAGAAGTTTAGTGCTTGATGAGGCTAGAATCCTGGCTACTTAGTGAAAAGGGGTTGTTATCCACTTTTATCAAGAATGAAAACTTTCAATACACTACTAACTCAATTGGGATATAACCAATTCAATAATCAACAAAGCATGTACCCCACAAATGAATGCTAGTGTGTGCCGGTGCTATTCTAGAATACTAGAGTGAATCTCAAAATAATCACAAAATCAAGATGATGTGGACTACAAGTGCAAGCAAGATATCAATCTTTCGAAAAATTTACTCCTAAATGGCTTCCACAAGGCATACAAGGAGTATTGGACTCTCAAGTCAAGCAATTTTTAAATTTTAAGCAATATAGTCCTCAAAAGATCAAAATCATAGCTAGATATGGACCAATCATAGAAATATCCCTCAATTACACAAGTCATGCTCAAAATTTTGAAATTAAAACTAACACTGCAAAGCACCATTCCCACCCAAACTTAAATGGCACAATGTCCTCAACGTGCAAGAGAACAAAGGAAAGAGTATACCAGTGCAACTAAGGCATAAAGTGATCGGGACTGAAGTATCCGAAGTGGGTGGCATGGCCCCCCCAAACTTGGGATGAATTGTGGTCCTGAAAATTGGCACTTGGATAAACTCATCAGATAACAAAATGGGATAATTAGTGCACAGTGGACATGCAAGTGTGAATGGGATAAATAGATAAAGAGATGAGAGAGGTATAAGGGTAATCCTGAAAATCGGGTAGCACTCTCTCACTGAAGTTACTATGACGCACCTGATGGAGTTAAAAAGGACAGATGTATCAATAAAAGCATACGACATCCATCATAGATAAAAACAACAATAAAGTGCAATACATCCAGTGTCAAAGCCGACAGACCCGGCTGTAAAAATAATAGTATCACAAGTGTAGTAGACACACAACATAGATAGAGAACATAAAAAGATAAAGAGACTGGGAGTCTCAGGGAGAGGGAACTCCACGGATCTCCCTGGCTAAGTCATCAATGGTAGTCAAGATCTCCGTACGGAGGCGAGCAATGTCAGCTCTAATGGCAGCCATCATATTCGGACAAAGGGTAGCAATGTCAGCTCTAAGGGCAACCAGCATATCCTCCAAACTCTGAAGTTGCTCTTCTAAGCGACATATCTGATCATGAGCCTCAGGTGTGGCTGAAGTAGAAGAACTGTCATTCTTAGTCAGGGCCTGTAAAAAGGAAATCTTGTAATGGGAGTTAGCGCTAGAATAATTAATTAAAAGCACAATAGAAATATGTATGTCAAATAAGATAGACAAAACATATATGAGATGAATCTATGCAAATAATAGGATGTGAAGCATGTTAAGCAATATAAGTATGAAATGCATCCAATGTGGAATATCACAGGCATTGGGTATAAATATGAGATAGCATGAACATAAGACATGATGAATGAAGTGTACGTGTGAGATCTGTGAAGCTCGATTGATCACAAAAAGGTTTGAGATCGATCTCAAAACGTCGATCGATCTGAGGTATGAGTTCGATCGATCTCTCAAGATCGATCTGAGATACAAGTTCGATCGATCAAACCGTGCTCTGTGAAAAACGAGAAGTCACAGATCTGTGACTGTGGAAGCACGGGACCCACATAAACATGTTCGTGGGCCCATCAACACAACAATCATCAATCACAATCATTAAGAATGGGTCACACTCCCAAAAATTAAAGTAACTCATTACAATGAACACGACATAAAGACGAATATAGACATATATACATGAAAAGCTAAAAACTTCATCCATAGCCAACAATCATCATGAATATTGGAACAGATCAAACACTTAAAGCATACTCTTAACAAATCGAGGTGTGAAATCAATAATGGGGTCTCGGATCTTACCTTGAATCAAAGAGAGGAGAGAGAGGAAATGTGAAGAGGAAGAAGATCCGAGAAGAGGGAGAGATCGACACCTGGTTCACGCCGGAGGTCTCGCCGGAGATGGAGGAAATGGGTGAGGTTACAGCGGCGTAGGAACTAGGGTTTGGAAATGAGGGAGAATGAGATCTTATCCTTGGTTCCATTTAAAAACTGTTGCTCTTCAGTTCGATCGATCGAACTAGAATCACAGATCGATCAAACTTTAAATGATCTCCTCACAAAGTATTTTTGGAAAATTATTATTATTATTATTATTATTATTATTATTGGATGATATGATAAAATAAAATGTGAATAAAATAAAAAAATAAAAAATATTTTTGAATTTTTGAAAATTAAAAAAGTCAAAACAAAGTCAAACAATGAAATGGAGAACTGAGATCGATCAGAACAAAAGTTCGATCGATCAGACAGAGAGCAAAAATATGCAGGTTTTTGGCTCAGAAAATTGGCTAAGTGTTGGAACTTGGAGATCGATCGAACTTTGAAGTTGGATTGATCGAAGGTCTCTTGATCGATCTAAGAATAAGTTCGAACGATGGGACAGAGAGGTGAAATATGCAGGTTAATGCAGGCTCAAAATTTTTCTAAGTGTTGAATCATGAGATCGATCAAACTTTGAAGTTGGATCGATCGAAGGTCTCTTGATCGATCTAAGAATAAGTTTGAATGATGGGATAGAGAGGTAAAATATGCAGGTTGATGTAGGCTCAAAATTTTTCAAAGTGTTGGATGCAGGTGGAAGTTCGATCGATCGAACTCTCAATTGAGATCGATCGAACTTATGCAAAATGCTCAATCACAACACAAAATTTCATGCAATCCTAATCACAATTCCTATCAATGCATATGAACCAAAAACAAGTATCTAAACTTCGCAAGGAATGAAATTTAAGATAGAAATGAGGGAGGAATAGGGTTTTGACACCCTACGAAATAGTTTTGCTAGTCTTTAACGTCTCTAGCAAGACATTGGGCTCTTTTAGCCCGGATCAAAGATCTTGTAATGCATCCCTTCCTTGTTGGGGTGATAGATGCTTTGAACTTCACCCAATGATCGGTCGATCAACTAACATCAACCTTCGCAATAGCACGAATCATTGTAAAATAGGGCCATTGGTCGGGTAAGTCGAACCACTGGGACTGCGCTAGTCTATGGCAACCTAAGTGTCTAGAATTGTTCTTAGAATGCTAAGGGGTTTATAGAGGGTTTTGGTTATTTGTCACTTAAACTTAGAACTTAGAATGCATAAAATAGTAGTGCTAGTAAATGAGAGTTAGAGATAATAAAAGGGGAAACTAGAGAAGTGAATCCACCTACGCCCTAAATACATGCTAAATCAAGACTAAATTGGGGATAAACACTATATAAGCAATGATCAAGAATTATGTAGCAACACATAGTTGCTTCATAACCAATAAAAAGTTCATGAGATTAAAACAAGAATGGTCTATCAAAAGACAACATATTTGGACTACCTAGACTAGGGTGTAGTATCAAATACATTAACTTAAGCAAAAGACCATCAAGCATTCAATCAAATGATGAAGCACATGAAAGTAAGAATCAAGCATAGTCCATCAAAGGAGGTACCTAAGCAATGGAATATCAAGCTTCAAAATTAACATGCCTTGAAAACCATTCATAGTTAATATCTTCATTGTCACTATGAAAATAAAAGCAATAAGACTAATGTAAGAATCATCAAGACAAGCTAAATAACTCACATCAATCATTTAAACATGAATATTCATTATAAGAAGTAATAAGCTCTTAAACTATGAAAAGACCAAAGTTTATACATTATAATCCCCAAAATAGAACCTAATCTAGAACATGAACATAAGGGGAGGCTGCATCACCTCCCTAGATGAGGTTTAGTTACCCATGAGTGAGCTAGGAGAAGGAAGAAGCTTGCCCTTTTCCTCCATTTTCGAGCTCCCTTCCTTTTCCTCCAAGAACCCCCTTCTTATTGCTCTCTTCTCTCTCCTTTATCTTGCTAAAAATCAAAAAAGATCCCTAATGTGTGGCCCTTGGGTAGCTTTTTATGCTCCAACAACACCCTCTCTCCTCCAAGGAACACCTCCAACCACTTCATAAAGAAGGAAAATGGCATTGAGGAAACCAATGTGCAAGTGGGCTGAAATGAGCCATTTTCGAAGGGCATTCTGCCTGATTTTCGAGCACTCGCTTGGTGATCTCGAGCACTCTAACTTAGTGCAATGTGCAACATGCTCCTCTTGCTCAGCGCTGACCTATTTTGGTAAAACTGCTATAACTTTGTGCCCCGAACTCCAAATGATGATTTGTTTGAAGATTTGGAGAGCTGATTCAGTGCTTTAAAAACTTCATGTTTTGATGAAGACCCAATTCTCAAGTCTAGTTGGTCGAAAATGGGGAGAAAGGCAGTACATCAGTGCTGCCAGGCAGTTCTGCGCACCTCTGTTATGAAGATCATAACTCTCTGCTCCGAACTCCGAATGATGAACCACTTGAAGATTTGGAAAGCTGATTCAGAGATCTAAATCTTTCATGTTATGATGGAAGTCTAGTTCTTGAGTTTGCTAGGTCGAAAATGGCAACAAAAGTCAGGATCACTGTTGCCAGAAATTCAGAAATGGCATCCTTTTTGTTCAAAATTCCACAAGGCCTCATTTTTGCTTCCTTTTTGCACTTCAACCTGAAAATGCATAAAAACATGCAAATGGAGTTAATCTACATAAAATAATTAATAACTGGACTTTGTTAATGTAATTTAGGGCGCTTGAATATACAATATTCGGCGCTTATCACACCCCCAAACTTACATTTTGCTAGTCCCTTAGCAAAACTACAATGAAAAACATACTGAAAAGACAACCATGGGTATGCTACTACACAAATATCATCCATGGTAAAATGAGATAGATACATAGCTCAAATACAACTTGAAACAGACAAAAACTGGAGATGGGGTCATTGGGAAAACTACCTTGCATATATTAAGCATTGATACAAAAAATGGGAAAAACCATTTCAACATGCATGCATCAACATCATAGTCCATATAAATAATTCAATTGTCATCTCTTAAATGGAAATAACTCAAACTCCAGTGAAAGTGAATTGGATTCTCAACATGCGGCTTTTACTTTCTTGTCCAATTCCAAGGCACAAGTTTTCAAATCAATGAATTCCCTTTTACATGAAGTCCCTAAGGCATGATTTTATTTTCAAGACAACTTTTGTTGCTTGTTGACAATTTATTTCAACACATAAGCGAAACATAGAATGGTTGTGCAATGCTAAAGTCCCTTAAGCTTTCTAACCAACCTGTGTAGCAAGCGTTAGGCCAACAACTCCCAAACCAGACGGCTTTAGGGTGTTAAGTGTAGAGACACTCCAAAGGACTTAATAGCTCAAGTTGGAAAGGCTACGAACTTCAGCTAACCATGTTTATTACAATTTTTTTTGAATGACCGTGCAATGTTTAAGTCCTTTAAGCTTTCTAACCAACCCTTGTAGCAAGCGTTAGGCCAACAACTCCCAAACCAGACGGCTTTAGGGTGTTAAGTGTAGAGACACTCCAAAGGGCTTAATAGCTCGAGTTGGAAAGGCTACGAACGTCAACTGGTCATTTTTCATTCATTTTTTTTTTTTTTTCAAGCTAAATAAATCATGCCAAAGATATTCATCTATCAGGTCCATCAAATCAGATTAACTAGTCCAAGGTCAAGGTTAATCAGCTGCATGCCTCACAGTTAAGTTTCCAATGTGCATCTGTGCATTGTGAAGCTTATAAGAGTGTAAATCCAGCAAGAATCTAATTGAAACATTTATACAGACTAGTTTGAATCTACATGATCATTTCAACTCAAATTTTTCTTTATTTTCAAAAATTTCAATTGCTTCTATACACAAGGTATTAAACATATGTTTCATCTCCGACAAGTGTCAAGTTATACTATCATTGCTTAGCAAAAATTATGGAACCAAAAATATGCCAAGAATGCTTTGATGCACCCCCAAACTTAAACTACACAGTGTCCTCAATTTGGGACATGGATTCAAATTAGAGACAAAAAGGACAAAGAGTATAAAAGGAACAACAATACCCAGGGGGAGGGAACGGCATTTTGAGACAAAAACCCCCAAACTTGAATTGGACGGCGCAACCTGGAGAGCAACATGAAGAACAAAAAGAAACAACCACAAACAGCATTAATAGCACAAGCATAAATACAGAAAAAGAATGTAACGAAAGTTAACAGAACACAAAGAATTTGCATTGCAAAAAGAGTTTATATGATGACAAAAAGAGCTGTACAGGGATCATGTCGACCAGAGCAACCTATACATAGCAAATTCTTACAGTTTAAAAGGAAAACAAAAGATACAAGAGAAATAGTTACAGATGAAACAAAAAGAGAAGGTCCACACTCGCAACAAGCTACTGTCCAGAAGGTAAACGGGCGAGGATGGAATGGAGGAGAGATTGAGTCTTACGCCGTTCAGCGGAAGCCAATCGACGGTCCTCAGCAGCGACACGGCGGTCTTCAGCAGCAAGACGACGATCTTCTTCAGCACGTGAAGAAGTCTCACACAGAGTCTGAGTGCACGCGGACAAAGAATTCTCAAAACGATCTAGTCGCTCATGAAGACCGGCAATGGAAGCGCAGATGAAAGCCTGGTCCTGGTGAGAGTCGACCGGAGGCTCTACCCTTGCAGCGGCTGCGGCGGTGGAAACCGCCTCAGAAGGAGGAGGAGGTGGAGCGTGGATGAACAGGGGGGCAGGAGGCGGAGGGGTACTAGAATGGCTCAGAACATTGATCCACCGGCGCTGGGTAAAAATTTTAATTTTGTCGCCTTTTGGTTCATGGGGAGGAACAACGAAACCCTTGTGCTGAAGGAGCCGAGTGATGAAAAACGGCAAAGGCAATTTTCGATTTTCAACTCGCGGAGCCCGTGTATTATGAGCATCATGCCAAAACTTCATAAATGTGGTCCAAATGAGCTCTGGGATGGAGAACCATTTGCCTTGGTCCATGGCATATAAGGCTTGCAGAAGGAGGCCCCGACGCTCGGTGCTATGCACCAAAGGGCAGACATTGTGCTTGAAGACAGTGTCAATGAACCATAGGCGTTCCGGAAGATTGGTTTTGTGGATAAAAGACCGAGGCCGAGTAGGATCGTCAATAGTGCAAATGGCAGCGGCAATCTGCGCCACAGTTAATGTATCCGGCTCCTCATATAACGGGAGATTCTCACGATTGACAATGTCATCGGGGCACTCAATGGGGCAACCAGAAACCTGAATGATGTCGGTCATAGTGAAAGCATAGGCGGTGCCATCAATGGATGTAGTGAGAGAAATGGGTGGCTCTTCAGGGCATTGGAGATTCTGGTAGAAGAGGCGCACTAAACGGGGGTAGGCAACCCTGGCAAGGGGCGCACAAATGTGCTGCAGACGCCGGTTAGTCAATTCGGCTATAGCCCACGAAGTAGTGGGTAGAATGTCAAAGGCATCCGTGAGCGGAAAAGAAAGCTCGTAGTTGAGTTGTTTGCCAACCCAAGGATCACGTGGTCGCTCACGATTGATAGCACGGGCACCCGCAGAGGGTCTAGGAGGGCGAGAAGGACCGACACGAGACATTTAGAGAGGTGGACTTGGTTCAGGAATTTCAGCGAACACCTGGCGTGCACCACAAAAAGGAGAAGATGAAAGTGAGTGGGATGGAGGAGCAAACCCGAAAATTTTGGCAAGAAAACAAGCTCTAGCATAGAGCAACATCAACAACAAGCAACACAAGCATCAACAAAATCACCGACATGCAATCCCATCCTCCTTATGATGAAATAAAGACAAGGAAATGAGAATAATAGGAAGCTCACATACCTTGGGAAAGAATGGGAAATGGGAAATGCAAATATGCAGGGGTGGTGGCAATGTGGGTGGGCTGGTGGTGGATGAGAGTTGGATTGGTTGTTTTGGGTAGAGAGAGAAAGTGGGTTGCATGCATGTGGTTCATGGATGGGTTGGTTGGAGGGTGCCGAGAGAAAGATGGTGTGATGGTGTGAGGGTGTGGTGTATTTGTGGGTTGAGAGGGAGATGGAGTGGGGAGGTTGGTTGGTTGGTTTGGGGAAGGTGATGAGCCGAGAGAGAGGGAGTTGGTTGTGAGGTGGGAGATGGGTTGGTGGGTTTAAAAGAAAGAGAGGGGGGGAGCTTCAAGTGAGAGAGGGGGTTTTAAAAGAGAGAGGAAGTGGGTGTTTGTTCGAGCACTCGAAGTGGAGGCAGTAGGCTCGGGTGGTTTGGGCTGAAGGTGGAATGCAGTGGCGAGCACTCGAAGCTTGGCTTCGAGTGCTCGAAAAACAAACAGAGAGGTGGGCATGAGTGTGGGATGAGAGAGAGAGAAGGAAGGGTTGGGGTGGCATGGATGTGCATGGGTTTACATGGTTTACGGGTTTGCATGGTTTATAGGCGGATGCCGAGAGTGAGAGGTGTGCATGGTTGCATGGGGTGAGAGGCTTGTGAGGTATGGTGGTGAAGTGAGGTTGAGAGAGAAAGTGATGCAGGTTGTGGAGTTGGTTGCTGTGAGGAGTTTGAGGTGAGTTAGGGTTGGTTGAATGTGACTGAGAGTGGGAAGGTTGCTTGGGGATGAAGTTGTGGGTAGGCATGCAGGGTGGTGATGGTGTTGGTGGGTTGTGGGTGCATGTCGGTTGTTGGGTTGGAGGTTGACTTGAGCAAGGAGGAAGGTGAGTTGGAGAGGGGATGGGGTGAGGGTGAGTTGGTGAGGGAGCTTGGTTTTGCATGCATGCATGGAGCTTGCATGCAGGCATGGATGTCATGGGAGGTGAAGGATAGGTGGTGGGGAGCATGCATGGTTTGCATGCTTGGGTGGGGAGGGGTGGGTTGTGTGGTGGAGAGTGGAGAGTGGAGAAGTGGTTGGGGGGGGGGGGGGGGTTGGTGGAGGGGCATGCATGCATGGGCGTGCATGCCTGCATGCAGGAGGGTTGAGGTTGCCGAGAGAGAGGAGGAAGGTTGGGGGGTTGATGGTGGTGAGTTATGGGTTGCATGCATGGTGGGATGAGATGAGGGTGGTGAAGTGAGGTTGATGGTGGTTGAATGGTGTGAGGCCGAGAGGGATGGTGGATGGTGGAGGTTTTGAGGGGTGAGGAAGGAGATTCTAATGCTCTACATGGATTGAGGTGCTTGTGTTGGGTGAGGTGCTTCGAGCACTCGCAAGGGGGAGGTCGAGTGCTCTGTATGGAGACAGTAGGCTCGGGTGGGTTGTATGGGGAGTTCGAGCACTCGGAAGAGGGAGCTCGAGTGCTCGAAATGAAAGCAGTGAGTTGGCTAAGCAAATGGTGAAGCTTCGAGCACTCGAAGCTTGGCCTACGAGTGCTCGATTCTGAGGCAGTAGCATGCAGCTGCGGAAGTTGGGCTAAAAAGGTTTAGAGCACTCCAAATGGGAGCTAGAATGCTCTAAATGAAGGCAGTAGGCTCGTGATTTTTGGTGTTGAACCTTGAATGCAGCTGTAAGGAATTTCGAGCACTTCTCATGGAAATTGGATTGCTCTAAATTGAGGCAGCCAAATTGCAGCCAAATTAAAGTGAAGCTTGAAAACTAAAGCACTCGGCATGGAGCTTGAATGCTGTTGCATGGCCATGCATGAGCTTGCATGGATGGTTCAAGGAAAGAGATCATTAATATATGGAAGCATAAAGAATTTGAGCAGTGGGCTCGGATAGGAAGGAATGCATGCATCAGAGAAATGCATGCAACAATGCATGAAATATAGAAATGCATGCAAGCAAGGAACTTTGCGGAGCATGATAAAATTTTTGAGAAGCATGAAATTCCTATGCATGCAATGTTGATGGATTCAAGCCAATGTATGGGAAAAATTGAAACGGTGCAACATCCTTTCATTCAAATGGATGGAAAATTTAAAAAGAACAATCTCTCTCTTTTTTTTTTTTTTTTTTTTTTTTTTTTTTTTTTTTTTTTTTTTTTTTTTTTTTTTTCAAACTTTGCAATATCTAATGCATGGAAAAAAAATGCCAACTTTCAGAACATCACACAAAGCATGGGTGGATGTAAGAAAATTTTCAAACCTTTGCAACATCACACAATGCATGAATGAAATTTCTGGAGAAAATTTTTAAACTTGCAAATTCATTCCATTCCAATGCATGGGAAATTGTGAAAGTTTTGTTTTGAAACCGTGAAATTTTTCAACTTTTTAAACATCTCAAATGCATGAAGAATTTTGAGAAAATTTTCAAACTTTTTAGTAAAAATGAGAAAATATGCACATGAGTCGCATTTGAAAAATCTAATGAAATTGCTAGAAAGCGATGGAGACTTCCGGGAATGAAAATTAGAGTTGAGAAGGTCTAAGAAAAATCAAATTTTTGGCTTTTCTAAACCGTTTCCCAGAAATTTTTTTTAAGGCACGAGCAATTTCAAGGAGAAGGAAGCTTGGAACATCGAAAGAATTTATTCCTTTGCTTTGCTAAATTTAATGTCGATAGCTAGACCAAGCTAAAGCATGCACTAATCCTCATAAATTGGATCCGTCAAGAGGACTTCCTCAACTTTTCGGGTTAGAATTGTGCCGTCAATGCAAGGCTTAAGCCTTTGGCCATTTACCTTGAAGAGTGATCCACTTGCAGGATCATGAAGTTCGATTGCTCCATGAGGAAAGACGGTAGTGACAATGTATGGACCATCCCATCTTGACCGGAGTTTACCGGGAAAGAGTTTCAAGCGGGAATTGAAAAGCCAGACCTTTTGTCCCGGGGCAAAAGACTTTTTGACGATGTGTTTGTCATGAAAAGCTTTAGTCTTTGCCTTGTAAATTTTTGCGTTTTCATACGCGTCATTACGCAATTCCTCAAGTTCATTTAATTGCAACGCACGATTAGAGCCGGCTTGTTTGAGATCAAAATTGAACGGTTTTATGGCCCAATAAGCACGGTGCTCTAATTCTACCGGGAGATGACATGCTTTGCCAAAGACAAGTCGATATGGTGACATGCCAATGGGTGTCTTATAAGCTATCCGGTAAGCCCAAAGTGCATCGTTTAGCCTTAATGACCAATCTTTGCGGTCCGGTCTAACCGTTTTTTCTAAAATGTGCTTAATCTCCCGGTTAGAAATCTCTACTTGACCACTCGTTTGAGGGTGGTAAGGTGTAGCAACCTTATGAATGACTGAATACTTAGCAAGGACGGATTTGAGATAACGATTTCGGAAATGAGATCCGCCATCACTAATGATTGCTCGGGGCGTACCAAAACGACTAAAGATGTGAGATTGAATGAAATGGATCACGACTTTATGATCATCGGTTTTGGTAGCCGCGGCTTCAACCCATTTAGACACATAATCCACCGCTACAAGGATGTACTCATAGCCATAAGAAGATGGAAATGGTCCCATGAAGTCAATCCCCCACACATCAAAAATTTCAACAATTAAAATGTTGGTGAGGGGCATCATGTCTCTTCGGGACATGGATCCAAGTTTTTGACATCGTTCACACGATTTGCAAAAATTGTATGCATCCCGGAACAAGGTAGGCCAAAAGAATCCGCTTTGAAGGATTTTGTTAGCGGTCTTTTTGGCACTGAAATGGCCTCCACAAGCAAGAGTATGGCAAAAATTTAAAATGCTTGTGGCCTCGGTTTCAGGAATACATCGCCGGATGATTTGGTCCGGGCAATACTTGAATAGTTCCGGATCTTCCCAAAAGAAATGCTTGACTTGGGAGAAAAACCGGTCCCTCTCTTGTTTGGACCAATGAGCTGGAATTTTGCCAACCGCAAGATAATTGACAATATCCGCAAACCATGGAAGAGTAGAATGTGAAACTTAAAGAAGTTGCTCATCCGGAAAGGAATCATGGATGGCTTCAAATTCTGAAGATTTCTCAGTAAGTAAGCGTGAGAGATGATCGGCGACAACATTGTCGGTCCCTTTTTTGTCCCGGATGTCAATGTCAAACTCTTGAAGTAAGAGGATCCATCGAATTAGGCAGGGTTTTGTCTCTTTTTTCGCTAACAAATGCCTAAGAGCGGCATGATCTAAAAAGACGATGACCTTGGAGCCAAGAAGATAAGAGCGAAATTTATCCAAGGCGTACACCACAGCTAGCAATTCTTTTTCAGTGGTGGTGTAGTTCAATTGGGCATCGCAGAGAGTTTTGCTAGCATAATAAATGACATGCGGAAGTTTATCCACACGTTGGCCCAAAACCGCCCCTAATGCATAGTCGGATGCATCACACATGATCTCAAAGGGAAGAGACCAATTAGGGGGTTTCATGATCGGGGCAGAGGAGAGGAGAATGCGAAGTTTGATGAAAGCTTCCATGCAAGCGTCATCAAAATTGAACGGAACAGCATTGGCTAAGAGATTACACAAGGGCCGTGAGATTTTGCTAAAATCTTTGATGAAGCGACGATAGAATCCGGCATGGCCAAGAAAAGAACGGATTTGATGGACGGAATTCGGAGGAGGAAGATTAGAGATTAACTCAACTTTGGCCTTGTCTACCTCGATTCCCCGCTTAGAAATGACATGTCCTAAAACAATGCCTTTTTGGACCATAAAGTGGCTTTTCTCCCAACTTAGAATGAGATTCGTCTCTTTGCATCTTTGGAGCACAAGAGATAAATTTTTGAGACACGAGTCAAAGGAGGAGCCAAATACGGAAAAATCATCCATGAAAACTTCCAAGAACCTTTCAACCATATCGGAGAATATGGACATCATGCACCTTTGGAACGTTGCCGGTGCATGCATAGACCAAAAGGCATGCGTCGATAGGCAAAAGTACCAAAGGGACATGTGAATGTTGTTTTCTCTTGATCTTGGGGGGCGATGGCCACTTGGTTATAGCCGGAATAACCATCAAGAAAATAATAGAAGCTTTGGCCGGCTAACCTTTCTAGGATTTGATAAATAAATGGGAGAGGAAAATGATCCTTCCTAGTTGATGAGTTGAGTTTACGATAGTCAATGCACACACGCCACCCGGTGGTGGTTCGTTGTGGCACGAGCTCTCCCGCTGAATTTTCAACAACGGTGAGCCCGGATTTCTTGGGGACAACTTGTGTGGGGCTCACCCACTTGCTATCAGAGATAGGATAGATGATTCCCGCATCTAGCAATTTGATCACCTCTTTCATGACCACTTCCTTCATGTTTGGATTTAACCGGCGCTGGACCTCTCTAGTAGGCTTTGCGTCATCCTCCATATGAATGCGGTGCATACAAATGGAGGGGTCAATTCCTTTCAAATCCGCCACTGTCCAACCAATAGCTTCTTTATGCTCTTGGAGCACCGCTAAAAGGTTGGTCTCTTGGTCTTTTTGAAGGTCCGAGGCAATAATGACCGGAAGGGTTTGCTTTGGACCAAGGAACACATACTTGAGATGGGCCGGGAGCGGCTTAAGCTCAAGTTGTGGCGGAGATAACAATGATGGGACCGGAGGAGTGGTGGAAAGTTGGGGAAGTGGTTCTTTTGGAATTTTCCAAGGAGGTACATCCATGATAGCATTAATATCAAGCAAGGAATTGACTTCTTGAATGGCTTGATCAACATCAAAGTTTGAGAAGTCAAAATGGGACATGCAAGTTTCAAGGGGATCTTTGCTTAGGATGAAGGGGAGAGATTCTTCGACCACTTCATCAATGACATCCACAAGAAAACAATCATCCTCATTGGAGGGATGTTGAGTTGCATGAAAGATGTGGAGTTTGACTTGCATGTTTCCAAAAGCAATGTCCATCACCCCGGTTCGGCAATTAATTGATGCATTAGCCGTGGCTAAAAATGGCCTACCAAGGATCACGGGAATGTGCTTTTTTGGGTCATGGACCGGTTCCGTATCAAGAACCACAAAATCTACCGGGAAGTAGAATTTGTCCACTTTGATGATAACGTCCTCGAGAATTCCTCGTGGATGCTTGACCGATCTATCGGCAAGTTGCAAAACCACGGAAGTCGGCTTAAGATCTCCCAAACCAAGTTGTAGGTAGACCGAGTATGGAATTAAATTCACACTAGCTCCTAAGTCAAGGAGGGCCCTCTCGATTTTGCTGTCACCAATGACGCACGAGATTGTGGGGGCTCCCGGATCCTTATACTTCGGGGGAGTGCTGTGCTGAATGATAGCACTAACATTTTCAGTCAACCTCACTTTTTTTGGCAAATGATTTCTAGAAGTGCGCTTTTGAGTGCACAAATCTTTGAGAAATTTTGCATAGGGAGGGATTTGCTTGATAGCATCCAACAGGGGCAAGTTAATCTTCACTTGCTTGAAAACTTCCCACATGTCTTGAATTTTACAATTCTTGTTCCCAAAATGTGTCGACTCTTGAAGACGTTGAGGAAACGGAGTTTTTGTCTCATAAGTAGTTTCCACATTTGGGGAGACATGTGCGGGATTTCCGTGAATGGTATTGGGACAAGAATTTGGATTAGAAGAGCTTGAATTTGGATTTTTCAACGGAGAAACTTCCTCACTTTTGTCTCCATCGACCTTGTTGTCAACCACTCTACCACTCCGAAGGGTGGTGATAGCTTGAACTTGTTCATGGGTCGGCCCACTCGGAGGAGGGGTTTCGTCAATCACATGCATTCCTCTAGGATTTTCAAAAGGTTGAGAGGGAAGCTTGCCCTTGTCCTTTTGAAGCAATTGATTCACCGAGTTAGCTATTTGGCCCACTTGATTTTTGAGATTAGCTATGGATTGAGTATGAGAGTGAACCATTTGGAGAGTAGGCTGCAAGGATGTCAAGAGTTGCTTGTTGGCATCCATTATTTGCTTATTTAATGATTCCATCATTTACTTGTTTGCAGCTACTATCTCGTCAGTTAGACACACAGGAGGTTGATTGGAGACATTTGGATTGTAAGGAAGACGGTAGCTTGAAGAGGCTTGGAAAGGTCTACCTTGATATTGAGAAGAGGGCTGATTTTGCCGCCCTTGGTTTTGGAATTGGGAATTCTGTGGGGCTTGTTGCCGCCACGAGAAATTCGGATGATCTCGCCAACCCGGATTGTAGGTGTTGGAATATGGATTGTTCCCGGGCCGCGAGAACATGGCATTAGCTTGCTCTTGGTTGGGACTAGGAAATTGCTCCGGTGTGGGGCAATCTTCCGAGCGATGGAATGGACTAGTACAGGAAGTACAAACTGAACTTGCCGAATTTTGAGACAATGAAGGAGGAAAATGTGGTGCCATCAATTGGTAGAATTTATGAGCGATGGCATCCATTTGAGATGATTCCTCCCGTATTGACTTTGGTTGACAAGGGTTGGTGTTGTTTGGAGTGGTTGCGGTCGGAGCCCTACGAGAATTGTGTTGAAGTGAATTTTCACTCAAATTCTCAAGTAAGGTCCAAGCCTCATCCGCATTCTTGGACATGAACATCCCACCACAAGAAGAATCAACCATGAATCTATGGGTTTCGGTCAAGCCAGCATAGAAAGCTTGCACTAATTGCCATTTTGGGATCAAATGATGAGGACATTTTCGAAGAAGATCTTGTAGCCTTTCCCAAGTCTCGTGGAGTTGTTCTCCATCAACTTGAGAAAAGCTTAGAATGGAACGCTTCATTTGGTTGGTTTTACTCACCGGATAGTACTTCTTAAGAAATTCTTGTTGCAATTGAGCCCAAGAAGTAATAGAGTTGGGAGCGAGGGAGTTCAACCAATATTTTGCCCTATCCTTTAGGGAGAATGGGAAAAGATGGAGATGAAGTGCATTGTCTAGAAAACCTCTCAACCGGATGGTCGAACAGATTTCAAGGAACTCATTAAGATGCTTATATGGATCTTCATTATCAAAGCCATGAAATGATGGAAGCATTTGAATGGTACTAGACTTGATCTCATATTGAGCTGCATCGATGTTTGGCATTACTATGCAAGAAGGAGAAGCATAGGTGGTAGGAATGAAATGATCTCTAAGAGTCATTGGTTCTACATTAGGAATTTCAACCATTTCATTCCCCGGATTTCCTACGTTATCCCCCATTGTATTGAATTCAGTTTCAAGATCCCTTGTAAGAGTGGGTTCCCTAAGGTTCCGTCTAAGAGTTCTTTCGAGTGAATTTATATCAATAGGCGAGTCAAGTGTGGGTAGAGAGAGTGACCTACGGCCAAACATCAACAACAAAGCATAAATTCAACAACACAATTCATCATCAATACTCCACATACGATGTTCCCTTTCTCCTCAATTATCAAGACAGAAAATAAATGGCCACGACAAGGACCGATGCTTGTACACGAAATTAAACAAGATAATAGCCTCTACAAGGGCTTCACAACTAAATTAACTACTTCTAAAATTAACACATGTACTGTATCTACAAGTTGAAACTAGAAGTCAAGAGACTTACCTGGGGTCCTCTAGACTTACAATTTGCTAGCGTTCCCACGGGAGCTTCGAGTTCCTAGAATCTCACTTACAACACAAAAATAGTTAAACCACACAAGAAATATTCACAAAACACAGTATTCACAATCAAACTAAAATTAACCCTAGAAACTTCGATTGCTAAACCGTTTGCAGTCCCCGGCAACGGCGCCAAAAATTTGATCAGTCGATCAACTAACATCAACCTTCGCAATAGCACGAATCATTGTAAAATAGGGCTATTGGTCGGGTAAGTCGAACCACTGGGACTGCGCTAGTCTATGGCAACCTAAGTGTCTAGAATTGTTCTTAGAATGCTAAGGGGTTTATAGAGGGTTTTGGTTGTTTGTCACTTAAACTTAGAACTTAGAATGCATAAAATAATAGTGCTAGTAAATGAGAGTTAGAGATAATAAAAGGGGAAACTAGAGAAGTGAATCCACCTACGCCCTAAATACATGCTAAATCAAGACTAAATTGGGGATAAACACTATATAAGCAATGATCAAGAATTATGTAGCAACACATAGTTGCTTCATAACCAATAAAAAGTTCATGAGATTAAAACAAGAATGGTCTATCAAAAGACAACACATTTGGACTACCTAGACTAGGGTGTAGTATCAAATACATTAATTTAAGCAAAAGACCATCAAGCATTCAATCAAATGATGAAGCACATGAAAGTAAGAATCAAGCATAGTCCATCAAAGGAGGTACCTAAGCAATGGAATATCAAGCTTCAAAATTAACATGCCTTGAAAACCATTCATAGTTAATATCTTCATTGTCACTATGAAAATAAAAGCAATAAGACTAATGTAAGAATCATCAAGACAAGCTAAATAACTCACATCAATCATTTAAACATGAATATTCATTACAAGAAGTAATAAGCTCTTAAACTATGAAAAGACCAAAGTTTATACATTATAATCCCCAAAATAGAACCTAATCTAGAACATGAACATAAGGGGAGGCTTCATCACCTCCCTAGATGAGGTTTAGTTACCCATGAGTGAGCTAGGAGAAGGAAGAAGCTTGCCCTTTTCCTCCATTTTCGAGCTCCCTTCCTTTTGCTCCAAGAACCCCCTTCTTCTTGCTCTATTCTCTCTCCTTTATCTTGCTAAAAATCAAAAAAGATCCCTAATGTGTGGCCCTTGGGTAGCTTTTTATGCTCCAACAACACCCTCTCTCCTCCAAGGAACACCTCCAACCACTTCATAAAGAAGGAAGATGGCATTGAGGAAACCAATGTGCAAGTGGGCTGAAATGAGCCATTTTCGAAGGGCATTCTGCCTGATTTTCGAGCACTCGCTTGGTGATCTCGAGCACTCTAACTTAGTGCAATGTGCAACATGCTCCTCTTGCTCAGCGCTGACCTATTTTGGTAAAACTGCTATAACTTTGTGCACCGAACTCCGAATGATGATCTGTTTGAAGATTTGGAGAGCTGATTCAGTGCTTTAAAAACTTCATGTTTTGATGAAGATCCAATTCTCAAGTCTGGTTGGTCGAAATTGGGGAGAAAGGCAGTACATCAGTGCTGCCAGGCAGTTCTGCGCACCTCTGTTATGAAGATCATAACTCTCTGCTCCGAACTCCGAATGATGAACCACTTGAAGATTTGGAAAGCTGATTCAGAGATCTAAATCTTTCATGTTATGATGGAAGTCTAGTTCTTGAGTTTGCTAGGTCGAAAATGGTGACAAAAGTCAGGATCACTGCTGCCAGAAATTCAGAAATGGCATCCTTTTTGTTCAAAATTCCACAAGGCCTCATTTTTGCTTCCTTTTTGCACTTCAACCTGAAAATGCATAAAAACATGCAAATGGAGTTAATCTACATAAAATAATTAATAACTGGACTTTGTTAATGTAATTTAGGGCGCTTGAATATACAATATTCGGCGCTTATCACCCAACAAATGGTTCTTTGAAGAACTTGTTGGATCAAGTTCAAACGAAACTTTTGGTCCCTTATCAATGCAATCTTCTATGTGCTCATACACCGGGTCAACTAGATGTGCAGTTTCCAAATGTCTTTAAAAGACTTGACCCTCGATGTAAGGTTTCAACCTCTGTCCATTAACTTTGAAAATGTTCCCCTTCTTCAAGTTTTTGATTTCAACCGCCATATGAGGTGCAACAGAGATGATTTCATAAGGACCCTCCCATTTGGTTCTCAATTTTCCAGGGTTTCAGTCTAAAGTTGAAAAGCCAGGTTTTTTTATCGGGTTCCAAAGACTTTTTCACAATATGCTTATCATGAAAGGCTTTGGTTCATTCTTTGTAGATTTTGGCATTATCGTAAGTATTGTGTCTTAACTCTTCTAACTCACTCAATTGAAGTAGCCTATTCTCTCCGGCTTTATTAAGGTCAAAATTGAGCTTTTTAACTGCGCACAAGGCTTTATGCTCTAACTCAACCGGAAGATGGCAAGGCTTTCCATATACAAGTCTATAAGGAGACATGCCAATGGGAGTCTTATATGCCGTCTGATAAACCCACAAAGCATCATTTAGCTTCCTTGACCAATCCTTCCTGGTGGTGTTAACCGTTTTCTCAAGAATATGCTTAATTTCCCGGTTAGACACTTCAATTTGCCCACTTGTTTGAGGATGGTAGGGAGTGGCTACTTTATGAGTAATGGAGTACTTAAGAAATAAGTGTCTCAAGAATTGATTGCAAAAATGTTTTCCTCCATCACTTATAACCCTTGGCATACCAAAACGAGAAAAGATATTGGATTTAATGAATTAAATGACACGGAGTGGTCATTTGTTTTGGTAGCACATGCTTCCACCCACTTGGAAACATAATCAATGACAAGAAGAATGTATTGAAAACCATAGGACATAGGAAATAAACCCATAAAATCAATGCCTCATATATAAAAAAATTATAGGCATTTCTATGAATAGTGGGCCAAAAAAGCCCACTTTGAAGAACCTTTAAGGCGGTCTTCTTTGCACTAAAATGCCCACCACATGCAAGAGTGTGACAAAACACTAGGACACTTGGAATTTGACTCACTGGAATGTATCTCCTCACAATTTGATCCGATCGGTATAAGACAAGGTCTTCCCAATAGTAATTCCGGATGTTAGCAAAGAAATAATTCTTTTCGTTCTTCGACCAAGAAGTTGGTAGCTTGCCTACTGCCAAATAATTCACAATGTCGGCAAACCAAGGCATTTTTCCATTAGAAATTTGAAAGAGTTGTTCATCCGGAAAAGAGTCACAGATTTGTAGACTAGGGAAAGGCTTTATCGATAACCTAGAAAGATGATCGGCAACCACATTTTTGGTGCCTTTCTTGTCCTTGATTTCAAAATCGAATTCTTGAATAAGCAAAATCCATCTAATTAGCCTAGGTTTTGTTTCCCTTTTTGTCAATAGATGCCTCAAGGCGGAATGATCAGAATAAACAACAACCTTGGACCCTAAGAGATAGGAACGAAATTTATCAAGAGTATATATTACGGCAAGTAATTCTTTCTCAGTAGTGGAGTAATTTAATTGAGCTCCCGAGAAAGTTTTACTTGCGTAGTAGATGGCACAAGGAAGCTTACCTACTCTTTGTCCCAAAACTGCCCCCATGGCATAATCAGAAGCATCACACATGATTTCAAATGGCAATGACCAATTGGGAGGTTGCATGATAGGAGCAGATGATAATAATTCACGTAATTTATGAAAAGCGTCTAGGCATGCTTGGTCAAAGACAAAAGGAGTTTCCTTGGTAAGAAGGTTGCACAAGGGTCGAGCAATTTTGCTAAATTCTTTGATAAAACGGCGGTAAAAACCAGCATGACTTGGAAATGAGTGAACCTTTCAAACCGTTGAAGGTGGAGGCAATTCAGAAATAAGCTCAACCTTTGCTTTATCTACTTCTATTCCTCTCCTTGAGATAACGTGACCTAAAACAATACCTTCTTGAACCATGAAATGACTCTTTTCCCAGCTAAGTACAAGGTTGGTTTCACGACATTTCTTAAGCACTAGGTCTAAATTTTTGAGGCATGCATTAAATGAAAACCCCAAAACAGAAAAATCATCCATGAAAACCTCTAGATACTCTTCCACCATATCCGAGAAAATTGACATCATACACCTTTGGAATGTGGCGGGTGCATTGCACAAACCAAAAGGCATTCGTCTCTAAGCAAATGTGCCAAATGGACATGTAAATGTGGTTTTCTCTTGGTCTAGTGGGTCGAGGGCTACTTGATTGTACCCCGAATAGCCATCAAGGAAGCAATAATATTGTTGCCCGGCTAATCTCTAGATTTGATTAATGAATGGCAAGGGGAAGTGATTCTTTCTAGTGGCGGCATTAAATGTGCGGTAATCAATGCATACACGCCATGAATTGGCGGTACGCTTAGTGATCGATGGTCGAAATCAATTATAAATCAACCCTCTTCGCAATAGCACGAATCATTGTAAAATAGGGCTATTGGACGGGTAAGTCGAACCATTGGGACTGCGCTAGTCTTAAGGCAACCTAAGTATCTAAAGTCATTTTAGAGTGATGAGGGGTTTATAAAGGGTTTGTGTGTTTGTCACTAAACTAAGAAATTAAAATGTATAAAACAATAGATTGCAATGAAATTGAAGAAGTGAGATACAAGTAGAAAAGACTAGGGAGATGAATTCACTCCAACCCTATACACATGCTAGATTAAGATTAAATTGGGGAAAAACAACACAAATGATGGTCATGATACATGGCAACACTTGGTTGCTATAGTATTTTCAAGAAGTTCATTAAATCAACAACAAGAATAATCAATGAAAGGTTCACATACTCAAGCCACCTAAACTAGGGTGTAGCCTTCACATGCTCCCTAAGCCCAAGATTATCAAGTCCTTAATGGAATGATGAAAGCACATAAAATTAGGAATTAAGCATAGACCATCAAAGGGGGATCCTAAACAATGGACTATCTAAGTTCTCCAACTTCATGTCAATAAAACCATTTCATGATCTAACTTCCATTGTCACTATGAAAGTGTAAGCATTATGATTAAGAGAAGCAATCATCTAAGACAAGAGGAATAACTTAAAATAATCATGTATAGACATTAAAGTTCATTACAACAAATATGATGCTCTAGATCATAAAATAACCAAAAACTATACATTGTTCTCCCCAAAATAAAATCTACACTAGCACATGCTTACAAGGGAGGAGCTTCATCACCTCCCTAGATGGAGGTTTAGCTCTCCATTGATACAAAAATGGAAGAAGAAGAACAAGGATCCATCTCCATTTTCGAGCTCCTACTGTAGCACTCAAGAACACCCTCTTCCTTGCTCTCTTCTCTCTCCTCTAATCTTGTAAGAATGAATGATAACATCTATGTGGTCCTCCCTCTCTCTTATCAAGCTCAAGTCAAGGCTCTCTCTCCTCCAAGGAACACCTCCAACCACTTCATAAAGAAGGAAGATGGCATTGAGGAAACCAATGTGCAAGTGGCTGAAATTGAGCCATTTTTGAGTGCAATCTGCCAGAATTTCGAGCACTTTAAAGGTGGTCTCGAGCACTCGAAATTAGTGTAATGAGCAACATGCAATTCTTGCCCATCTCTGACCCACTGTGGAAGAATGACCATAACTTTGTACTCCGAACTCCGAATGATGATCTGTTTAAAGATTTGGAGAGATGATTTAGAGCTTTAAAAACTTCATTTTTTGATGAAGACCCAATTCTCAAGTATGGTTGGTCGAAAATGGGGAGAAAGGCAGCACTTCAGTGCTGCCAGGCACTTCTGCGCACCTCTGGTAAGAAGATCATAACTCTCTGCTCCGAACTCTGAATGACGAACTGCTTGAAGATTTGGAAAGCTGATTCAGAGATCTAAATCTTTCATGTTATGATGGAAGTCCAGTTCTTGAGTTTCCTAGGTCGAAAATGGTGACAAAAGTCAGATTCTACTGCTGCCAGAATTTCAGAATTGACACCCTTTTTGTTCAAAATTCCACAAGGCATCATTTTTGCTTCCTTTTTGCAATTTAACCTGAAAATGTACAAAAACATACAAATGGAGATAATCTACATAAAATAATCAATTAATGGACTTTGTTAATGTAATTTAGGGCGCTTGAATATACAGTATTCGGCGCTTATCACACCCCCAAACTTACATTTTGCTAGTCCCTTAGCAAAACCAAAATGCAAAGCTCAATGGAATGAAAAACATGGGAATGCTATTACAAAAATATCCACCATGGCAAAAATAAACATAAACATAGCTCAAATACAACTTGAAACAGATAAAGAGCTGGAGACGGGATCATTGGGAAGACTACCTTGCATATATGAAACATTGATACAAAAATTGGCAAAAACCATTTCAACATGCATGCATTAACATCATAGTCCATATAAATAATTCAATTGTCATCTCTTAAATGGAAATAACTCAAACTCCAGTGAAAGTGAATTGAATTCTCAACATGCGGCTTTTACTTTCTTTTCCAATTCCAAGGCACAAGTTTTCAAATCAATGAATTCCCCTTTACATGAAGTCCCTAAGGCATGATTTTATTTTCAAGACAACTTTTGTTGCTTGTTAAGAATTTGTTATAACTCAAAAGTGAAACATAAAATGGTTGTGCAGTGTTGAAATCAGATGATTGGGATGTGGTTGGAGGGATTAGTAACCGGTTCGGTATCAAGAACTACGAAATCAACCGGAAAGTAGAATTTATCCACCTTGACAAGAATGTCCTCAACCATGCCCCTAGGTGTTTTGACGGATCTATCGGCCATTTGAAGCACCACTGAGGTTGGTTTCAATTCATTCAACCCTAATTGGACATATACGGAGTAAGGATTCAAATTGACACTTCCACCTAAGTCAAGAAGAGCTCTACGAATTTCATGGGTTCCAATTACACAAGAAATAGTCGGAGCACCGGGATCTTTGAACTTAAGTGGAGTGTTTTGTTGAAAAATGGAGCTCACTTGCTCCGTGAGGAACACTTTTTTAGGGCTTGGTCCCTTGCTCTTCCTCTTTTGTGTGCAAAGATCTTTTAAGAATTTTGCATAAGGTGGAATTTACTTAATGGCATCCAAAAGAGGAAGATTGATATTGACTTGCTTAAAAACTTCCATAATGTCATGTATTTTCCCTTCTTGCCTCCCATAAGGCGAAGTTTCTTTTAAAGCATAAGGGAATGGAGCTTTTGGCTTACAAGACTTTGTAATTTGAAAGGATGATGGAGAAGATTAAGAATTCTGGTTAGAAACATTTTCATTCAAGGAAGTAGGAGTGGAATTAGGAATTGGATAGGTGACAACTTTAGGTTACACCGATTCACTATCTTCCTTTGGTAGTACAACTCTATTGTCCACTTGCTTACCACTTCTCAAGGTGGTGATTGCTTGCGCTTGAGCTTAGGAAGAATACCCCGATGTATGGTTTGCTTCCACACAAATTGGGCCTTTGGATTCCTCTCGGGTTGACTAGGTAATTTCCTAATTTCTCTTGCATTCAATGCATTAGCTATGGTCCCGATTTGGGATTCAAGCTGATATGGAACGAGAGTGGGAATGCAACAAGTTGGTATCTTTTTCTAAGCTACCCAAGGCCATCAAAATCTTATCTTCAAATATAGAATTACTAGAAAATGCTTGAGGATAATGAAAGCCAACTTGGGAATCATACATTTGAGGATGTGGGAGGTCATTCATCCTTTGATGATGGAAAGAATAAGAGACGAACCCTTGAGAACTTCTATTTCTCTTATGAGGTGGAATGTATTTTCTTTAAAGTTTTTTAGCTTGATAAGGGCTTTCATTCCACAATGGAACATATGCATTTAAATAAGGGTGAGCAAATGTAGCATTAACTTGTTCAAAGTGTTCATTAACAACATGTCTATGGGAACAATCAAAAGTAGTATGCAAAACACTTGAACATGTCATGCAAGGCTCACAAAGATGAGTTGTATAATGAAAAGGAGATACATTGATAGTCAGTTTTTGATTCAACAAGAATTGATCAAGTTTTTGAGAAAGAGTTTTAACCTCGACTACAATTTCCCTTGAACTTTCAATTTGACACACTGTTACAATTTTCTCCTTTTTAGTAAAACTATGATCAAGCCGAGAAGTGTAATATTTGTGCAAAGAGTTTTCACTCATTTTTTCAAAAAGGTGCCAAATGTCATCTTTATGTTTCCCAAAATATGAACCTCCACACGAGGTATCAACTATATCCTTTTGCATGTCGGATAGGTTTTCATAGAAGTATTGGATAACTTGCCATTTTGGAATACCATGATATGGACACTTACTTAGCAAGTCATTCAATCTCTCCCAAGCCTCATGCAACAACTCCCCTTCCCTTTGAGAAAATTCTCTAATTGAAGCACACATTACATTGGTCAAACTTACGGGGTAAATTTTTTTTAAAATCTCATTTTGCATTTGTGCCGAAGATGTTATTGAATTTTCCCTTAAAGTATTGAACCAATACTTTGCTTTATTTTTAAGCGTGAAGGGGAAGAGAATTAATTTAAGAACTTCCTCATGGACATCCATGTACCTCACGGTGGAACATAGTTCAAGAAATTCATTAAGATGCCTATATGGTTCCTCTTCATCCAAGCCATAAAAGAGTGGACACATTTGAATGGTCTCAGGCTTGGTTTCATATTGATTAGCCTCAAAATTAGGCAACACAATGCAAGTAGGTGCATGGTATACATGAAGATTATAATGATCACGAAGGACCATTGGAGGAATTAGAGCTTGAACTCCAGGGTCATGTTGATTAAGAGGTAGATTGTGCATGAAACGTGAGTCTAAGTAGCCAAGATTACGCTCTAGATTTTCCATGTGAATGCCTAGAATATATGATATGACAAGGTCTATATAAGGCTACAAACGACACACAAATCACAACAAAACAAGCAAGCACTCCTCCTTCATAACAAATCAACAATCAACAAGCTTCCACCACATACAATGTTCCCACACTCCCATGCTTTGATAACAATGCAAAGAAAAGTAAATTGTCTCCACGCGGGCTCACGATTTATCTAAGAAATTAAAAACAAGCCTCCACGCGGGCCGACGATTTAACTAAGGGATTGAGTAAAGAAAGTCTCACAAAGGTTCTTTAGCACTTCAACTCCAAATTTAAAGCTTAGCTTAGCAAATTTTTGAAATTTTTAGCAATTTTCCTTGCTTGCTTAGCTCCTTTGCTTGATGGCTCCTTTGCTTGGATCCTAGCTCAATGCTCCTTGTTAAAGATGAACAAACACAATAAGTAATTTAAAGAAAAATAAAAACAAAGTAAAGACACGATCAAAAGAGTACTAATTCCTAATGAATTCCACAAATATGACGTTGCCTAATCCTCGGAACGGCGCCAAAAACTGACAGGTCAGGTGTCACCGTCCTACACCATCAAGTTTGGAGAATGTGAATTTTAGGCGAGGGCTAAGAGTTTTACATTTATAGAAGTTGCTACTACCTTCACTAAAAATATAGTTAGGGTGAGTAGGGATCGTCCCAAGGGATTGGAGTCGAACTTGGTTGTGGAATCACTATTAGGGTTAGTAGGTCGAGTGATCAAACAATTGGTTGGTTGGTTGATTAGACTAGAGAGCAAATTAAACTAAATAATTGAATGCAATAAAGAGTAAGTAAGAGAGAGAGAAATCTTGGGGCTTAGAGGTCACCACCAAGCAATGCTTTTCTACACCTTTAACTAGTGACTAATGATGGTAATGTGTGTTGCAATATTGGTGTGTGTGTGTGTGTGTGTGTGTGTTTGGTTAATTCAATTAGCAAGGGTGACCAATTAAGCATACATTGTTTAATTAACATGTAAAAAGCACAATATATCTAGCAATTAAGTATATATTGTCTAAATAACACGTGAAAAGCACAACATATCTAGCAAGTTATAAATCTTTTCATTAAGCTCACAAGCCAAATACACCATAAGGTTAAAGACATATGCTACTTACATTCAAAAGTATGAAACATCAAACAACTAGTATGGATTGTCTTCTCATCTAACAACTATGCTACCACTACACTACAATTAAGCTAATGACATGAAATTAAACTAATTAAGCTAAGGGAGAAGCACAATCCATCAAGAAATGAGCATGGACCATCTAGAAAATCACAAGAGCATTCTTTTAAGCACAATGTTTTGACAATCTCTAAACCTATAACATTAATACACATAAACATGCATCAATAATATAAGAAATAAAGGCAAACACATGAACATCTATTCTAGCATACATAGACATATGGATAGAATGAAATAATCAATTAGAAGCATTAAACCACATAAATCATTAAATAAACAAGATCTATATATCTAAAAGTATCAAAACATGTATTACAACACTAATCCCTCAATAATACACAAGATTAAGATATAGAAAGCATGCTTGGGGCTAACTCTAGCCCCAAGAAGATGTCTAGCCACTCATGGTGATGTTGCTCCAACCCTTAAGGGCTAACTCCATGGAAGAGATTTGCTCCTTGGTTGATGAAGACTCTCCAATGGTGTCTTTAGCCTCCTCCTCCTCTAAGCTTGCTCTCCAAGAGAATAATCCCTAGAATTGTCTATCTCTCAAAAAATGCATCATATTTCTTTTATATGTAGGTCAAGTGACACACAAAATGAGCTGGGTCATGCAAAAAATATTCTCTAATGATTGGATAGATGACGGATTGAACAAGCTGGCTTTTTAAGTTTTTCGCACTGGAGGAAGTTCGATCGATCGAACCTTGGACTTGGATTGATTGAACTTGGCTGAGATCCATCGAACTTAGGTTAGATCGATCCAAGGTTGAGCTTTTTGGGAAAAGACAAATCCGAGATAGTTTGGGAGATTTTTTTGGGAAAAGGACAAAAGTGGTTAGTGGGTGGTATAGCTGTGGATAAGATCAATCATTTGAATAAGGACAAAAGTGTTCGATCGATTGAAGGGTGGTGTTGGATCGATCGAAATTTGGACTTTTTTTGCTTTGGGTCAAGGTTTGGATCTATCTTGAAGTATTGAGATCGATCATTGTTTGATCGATCGAACCTTGAAGTTGGATCGATCGAACTTTGCTACTTCCCACCTTTGACTTCATTTGCTTCTTTCTTTCTCCACTTTGCTCATTTCTTTGTTTAATCCCAGAATTGCTTCAATTAAGCTCTTATTTGGCTGAGTTAGCTTATTTTCGGGATAAGTGCCTGAAAATGGAAATAATTCGAAATCAATCTAAAACGGTAAAGTAAGATAGATAAAGGTACTAGAATGCCTAAGCTTAAGGAGTTTAAATACGCACTTTTCAGCGCTCATCAAGTAAGAAGATAGGGATAGAGAGAAATAGCAAGGATGCTATTTTGGGAAAGAGCTTGAGAAAGCAAACAAAATAATAAATTGATTTTGAGGGTGCTGGACCTCTTTCACAACATGTCTCTTTCTTTATTTATAAATAGCATACAAAACAAATTCCCATGTTCAAGCATTCTACTTGTAATAAAAATCTAATCATAACTACAATTCAAATTAAAAAACTACAGATAACCTAACTGAAAAATGAAACAAACTCTATCTATCTTTTACTTCAAAATAAATCTTTGCATACAATTTAGATCCCACATGGAATTATCAACGCTTCCTCCAGTCTAAAGCCCAACCATGTAATCAGCCCAATACTCCATGTACCCAGCCTAATCTTTGTGCAACCTAAGCTTTCATCATTCATCAAGCTCAAATATTCTTGGTCCATACCATCATGTCACTGTTTATCACACCCAATTGGAGCCCAGACCCAATTACAAAAATGGGTGTCAACAAGGCCCCCTAATTTTGGTAACCGTTTAACTCTTTGGCTTCCAAAATTCAAATACACCCGTTGCATCGTAACTTTGTATACCTCTTAAAATCCTATCAGCTTTATCTTGACACACTTCCCAAACATATCGATTATGATAACCCATCTTATCACTCATTAATTCTCGCAGTAATCCCTTTAAACTTTTCAACCATACATGGCTTTTCCATAAACCAACTCCATCTTGCAAACTCTCCTTTCCCAACACACTTCCTTCTTCTCCAAATTTCTCTCTGTCTAACCCTTTCTGTAATTATGACTTCAAAACATACAAAACAAAGTGATCTGAATTTGGAAAACCTTTTTCCAGAGGCGACATCGCATACACAACTAACAAAATCAACAATCAAAATCCTAGATTAAAGCGAACTGGATTCCAACACGTTGATCGACGTTACTGAAAATGCTAAGGGACTTGGCCCAACTTTTCTTAACCGATTCCCTCTTTCCTTATCTCCAATTTATCCACAAGCCGAACCGCACCTTCCTTTCTCCAAAACTCTCTATCTAATAGCAGAAGGGGACAGACCAACTCTCTTTGTCAGAAATTGGCACCCAATAGTGCTCCAATGGAATGACTGGGTAGATCGTGTGTCAGCAGCAAAAGGAGAGTAGTGGAAAATGATGGGTATCTTTGACCTCATTCAGCTTAGTAAGATTCCCTTTTCCTTTAACCGAGTATTATTTTTTTTGCCTCTTTGCACTTTTGGTCCCCCACAACCAATTCACTATACTTGCACTGTGGCATGAATGGCCCCTACATTGAGGGATGTTTGTTTTCTAACGGGTTTAAAGCCTGGAGGAGATGAAATCAATTATCTCCTCCAGGATGAAGAAACCTCCTTTTACTTTCTATAACAAAAAGGGGCTAAACCCTATGTGCAATCACATGGGCCATTCTTAAAAGAAATGTTAGGAGAAGAAAGAACTGATGTAGATGAACAAGAACATATAGGGTTTTTACTAATGTGGTTGTGTAGGTATTTGTTGTGTGCCCCTGCTATCCAGATTACCAAAGACCTTACCTAATTGGCCATCGCATTATCCAAAGGGAAACCATGGCCTTAGCTCCATTCGTGTTAGAATCCTTGTATAGAGGCTTATCTGATCTCATTACCTCCAACTTTGCAAGATTTGGAGGCCCGTTTTGGCTATACCAATTCTGGCTGCATACATACTTCCCTGAATTAACTCCCCCCATTCGGCCTACTCTAAACGATCCTTTGTTGTCATTTGGGTATGCTAGAGTAAAACCCAAAGACCATTCTTTTAATGACTGCTTTCAGTTTTCTACTATCAGTGCAAAATCAGGACTCAATCCTAATTCCTTCCTTTTTCCAAATGTCAACTAGCTTCATCTTGGTTGTTTTCTCCTACTGCCGAGTCTTCAGCCGAACAGATTGAACTCTACAGTAATTTATGGGGCCATTTCTTGATTGCAAGAGATATCCCTTGTAACACCGTTGCTCCCTATCTTCCCAAGAGTCAGATTGGAGTTGAATTTTACAACCCAGCCCAATTAGCCCGGCAATTTGGATTGACTCAAATGATCCCAATACCTCCCCATTTTTCCTATAACAAGATCTATCATTGACGAGTGAAGCTTTCAAATAGTGAACAAATTCAGGATGTGTCTAATCGATTTACCCAACTCCTTTAAGGGTTTCAGTATAAATCTTTCCTTGAAGAGCCACGTACTGATCCAAACTTCGAGAATTGGTGGGCATCTTATATCACTTTTACCAGGACTGTAGATTCCAGTCAACTTGTGTGTAATCTTCTTGGCTCCTACAAGTTCATTTCCCTTAATTTTTAAGGTATGGATTCCATTAAACCCATTGTCCTTTCTACTGCTCCTAAACTAGAGAATACAACCAATGTGGCACCAACTCACCCTCCTCCCATAGCTCCTGCAGGTAGGACCAGATCTCGCTCTCGGCAGAGTAAGTTTTATATTTTCGTCTTTTCCATATAAACTTCTATTTTGTTTATATGCTTGCTAATCATAAATTCAGGCACACATTCCAATGCACCAAATAAATCTATACCCACCAATTCTGAGGAAACCCTTGTTCATTTTTAAGTCCCTCTCCAAAGTATACCTCCATCTTCGGCTACTCGGGTAATACCTGTAATCGAACCATATATTTACTCTTTTGATGCATACCACTCTTCTTGTTAATACTTCATATTCAGAAAACAATAAGAAGGAAAACTGTAGGAAAGAAACCTACTAAAAAGGCAAGAGCCAAGAGATACTTTAAATTGATCGATGATAATGAAATTGATAAGGATGAAGTCATATCTAAGAAAAAAGAAACCTACTGCTAAATATCCCAATGTACCTTCCTTTTTGCCTGATTTCATATATTACCTCTTTATTCCTATAATATAACTAAATTGGCATTATTTTCAGAAAGCTCCACTCTCTTCAGATTAACAAACAATTCAAGAAATTTCTACAGACCATGTTGATGAGGACGAAAACAAAGGTCTCCCGTGTCCTCTCCATACCTGGCTGCAACTTCAATTAATAAACAGATTGGAGATTCTGATGAAGTAAGTTATGATTTCTTTTTATAACTTGTTCTTGTAGACTGGAGAATGCCTGTGATTAACCCAAAATATTTCAGGTACAAAAAGACTTGGCTACTCTATCCATTCCTGCCAGTATCAACCCAAGTTCTCCATTTACAGCCCTTGATTCTTTATTTGACCCGGTGTTTGACTCTCTTGATCCCGAACCTCTTGTAATTCTGACCAAGAATACCACTGACACTCCATTGGAAGTGGTTAAAGCTGTTGATATATGTTTCAACAAAACTTGTCTTTAATCCCTTTCTTCAAGGAAGAAATCACTGAAACCCTTTCCTTTCTAAGCAGCTATCCAGGATTTCCTTTGAAGGATCAATCCTTTTTCAAGAATGTTCAACTCCAAGTTCCATCCATGATTGTTGCCTATGTTGAATCAACTCAAACCATTAACCACTACACTGTTCAAATCTAAGAAAAAGAATTGCTTTCCCAAACTTTGAAAGATGAAAGAGAATTGCATTTGTCTTTAAAGAAAGAAGTTGCCGAACTAGATGCTAGAGAGAAAAAGCTTCAAGCACAACTTACTCAGCTTCAACAAGACAAATCCCAACTCGGCAATAAGGTGGCAGAACTGAAGAAACAAGCAGAAGTTACTGCCCCCAAGTTCAAAGTACTACAAGCCCAGATGCCAAAGTTGGAGCAGTCCAAACAACAAGCAGAAACCAAGCTTACCAATACCAAGGCCTCATGGGCAGATATGAAGGCCAAGTTTGAAGATTTTCATATGAACTTTACTCTCCTTTAAACAATTATTTCTATCTTTTTCTAATGGTTTGTAATATGGCTCTGAACAATTTGCCCTTTTCTTTTGGATGCGATGTTATGTTTTGAACAGTGTTCCTATAATAGCCTTTGGAACTTTATTTTGATGTATCTTCAAAACAACTTACATAAAAAAAAATTGAAACAACACAATCCAAAGTATTTTTACTTAGTGGAGGTTTTCTTTTCCTCTATAAGTTTAAAAATAGTTGGTTTATATTTCTTTAGGTACCTTCCGTTTGTCAGTCTCTCGTGGATTTTACCATCTACATCTTTTTACTTGTAAGCCCCTCCATGTAAAACTTGGTGAACCAAAAACGGTCATTTCCATGTAGGTGACCACTTGCCATAAACTCTATCCACCTTCCAAGGTGGAAGAATTGTTTGCCACACCATATCACCCTCTACAAATGACTTGAACTTTACCTTTTTGTTGTAAGCCTTCATTACTTTTGTTTTATGGACCATAAGGAAGTCTAAAGCAAATTTCTGAACTTCATCTAAATCTTCTAACTCAGAAAGCATAGCTTCATTATAATCGGCAGGTCTAAGATTATGTTGTAAAGCTACTCTTGCCAATTTCACATTTAACTCCATCGGCAACACAGCATCGTGGCCAAATGTTAGCCGATAAGGAGTTGTTCTTATACTTGTTCGTTTTGAATTTCTATAAGCCCACAAAGCTTTTGAAAGGGTTTCATGCCAACGCCTTGGCTTATCTTTTATCATCTTTTCAATTATTTCAATAACAACTTTATTTGAAGCCTCGGCCTGACCATTCCCTTGAGTATAATAGGGTGTTGAAGTTACCATTTTCACTTGCATATCATGGCCAAGTTGTAATACTTCATTTGCTCAAAAAATAGATCCATTATCAGCAACAATTGTTTCTGGTAAGCCAAATTGGTGAAAGATATGTCACTCCAAAAACTGTATAACGGTATTATGAGTTACCGATACGTATTCCTCGGCTTCTACCCATTTGGTAAAGTAATCGGTAGCTAAAATAATCCAATGATGACCCTTTGATGAAGGAAGATTAATCTTGCCGATTAAATCCATGGCCTAACCTCTGAAAGGCCATTGTTTAACAAGTAATTGCATCCCTATTGCTGGAACCCACTGCATTGGACCATGTTTTTGACAGTCTATATAACCTTTTGCATAAGTCATACAATCTTTTCTTATTCTAGGCCAATAATATGCATATCGGCGTATCAACCACCTCATTTTTATGCCGGCTGGATAAGCTCCACATATCCCTTCATGTACCTCGGCCATAATCTTCAAACCCTCAAACTTACTAATGCACTAAAATAATAATCCATCATCAGTTGATCTTCTATAAAGATCTCCATCCATAAGCATATAATCGATTGCACTTCTTTTTATTCTTCGATCGGCTTCTAGAGTTGGATGTTGCAAGAACAAGATGTAAGAGATTTGCCAATCATCATCATCCAACTCAGCAACATCAGTGGCAAAGACTTCTTCCATAACTTGATTTATTGTTTCAGCCGATGGAAGAGATCGACGTGTAATTTTCATTATCCTTTCCTTTATACCACTCTGTAACCTGACTCCTGAAGCAGTCTGCACTAAATCATTAGCTATTTTATTCATGGCCCTTGGTCTATATTCTAAAGTTACATTATGAAATTGGTTGACCAATTGGGTTGCTAATGAATGGAATGGCCTTAATTGCCAATTCAAGCATCTAAAGTCTTCTGAGATTTGATTAATCACTAAACTCGAATCTCCCACAATGTGGATGTCTTTGACTGCCATTTCTAGCAGAATTTCCAAATCGATAATCAATGGTTCATACTCGGCTTGATTATTTGAGCACCTGAAATCCAAAAAGAAAGAAAACGAAATTTGGTTCCCTGTTGGGGATATTAGCATGATGCCAGCTCCTGAGCTTTCACTGGTACTCGACCCATCAAACATTATAGTCCAAGGGGTTATGAATATGGCTACCGAGTCAAGCTCATCAAACACTTGTGATTCAATTTCAGGTGATGGATGATCGGCAAGAAAGTCTGCCAATGCTCTTCCCTTAATTGCCTTTCGTGGAGCATATGCAAAATTGAACTCCATTAATGCTAGAGCCCACTTGTCGATTCGGCCTGTGATTAATGACCTTGATATCATATACTTTATAAGATCTGTTTGACAAATAATATAAATCAAAACAGGCAACATATAGACTCTTAACTTAATTGCTGCAAAATACAAAGCCAAACATAATTTCTCAATTGGTGTATATCTACACTCGACTGGAGTTAAAACTTGGCTGAGATAATATATTACTTGTTCACTTCCTGCTTCATTCTCTTGTGCTAACATAGCTCCAATGGATTCTTCAGCAGCCGATAAATATAACTTCATCGGCCATTTCTTCCTTGATGGCATCATGACAGGAGGACTCGACAAGTATTTCTTAATCTAGTCAAATGCCCTTTGATGTATAACATCCCATTTGAATTCTTCCATCGGCTTCAACTTTAGTATTGGGGAAAACACATGTAACTTCCCAGCTGTATTAACAATAAATCTCCTAAGATAGTTCACTTGCCCTTTTGACTCTTTACAAGTCCTTTTTTATACAAGTGCATCAAAATGCATCAAAATGCAAGTATGTACCCGATTGTTGATATCACAAGTTCTTTGGTAATGGAAATTTAGGCTCTATTTAAATCATGAGCCTAAGGTTGCTTTACAGTTTTTTCATGTTTTGGACACAAACCACGAGTGTGTGCAGTTCAGAATACTTATCTACCATGGTCCCACATCAGAAAAACACTGTTTATATGCTACCTTTACATAAGGAAATTTTAAAATATTTGGATGCATTGCAAAGAGGGCCCGTTGGTAATAGTACCGGCCCAGCCCAAGTTGAATTCATATCCCTAGTACCAACGGGCATTCTTTGCAATAACTTTTGCTCTTTCCAAATAAATCAGTCTTAGTGGCTTATATATCCTTTGTCCCACATCGAAAAGGAATACTAAAAGTATATAGTCAATATAGAATTGACAAACAGCATTTGATTGCCACGAAAAGAGTCCCTGTGAAGCAAAGCCTTCCAAAACAAATATATATAGGATTTCCCAGTCACAGTTACTCTCTTTCTTGGCCTCATGACATTTTTGAATCTTCGGCTAACCTGGCGAATTGAATGATTTTTCTAGATCCGGCTCATAACCGAGTACACTTCACTTCGGACCCCAAGAGTCCAGCTCAGAGAAGTTCCTCTCCGGCTCATAGTCTAGGACACTTTGCTTCGGACCCCAAGAGTCCAGCTCAGAGAAGTTCTTCTCTGGCTCATAGCCGATGACACTTCGCTTCGGACCCCAAGGGTCCAGCTCATGAAAGTTCCTTTCCGGCTCATAGCAGAGGACACTTCGTTTCGGACCTTAAGAGTCCAGTTCAGAGAAGTTCCTCTCCGGCTCATAGCCGAGGACACTTCGCTTCGGACCCCAAGAGTCCAGTTCAGAGAAGTTCCTCTCCGGCTCATAGCCAAGGACACTTCACTTCGAACCCCAAGAGTCCAGCTCAGAGAAGTTCCTCTCCGGCTCATAGCCGAGGACACTTCGCTTCGGACCTCAAGAGTCCAGCTCAGAAAAGTTCCTTTTAGGCTCACAGTCGAGGACACTTCACTTCGAACCCTAAAAGGTCAGCTCAGCACCATTATTTTCTGGCTCATAGCCGAGGAACGTAACTCCTCGGACCCCAAGTGTCCAACACTCAAACCTCGGAACTCAGGAGCAGTACAACTCCTCTCGGGCTCATGACTGAGCAGTTTATTGCATCAGGCATTAGGAGTCCAGCACAATACGACTCTTTTCAAGCTCCTTGCTAGCTAATACATCACCTCAGACGATTCAAGTTCAATACTCAGGCAAAGGGTGCTACTTCAAACAATTAAAGTCCGAAGCTGTGCTAGCAAAGTGTGAGTCTAAGCAGGGGCAAAAGTTCTCTATGGCGATGCACCCGCAGATTCTTACTTGAAATTTCATCCCACACCAAAATGATATAGGGAAAAACAAGCATTGATATGTGCATTTCTTGTAAGTCAGCTGCAAGACGGGTTCCCTTGACAGTTGGAATTATAGATGAAAAAGCCTTCTTCAGGTAATAATTAAACGGTCAAATGGATTCCCTTCTTATTATCTGTACTATTTTTACTTCGGATCACAAGAGATCCAAAGCTCCCAGGCAATAAGCCTTCCTCCTGGCGAGGAGCATGTCTTTGTAATATAATTGTACGGAAGCCAAAGGTATTCATAAACATGAAGAGGACTTCAGAATAAATATGATCATTACATTGTAAAAGTTATAGTTTATACAACTGTTCTTTCAAAACAAGGAAAGAAACATAAAAAGAAGGCAATTACACAGCTCTACTTCCTTTTTGGATCAAAGGGAGTAGAGTCAAAGGCGTCTACCATATTTGGATTGGTGGGAAAAGGGGTTAGCAGGTCAAAGGATGGAGGAGCTGGCAAGCTTGAGGCTGGAAGAACTTCCGGATGAGCTTTCACCATCTCGGCAAAAAGCACCTCAGCTTCCGGAGCCTTGGGTTCCTCAGCATAAGGAAGTGACACCCCCATGGTAGCATCAAAAGCTTCTGGGTCCTTCGACTTGTCACTAGAGCCTTGGTTGAAGCCGAACCTAAAAGCTTTTGCACTTGATAAACCCACGATGGTGGAATAGCATCCTTGCATTTGCCTCCAAGCAGTAATGCAGGTACCAATGGTATCATTTAAGCACTGGACTTCAGACTCCAGAACCTGCACCTTTGCCTCAGAAGCTGTCAAGCGATTCTTGTAGACATCCCTCACATCAGAAGCAATCTTCACATTCATAGCCCAGTGCGAAGACTTCTTCTCAGCATTGCCTAAATCCCTTTCCAATTTCTTAATGGAAAGGGACTGAGTTTCAGCAGTGGCACATAGTACCATAGTCTGGTACAGACTCTGCATGATTAATAATAACAATGTTAATAGATTTGTGGTGAAGATAAATTTAAGGAATTAAACAAATAGATGAAAAAGAATAAACCTTCACAGCATCCACAGGGGCAGATAGCAGTAGCTGGTCCAGCCCCAGATTCCCAATAATCTCCTCATCCTTGGGAAGCAACATACCTCGAGCAACAGCCAAGGCAGCAAAAGGGTCAGAGACTATGGAATCCCCGGAGTGAAGAACTGACTTGTCAGCCTTTGAAAAGACAGACCTCCAGGGTTCTCCAGATTCAGCCTGAACTGTAATACCCCTAGTTTTAAAAGGGTTATAATTGGAATTTTAATATTTATTTTATTGTTTTCATTTTTTATTTTATTTATTTTTGGTATTTACGTGGCTAGGTGTTTTTGTGCATTAAATTAAATGTTGGGTGAATTTATTTTTCTGTAATTGAATTAAATACATTTGTAATTGTTTAAATGTTTTGTGAGTTTAGTTAAATAAGTTAGTTAGGTTTAAATTATTAGTGCATTTAAATTGTAATGTTATTTAGGGTTTAGTTTTTTACTACCTCACGCCGACTAAACTGGGCCTCAATTAGGTTTTCCATGGTGGATTAGGGTTTTGATTAAAGCCTATATATATATTGTAGTATGTCTTCAAAAAAGGGTTGAGAACCTATACACGTACAGAGAGAATAACAGAGAGTTATCGGGAGAATAACAGAGATAGATAAAGGGAGGAAGTCTAGGGTTTTGCTTAGGCTAGGGTTGAACCAAGAAGGAGGAGGAGCAGTGGTTGGCTCATGGATAAAACCAAGAGCAACAGAGGTGGAACAGTCGTCGAAGAGTTCATCGGAAAATTCAGAGACGGTTAAGGCAAGTTCTTTCCTTTCTCTCTCCTGTTGCATGTGTTCTGTGCATCCTTAGACTGTCTCTAGGGTTTTAATGGATCACTAATTAAAGTTTACATGCTTGTTATATGCTAATTCAGATATCTGTATGCGTGGAATTGTTCTGTTATAGTTCTTGTATCTCTGTGTCTTATTCTGCGTTAAAAGCATGTTAAATCGGTAATGACTTTAATCACTGTAATTGAATTGAACTATTGTGAACAAGTCATAGAGATGTTATTGGATGTATCTAGGACTCTTAAGACCAGGTTTAAGAAGCAACAGAGGGGTAGGAAAGGGTTGGAGATGGAGCAGATCATCGGAAACGGCGAAGAAACAAATCAAGGCTCTCAAATGAGATAGAGCCGGCTCTCCCACGGAGAGAGCCGGCTCCCCTTGTGGGAGAGCTGGATCTAGGCTGATTTGAGCCTGCTCTAGGATTTTAGAGCAGGCTCTGTGGTTTTGGGTGTTACAACGTGTGTTACAGAAGCTTTAAAAAAACTTAGAGAAGGCTCTTGAAAACTTAGAGAAGGCTCAATCCACTTAGAGAAGGCTCTTGAAAACTTAGAGAAAGCTCTCCCTTAGTTGGAGACGTCTCTAGGTAGCTTAGAGCCTTCTCTAGTTTTTTTTAGAGAAGGCTTTGTGGTTTTGTGCATTACAGAAGTTTAATTACGCACTGTTGGTACAAACTGGGTTGTTTTCAGCTGTGTTTGGGTTACTGTGATGGTTTTAAACCTTAAGTCATGGAGTATTAAGGGCCTAGGATGCATTAATCTATCTATATGCTAATGTTGTAAACCATAGGAAAATCTAAAGCAAGCCGGAGGCAGGTTACAGACTTAACGGGTCGGAAGGATGTAATTGTGCAAACTGTGTCTAGCAACCAAGAAGGGTTGGAACATGGATTCCAAACATTATATCATGATATATTAGAGCCACTTTTAATAAAATAAGGTCTGAGTACTCATGGATTTAACCGTAGGAAAGTGCACCACGGTACAGGTGGTTAACAGATGGAAGGAGTTCAATTGCCTAATTTAATTTTAGCAATTTAACGGAATATGTTTATATTTTTAAATCTTGCTTTGGTTGTACACTAGGATTATTTAATGCATAATTGGATATTAATGGTTGAAATGCTAAATTCCTTTCTGCAATGCATGGATTTAAGCTTGGAATTTTAATTGTTGTAATATTAAGCATTACACTGTAATTACTTGGATTAGGGTTTGGCATTAGATTGACAGAACCTAGTTATCAATCTAATTGGATGTTGGCTTGGAATTAATTGAAGAATTAAATATATATTTTCTGTCAATTACCTGGATGGATGCTGGAATTTAACTTGACGAATTAGTAAACTTTGTCTCGTTTAATTACATGGATGGATTCTGGATTTTTTTTTAGTTGATGACTTGTTTCAAATGCTATGTTTATCAACTATATGGATAATGTGGACTTTATTTGGTGTACAGTATAAAATGTTGCATCATTTACGGATCATTTGCATGTATGCACCGGTATGGGATGGTGTCATACAGAGGGACGGATTAGGTCACAACGCTAATTCCTACCCATTCATATATATGGAATGGATTAACTAAAATAGTTAAATCCTACACGGTTTTATGTCCTGTCAACTAAAACAGTTGAACGACATACTGGATGGTTGTTTATATTTCTGTATTAGGAAGGATAGGGATTTAATTAAAACATTTAAATCCTGATTAAATGTTGTGTCTCGAGCGACGAACAGTTGAGCGGCACTACATTGGTTTGGAATAAGGGTACGGATTATAAAAACATAATTCTCCTTATATTTTAGTTTGTGGGTTTAAAAAGCTGAACGACTTACTAGATCTCTTATATAAGTCTGTGCAGTTGAATAAGCTGAACGACTTACTGAATTTCTTATGTATGGATAGGAACGGATTTTAAATATATTATTATGGTACCGCGATCTGAGCTTGAGTCTCATAGTCAACGGTTAGGGTGCGTATATGCCATAGGATGCGTAGCTAGCTATGTTGGTTGAGGTATACCCTGTTAGGCTTAGGTAGTCATGCCCACTCAGGTGTGTATTGCATGTTGCCTTCTATTCAGGTTGAGACCCTCAGCAAAGTTTAGTGAGAGTCCTATAGTGTGGATATATATTTATCTATTACGGACTATATAGATATGGTTGAGACATCTAGGATGTATCTGCATATCGGGTCTTTGTTTGGATTGTAGTTAGGATAGAACTTGTTCGTGGGCCTGACCCACTATTATTTTTCAGGTAATTGACGGTTCCAGGTCTTAGAGCTAGTTCGTGCTGAGTAGAGACGACTACTCATTCTATCGATGACGTTGGAGGTTTCTTCATAGTTTAGCAGTGGACTTCTTTTCAGTTGTTCGCTTTTCAGTATTTGTTTTGATTAGGGGTCCACCAGATGGATTCCCGAGTTGTATTAGAATTTGAAAAGTTGGATGTATCATATTAATACTTTATTTATAAAATTTTATTATGAGGTTTTCAGTTTTGGGTTATCATTCTAGTTTCTTTTCAGCAGTTTTATTTATTCCTGTTTCCTTAATTGTATTCTGTGTTCGTTTCTTGCTAATTGGTTTGATATCCTCGGGTAATCGGGCGTGGGCCTGGCCAACTCGCATCCGAAAATTCAGGGGGTATCATATGAACATAAGCATAGACTTCCTCCTCCGAGTCAGTCTCTCCAGCTTTCTTCCCCTTCCTTTTTGGGACGGTCCTGTTCTTGCTGCTGGAGGGAGGATTGGATCTAGTCTTTTTGAGAGGGGGTTCATCCACCTCCTGCTCGTCTTCAGCTGACCTAATAACCAACAGAGGTTGCTCCTCAGCAGCCTTCTTCTTCAGAGCTTCAGCCCTTAGCTTTTCTTCCTCAGTCAAGGGAAAGGTATCGAAAGAGGGGAGCACCAAATCCATGAGATCTACAGCGGAAGCACTAGCAGCGATTTCCGGAAGGTTGGATGAGGTCAGTAGCTCCTCGACCGAGGGGGGCTCACTCCAAACCTGTGCTTCAAGAAAGACGAGCCTCTTCTTAGCTACAGAAGAAGGAAAGGTAGCTGAAAGAAGACCAAGAAATTCATAAGTATGGCGAAATAATAAAACTTGATATGGGAAACAACCAGAACATTTTTCATGAAATGAGGGAAGGTACTTTATACCTAACTTCCAAAATTTGCAAGAAATGGGAAGGGAATTTGATTTATCCACAAACCAGTTCCCCTTCACAATTATCATCCTCTCCTTCCACTTCTTCTCGGAGGAAAGGAGGTCCGTGCATATTCTCTGATGAAGGGGAGAAGTGAGGTAAAAGCGGCCAGGCTCAGTCCCATGCCTGGCGATGGTATAGGTAGTAAGTAGATCGGCAAGAGTCAAGTCGAGACTTTCCAACCTCCGGCAAACTAAAAGAGCCGAAATCACTCGAAAGAAGTTAAGGTTCACTTGAAGAGGGGCAATCCCTAATTTGTTAAAAACTACATGATAGAAGGGATGGAGAGGGAAACGAAGAGCATTGAGATGCCCAACGGATAATAGCAATTCATTGTCTCCTACACCTTCACCGGAACTAAAGTCAGCCCCTTCTGGGTACACGACAATGTCAACAACTTCAGGAATTTCATAATCATTTACTACAGACTCGGTTGAGAACTTGATATGATGAACAGATAAAATCAACTCTCTCTCTCCCAGTAAATAAGCAATCGGACCCTGAAGTGGATTCTTCAGCTTGTGAAGGAGAGATATCTATCTGAATAACTGAATCGTTCATGGTTTCAACAGGGTCAGAAACCCTAGGGGGAGGAATCCTAATAAGATTAGGGGAAGAAAAAGGGGTGGAGTCCGAATCTACGAGGTCTATACGATCGTGAGTGGATGAAGAGCTCATGATGTGAAAGAAATTAGACAAATGAGTAAGGGACTAACCTGAGATCGCGCAGGAGAAAAGAGCAAAGTGAACGTTGCGAAGACAGAAACGAACTATAAAGAGGCCCTTTTTCGTCAAAATGGTAACAGGTACACCTCGAACTGTCTTTTGAAGAGTTGACAACCGTGTAACTTCAATTCCCATTTAATTAGGAGCCGTGGCCCAATTAAAATAGGAATTGGGGGCAAAGAGTGGAGGGTAAAAATCCCTCCTTCCAATAATCATCATCCACGTCATCACACTACAAAATTGATTCAGATACCATAATAGCCCAATCTGCACTAAGCCCAAATTGGATCAGCCCAGTCCAGAGCAAGCCCAGACAAGGCCTCGACTCCCACATCGATCGCAGACCAGAACCACCTAGCCCAGTTTCTAAGTCCAGGTAGCGACAGCCCGTCGTACCAATAGCAAGATCCAAGCCCATCAATCGAATCATCAGGGCCAGCCCATGTTCGGCCCAATCTTGATAAAGGGAAGTCATGTCCTGCTAGGCCAATGAATCATAAAAGAGAGCAAGTTCTATACAAGGAAAATTTAACATAGAAAGAATTGTAGAAAGGAAAAGATTATAGATGTAAAGAAAATCATATATGGAATGAATTGGAGAACAAGCTATGCGAATCCTACCAAAATTCCACCACTGTACTCCTTATAAATAGAGGCCTAGACCTCCAAAGAAAATAATCAAGCATTATATACTTATTCTGAGTCTTATTTTTGCTAGTTTTTGAGTGAGTTGTATTTTTCTTTTTATTTATTATAATAGAGAGAAATTTTGCACCTATACTTTGGCGCCGTCTGTGGGAAGAGTATAGAAAGATACTCCCACTTTTTGTTTTAAGTTGTTTTTCCACGGTCTGGAATGTCAAACGGGGAATCAATGGCGGCAGATCAACAGATGGAGTTGATGCAAAAGATTCGAGAAGAGTTCTTGCACTAGTTCGAAGCGCTTTGTCAGGCAAATGAAGCCAGCGTAGCCTACATTGCATTGCTTCAACAGCAGAACGACACCCTTCAAATGGCTATAGCACAGCTGGCACCACAGCCACCGCCAGTTGACAGGGCTGCGCCTCTTCCCAACCAAAACGAACCTCAAGGCAATGGGGTTCGGCCCAATGAAGTTTAGCCGCCACCAGTTGACGAAGCTGTGCCCTCTCCCAATCAAAACGAGCCCCAGGTCAACGGGGCTCTGATTAGTGAAGTTCGGCTCGCAGAAGTTAAGCAAGTCTAGAGGGCCAGATCCAAAGCGGTAGCTTCGGATAATCTCCCTCGTCACATGCAGGATGAACAGGCTAAATCCAGCCGTAAACTCATGGTGGTCTAATGGTGTTAAAGAGGCCAGTCCGAGAGACTAAAGTACGGATAGATGGTAGCATTATTCTGGCGTGAAGCATGCAAGGATGCTCTTATTTTAAAACCCTTTGATTCTGGCCTCTAAATTGATTGTCAATGGAAGTATGGACACTTGGTCCCGGCCCAATAGGATATATTGATTGTTCAGTGGAAAGATCAAACATGAAGCTTCTATAAAATCACATCCTAATAGTGACCTACAATAGATTAAATTAATCCCACCAATTATTATGTACATATGTATAGACAATATATATCCATCTGTAGAGATCCATCCCAATCTGAATGTATAAGATCTACATAGTTCGAATAACACTATTGATACCTATTATATAATTATTCCAGATCATCCAATGAATTCAACTAAAATCATACATTGACATTCTCTTATATACATGAAAATTGAGAGATTCTATAACTTATTTTGATATATCCATAATCCAATCGAGGAAAACACCAATACCTCGATAAAATAAATCATTCTAATTCACATATATATTAACTATCAACTGAAATATAATCAAATTCTAATAAATCAGTAACTTCATGTGTAATCTCCATATATAAGTCTAATATAACATAATTATCATAAGTTATAATTAAATCATAAATAACCATCTTACTATCAATCACATAATTACATGCAGGATATAAGCAAGAATTAACTTGCCTAAAATGCAATCACTACTTGAGCTTTTCTTCACTCCACAACAACGAACGCGTAATAATCCTCGGAATAGCAATGTACGTAAAAAAATAATAATAATAATAATAAATAATAATAATAATAAAAAAAAAACACTGAATACACAACTAAGTCTAGATATATCCATATATATATCCAATGGTTGAGTTCAATAAGAACTCTTTTAAATTTCAAAGTAAATTAAATGATAACTTTGTTATTCCCTTTTAAATACAATCACCTATTATCTTGTTTTAAAAGATAATTCCTATATAACAATATGCATCCATAAATATATAATAATAATAATAATAATAATAATTAACGGGGTGTTACATACAGTCCTACATCGCTTACAAAATGTGAAATGCTTTTATGTAGTAGTGTTATCTCCAATTGGTATGAGGTCTTCTGGGATAAAACCCAAAAACAAAATCGTGCGGGCTCGGGCCCAAAGCGGATAATATCATACCATACGGTGGAGTGGATCGTTACATAAAACCTTTGATAAGTTATGCTCATAACAGTAGTACATATTATTTTCTTGTGCATAAATTATACAATGAAAATAAGGATGAGCTTAGACGTAGCAAGAGGGATAGAACGTCTAAATCTTTTGGTCCTGATTTTGTAACATGTTTATTGGAGAATGACTCATAAAGCTTTAAGGAAGCAAAGTATTCTCTTGAATATTATTATTTCCTATATTAATTATACGATATAATTAATCATGTGATATAATATTAAATTATGTAGTTGAGTTACTTAGTGTGCATAATAATTCAATTTTACAATATAGTTTATTTAATGTGTGATGTTATTAACTTTGTTTATGAGTTCATAATTGGTTTGTGTATTTTATATAACAGACAAAAATTGAATAGTCCAACTATGTCAATTCTCCTGATAGTCAAGGGAAAACGATATATATTAGTGTTTAAGACACGTATAACTGTGAATGGGCTAAATAAGAGAAGATTTTCCGATAACTCTAAAGAGTTTAATGGAGAATGTTATGAATACACTAAGTTAGTACACTGAGACAAGCTAAATCAAGCTAATTAGTTATAATCTACAATTTAGCTAAAAGCTAAATGTTACTGAGGTGTAAGCTAGTTAGCAATAGAGTAAAAGTTAGCCAGTTATAAGCTAAAACGATTACTGAGATGAACAACACTGAAGCGGCAGATGAAAATCTGTTAGCTGATTTTAGCTCTCAATTTGGTAGAAAAACACGAGGATGATGAGTAGTCATTTTAGCTATAAGCTACTTGAGCTATACATCATATCTGCTCCTGTAAAAGGGAATAATACTACATGTGAAATAGCAGATTTTAAAGAATATTCTTCAAAACAAAATTATTCTACTACCAAGGTAGACTACTTAGATAAGTATGTACTAAAGTTAAGAGCTACTATAATTGATAACTGAGCAAACTTAACTTCAAGCTAGTAGTAATAGCTGAGAAGTGGGTGCTCATCATAAACTAATAATGAGATATGAGAATAGTGTACTTAATCTAAGCTAGTAATGATAGCTAAGAACTCACTTTTAACTAGTAATAATAACTGAGAAGTGAGTGCTCACTATGTAGTGCTGTATCCAAAGCTTAAATAATAAGCGAGTTATTTTCTTAAATGATTGAGTTATGTAATGTGTGACACATGAAAGGTTATGATATGTTAATATGACTGATTTAACATGAACCTAAATATAAATAACTCAAGTCATAAATATAAAAAATTTAAAGCAAATATTAATTAGAGCCCAATCTAGTTAATATCTCTAGCATTAATTCACAATAATGTCTGTGAATTGTTATAAGAATAAGCTAGAAATAAAATGATAAAGTGAGTTCATATGCACTAGAGACTGTTATACATGCTTGTTAAAAAACGATTATGGAATCTTGAAAAGGTAGTTGAGGTGAAGTATTTAGTATATGGTATTTCCAAAGTTGAAAATCATAATAAATACATCAAAGATAAAATTTCAGAATTATCCTAAAGTTGTGGGGAAATGTTATCAATAGATAAAATTTGCTACGAGTAATCTTAACTTAAGAGAAATACTTATAAATGTGAGGGGTTCCGAGTCCTAAGAATTTTAGGATAGAATCAAAAATTATTTATAGTATTATAACAATAGTGCATGTTATTTCCTACGAGGAAAATATTATGGAACAACTAGAAGAGTTCTTTTTCCAACTAAATAGCTGGGTTATTCGTTCTAGTTGAAAAGTCAAGTGTGCAAGCTTATAAGTCATTGAGTGGATTAAAGTAAGAACCGAGACAATGACATAAATGTGATGTATAAGTCATTGTATGCCTTAAAAAATTAATGATATACTAATTAGTATATTTGATATGAAAGATTTAACATCTGATAACATGGTATATTTTTAATAGAGTAAGATTGAGATAATACTAGTTATGATAACAAAAATCTAGCTAACTGTTGACCTTAAGGACTCCATCCAAGGACAATCTAGAAGTTTTGATGATAACAAACCATTAATGGTGTTTAAGGACTAATGTTTACATTGAGTGTTATAGATGATTTACATTCAAAGAAGAACCTCAATAAAGATCATAAAGACCATTCCGAGTATTTCATTACTCAAAATCACATCTATGGAAAGCAAATGAGATAAAGGAAAATGAAATTGTAAGGAACCAAATGCAAAGTCCATCCAAAGATAGCTTGGACTACAACGAGCAAGAAAGCAACTCAAAGAAAGGAAGAAAACAAGTCTACCTGAAAGCCTACATGATCATGGACAAAGCATGAAGAAAGAGGTAGATAGGATGGTGAGTCTTTAGGATTAAATGTTAAAGTATTTATGAATCCATTTGAAGCTCATCTCTATAGAACCATGCATATCATATCATCATTCATATGTTCCTATATCCATTAGCAATAGACTATGCACTTTATCACATATATATTTGCACGTGAGGTCATTGCTAAAGAATGAGTTAGTTCAAGCTTGCTTAAGCTTTGAAAGAACTCATCACTTGTACTAGAAATGCTAAGACCATGCCCATCAATCATATGATTTATATTGGTCAACAATTAAGGCATATGAAGCTTTCATTACCATGAGTTGGTAACGGACATTAGGATCCCAGAATGCACGTCATGAAAAACTGTGTTTTTAGCTAACTGTGAAAAATGGATTTTTGTATTCGTACATCCCATATCATTAGAAGAGTATTGAGCTCAATTTATTCATATATATACTCTACAGTGAGATGAAAGTTGCACATCAAATCTATGAGAGATATCTTTGTACTGAAATTTGATATTCAAATCTATTATAAAGCCTAAGAGAAGGTGTTCTCTTAGCAAAGGAAGAAAAAATAAGTTAGCTTCAATTTTTAAGGGTTGGTGTGACCTAAAAGAAGACTAAGGGAAGATTGTTCTCTTAGCAAGGAGTTACTTCATGTAAAGGTTTGTTTTCCACCCGTATAGAGGTGCACTAGTGGATTGGGAAGTCTCAAGAGGGGTCTTGAGCCGAGGAGTAGGAGTTTCCGAACCTCGCTTAAATCGCCGTGTAAATGTTTACAAATTTCTCTTCTCTTATCTCTTTTACATTTATGCTATTAATTGCTTATGTCTATATATATTTTTTTATTTAATTTTTGATAAGTTATGTCTATATATTGCTTATTGCATAATTGTTAGAAGGCTTTTAGTCAAATTTGTACAACTGAAAATTGGTCATTGTTTGCCATAGACTCTATTCACCCCCCCTCTAGAGTTAATACTTGGGCAACACTAACTTTTGTAGATGAAAATTTCAAATATAAATACTAGTCAAAGTATTTCATTGGTTGAGATTACAAGACATCTTAATAACTGTGTTTAATTGCACATTTTCAATCTAGGATAGGATCACTGAAAAATAATAAATTGGGTAGTTGATATACACCCTAAGTCTAATATTACATAAATTGAGGTATCTAACTAAATTGAAGGTATAACAATGATGCAATCTAGATGAAGAATGTTAAAGACTTCAAATTTAAAAATGGATATGTCTTTAATATTAAAGGTGTAGTTGTATGTTCTTTTTAAAGAATCAAAGTTAGAAACTTTAAATAAATCAAACAGAAAAGTCAGTAAACTTAACTTAAGAGGACATTTCAAAATAAGTCTACACCTGTGCCACTAAAGAAAATGATATTGTTAACAATGAGCAATTTTAGGGCATCAAGTATACAGTTGCTCTCAATTGGAGAAATCTTTGTAGAGTGTAATATTTTTAAATACAACCTTATGGCCATATATAAAATTGAGGGTTGTACTAGAGAGCAATTGTATAAATCATCGAGGGGAATAGAGTTAAAGTCGAAAGCTAATGAGTCACCTTAATGGAAACCCAACCTAGCTGACTAGAGATCCCAAGATCTAGGTTCAAAGGGACAACAGAAATTCTGAGTGACTCACCAAAAGCACTGGGAAGATATAAATCTTCTGCCCATTTATATGATGAGACAGTGCTACCTACATCAATGATTAAGATAAGCTACGCTTTTAATGACTCTTATACCTTGAAAATTTATGTGGGTTATAGTAGAATACTCTTAATAAGAAGTCACCTATATTAGTTTGAAGTGGGGCCGCTTCTATGGGAACCATAAAAGCTAAGTTTTTTAGACCACTCATGAATTTCAGGAGTTATTCAGAGCCAAAATTAACACAACAATGATAACCAACTTGTGAGGAAAGGTATAGTGTGTTTGCTATTGTATTGGTGTACATAAACGACTGAACAGTTCAAGACATCACGTTCACTAGTTAGCCAGTAAATCCGATAGTAATACACTAAGAAAGTTCAAGGCCAAAAGCTACCTATCAAGATGTAGTAACTTTCCGATTATACTCTCTTTAGTGTCTGCATTATCATTTGCATTTTAGCAGCTAATTTCCATTCATGTAGGGGATTGTTAGAAAGGTATGTGAATGTAACTTGCCTGCAACGTGTCTATTTAAACTATAACATGTGAATGTCAACTATATGTTGTTACAATGTGATTATACCAGAGTGATATACATTAAAACATGGCAGTTGTAGGCCAAACCTATGAAGGCTGGGTGCTTGCAACAACGTATCCTTTAATGGAAACCTCAACCGGTCCTATAAATCCTTGTTGGTTGAGGACTGTGAATGTCATTGACATACATTCAGGCTACACCTTCACCATACTGTTTAGGGGTTTATTGGACTGAACATGTGTGCTAGTCGATTGTGAATTGGAAAGACGCAATGCAAAACTTATGTCTGTTCAATGTGAACCGCACCTAAAGTGAATAGGTGTGTGAAAGGTAGTTTAAACCATATTTTGTAAAAGGGATGCGAGTAAAGGGACATGTCCAATAATCAAGAGGCACTAGTTTCTCTATAAATACCCACCATTGGTTGCCATTTAAAGTGAGCAATTTATTATTATCTCTCTCTCTCAAGATGAACCCAACCCAAGTGGGTGTGGGTTTAAGCCATGATCAAGTGGTCTGAGTCACTTAGGCCCAAAACTAATTTCATTAAGCCATATTAAATTTGGTCTGAGCCATTTGGTTCGGATTGCACCTAATTTATTATTTATATAGTATAGATGTATTTTTGAGTCAGAGATAGTATTACATGAAGGAGGCTTGCCGTATCCACGAGTTTGAAGTGCTGCTACTAGTGGATGTTGACCGTTATATCTTGAGAGACAAACGCCATAGAGTTCGTTAGTACCATGCGGGGGGTAAATTGTCTAAGGATATAGTATCCAATACTAGTCTCGATCCAGATTCTTTATTTTTTATTATTATTTTATTGCATTATTCTGCATGTTTAATTAAATATTGAATTTTAATTAATTATTTTTAATATATTATTAATTATTTTATTACATATTAGTGTAAGATTCTTTATATTTTAAATGTCATATGAAATATATTATTTTACAATAATATATATACATAGCTAATGGTGCTAAGTGTGGTGATGTTTTTATCATGGAGTATAATTGGACAGACATAGAACTTTAGGATGTCTTTAATGGGATCCATTGGGTTGAAAGGTTTCCAATTCAAAATTTTGTAAACACTAATTATACCATAAAAATTCTCAACCACATCGTATAAATTGGACCATTTAATAACTTCTCGAAAGTCAAAACATATCATGTAAATAATTGTCATTCAAATATATACTGGTTAGAAAGGTAATTTGGTATTGTGGCCCATAGAATGTAAGGAAAGAGAAATTATTACATCTTTCGGGAGTACACAATTTGATCAATAACAACTTTAGTAAACAATTAAGCTTAAAAATCTTTAAGCAAAAATCTTTATGAATTTTAAGAGTATAAATTATAATTTCAAGAGAATTAATTATATTTATTTTAGAATTCACAATTTTTGGGGGGAGTCAAATAAATTTTATTAACAAAATATCCAAAACCAATTCTATTACACTAAACAAACCTCAGTAGTATTTGTTGGAATTGAAAACCATGTAATCATTAAATTAAAATATGGCATGCAATATGACATTCGAGTCATTGAAATGCTGAAATCACAATATAAATGCGCCAGTTGTCTAAAAAAAAAAAAGTGTCTTATTATTTAGTCCGACAAATAAAAAATAATAATAAAGAAATAAAAAATTAGGAAGAAAAAAGAGACGTATTTTATGAAAATAAATAAGAATAGTAATGATATCTATTTAAGTCGGTTTTAATTCAGGATATTAAAGAAGTCAATGATATCACTTTTCAAAAAAAAATTTATTATTGCCTCTTATACTCCCACAATCCCATATTAGTTATCCATTAAATTTTCCTTTTTTTAAAAGAACTTCTTAAATGAACATGCAATTAATGCACGGTCTCCTTTTAAAATTACTAATTTTTCCTCTTAAGTTTAAAGTACAATTCTTACCAAAAAAAAAAAAAAATAGTTGGGTCAACCGATTTTAACAAGTTAACCCGGTTTAAAATACAACAAACCCATTTTGATTAATCTCTCTCTCTCTCACACACACACACACACTCTCTCTCTCTCTCTCTCTGTAACAACTCCAACTTACCACACCAAGATTCGCATTATCACAAAAAGAGGGATAGAAAGTTTCTGGAAGAATTTCTTAAAATACTCGCATATTTAAGGCTTTATTTAATCTACAAAGGAAACAGTCCTTCCATGGTTTTTTCCCCCGGTGTTTGAGTAAAAGGGTAAGTATGAAGAAGATAGTGAACAAACTGGTGATGAGATATGTGTTTGGTACTGTGGATTTGCTTTATATATGAATTGAGGTTGAATTAGGGCTTCATAAAAGGAAAAAAGAAAGAAAGAGATGAAAGATGATAAGGGTTTGGAAGAGATTTGGGGGATTTGTAAAAAAAAATAAAATAAAATAAAAAATAAAATAAAATTGAGGCGTTATATGTATTAATGCCTTTCAAATTTAGCATATTCTGCCAATTAACATGACATTATATGCATTAATGCCTTCCACTATTTGGGTATACAATTGTATTGCCAAATATATATATTTCAAAATTTATTACAGAATATATTAATATGCATTGCCTTATAAATTTAATAATATCATAAGTTTTGAAATAATAATAGTATCATAAATTTATGATATTATTATGATAAATTTAATAATAGCATTAAAGTTCCACTATTTGGGTATATAATTGTATTGCCAAATATATATTTCAAAATTTATTAGTGTATTATTTAGAATATATTAATATGCATTGCCTTATAAATTTAATAATATCATAAATTTTGAAATAATAATAATATCATAAATTTTGAAATAATAATAATATCATAAATTTATGATATTATTATGCTAAATTTAATAAATTTATTTTGCTAAATTTATTATGCTAAATTTATTGTTATGCTAAATTTATTATAAATTTAATAATATCATAAATTAATATGCATTGCCTTATAAATTTAGCACAACGTCCCACAATTGGAGTATATAAAGAGAGAACTACAGGGCCCATCGTATCTTATAGTTGCCATACTAGCAAGAATATGAAGACAACTTCACTCAAATTGGCTTTCTTACCAGTACTCTTGTTTGCTGCATTTGGTAATCTCTCTCTCTCTCTCTCTCTCTCTCTCTCTATATATATATATATATATTATAGCTTTGTTTGGCAGGTGCACGTGGGATGGGAAATTTCACATGCCTGGTGATGGTATATTATGGGATGCTTTTTTATTTTATTTTATTTTATTTTTTATTTTTTTATTATCTCCTTTTAATTACCTTTTTCTCACCTTTTATACAAACTAATTTTGATTTTTATACGTGCATATACAACATAAACTCGCATTTATGTGTCAAAGTTGAACAACGTTATGATTTTAATTATCTTCATGTGATTGAAATTACTAGCATTTGGTGTGGGAGCTGAAACAAGAAAGCTAAAAGAAGAGCAATGAGACCATCAGGATGGATCCAAGTTTGCAGGCGACCTGACTTCAATCGGATTGAAAAGACCCATACCAAACGGTAACTTTGACTGGGAATGTTTTAGTCATTGGAAAAATTGTGACCATAAAAAGTGTTTTGCCATTTCTTGTTTGAATGGCCAATGTGTGTGTACATGTACCGGGAAAAAATCTGTTGGATTGCTTGTTAATTAAATTTCCTTCACTTTGTATGAAGGAATCCGTATGCTTAATAAAAGAATAATAATTTTATATTATCCATTGGCAGTAATTGTTAAGAATGCTCTGAGATGCTGGTATTGAACTAGATTAGGTGGGTCCATGGAAATTGGAAGATGAAGCTATCTCTACAATTTTGTTTGAAATTTGTATATATAACTACAGGAATTGTGGGCTATAGGATGGGATTATTAGCCACGGTTTCAAAATTGTCCCACAAAAGTATAATTTTTGGGACAGCAAGAGGTAACTATCCCAAATAAACCTCCCTAAAAGAACCAAAATTTAGCGCCATATTTATATTTTTTTTAATAAAAAAATTATCCCAAATAACCGTCCTTGATTACATACTAAGTAATTTTATAAAACTACCCTTCTAAAATGATGTAGTTTTGGTAAATTAGTATATATATATTTTGGGTAATTTACACAGACCTTCCCTATGGTTTGCCATAATTACAGGCAGCATCCTTCCTGTTTCGGAAATTAAGCGTACACAGATCTCCCTTATGTGTGACGGACGGTTAAATACACTAATAGAGCTGTCAAAATTACTAAAATACCCTCTCTTTAGCATTTAAAATTACGAAACTACCTTCTCCATGACATCATCTTCTCAGTTATACAACTATACATTCATTTGGAGGGAAAACTGCCATTAATTGTGTCTGTTTCCCAATGCAGCGTCTTTTCATCTACCTTACCAAACTAGTGCCGTGTATTTTGAACACTTTGAGAGAGAGAGAGAACAAACGAACGAACGTTTGGTTAAGGTTTGTGCATATGAAGGATTAACTAAAGATCGCATCAACAGAGGAGTTTGCTTCTCATATTTGGCAACAAATCCAAATTCGTATTTGCAAAGAATGAGTTAAGGTTTGCGCATATGTGAATCTGAAGTGGTCTGAGGTATGTGAAAAGAATTTTCTAGTCGGTATTTAGGGTTTTTGTTTTTGATTACTCTCTATTTAGTTTAGGTTATGTTAAAATTTATACTCTGAATTTAGGGTGTGTGTTTTTTTATTAATTCTGTATTTAGTTTAGGGTTTATGTTTTTTATTACTCTATGTATAGTTGTTTAGGGTTTTGTTTTCTGTTTATTGTTAACTTTATAGAGGCAAATAGGGCTTTTATAATTGAAATTATATATAATTTGGGAGTAGTTGTTCCATCGTATTGTTTGTGGTAAATTTAGTTAATTTGTGTTTATAATTTATATTTAATTTTGTTATAATTTTAATTGTTACAGCAATGGAATCAATTCATGATATTGCTGTTCACTACAAGTGGAATCTAACTTTTATAACTAGTGTGGATCCAGATTTTTATAGCATCATTGATCTTGTTAAAGATGTAATAGTAGTAGCTTTATCTCATATTCCACCTACTGTCCCTTTGTCACTGTTTTTGTCATGTGTTGTTCTTGGGACTTCTGCTAGAATGCATATGGATAGTGATAAAGATGTGCTAGATATGTTTAAAGTAAATGTTAGTAAGAGATTGATAGATTTGTATATTGATAAGGTTGTGACTAATGTAAGTCCGGAATTTGCCTCAATTGAGACCATGGAGTTTTATTAGAGGGCATTTGATGACAGTAATGTCAATGACAAGGATGACAGTCATGTCAGTGAAAATGATGACAGTAATGTCAGAGACAATGAGACCAATGTAAATGAGAACAATAAAGGACGAGTATAATTTGGAAGATGATAATGATGTATTTGGGTTTAGTTATGAAGATGAGGAATGGGAAAATAGTGAGAAGAGTAAGAATCCAGTTCATAATGATGATGTGAATAGGAATGTGGAGGAAGAAAAGAACCATAGTGAGGATGGTATGTCAGACTATGAATCAGGAGATGAACCTGGTACTGAATTTGATAATAACATGTATGTGAAAGAAGAAGAGTGTGAGATAAATGTTGAACAACAGAAATTGAAACAACAAGGGGTAGGTGCTATGCAAGCTGTTTAAAGGGAATTCCATTTGAGAGAGGTTTGGATGTGATCAAGCCCCTTTGTGGGGGTCGTTTTTCCTTTAATCAAAATGAAATGTTTTAATGTGTGATTTAAGAAAAGCCTTTTTCAAAGAATTATCAAAGAGTCAAATTTAAATTTATAAAAACCACCATTACTATAATGAAGTATATAGTGAGTAGGGATCAAACCTAAGAGACCTTTGGCTTGGATTTAAATAAGACAATTGGTTTTAAAGTGATTACCATAAGAGAGAGAGAGAGAATAAAAGAGATGGTTGGTTGATTAAGCTAGTGAACAATTAAATTAAAATGCAATGAAAATAAACTAAGTTGGAGTTAAGGGTTTAAGAGATAGAAGAGCATTCTTAGGGTTTATTGGAATTACCACTAAGTTCATGCAATTAACCACTTGTTTTTCATTAATGGGGAGAACATTATTGCAACTTAAATGTAGCTTCAATCACTAAAACAACTTGCAATCAAGTATGCATGAATTATCAAATGCAAGTATGAATTATTTACTTAATGACTTGTAAACTAGGGTGTAGAACAAGCCATCAAGCCAAAGCATACTCCATCAAACTAACCACAATTGCATCTAATGAGAACATACATTAATCAAAAGGATAATGGAATTTGCATATAATAAGTGTGGATTATCAATTCAAGCAATGAATTATCTACCTATTGACAAGTAAACTAATTTGTAGTACAACCCATCAAGATAAAGTATAACCCATCAAATTAATCAGCAATCCCATCCAATAAAACCCATGCCATGGCCACCACGAAACCCAAATAACAATGGAATCGAGTGTTGAGTATAATCCTCTAATCACATATAGACATGCAATTACATAGAGAATTAATGAAGTAATTAATCTTTAACATCTAATCAAGATCATAACCCTAGATTAATTATACATAGACATATAATTAACATATAAAGTTAATTGAAGAATTAAACCAACACAAGCCATGATTTGTCAAATCAAGCATGCAAATAGGAATCACAAGGCCATAACATCAACTACAACAATATATTAATCTCTCCAAAAATAGAAATACAAGGGTTTAAAAATACATAAACTTAGGGCTCAACCAAGCCCTAAGTGGAGATCTAGCCCATCATGGTTGTGGTGGTTAAGGTGTCAACAAAATCCTCCTCCATGCTTTGCTCCTTCTTCTTCTTCTTCCTTGAAGCTCTAGAGAGATGAGTGTGTAGATGTTCTTCCCAAACCTTGTGCCTCCACTCTTCCTTCTCTTCTCACCCTCCTCTCGTTCTCCAGAGAGAATATATCGATACGGACTATAAAAAATAAAACTTAATAATTCCAAATAATAATATTCACCTAATTAAAATAATGAAAAACTAACCCTAAACTAATGGCTCACTGGGCCTTAAGTAACAAACCCTATTAAAGCTCACAAGTTACAAAAATAAGCCCAAAAGACAAAATCCCGTAATGTTGCCAGGGGCTGGGGGATCGATCTCCCAGCCTTGGGGATCGATCCCTCAAGGGCATTTTTAGTTCTGTGAATAGTGGGGGATCGATCCCCCAAAGTTGAAAATTTCATTTAAGCCTTATTTAGCTCCATTTTGGCCTCGGGTTAATTGGTTTTCTTCTTCATCTTTGGAAACATCATCAAAGGCCCGAGATTGACCGCTTTTGAAGAATAAACACACTATACAAGCAATGGGCTACAACCTCTTTTTGCCATTTTCTGAACTTTTTCTGAATGTCCTTACTTGACTCCAAAAAGGCTTTAGTGAACCAAAATTAGTCCGTTTGAACCTTATTGACCTGAAATTGACAAAAATATAAATTAAAACTAAAAAATGAAAATAAGATAGATGCAATGACTAAAATACTCTAATTTAAGTGCTGAAATGTGCAACATTTAAGCACTTATCACGCCCCCAAACTTAGATATTGTTAGTCCCTAGCAATGAACTACAATATATGAGAATGAAACAAACATATAACTATGAACTAATAAAGCAAAAAAAGATAACACCACTTTTGCAGAGATCACGGTTCCATTTAGCATATGCAACAAGCCTTTTAAACCCCTGAGTTAACCCTAGTGGACGAGTGAAGTCTTGTGAGGGTTTCCAGAAATGGTACCCACAAACATCAACAGCTCTTTCTTACTTGAGAAATGACGACACATATTAAACAAGTGTTGACAGTAGACTACTTCAAGTATGCAAATTTCTGTCATTTCTAAGTTATTCTTAACATTTCAACATCATGTAAGCAAAAATGGTCCTCCACACATCAAGAAATTAATCATGCAAGTTGAATCAATTATATCATCCTTTTTGAGTGAACCAGCATCAAAATGTGTTGCTATCCTAGAAAATCAAAGTAATGACATCGCCTTTCCCTCAAACTAGCATACAGATATAGTACCAATCCTCAAGACATTGAATGAACCTTGTTATTCAATCAAACATTTTTTTATTTTTTATTTATTTATTATGTATGACCATGTACAATGTCTAAGTTCCTTAAGCTTTCTAATCACCCCATGCAACAAGCGTTGAGCTAACGACTCCCAAACCAGATGGTCTTAGGGCGTTAAGTGTAAAGACACTCCTATGGGCATAATGACTCGGAATGGCTAGACTACGAACTCAAACTAATCATACATCTTACATTTTTTCCTTATCTTCCTTTTTAATCAGTTGGCATGTTGAAAGAATGTAGTATTTTATTTATTTATTATGTATGACCATATGCAATGTCCAAGTTCCTTAAGTTCTCTAATCACCCCATGTAACAAGCGTTGAGCCAACAACTCCCAAACCAGATTATCTTAGGGCGTTAAATGTAAAGACACTCCTACGGGCATAATGACTTGGAATGGTTAGGTTACGAACTCAAACTAATCATACATCTTAAATTATTTCCTTGTCTTCCGTTTTAATTAGTTAATATGTTGAAAGAATGCATTTTTTTTTTTTTTTTTTTTTTTTTCACCTTTGGTGAGTGCTTTTATTTCTTTTCTTTGTAATGTCATTTTATCAAGAATGAAAACTTTCAAAGCATACTAGCTCAATTGGGATAAACCAAGACAATAATCAACTAAACATGTACCCCATAAATTGAATGCTAGTGTGCGCAAGTGCAAGTGTAGAATTTTAGAATCAACTCTCAAAGTATTTTCAACCAATAAGATGATGTGTACCACAAGAGCAAACATGATATCGAAAATTAAAAATCTACCCCTAAATGGCATCCTAAAGCATACAAGAGGTATTAGACTCTAACAACTTATTTTTCAAAGGCACTATGCTTCAAAAGTTTGAAATCATTACCAAACACATCTCAAATCTCATCATGCATTTAAAGCTCAACTCAAAATAAAGTGAATCATGATGACCTTACCCCCAAACTTAAACTGTACATTGTCCTCAATGTGCAATGAGAATAATGAAAAATGATGAAAAGAGTATACCGTGATGGCAAAGACTATGAAGTCCGCAATGATCCAGTAGGAAAGATGGCTCCCTCAAACTTGGATGCAAAAACCTAACTGCAAAACCGTACTAGCAAACTCACATCAAATATCACATGGGATAAGCAATGCATATAGTCCAACAATAAGATACGATGTAAAGAGATATGTGATGAAACTCTGTATAAAAGATTAAAACATGCATAACCAAGCATAAGGGCATACCAGTAACATATATATATATATATATATATATATATATATATATATATATATTTTTGTTGTTTTTTTTTTTATTTGTTTTTTGTTTTTGTTTATATATATATATATATATATATATATATATATATATATATTGTGTGTGTTTTTGTTGTTTTTTTTTATTTTTTTATTTAGTTTAGTTATTATTTTTTTTTTTTAAAGAAACAAAGAAAAAGAAAATGTGTATACAACCTACAAAATAAAAAATGGGCTAAGTTTAACGTCTCTAGCAAGACGGAATGCTACTTGGAAAATTTTTTTATTAAATTTTTTTTAAATATATATATATATATATATATATATATACATATATATTTATTTATTTATGTAAAATAAAATAAAGAAAATAAATTAAAATAAATAAAATGTAAACAACCATAAGTGTAGAAAGCATCCATAAAACACATGAATATGAGCAACAGAAAAAACACGAGTCATTTCTGAAGAGTGAAATAGATGGGAATTAGTTCATGCTTTTTTTCTTCTTTTTTTTTTTTTCTTTCGGTTTTTTTTTTTTTTTTTTTTTTTTTTTTTTTTTTTTTGAAACTAAACTAGAAAGAATATATATACTAAAATAAACTATGTAAAAATAATAATAAAGAAATAATAATAAGTTAAAATAAAATAAAATACAAACCTACACTACCCGTTAAATTATTTTTAAATCTTATTTTTTTAATATATATATATATATATATATATATATATATATATATATATATTTAATAAGGCAAAACTAAAAAGAAATATATATACACTAGAATGAAAAATAGATAAAAATAAAAATAATAATCATAATAATAATAATAATAATAAATAAATAAATAAATAAAATCACTTACTAACATATACTAACTAGTACTATTTTTTTTCTTTTAATTTAAGCAATACAAAAAAAGAAAATAAATATATTAAAATGAAATATATATAAAAACAAAAAAACAAAAATAATAATACTAAAAATTAAAATAAAATCAAATACCAACCTACATTACCCATTTACAAAAGTTTGTTTGTTTGTCTGTTTTTTTTTTTTTTTTTTTAACACAACTAGAATATATAAATATTCTAAAATAAAAGAAAATATATAAAAATAATAATAAATAAAGAATAATAAACTGAAATAAAATCGAATACTAGCCTACACTACCCACTTTCGTTTTTTATTTTTTTCTTCTGGGCGATGATCGCCCAATGCCAGGCGAATGGTCGCCCGACACCTGATATTTTTACGCAAATTTTTTTTTTTTTCCCTGGGCGATGGTCGCCCAATGCCAGGCGAATGATCGCCCGACACCTGATACTTTTGCGCAAATTTATTATTATTATTATTATTATTATTATTATATATATATATATATATATATATATATATATATATATATATATTTTGTAAACTACAACAAAGTATGTATAAGCAAAATAAAAATGCAAAGAAATAAAAATACAGATGAAAAACAAAAAGAAATAAGGGAGAAATAGAGTTGTGAAACTCTACGAAAAATACTAATGTTTAACGTCTCTAACAAGACGTTGGGGCAACATGCTAATCAAAAGTATCAAAAAGGGGATATGTGACATCCTCATTAACCCGTTTGTCTATCTTTCCAAGTGGATCTTCTCTCATAACAACAAATTTATCTCCCAAAAGAATGGCTTGAAAAGAATTGATGTAAGATGCAATTTGTTTCCTTTCATCCATGGTCTTCAAAATGAAATCAATAATGGGTGGCCTTGCACTTGGTAAGGCAATGTCTTTCAAAGACTCAATTGAATTATTAGGAAACACACTCTTTTCATCCCTTTTCTCTTCCTCAATGATGATCACCATCTCTTCACTTTCCAAGTTAGCTATGGAGTTCATTAGAAAGTTCACTTCATATGTGGAGCTTTCGATGTCAAAACCACATCATTCATACATTTTCAAAAGGCAAGCCTCAAGAGGGTCGTTGGAGATAATAAAAGGAGGGTTCTCTTTTACAAGTTCCTCCTTTTCCTCTCCAACCTCTATAATGGTCAATAACTCCTCACGCTCTAAGGTATCAATTTCCTCTTAAGATTATAAGTAATGTCCTCATATTTCAATTTATGCTCTATTGGATTAGTCACTAGCTCACTTGCCTCATCCTCTTCTATTATCATGTTTTGCTCACTTTGATTAGTCATTAATTTCGTCCTCTTCCTCTTGACGAGAAAGAGTACTTGCAAATTCCTTAACTTAAGCTTCTAGCATCGCTAGCCTATGAGAATGAGAATTAATAAGTCGTCTTCTTTCATTAAGTTCATCAATTAGAGCTAACATTTTATTTCCAAATCCGGGAGAGTAAGGTAATGGAGATGGTTCTTCATAAAATGGTCGGGGAGGCTAGTAGTCATAAAAGGGATCATAAGAGTGATCAAGTCCATTACATGATGATGATTCATGAAATGCATTGGGCTCACTCTCATAAGGATCATGATATGATGGAGATGCACAAGGATAAGGGGTAAAATTTTCCCCCAAACTTGGATCAAACAAGGGATCCATTTACATTCACAATCTAAACACCATAAAATAATTGCCTCGACAATGGCTCATGCATATAACAATGAAAGTAATGGCCTTGACAAGGACCTATGCTTAGAAAAAATATTTAAGCAATATGAAAGCCTCAACAAGAATTTTCTCGCAAGCATAGAAAAATAAACAATTAGGGTAAGAATTGCTCACAAAGGTCCTTAAGCAACTTCAAATTCCAACGATAGCTTAAGCTCCAATGTTCGCCTTTCTTGTATCAAATACCTAATTGCACATTAAAGAGAGAGAAATAAGAAAATAGTAAGAATATACAAATAATCAAATGAAAACCAATATCTAATTTAACTCCAATTAAACCAATGGTCCTCGGCAACGGCGCCAAAATTTGATCATGCCCCTTTATGGGGTCGTTTTTCCTTTAATCAAAATTAGATGTTTTAATGTGTGGTTTAGGAAAAACCTTTTTCAAAGAATTATCAAAGAGTCATATTTAAATTTATAAAAACCACTACTACTATAATGAAGTATATAGTGAGTAGGGATCGAACCCAAGAGACCTTTGGCTTAGATTTAAATAAGATAATTGGTTTTAACAAGTGATTACCATAAGAGAGAGAGAGAGAATAAAAGAGATGGTTGGTTGATTAAGCTAGTGCACAACTAAATTAAAATGCAATGAAAATAAACTAAGTTGGAGTTAAGGGTTTAAGAGATAGAAGAGAATTCTTAGGGTTTATTGGAATCACCACTAAGCTCATGCAATTAACCACTTGTTTTTCATTAATGGGGAGAACATTATTGCAACTTAAATGTAGCTTCAATCACTAAAACAACTTGCAATCAAGTATGCATGAATTATCAAATATAAGTATGAATTGTCTACTTAATGACGTGTAAACTAGGGTGTAGAACAACCCATCAAACCTAAGCATACTCCATCAAACTAACCACAATTGCATATAATGAGAACATACATTAATCAAGAGGATAATGGAATTTGCATATAATAAGTGTGGATTATCAATTCAAGCAATGAATTATCTACCAACAGACAAGTCAACTAATTTGTAGCACAACCCATCAAGATAAAGTATAACCCATCAAATTAATCAGCAATCCCATCCATTAAAACCCATGCCATGGCTATCACTAAACCCAAATAACAATGGAATCGAGTGTTGAGTATAATCCTCTAATCACACATAGACATGCAATTACATAGAGAATTAATGAAAGAATTAATCTTTAACTTCTAATCAAGAGCATAACCCTAGATTAATTATACATAGACATATAATTAACATATAGAGTTAATGAAAGAATTAAACCAACACAAGCCATGATTTGTCAAATCAAGCATGTAAATAGGAATCACAAGACCATAACATCAATTTCAACAATATATTAATCTCCCCAAAAATAGAAATACAAGGGTTTAGAAATACACAAACTTAGGGCTCAACCAAGCCCTAAGTGGAGATCTAACCCATCATGGTTGTGGTGGTCAAGGTGTCAACAAGATCCTCCTCCATGCTTTACTCCTTCTTCTTCTTCCTTGAAGCTCTAGAGAGATGAATGTGTAGATGTTCTTCCCAAATCTTGTGCCTCCACTCTTCCCTCTCTTCTCACCCTCCTCTCATTCTCCAGAGAGAATATATCGATACAGATTAAAAAAAATAAAACTTAATAATTCCAAATAATAATATTCACCTAATTAAAATAATGAAAAACTAATCTTAATCTAATGGCTCACTGGGCCTTAAGTAACAAACCCTATTAAAGCTCATAAGTTACAAAAATAAACCCAAAAGACAAAATCCCGTAATGTTGCCAGGGGCTGGGGGATCGATCCCCCAGCCTTGGGCATCGATCCTCCAAGGGCATTTTTAGTTTTGTGAATAGTGGGGGATCGATCCCTAGAGTTAGAAATTTCCTTTAAGCCTTATTTAACTCCATTTTGGCTCCGGGCTAATTGGTTTGCTTCTTCATCTTTGGGAACATCATCAACGGCCGAGATTGACCGATTTTGAAGAATAACAACACTATACGAGCAATGGGTGCGACCTCTTTTTGCCATTTCCTGAACTTTTTCTGAATGTCTTTGCTCGACTCCAAAAAGGCTTTAGTGAACCAAAATTAGTCCGTTTGAACCTTATTAACTTGAAATTGACAAAAACATAAATTAGAACTAAAACATGACAAAAAGATAGATGCAATGACTAAAATACCCTAGTTTAGGTGCTGAAATATGCAACATTTAAGCACTTATCATGCCCCTAAACTTAGATATTGTTAGTCCCTAGCAATGAACTACAGTATATGAGAATGAAACAAACATATATACAACTATAAACTAATAAAGCAAATAAAGATAACACCACTTTCGCAGAGATCACGGTTGCATTTAGCATATGCAACAAGCCTTTTAAACCCCTAGGTTACCCCTAGTGGACGAGTGAAGTCTCGTGAGAGTTTCCAGAAATGGTACCCACAAACATCAACAGCTCTTTCTTACTTGAGAAATAACGACACATATAAAACAAGTGTTGAAAGTAGACTACTTCAAGTATGCAAATTTCTGCCATTTCTAAGCTATTCTCAACATTTCAACATCATGTAAGCAAAATGGTCCTCCAGACATCAAGCAATTAATCATGCAAATTGAATCAATTCTATCATCCTTTTTGAGTGAATCCGCATCAAAATGTGTTGCTATCCTAGCAAATCAAAGTAATGGCATAGCCTTACCCTCAAACTAGCATACAGATATAGTACCAATCTTTAAGACATTGAATGAACCTTGTTATTCAACCAAACAATTTTATTTATTTATTTATTTATTATGTATGACCATGCACAATGTCTAAGTTCTTTAAGCTTTCTAATCACCCCATGTAACAAGCGTTGAGCCAACAACTCCCAAACCAGATGGTCTTAGGGCGTTAAGTGTAAAGACACTCCTAAGGGTATAATGACTTGGAATGGCTAGGCTACGAACTTAAACTAATCATATATCTTCCATTCTATCCTTGTCTTCTTTTTTAATCAGTTGAAATGTTGAAAGAATGCAGTTTTTTTTTTTTTTTTTTTTTTTTTTTTTTTTTTTATATTTTTAGATTTTTATTTATTTTTTATTATGTATGATCATGTGCAATGTCCAAGTTCCTTAAGCTCTCTAATCACCCTATGTAACAAGTGTTGAGCCAATGACTCCCAAACTAGGTGGTCTTAGGGCGTTAAGTGTAAAGTCACTCCTACGGGCATAATGACTCGGAATGGCTAGGCTACGAATTCAAACTAATCATACATCTTACGTTATTTCCTTGTCTTCCTTTTTAATCAATTGACATGTTGAAAGAATGCTATTTTTTTTTTTTTTTTTTTTTGGTGAGTGCTTTTATTTCTTTTTTTTGCAAGGTCATTTTATCAAGAATGAAAGCTTTCAAAGCATACTAGCTCAATTGGGATAAACCAAGACAATAATCAACTAAGCATGTACCCCACAAATTGAATGCTAATGTGCGCAAGTGTAAGTATAGAATTTTAGAACCAACTCTCAAAGCATTTTCAACCAACAAGATGATGTGTACCACAAGAGCAAACATGATATCAAAAATTAAAAATTTACCCCTAAATGGCATGCTAGAGCAGACAAGAAGTATTAGACTCTAACAACTTGTTTTTTAAAGGCACTATGCTTCAAAAGTTTGAAATTATTGCCAAACACATCTCAAATCTCATCATGCATTTAAAGTTCAACTTAAAATAGAGTGAATCATGAAGACCTTACCCCCAAACTTAAATTGTACATTGTCCTCAATGTACAATGTGAACAATGAAAAATGATGAAAAGAGTATACCGTGATGGCAAAGATTATGAAGTCCTACAATGATCTAGTAGGAAAGATGGCTCCCCCAAACTTGGATGCAAAAACTTAGTTGTAAAACCATACTAGCAAACTCACGTCAAATATCACATGGGATAAGCAATGCATACAGTCCAACAATATGACACGATACAAAGAGATATGAGATGAAACCCTGTATAAAAGATTAAAACATGCATAACCAAGCATAAGGGCCAACCTGTAACATATATTTTTTATTTTTATTTTTATTTTTGTTGTTTTTGTTTTTGTTTATATATATATATATATATATATATATATATATATTGTGTGTGTTTTTGTTGTTTTTATTTAATTATTTATTTTGTTTTGTTTTTGTTTTTTTTTTTTTTTTTAAAGAAACAAAGAAAAAGAACATGTGTATACAACCTACAAAATAAAAAATGGGCTAAGTTAAATGTCTCTAGCAAGACGGAATGCTACTTGGAAAAAATTTTTATTAAATTTTTTTTAAAAAAATGTATATATATATATATATTTATGTAAAATAAAATAAAGAAAATAAAATAAAATAAAATAAATAAAATGTAAACAACCATAAGTGTAGAAAGCATCCATAAAACATATGAATATTAGCAACAGAAAAAACACGAGTCATTTCTGAAGAGTTAAATAGATGGGAATTAGCTCATGCGCTTTTTTTTTTTGACACTAAATTAGAAAGTATATATATACTAAAATAAACTATGTAAAAATAATAATAAATAAATAATTATAAGTTGAAGTAAAATTAAATACAAACCTACACTACCCATTAAATTTTTTTTTTAATATATATATGTATATATATTTTTAATAAGGCAAAACTAAAAGAAATATATATACACTAAAATGAAAAATAGATAAAAATAAAAATAATAATAATAATAATAATAATAATAAATAAAATCACTTACCAACCTATACTAACTAGTACTACTTTTTTTTTTTTAATTTAAGCAATACAAAAAAAGAAAATAAATATACTAAAATGAAATATATATAAAAATAAAAACAAAAATAATAATAGTAAAAATTAAAATAAAATCAAATACCAACCTACATTACTCATTTACAAAAGTTTTTTTTTTTTTTTTTTAACACAAAACTAGAATATATATATATTCTTAAAATAAAAGAAAACATATAAAAATAATAATAAATAAAGAATAATAAATTGAAATAAAATCGAATACTAGCCTACACTACCATCTTTCTTTTTTTATTTTTTTCTTCTTGGCGATGGTCGCCCAATGCCGGGCGAATGATCGCCCGACACCTGATATTTTTACGCAATTTTTTTTTCCCTGGGCGTTGGTCGCCCAATACCAGACGAATGATCGCCCGACACCTGATACATTTGCGCAAATTTATTATTATTATTACTATTTTATATATATATATTTTTGTAAACTACAACAAAGTATGTATAAGCAAAATAAAAATGCAAAGAAATAAAAGTACAAATGAAAAACAAAAAGAAATAAGGGAGAAATAAAGTTGTGAAGCTCTACGAAAAATACTAATGTTTAACGTCTCTAGCAAGACGTTGGGGCAATATGCTAATCAAAAATATCAAAAAGGGGATATGAGATATCCTCATTAATTCGTTTGTCTATCTTCCTAAGTGGATCCTCTCTCATAGCAACAAATTCAACTCCCAAAAGAATGGCTTGAAAAGAAATGATGTAAGATGCAATTTGTTTGCTTTCATCCATGGTCTTGAAAATGAAATCAACAATGGGTGGCCTTGCACTTGGCAAGGCAATGTCTTTCAAAGACTCAATTGAATTATTAGGAAACGCACTCTTTTTATCCCTTTTCTCTTCTTCAATGATCACCATATCTTCACTTTCCAAGTTAGCTATGGAGTTCATTTGAAAGTTCACTTCATATGTGGAGATTTCGATGTCAAAACCACATCATTCATACATTTTCAAAAGGCAAGCCTCAAGAGGGTCGTTGGAGATAATAAAAGGAAGATTCTCCTTTACAAGTTCCTCCTTTTCCTCTCCTACCTCTATAATGGTCAACAACTCCTCACTCTCTAAAGTATTAATTTCCTCTAAAGATTACAAGTAATGTACTCATAATTCAATTTATGCTCTATTGGATTAGTCACTAGCTCACTTGCCTCATCCTCTTCTATTATCATATTTTGCTCACTTTGATTAGTCATTAATTGACTTGCCTCTTCTTCCTCTTCCTCTTGATGAGAAAGAGTACTTGCAATTTCCTTAACTTGAGCTTCTAGCATCGCTAGCCTATGAGAATGAGAATTAATAAGTTGTCTCCTTTCATTAAGTTCATCAATTAGAGCTAACATTCAATTTTCAAATCCGGGAGAGTAAGGTAATGGAGATGGTTCTTCATAAAATGGTCGGGGAGGGTAGTAGTCACAAGAGGGATCATAAGAGTGATCAAGTCCATTACATGATGATGATTCATGAAACGCATTGGACTCACTCTCATAAGGATCATGATATGATGGAGATGCACAAGGATAAGGGGTAAAAATTTTCCCCAAACTTGGATCAAACAAAGGGATCCATTTACATTCACAATCCAAACACCATAAAATAATTGCCTCGACAATGGCTCATGCATATAACAATGAGAGTAATAGCCTCAACAAGGACTTATACTTGGAAAAAATATTTAAGCAATATGAAAGCCTCAATAAAGACTATCTCGCAAGCATAGAAAAATGAACAATTAGGGTAAGAATTGCTCACAAAGGTCCTTAAGCAACTTCAAATTCCAACAATAGCTTTAAGCTTCAATGTTTGCCTTTCTTGTATCAAATACCTAATTGCACATTAGAGAGAGAAAAATAAGAAAATAGTAAGAATATACAAATAATCAAATGAAAACCAATATCTAATTTAACTCCAATTAAACCTATGGTCCTCGGCAACGGCGCCAAAATTTGATCAAGCCCCTTTGTGGCGGTCGTTTTTCCTTTAATCAAAATGAGATGTTTTAATGTGTGGTTTAGGAAAAGCCTTTTTCAAAGAGTTGTCAAAGAGTCGAATTTAAATTTATAAAAACCACTACTACTATAATGAAGTATATAGTGAGTAGTGATCGAACCCAAGAGACTTTTGGCTTGGATTTAAATAAGACAATTGGTTTTAACAAGTGATTACCATAAGAGAGAGAGAGAGAATAAAAAAGATGGTTGGTTGATTAAGCTAGTGAACAATTAAATTAAAATGTAATGAAAATAAACTAAGTTGGAGTTAAGGGTTTAAGAGATAGAAGAGAATTCTTAGGGTTTATTGGAATCATCACTAAGCTCATGCAATTAACCACTTGTTTTTCATTAATGGGGAGAACATTATTGCAACTTAAATGTAGCTTCAATCACTAAAACAACTTGCAATCAAGTATGCTTGAATTATAAATGTAAGTATGAATTGTCTACTTAATGGCTTGTAAACTAGGGTGTAGAACAAACCATCAAGACTAAGCATACTCCATCAAATTAACCACAATTGCATCTAATGAGAACATACATTAATCAAGAGGATAATGGAATTTGCATATAATAAGTGTGGATTATCAATTCAAGCAATAAATTATCTACCTACTGACAAGTAAACTAATTTGTAGCACAACCCATCAAGATAAAGTATAACCCATCAAATTAATCAGCAATCCCATCCAATAAAACCCATACCTTTGCTATCACTAAACCCAAATAACAATGGAATCGGGTGTTAAGTATATTCCTCTAATCTCACATAGATATGCAATTACATAGATAATTAATGAAAGAATTAATCTTTAACATCTAATCAAGAGCATAACGCTAGATTAATTATACATAGACATATAATTAACATATAGAGTTAATGGAAGAATTAAACCAACACAAGCCATGATTTGTCAAATCAAGCATGTAAATAGGAATCACAAGGCCATAACATCAACTACAACAATATGTTAATCTCCCCAAAAATAGAAATACAAGGGTTTAGAAAAACGTAAACTTAGGGCTCAACCAAGCCCTAAGTGGAGATCTAGCCCATCATGGTTATGGTGGTTAAGGTATTAACAAGATTCTCTTCCATGCTTTGCCCCTTCTTCTTCTTCCTTGAAGCTCTAGAGGGGTGAGTGTGTAGATGTTCTTCCCAAACCTTGTGCCTCCACTCTTCCCTCTCTTCTCACCCTCCGCTCGTTCTCCAGAGAGAATATATTGATACAGACTAAAAAAAATAAAACTTAATAATTCCAAATAATAATATTCACCTAATTAAAATAATGAAAAACTAACCCTAAACTAATGGCTCACTGGGTCTTAAGTAACAAACCCTATTAAAGCTCATAAGTTACAGAAATAAGTCCAAAAGACAAAATCCCGTAATGTTGCCAGGGGCTGGGGGATCTTGGGGATCGATCCCCCAGAGTTGGAAATTTCCTTTAAACCTTATTTAGCTCCATCTTGGCTCCAGGCTAATTGATTTGCTTCTTCATCTTTGAAAACATCATCAAAGGCCCGAGATTGACCACTTTTGAAGAATAAACACACTATACGAGCAATGGGCTGCGACCCCTTTTTGCCATTTTCTGAATTTTTTCTGAATGTCTTTGCTTGACTCCAAAAAGGCTTTAGTGAACCAAAATTAGTCCGTTCGAACCTTATTGACCTGAAATTGACAAAAATATAAATTAGAACTAAAACATGAAAATAAGATAGATGTAATGACTAAAATACCCTAGTTTAGGTGCTGAAATGTGCAACATTTAAGCACTTATCACACCCCCAAACTTAGATATTGTTAGTCCCTAGCAATAAACTACAGTATATGAGAATGAAACAAACATATACACAACTATGAACTAATAAACCAAATAAAGATAACACCACTTTCGCAGAGATCACGGTTGCATTTAGCATATGCAACAAGCCTTTTAAAACCTTAGGTTATCTTTAGTGGACGAGTGAAGTCTCGTGAGAGTTTCCAGAAATGGTACCCACAAACATCAACAGCTCTTTCTCATTTGAGAAACAACGACACATATCAAACAACTGTTGAAAGTAGACTACTTCAAGTCTGCAAATTTCTGCCATTTCTAAGCTATTCTCAACATTTCAACATCATGTAAGCAAAAATGGTCCTCCACACATCAAGCAATTAATCATGCAAATTGAATCAATTCTATCATCCTTTTTGAGTGAATCGGCATCAAAATGTGTTGCTATCCTAGCAAATCAAAGTAATGGCATAGCTTTACCCTCAAACTAGCATACAGATATAGTACCAATCTTTAAGACATTGAATGAACCTTGTTATTCAACCAAACAACTTTATTTATTTATTTATTATGTATGACCATGCACAATGTCTAAGTTCCTTAAGCTTTCTAATCACCCCATGTAACAAGCGTTGAGCCAACGACTCTCAAACCAGATGGTCTTAGGGCGTTAAGTGTAAAGACACTCCTAAGGGCATAATAACTCGGAATGGCTAGGCTAAGAATTCAAACTAATCATATATCTTACATTCTATCATTGTCTTCCTTTTTAATCAGTTGATATGTTGAAAGAATGCAGTTTTTTTATTTTTATTTTTTTATTTATTCATTTTTATTTATTTATTATTATGTATGACCATGTGCAATGTCCAAGTTCCTTAAGCTCTCTAATCACCCCACGTAACAAGCGTTGAGCCAATGACTCCCAAACCAGATGGTCTTAGGGCGTTAAGTGTAAAGTCACTTCTACGGGCATAATGGCTCGGAATGGCTAGGTTACGAACTCAAACTAATCATATATCTTACATTATTTCCTTATCTTCCTTTTTAATCAGTTGACATATTGAAAGAATGCAGTTTTTTTTTTTTTTTTGGTGAGTGCTTTTATTTCTTTTCTTTGCAAGGTCATTTTATCAAGAATGAAAGCTTTCAAAGCAAACTAGCTCAATTGCAATAAACCAAGAAAATAATCAACTAAGCATTTACCCCACAAATTGAATGCTAGTGTGCGCAATTGCAAGTATAGAATTCTAGAATCAACTCTCAAAGCATTTTCAACCAACAAGATGATGTGTACCATAAGAGCAAACATGATATCAAAAATTAAAAATTTACCCCTAAATGGCATCCTAGAGCATACAAGAAGTATTAGACTTTAACAACTTGTTTTTTAATGGCAATATGCTTCAAAAGTTTGAAATCATTTCCAAGCACATCTCAAATCTCGTCATGCATTTAAAACTCAACTTAAAATAGAGTGAATCATGATGACCTTACCCCCAAACTTAAACTGTACATTGTCCTCAATGTACAATGAGAACAATGAAAAATGATGAAAAGAGTATACCGTGATGGCAAAGATTATGAAGTCCAGCAATGATCTAGTAGGAAAGATGGCTCTCCCAAACTTGGATGCAAAAACCTAGCTGTAAAACCATACTAGCAGACTCACATCAAATATCACATGGGATAAGCAATGCATACAGTCCAAGAATATGACACGGTGCAAAGAGATATGAGATGAAACCCTGTATAAAAGCTTAAAACATGCATAACCAAGCATAAGGGCATACCTGTAACATATATTTTTTATTTTTATTTTTATTTTTTGTTGTTTTTTGTTTTTGTTTATATATATATATATATATATATATATATATATATATATATATATATTTTGTTTGTGTTTTTGTTGTTGTTTTTTTTTTTTTTGTTTTTTTGTTTTTTTGTTTTTTTTTTTGAAGAAACAAAGAAAAAGAACATGTGTATTCAACCTACAAAATAAAAAATGGGCTAAGTTTAACGTCTCTAGCAAGACGGAATGCTACTTGGAAAATTTTTTTATTTAATTTTTTTTTAATATATATATATATATATATATATATATTTTATTTATGTAAAATAAAATAAAAAAAATAAAATGTAAACAACCACAAGTGTAGAAACCATTCATAAAACACATGAATATGAGTAACAGAAAAAACATGAGTCATTTCTGAAGAGTGAATTAGATGGGAATTAGCTCATGCTTTTTTTCTTTTTTTTTTCTTTCTTTTTTTTATTTTTTATTATTATTTTTTTTGACACTAAACTAGAAAGAATATATATACTAAAATAAATGTAAAAATAATAATAAACAAATAATAATAAGTTGAAGTAAAATTAAATACAAACCTACACTACCCATTAAATTATTTTTAATTTTTTTTAATATATATATATATATATATATATATATATATATATATATATATATATATATATTTAATAAGCAATACTAAAAAGAAATATATATACACTAAAATGAAAAATAGATAAAAATAAAAATAAAAATAAGAATAATAATAATAATAAATAAAATCACTTACCAACCTATACTAACTAGTACTATATATATATATATATTTTTTTAATTTAAGCAATACAAAAAAAGAAAATAAATATACTGAAATGAAATATATATAAAAATAAAAAGAAAAATAACAATACTAAAAATTAAAATAAAATCAAATACCAACCTACATTACCCATTTACAAAAGTATTTTTTTTTTTTTTTTAACACAAAACTAGAATATATATATTCTAAAATAAAAGAAAATTTATAAAAATAATAATAAATAAAGAATAATAAATTGAAATAAAATCAAATATTAGCCTACACTAGCCACTTTCTTTTTTTATTTTTTTCTTCTGGGCGATAGTCGCCCAATGCCGGGAGAATGATCGCCTGACACCTGATATTTTTACTCAATTTTTTTTTTCCCTGGGCAATGGTCGCCCAATGCCAGGCAAATGATCGCCCGACACTTGATACTTTTGTGCAAATTTATTATTATTATTATATATATATATACATATATATATATATATATATATATATATATATATATATTTGTAAACTACAACAAAGTATGAATAAGCAAAATAAAAATGCAAACAAATAAAAATACAAATGAAAAACAAAAAGAAATATGGGAGAAATAGAGTTGTGAAACTCTACGAAAAATACTAATGTTTAACGTCTCTAGCAAAACGTTGGGGCAACATGCAAATAAAAAGTATCAAAAAGGGGATATGAGACATCCTCATTAATCCGTTTGTCTATCTTCCCAAGTGGATCCTCTCTCACAACAACAAATTCATCTCCCAAAAGAATGGTTTGAAAAGAAATGATGTAAGATGCAATTTGTTTGCTTTCATCCATGGTTTTGAAAATGAAATCAATAACGGGTGGCCTTACACTTGGCAAGGTAATGCCTTTCAAAGACTCAATTGAATTATTAGGAAACACACTCTTTTCATCCCTTTTCTCTTCCTCAATGATCACCATCTTTTCACTTTCCAAGTTAGCTATGGAGTTTATTAGAAAGTTCACTTCATATGTGGGGCTTTCGATGTCAAAACCACATCCTTCATACATTTTCAAAAGGCAAGCCTCAAGAGGGTCGTTAGAGATAATAAAAGGAAGGTTCTCCTTTATAAGTTCCTCATTTTCCTCTCCTACCTCTATAGTGGTTAACAACTCCTCACTCTCTAAGGTATCAATTACCTTTTAAAATTACAAGTAATGTCCTCATAATTCAATTTATACTCTATTGGATTAGTCACTAGCTCAACTGCCTCACCCTCTTCTATAATCATGTTTTGCTCACTTTGATTAGTCATTAATTGACTTGCCTCTTCTTCCTCTTCCTCTTGACGAGAAAAAGTACTTGCAATTTCCTCAACTTGAGCTTCGAACATTGCTATCCTATGAGAATGAGAATTAATAAGTTGTCTCCTTTCATTAAGTTCATCAATTAGAGCTAACATTTTATTTTCAAATCCAGGAGAGTAAGGTAATAGAGATGTTTCTTCATAAAATGGTCGGGGAGGGTAGTAGGCATAAGAGGGATCATAAAAGTGATCAAGTCCATTACATGATGATGATTCATGAAATGCATTGGACTCACTCTCATAAGGATCATGATATGATGGAGATGCACAAGGATAAAGGGTAAAAATTTCTCCCAAACTTGGATCAAACAAGGGATCCATTCACATTCACAATCCAAACACCATAAAATAATTGCCTCAACAATGGCTCATGCATATAACAATGAAAGTAATGGCCTCGACAAGGACCTATGCTTGGAAAAAATATTTAAGCAATATGAAAGCCTCAACAAGGCCTATCTCGCAAGCATAGAAAAATGAACAATTAGGGTAAGAATTGCTCCCAAAGGTCCTTAAACAACTTCAAATTCCAGCGATAGCTTTAAGCTCCAATGTTCGCCTTTCTTGAATCAAATACCTAATTACACATTAGAGAGATAAAAATAAGAAAATAGTAAGAATATACAAATAATCAAATGAAAACCAATATATAATTTAACTCCAATTAAACCAATGGTCCCTGGCAACGACGCCAAAATTTGATCAAGCCCCTTTGTGGGGGTCGTTTTTCCTTTAATCAAAATGAGATGTTTTAATGTGTGGTTTAGGAAAAGCCTTTTTCAAAGAGTTATCAAAGAGTCAAATTTAAATTTATAAAAACCACTATTATTATAATGAAGTATATAGTGAGTAGGGATTGAACCCAAGAGACCTTTGGCTTGGATTTAAATAAGACAATTGATTACCATAAGAGAAAGAGAGAGAATAAAAGAGATGGTTAGTTGATTAAGCTAGTGAACAATTAAATTAAAATGCAATGAAAATAAACAAAGTTGGAGTTAAGGGTTTAAGAGATAGAAGAGAATTCTTAGGGTTTATTGGAATCACCACTAAGCTCATGCAATTAACCACTTGTTTTTCATTAATGGGGTGAACATTATTGCAACTTAAATGTAGCTTCAATCACTAAAACAACTTGCAATCAAGTATGCATGAATTATCAAATGTAAGTATGAATTGTTTACTTAATGACGTGTAAACTAGGGTGTAGAACAACCCATGAAGCCTAAGCATACTCCATCAAACTAACCACAATTGCATCTAATGAGAACATACATTAATCAAAAGGATAATAGAATTTGCATATAATAAGTGTGGATTGTCAATTTGAGTAATGAATTATCTACCTACTGACAAGTAAACTAATTTGTAGCACAACCCATCAAGATAAAATATAACCCATCAAATTAATCAGCAATCCCATCCAATAAAACCCATGCCATGGCCATCACTAAGCCTAAATAACAATGGAATCGAGTGTTGAGTATAATCCTCTAATCACACATAGACATGCAATTACATAAAGAATTAATGAAAGAATTAATCTTTAACATCTAATCAAGAGCATAACCCTAGATTAATTATACATAGACATATAATTAACATATAGAGTTAATGGAAGAATTAAACCAACACAAGCTATGATTTATCAAATTAAGCATGTAAATAGGAATCGCAAGGCCATAACATCAACTACAACAATATATTAATCTCCCCAAAAATAGAAATACAAGGGTTTAGAAATACATAAACTTAGGGCTCAACCAAGCCCTAAGTGGAGATCTAGCCCATCATGCTTGTGGTGGTCAAGGTGTCAACAAGATCCTCCTCCATGCTTTGCTCCTTCTTCTTCTTCCTTGAAGCTCTAGAGAGATGAGTGTGTAGATGTTCTTCCCAAACCTTGTGCCTGTACTCTTCCCTTTCTTCTCACCCTCCTCTCGTTCTCTAGAGAGAATATATCGATATAGACTAAAAAAAATAAAACTTAATAATTCCAAATAATAATATTCACCTAATTAAAATAATGAAAAACTAAACCTAAACTAATGGCTCACTGGGCCTTAAGTAACAAACCCTATTAAAGCTCATAAGTTACAAAAATAAACCCAAAAGACAAAATCCCGTAATGTTGCCAGGGGCTAGGGGATCTTGGGGATCGATCCCTCAAGGGCATTTTTAGTTCTGTGAATAGTGGGGGATCGATCCCCCAGAGTTGAAAATTTCCTTTAAGCCTTATTTAGCTCTATTTTGGCCCCGGGCTAATTGGTTTGCTTCTTCATCTTTGGGAACATCATTAGAGGCCCGAGATTGACCGCTTTTGAAGAATAAACACACTATACGGGTAATGGGCTGCGACCTCTTTCTGCCTTTTTCTGAACTTTTTCTGAATGTCTTTGATTGACCCAAAAAGGCTTTAGTGAACCAAAATTAGTCCGTTTGAACCTTATTGACCTGAAATTGACAAAAACATAAATTAGAACTAAAATATGAAAATAAGATAGATGCAATGACTAAAATACCCTAGTTTAGGAGCTAAAATGTGCAACATTTAAGCATTTATTAGGATGGAAAGATTAAGTTAGAAGAAGGTCATCTATTTTTCAATATGAACCATTTTAGGGATCTTTTAGTTGATTTTTATGCCCAAGAGGGATGTAATATAAAAGGAGTTAAAAATGAGAAGCAAAGAGTGACTGTAAGTTGTACAGTTCGGGGGTGTCCATAGAGGGTACATACTTCCCATTTGGTAGATAAAGTAACTTATCAACTCAAGACAATTACAGGTCTACATAATTATGTAAAGAGTGGCACTATGAGGGATGCAACATCCACATGGATTGCTAAAAAGCTTGGGCAGAGTATAAAAGACAATCCAGGGGTTCCACTTGATGCATTGCATGCAATAGTGATGAGCCAATTCAAAGTTGATGCAAGACCCATGCAACTATACAGAGCTAAAAGGAAAGTTATGGATGAGTTAAAACGAAACCATGGGGAAGCATACACTTTGCTTCCTAAGTATGCTAATGAAATTTTCAAATCTAATCCTGGTAGTATCATGAAACTTGAGAGGGACTTGCCTACTATGACATTTAAAAGAATTTTTATGTCTTTAGAAGCTATGCAATCTGGATTTAAGAATGGTTGCAGGGGGTTCATTGGATTGGATGGTTGTCACCTAAAGACCCCTTATGGTGGTGTGATCTTGTCTACTATAGCCCTTGATGGGAATAATGGCCTTTTTCCACTAGTTGTGGCTGTGGTGGAGATTGAAGGGAAAGAAAGCTAGAAATTCTTCCTTCAAGGGTTGCAAACTTTTGTTGAATTTGGTCAGGATAAACATCTATGCTTCATGTCAGATCAACAAAAGGTAAAAACTTAATTTATTACATGTAATTTCTATATCTAATAAATTACATGAAATTTATATATCTAATTTCTGCTTTTTACTTGTGCCTAGGGTCTTGAATAATTAATGAGGATTGTTTTCCCACATACAACCCATAGGCTATGTTGCAGACATTTATATAACAATTTCAAAAAGAAGTATCCAGAATTGTTTTTGCAGTCTTTTTCTGGTAGGCAGCTAGAGCCTATAATGATTACACATTTAATAAGGCAATGAGGCAAATGAGGGAGGTGTCAAGAGAGGCTTATAATTGGGTCTTAAGAATAGATGTGTACAAGTGGTCAAGGCATGCATTTTCTAACTAGGTGAAAAGTGACCATGTTACTAATAATTTTAGTGAGTCATTCAACAATTGGGTTGGGAAAGATGAGTATAAAGTTATAAATGAGGAAGAAAAACATATAGTGAAGCTTAGATCAAGGCTATGTGATTGTAGAGGATGGCAGATTTATGGCCTGCCATGCAAACATGCAACTGCAGCCATAACACACAAAAGAACAGATATTGAACAGTTTTGTGATCCATGTTTCTATAATCAAACATACATGAGAACTCATTCTAGTATAATTCACCCAGTACCTGATAAGATAATGTGGACTCCTGTGCATTGTAATCCTGTGGAACCTCTAATTCTAAGGAAAAAGCCTGGCAGACCAAAAAAAGCCAGGACAAGAGATGCAGATGAGCCTACAGCTGCAACTAGTGATGCTAGAAAGAGCAAATCCCTACAATGCTCACAGTGTGAAGAATTTAGGCATAACAGGAGAACATGTAAAGTGGGTCAACCCAACCAAGTAAATCACTTATAAATTTTTTTTAATATTAAGTCATGAGTTAATGCCCTTTAACTTGTGACATTATTTGACACTATATAAGAACTTGTAGGAACATACAACTACACCAACAACCAGTCAAGTTGGAAGTGGAACTTCAAGTTTTACCAGTTTAACAGAAGAGGTATAACTTTTATTTATTGATTTATTTATTTTTAAAGAAGAGGTTCAACTTTATTTATATTTTTCTTAAATAGACTAAGTTTATTTTAATTGTAATCACAGATGATGGGGCCTACATCAGCTACTCAATTTTGGTATCAAAGCTCAACTTTTCCACAACAAGTATAACTTAACAACTTCTCCACAACAATTATAACTTAACATGTATAGCTAATGTCTTTCTTAACTGACAAACTAACATTGGTTTCCTTTTAATCATAGATAATGAGGAATGTAGGTAGAAAACCCACTGCAAGCGCTAACCAAGTTAGAAGAGGGTGTGTAACCTCAAATCAATTAAGAAGCACCAACCAAGCTGGAAGAGGGTATGCAAGCTCAAGCTCAAATCAAGCAGGAAAAGGCATTATAAGCACTAACCAACCTGGACAAGGCTACACAACATCAAGTCAACCAAGAAGACCCAATGGAGTCAAATTTTAAGTTCAAAGAGGAACTAGAAGAAGCAGCCAATCTAGAAGAGACATTTGAAAATGGAGAAGAAGGCAGTTGAAGATGTAGCCATAATATAGTTAACTATATAAATATATTTTTGTGGACAATTTATGAAACTTTTGTTGTTTAAGTACTTTGTGGGTAACTCAGTTGTCCAAAAAGAATAGACAGGTATATGGTGGACTTTAAGGAGTTGGGATTAACTTTTGGTATAGCTATTGGTATAACTTTTGGACAACTGACTTTTGGTATAGCTTTTGGACAACTCAATGTAATTGTGATGACCCGAATTTTTAAAATTTTAATTTAATTATTTTATGATTTTTAGACTGTTTAAATTAATTATTTATTTATTATAGTGGGTTTTGAAATTTAATTTAGTTTTGTTATATAATATATATTTTTATATGTATTGTATTTTAATGGAGGTAGGAAATGGAAAGGAGTAGGTGGCCGAATGAAAAAGTGGGAAAAAAAAGAAGATTGAAATGGTAATGATGTTTTTGGTGGGGTCCACTAAAAAGTTGATTGAATGGGCTTTGATTTTTTTGTCACATGTTTATATATATATATATATATATATATATATATATTGCATCTTGTCTGTGGAAGGAAGGGGCAGTCGACAGTGGAGAAAGAATGAAGAAAAAATGAAATGGTGATTATGACTTTTGCGGGCCCCGTAGGAAATGGTGTAATGGGTTTTGATTTCTCTCACATGTTTATATATATATATATATTTTATGCATCTGGTGGAGGAAAGGTTTGTTGTCGAAATTGAAAGAGAAGAGAAAGAATTGTAATGATGACTTGGATTTTTGTGCGAAAAGCTCTTTGAATTTGGTTCCTTCACGTGATTGTCTGATGAAGTGTAAATGAGATGAAAAGAATTGAAAAGATAACGTAAGCAGTGGGGTTCACGTGGGTTTGTTGGTGGAATGACCTTTAAATAAGGTATATGAGTTTGGGTTTGCATGAGGAAAGCAAACAGAAGATAGAAAAATTAGAGAGAGATAGTGAGAGCCGAGAATGATAGTTAGCAGAGAGACAGAGAATTTTGAGAGACAGTGAGTCGAGGTTGTAGAGGAGGCCGGAGGTTTGAGGACTTGGTGATCCAGTGAGGAAACTCTTTTTTTAGTATAGGGTTCTCTGTACCTTGAATGACATGGGGTGGTTTTATTTCAAATGGTTTTATTAAATGTTTTAATTAAATGTTTTGATTAAATGCATATTTCTTTTGTTTATATATTCACATAAATGTGTATATTTTTGTGAAGTTGTTTTATTAAACCTCCATGAAATTCTTGTTATGATTTTTCCTACTGGGACTTTTGTCTCACCACTCTTCAGTTTCAGGTACCGAAGATGAACGGGGATGGCTAGATACGGGCTTAGGATGAAGAGTCGGCGTTGTAGGATTTATTTTATTTATTTAGAGAATTTTTATGTATATTGAGGAAATTGACTTTGTATAAAAGAGGGTATTTTTTTTTATGATCTTGGGTGTATTTTGATGCATTTGGATTTGTATAAATTGAGGATTTTAATGTAATTTTTGGGTCGTGGCAAAATGGTATCAGAGCTGTACCCAGCCGGAAGTGTGAGTATAGTGGTGATGTAGCCGAGTGTGAGTGGGCGAGTGTGTAGCACTGGTGAGCTACCACTCGTAACTGGGTGTGTGTGGGTGGATGACGTTCACTGGCAGCTACTGGGATGGTTGGTTAGTTTGATTGGGCAGGTAGCCCGTGTTTGTTGTTGTTATTTTTTTAGTGGGTGGGCAGGTGACGCATCGACTAGCTATCACAACGGTTACGGAGTGTGTGGGTGGGTGACTAGCACTGGCAGTTACTATAACGTCCTACATATCACTGTATCTCACATCGCCTGGGGTGGGGATTTGAAATTTGGTTTTGTGATTATTGGTGTTTTCGGGTATACGAAAACTGTTGGATCTGAATTTCAAGGACGAAATTCTTTTTAAGTGGTGGAGATTGTGATGACTTGAATTTTTAAAATTTTAATTTAATTATTTTATGATTTTTAGACTGTTTAAATTAATTATTATTTATTATAGTGGGTTTTGAAATTTAATTTAGTTTTGTTATATAATATATATTTTTATATGTATTGTATTTTGATAGAGGTGGGAAATGGAAAGGAATAGGTGGGCGAATGAAAAAGTGGGAAAAGAAAGAAGATTAAAATAGTAATGATGTTTTTGGTGGGGTCCACTAAAAAGTTGATTGAATGGGCTTTGATTTTTTTGTCACATGTTTATATATATATATATATATATATATATATATATATTGCATCTTTTATTGGAAGAAAGGGGCAGTCGATAGTGGAGAAATAAAAAAGAAAAATTGAAATGGTGATTATGACTTTTGCGGGCCCCATAGGAAATGGTGTAATGGGTTTTGATTTCTCTCACATGTTTATATATATATATATATATATATATATATATATATATATATATATATATTATGCAGGTGGAGGAAAGGTTTGTTGCCGAAATTGAAAGAGAAGAGAAAGAATTGTAATGATGTGGGTGGGACCCACTTGGATTTTTGTGCAAAAAGCTTTTTGAATTTGGTTCCTTCACGTGATTGTCTGATGGAGTGTAAATGAGATGAAAAGAATTGAAAAGATAATGTAAGCAGTGGGGTTCACGTAGGTTTTTTGTGGAATGGCTTTTAAATAAGGTGTATGAGTTTAGGTTTGCATGAGGAAAGCAAACAGAAGATAGAAAAATTATAGAGAGACAATGAGAGCCGAGAATGATAGTTAGCAGAGAGACAGAGAGTTTTGAGAGACAGTGAGTCGAGGTTGCAGAGGAAGCCAGAGGTTTGAGGACTTGGTGATCCAGTGAGGAAACTCTTTTTTCAGTGTAGGGTTCTCTATACCTTTAATGGCATGGAGTGGTTTTGCTTCAAATGGTTTTATTAAATGTTTTAATTAAATGTTTTGATTAAATGCATATTTATTTTGTTTATATATTCATATGAATGTGTATATTTTGTGAAGCTGTTTTATTAAACCTCCATGAAATTCTTGTTATGGTTTTTCCTACTGGGACTTTTGTCTCACCACCCTCCAGTTTCAGGTACCGAAGATGAACGGGGACGACTAAATACGGGCTTAGGGTGAAGAGTCGGCGTTGCAGGATTTATTTTATTTATTTGGAGAATTTTTATGTATATTGAAGAAATTGACTTTGTATAAAAAAGGGTGTTTTTTTATGATCCTGGGTGTATTTTGATGTATATGGATTTGAATAAATTGAGGATTTTAGTGTAATTTTTGGGTCATGACAGTAATACTCTGAATTTTATTGCTAAATGATATGGTATATTTTTTGGCTAACTTTGTTTGTATGGTATATTTTGTGGAGAATTGATTGTTTGTATAAGTTGTTCATATTTATGGGTTGTTTGTCATATGAGTTTGAATTATTTGTCAATGCAGTTTGTCAATGCAGAGTTTGTCAATACAGTTTATCAATACAAGTCATATAGTAGTGAAGACCATGCTATTACCATCATTCATTAAGAACTGAAGATCATTCATTATAAAAGATAATTACTGAAGGCATATTACCTTCAATATACAACTGAGAAAAATGCAAGAAATAAACTTGCATTGATACAGCTTCATGAATCCAGGGGGTTTTTCAAACATTGCAAATTGAGACCTTATCTCACCAATTTCACACATTGTCTCACCAATCTCAGACCTTAGTACACCAATTTCAGACCTTATCTCACAAATTTCAAACCTTAGCTTACCAATCTCAGAACTTATCTCAGCAACATGTGTCATAATCTCAGTAAATACATCTTCTTGGTTACATGTTGTAGCAGAGTCCACCACATCGTCTGTAATGCAACTTATTGGATTGCACCATTCCCAAGCACCACAACTTCTAGTTGGACAAACATAATACAACTTTCCCTTATTGTTATAATCATTAGAACCTGTAACCTTAATTACACATTTTGTTTTTGATTTACATTTGCAATACAGATCCCTGTACCTTAAATCACCCAAGCTTAAAGCTTTTCCCTTTGAACTTGTAGACATGTTTTAAAAAATGAAAATCCAGATATTTGAAGAACAAATCGTAACCCACAAGACCTTTGCTATTCTCCAAATATTTGAAGAACAAATCGTAACCCACATAAATGAAATTTACAGATTTTTGAAGAACAAATTGAAAATCCAGATATTTGTTTTGAAGATAACAAATCGTAACTTAGAATTTAGCCTTTAATTCGTAGATGAACAAAACTTACAAATGGAGCCCTAAGTTGCAGACAGAAGAACAATCTTCTTCTTCATCATTTTTCTTCAAATTATAGAACAATCTTCTTCTTCTTCCTCCTCTCCAAAGCTCCCAACACTTGATTTGCACAACACAACCGAGCAGCTTCTCACAACGGCAACAACTTCGTCTTCTTCTTCTCTTTAGTCCTAAGGAACCGTTCTGTTACACAAAAGTTATATATGTGTCTTATATATATATATATATATATATATATATATATATATATATATATAAATTTAAATATCATATGAAATAATAGAGGCAAGGGTATTTTTGGCATTTCTTGAAAAATAGTAGATGACGTCATCAATTTCCGTCGTTGACTGGCATTGACCGTAATGGAAGGGAGTTCCGTGTAGGATATTTTCAAAAGTAGGAGAGGTTCGAGTAATTTTCGAAACAGGAAGGGTGTTGCCTATAATTATAACAAACTATAGGAGAGGTTTATGTAAATTACCCAGAAAGGACACTTGCACAGAACCCTCTTAATTGAACTTGTTATGCTCTCTTTTTGAAGGCTTACCCTAGCTCTTCTCCTTCCGTTCTCTCTCTTAAACGATGATGATCCCTCTGCCTTTACATGACATCTAGTGGTGAAAAACTTGTATGGTCTTCCCAAATATGGATTTCTTTCTTTTCAATTGAAGTCATTGCCAACTGATTTTCTCTTTCTCAAAGTGGGTATCGTCTTGAAGAGCCCCCAACAGCAACAGCAGGAACGATCTTTCCTGATATCCTCTGCCCTTCTATCGACGAGTCTTCACCGTCTTCAACATCAATCCCACCGTTGGTAATTTTCACTACTCAATTCCCTTATTTCCCAATTAAGGAACCCTATTTGCTTGTACATTCACTATGTACACATATACACATATAATTAACATGAATGCTTTAGACGCACAAAACTTGAGTGTTTGCTCGTACAAGCGAGGATTTGGGCTGTGGAAATATTTTTACTGTTTTTTGAATCTGTTTTTTTATTTTATTTTTTTGTTTCGGGAGTATTGTGTTAATAATTATAATTCTTGAATTTTCTGTATCCCTTTATGATTTTTAAACAACATTTGCACCTCGAAGTCATTAAAAGTTCTACTGTTGTAACAAACTTTTCTTATATTCATATATTTGAAGTGGCTTATAGATGTACCATAGAAATGGTATTCTGATGTGTTTTATGTCATCTTTCCTCCGGATAGGGAAGATTGTGAAACCAACTTACATATGAGAAGGTATGCATAATTACGTTAGTCCTATAAATAAAAACTGAAAATCTTAAATATTACTAATGATTAGTGATTATAGTGGAAAAACATAGACATTTTTGGTAGTTGATAGTGCTAGTAGCCTAGCGAACATGCTGTAAGTTTTATTACAAGGCCGCATTTAGTGATCATATTGTTCATTGTGGTCTGTCGCTACACCATAAGCTTAAGAGTGTGCATTAAGGCGAGGACCAAGTTTTACATTTATAAAAGCCGCTACTACCTTCACTAAAAATATAGTTAGGGTGAGTAGGGATCGTCCCAAGGGATTGGAGTCGAATTTGGTTGTGGAATCACTATTAGGGTTAGTAGGTCGAGTAATCAAACAAATAGTTGGTTGGTTGATTAAACTAGAGAGCAAATTAAACTAAATAATTGAATGCAATAAAGAGTAAATAAGAGAGAGATCTTGGGGTTTAGAGGTCACCACCAAACAATACTTTTCTACACCCTTAACAAGTGACTAATGAGAGAAATGTGTGTTGCAATATTGATGTGTGTGTGTGTGTATTTGGTTGATTCAATTAGCAAGGGTGACCAATTAAGTATATATTGTCGAAGCAACATGTGAAAAGCACAATATATCTAACAATAAGTATATATTGTCTAAATAACATATGAAAGCACAATATATCTAGCAAGTCAATAATCCTTTCATTAAGCTCATAAACCAAATACACCACAAGGTTAGAGACATATGCTACTTGCATTCAAAAGTATGGAACATCAAACAACAAGCATGGATTATCCTCCCATCTAACAACTATGCTACCACTACACTAAAATTAAGCTAATGACATGAAATTAAACTAATTAAGCTAAGGAAGAGGCACAATCCATCAAGAAATGAGTATGAACCATTAAGAAAATTACAAGTGCATTCCATTAAGCACAATATTTTGACAATCTCTAGATCTATGGCATTAATACACATAGACATGCATCAATAACACAAGAAATAGAGACAAACACATGAACATCTATTATAGCATGCATAGACATATGGATAGAATGAAATGATCAATTGGAAGCATTAAATCACATAAATCATTGAATAAACAAGATCTATATATATATATGTGCCAAAACATGTATTACAACACTAATCCCTCAATAATACACAAAATCAAGATATAAAAAGCATGCTTGGGCCTAACTCTAGCCCCAAAAGGATGTCTAGCCACTCATGGTAGTGCTTCTCCAACCCTCAAGGGCTAACTTCATGGTAGAGATTTGCTCCTTGGTTGATGAAGAGTCTCCAATGGTGTCTCTAGCCTCCTCTTCCTCTAAGCTTCTTCTCTAAGAGTTCTATAAGGTATGATATGATATGATGTAAAAAGTAATCCTTATCCTTATATAGGTAGGTCAAATGACACCCAAAATAAGCTGAGGTCGTACAACAAATATTCCCCAAAGATTGGATAAAGGACAACTTTTTGTGAGCTGAAAATTTAACTTTTTTGCACTGGAGGAAGTTTGATCGATCGAACCTTGGACTTGGATCGATCGAACATAGCTAAGATCTATCGAACTGAAGTTGGATCGATCCTCAATGGCGGCGCTTTTTGGATAAAAACAAATCTGAGATATTTTGAAGATATTTTTGGGAAAAGGATAAAAGTGGTTGGTAGGGTGGTACAACTAGATAAGATCAATCATTTGGATAAGGACAAGGTAGTTCGATCGATCGAAGAATGATGTTGGATCGATCAAACTTTTGAGATCTCTGAAAATGTCATCATGGCTCTGATCCATTTTGAAGTGCTGAGATCGATCATGTTGGATCAATCGAACTTTGATCTGAGATCGATCGAAGATGTTGATTTCCACCTTTTTCTTACTTTTGCTTCCACTTGGCTCCTTTCTTTGATTTATCCCAAAATTGCTTCATCCCAAAATTGCTTCATTTCTGCTCTTATTTGGCTGAGTTAGCTTATTTTCGGGTTAAGTGCCTGAAAATGGAAATAATACGAAATCAATCTAAAACGGTAAAGTAAGATAGATAAAGGTACTAGAATGCCTAAGCTTAAGGGGTTTAAATACACACTTTTCAGCGCTCATCACACCCCCAAACTTAAATATTGCTAGTCTCTAGCAATTAACTAGAAAGTAAATGAATGAAATGAATAATTAAACAACTATGAACTAGAAAACAATAAATGGATAACGCCACTTTCGTAGGGAACACGATTGTACTTATCATATGCAACAAGCCTTTTAAACCTCTAGGTTACCCCTAGTGGATGAGTGAAGTCTCGTGAGGGTTTCCAGAAACGATACTCACAAACATTAAGCTCATTCTTTCTAAAGAGACACCAATATTGCAAATAAGTATTGGGAGAAAACTACCTCAAGTATGCAATTTTTCAAACATTTCTAAGCAATCTCCCAAAATCTCAACATCAAGGTAGCAAGTATGGTCCTCCATACATCAAGAAAATGATCATGCAAATCAAAACAACTCTAGAATCCTTTTGAGTGGACCGACATTAAATATATTGCTATCTAAGCCAACTAAAGAATTAATCACATCCTTACCCTCAAACTAGCACACAAATCTAGTACTGATCATCAAGATAAAAAATGGACCTTTTTATTAAAGCTTTATTGTTCTAGGTGCGCTTACGGAATCAACAGTTTCGACTCTTCGGACTCACTTGGTACTCGAAAATAATAATGACCAGCAGCTTGAGCACAGCCTCGATCTCTTGGAAGAAAAGAGGGATGCCGTGACAATCAGGCTCGCTTCATATCAGTAGCAGTTGTGTAACAGTTACAACAAGCGCGTTAAGTTCAGACGTTTTGTGGAAGGAGATTGGGTGTTGAAACAGGAAACGGCCCATGTAAAAAAGTTACAACCCAATTGGATCGGACCTTATAGAGTCACTAAAGTAATGGGAGAAGGAGTTTACCGATTGGCAGAAGCTGATGGGCGTCCAATTGTGCATCCATAGAATGCAATACACGTAAAAAGGTACTATCATTAGATGATATAGTTTGCTTACTTTCTATTTACAGACTACATACATCTGTTTTTTATCCAAGTATGGCTGCTTATAGGCCTATTTAATAAAAGTTGCTTGAAGTTTTGCACATTTTTGCACATCTTTACTCCTTTAGTAGAGTGGGGCTTTACTTCTCTTGTCGTGATAAGTAACCTCTATAACTGTTTCTTGCTTCTCGGCGCACTAGACCTCTGCAACTGTTTCTTGCTTCTCGGCGCACTAGCATCAATAATTGCCTTAGCTTTATTCCTATCAATCTCTATACCCTTTGATGAACCAAGAAACCCAAAAATTTTCCTGCCGATATTCCAAAGGCACACTTTATTGGATTCATTTTTAACTTATGAGCCCTCATCCTCTCAAAGGATGCTTTGAGATGAACCAAGTGCTCTTTTTTTATTGTTGATTTTACTACTACCTCATCAATATACACCTCCATAAACTTGCCGAGCATATCATGAAAAATAGAATTCATAGCCCGCTGATATGCAGCACCAGTGTTCTTCAAACCAAAAGGCATTACCACCCACTCAAAAGTTCCAATCGTTCCAGGACACCTAAAAGCTGTCTTTGGAATGTCCTCCTCGGCTATATAAATCTAATTATAGCCTGAGTGTCCATCCATAAAAGACATAATTTGGTGCTTTGTAGCAGCATCAATCAGTTGATCGGGTATCGGCATTGGATACTCATCTTTTGGAGTTGCCAGGTTTATGTTTCAGAAATCGACACATATACGTAATTTTTCATTCTTTTTGATAACAAGAACTACATTTGATAACCATTCAACATACCTTGTAGTTCGAATGAAGCCAACATCCAATAATCGTTCTATTTCCACTTTAACTTTATCTACCACCTCTTGAGACATTCGACGAGGTGGCTGTTTATATGGCTTGTAGCCATTTTTAATGGGCAACCGATGTTCTACCAGATTTCTGGATAAACCCGGCATTTCTTCATAATTCCAAGTGAAATAGCCACTGTATTCTTTAAACATGCCGATAACCTCAGCTTGCAATTCTAATTCTAATAGTGCACTGATGTATGTTGGTCTAGGCTTTGCGTCAGTGCCTAAATTCACCTCCTTTAATGGATCCTGAGTTTCTGCTTTAAGATCATCGAGCTTAGCCGGTGCCAATTCCAAGTCTTCTAACTGAATTACATCAAACTTTTCATTATAAAATCGATCGACCTCGGTAAGATTAACCGATGGTCCTGGCTCTATTATTGCTTCTTTTTCTAGCCATTTTTTGGCTATGTAGGCTTGTAACCTAATGCAAGCAGCCCTAAAGGCCTGCTGCCGAGCTGCTTCTTTTTCAAGTTTCGCTTCCATGAACAACTTCTTCTTTAATTATAGTAAGCCGAGGGAGTTCTACCTTCGGCCTAGAATTCTCTTACTGCAACTCGCCGATTTCACGATCGGCAAAACTTCTTCTCATGGTTGCCAAGGTTGGTCTTCTATCGGCTCATGTTCCCACAAATTGAATAGAAACACATTCTTCGTCATACAAAACAACATCTGTCGAGTACACTTTTACCACAAATGGCTAATCATCGGCATTCACTATTTTCACCTTATCTCTATCCCAAAAAATCAGCATCTGGTGTAATGATGATAGGATGCACATATTTGGATGAATCCAGTCACGGCCTAATAACAAATTATAGGAAGCTGTGGATTCAATAATAAAGAATGCCGCAAAAGATGCCCTACCTTTAACTTCTACTTCTAAAGGAAGGATCCCTTTAGTGCTAGTAAAGCCTCCGTTGAAATCACAAATTGCTACATCAGTAGGAATAACATCTTCCATACTCTTGCCGAGTTTCTTCAATGTGTTTGTTGGAATAACATTTAGAACTGAGCCATTGTCTACGAAGACTCGATTAATAGGTTGACCTTCTACCCATACCTAAACATATAAAGGCCTGACTTATTGAGTCATTGCTAACAAAGGTTTTTCAAAAACTACTTTTTCTGCCGATTCTGAAGAAAAAATTGATAAATTCTGAATCGGCTAAGTCTCTTTTTCCTTATTTTCAGTACTTGCATTTGATGCCGATGGGGACTGGAACATTGCTGGTAATACGAACGCCATATTACATGACATTTCATCTGGGAAACTGCCAAACTGAATTTTGAACTCATTGTTGCGTCTGGGCCACGTCGACTGATGCTCCTCATCCGGTTGATCTTTATCTAGAACGCCGATTTCCTCGACCGATATTACTTTGCTTCCTTCCTCAGCTTTCCTTTTCTCCACAGCCCTTCTCCTTTATTCCCTACGTTTTTTAGATTGAGTTAGGCCTCCATTATGAAATTGTTGAGTTTTAGGGAATTTTGGATGATTAACTCAAGTCCAACTATTTTTAGTTGAATCTGTCCTTGGTTTCACAGTTCGCACTCTATATGAATCGGCTCATTTCTATACCCAAATTTATGACTGAACTGGCGACTGCCTCTTAAAACTGGGATGTGGATTTTGGGGATGAAATCGGCTAGATATATATACCTGCCGAGTTTGCTTTCCCGCCTTCAAATGACTGCTGCTGGGACCACCTTGTCGCAGCTCTTCCCCAGGCTTCAATGGGAAAATAAGCCTCTCAAGGATTCCTTTCTTCTTTGGCTAAACCTCCATTGGCACATCTTCCTTTGATTTTTGCTTTCCTTTGCAATTTGGGCAACAGCCGTGATCAATCAAGGCCAATTGAGCTTCCCTTAATTGTTTCTGCAGTTTTGCCATCTTTTCAGGTGTCGTAGTTGATGAAAGGAACTCACCAGATATATTTTTAGCCTCTTGCCAATTCTCTCGCTTGGCTAAGCTTATCACATTTGTAAATGTGATTGTAGGAAATGGATTAGTATCCACCTTCATGGTCTCTGAAGTTTTCTCCGGAAATTTTAAAGTACCTTCGTCAATAACTTTCTGCAATACACCTCGTAGAACAGTATAATCATTAGTAGCATGGTTCCAAGAGTTATGATACTTACAATACTCTTTTCCTTTCAAGTCACTTGTCGATGGAATCTTATGCCTTTTAGGCAAAGATATCATTTTATCGGCCATCAAGTGATCAAAGATTTGATCTGTTTTTAATAAATTGAAAGAATAACTTTTCCCAATATCGGTAGGACCTTTCCTTGCCGCCGATGTTGATGTTGATGATGCATTGTCCCCCGTGGTTGGTTTAGGTTTAACCAACGCCTCACAAAAGTATGGTTTTTTTATATTGACTTCTGCAACGTCAACTTCTAATTCATCTCCAACTTTTGCTGAGAATACCTCATAATTAGGGTTTTTGTACCAAGTACCCTTAGAAGAATTCTTTCTCTCTTTCTCTTCCTTTAGTATTTTCTCATACCGAGAAGCCCTGTCTACTAAATCGAAGAGATCTCAAAACTCATCCCCATCAAACCTTTTGCGACGTTCAATGTCTAGACATTTAATGCCAACTTAATGTATTCTGGTTCTGGCAAACTTACTCGGCAATTGAGTTTTGCCTTTCTGAACCTGGCAACAAAAGTCTCAACTGATTCATTCGGCAACTGAGATAATCGAGATATGTTTGCCAACGTAGCTTTTGTCTTTGTTCGGTAGAATTGGGTATGGAACGCCTCCTCCATCTCATCCCAAGTCTGAATAAAATAAGCTAGTAAGTTGTTGTACCATTCAAACGCCGCCCCGGCAAAAGAGCTAGAAAATAACCTTATCCTTAACCAAGGGCTAGGACCTGCTTCTCCACATTGTGCGGTGAACCTTGCAATATGCTGCACCGTAGAGAAATTCTCTTTGCCATTGTACACAGAAAAATCGTGATACCGATAATTTCTAGGCAACTTATGGGCATCGACATGATCAGGATAGGGCTTTCTGTATACTGGCCGAGCACGTCTCCGACCCTGTGCTACTTCGGCCTGTATTAAAGCCAAAATTTGAGCCCTATCAATCCCTGCATTTCTTCCTAGAGGATCATTTGGGTGCCGAGGAATGAATGGATTAACCCATTCACTTTGATGATCGACATTTACTTGCCCCCCAACAACCGCTGGAGGTATCAATGGATTAACCCTACCTTGGTTTAGATTGCCTACCACTTCTTGCTAATCTCTTACTGGTGGAATCGGCTGCACATGTGGATGCTGCATATTTTGATTATGCTGATCATTCATTGGTGGCTGGTATACCGGAACAGTATTTACTGCCTGTGGATCTGATAAGATTGGTGGATTCCCTATCAGCATGCCGAGTGTATGATTCGGCACATTGCCGATTGTAATACCAAGTCCTGCACTTGGCTGTACGATGCTTGTTCGAGGCCCTTGGAAAATATGTATCAATGGTGCCGTCATACGCTGAAATATGGACTCATTAATATGAGATGCTTCGGTTTAATCATGTTGATTTTGATTAGCCGATATACTGGTTTCAAGCTTCTGATTCATCTTCTCCATTTGAGCGTACATCATTTGATTTAATTCCCCAGTCATTGACCTCATCTCATGTATCTGAGAAACCAAAATTTGATTTCTCCCCCACCTGGGATCTTACTTCACCGATCTGTGCTTGCTGGGCATCAATTTTCTGCATAATTGATTCCAGTACCCGACCTAAATGAAGATCGGATGGAATAGATGAGTCGGCATCATCACCAACGTTGAGTTGCTGGTTTTCTTCGTCAATATTATCACCTGTCGCCATACCTTTTGAATTTCTTAACTTTGGAGGCATCTTCACTATAATTTGCTCACCTGATGGGTCTCGCCGGGCGTGCCAAAAATGTTGACCCTAAAATCGGCTAACTAGAGCCGATCTCAAATTGATGTAAACTGAGCGTGCCAGAACCAAATATATGGTTCAAATGTAAATTGTCAATTATAGTCCCTTTGAGAAAGTTGACTTTCAGGTGATTGCGAGGAAAAAAGGGAACAATAAAAACTCCTCTTTGAGTTCAGAATTGCCTTAGTTAAAAGGACTTTATCAGTGCAAAATTATAGTAAAAGATTAAGAGAATAGAAAAGGAAGGAAAATAGATATAGCAAGAAGAGAGAGAAAAAGAGCGATAGAGGGAAAGAAGGAGAACGAGAATAAGAAGATAGGGATAGAGAGAAATAGCAAGGATGCAATTTTGGGAAAGAGCTTGGGAAAACAAACAAAATAATAAATTGATTCTGAGGGTGCTGGACCTCTTTCACAGCATGTCTCTTTATTTATTTAAAGATAGCATACAAAACAAATTCCTAAGTTCAAGCATTCTACTTGTAATAAAACTCTAATCATAACTACAATTCAAATTAAAAAACTACAAATAACCTAACTGAAAAATGAAACAAACTCTATCTATCTTTTATTTCAAAATAAATCTTTGCATACAATTTAGATCCCACGTGGAATTATCAACGCTTCCTACAGTCCAAAGCCCAACCATGTAATCGGCCCAATACTCCATGTACCCAGCCTAATCTTTGTGCAACCTAAGCTTTCATCATTCATCAAGCCCAAATATTCTTGGTCCATACCATCATGTCTCTGTTTATCACACCCAATTGGAGCCCAGACCCAATTACCAAAATGGGCGTCAACAGAAGCAAAATGTAACAAAGAATCAAAATGTAAAATGTAACAAACAAAGAATAAAAAACAGAAGCAAAATGTAACAAAGAATCAGAATCACAAGCTAATCCAGTAAACAAAAGAGCTGCATTGGGTGGGGGTGCCTTGCACAGTCCCATGAATTATAATAATAAAATAAATAAAAAATGGGCATACTTACATTGATGAAGAGTTGAGAGGGTGACGAGCACAAGGCAAAAGAGAGCCAATGGAGGTGTGATTGATTTAGCAATAGCCATGTGTATGTGAAGTGATAGAGAACCAGGGTGATATAGCGGCAAGGTTTACCTCCATTTTATAAGGATTCAAGCTTTTGTGATATGTTAACATTGCCATGCTAACATTGATAAGAAGTTAAATGCTAGGAATTTCAAAAGTAAACATTGCCACGCTAATATAGAAAAGAAATTAAATGTTAGGAATTTCAAAATTAAACATTGCCATGCTAATATAGAAAAGAAGTTAAATGGCAAGAGCATCTTCAACCAATACGTCGAATCCAACATGGCACGGCTTCTTTTGACATCAATAGTAGCTCCAATCAATACTTCAAATGCTTACTTGGCATTTGACAATGCATGTGTCCTGTCCTAAAAGGATGAAGTTGATCCTTCCAATAAACGTAGTCCACTACAATTTAGATACATATCTAAAATTAAAAAAATTTAATAATGTACTTTATTTCAAAATTAAACATTGCCATGCTAATATAGAAAAGAAGTTAAATGCCAAGAGCATCTCCAACCAATACGCCAAATCCAACATGGCACAAGAAACGGCTTCTTTTGACATCAATAGTAGCTCCAACCAATACTTCAAATGCTTGCTTGGCATTTAGCAATGCCTGAGTCATGTCCTAAGAGGATGAAGTTCATCCTTCCAACAGTCCACTACAATTTAGACACATATTAAAAATTAAAAAAATTTAATAATGTACTTTCTTTCAAAATTAAACATTGCCATGCTAATATAGAAAAGAAGTAAAATGCTAAGAGCATCTCCAAATCCAACCTGGCACAAGAAACGGCTTCTTTTGACATCAATAGTAGCTCTAATCATTACCTCTAATGCTTACTTGGCATTTGGCAATGCCTGGTCCTGTCCCAACTCCTAAGAGGATAAGGTTCATCCTCCCGGTTAGCAGATGTAGTCCACTACAATTTAAACACATCTAAAATTTTAAAAAATTAATAATGTACTTTACCCATCTTTTTTTGAGTTAAAACAATTAGTTTCCTTTTGTTTCCTTTCTTTTTCCATACAATTTAAACACATATCTAAAGAAGAAAAAAAAATAATGATGACGGAGTATGCCCTGGAGTTGCACTCAAGATTCATTGTTTGCTTTTGGTAGACTCCACGGTGAAAAAGAGGATTAATAGGGAATGAGAGAGAGGAGGATGATCCCCAAAGAGTTATAAGGAGCAAATTAGTCTTCTTGAAATAATTTTACAATTTTTAATAAATAATCAAGTGTTTTTGATCAAATTAATTTCATTTAGTCACTCATTAGTAATTAAATTTTAGATTTGGTAACTTCTGTGTTTATATGTTGTCCTGCATCAATCATCTCAGTCTCCTATTTTTTTTCTTTAATTTTGTCTTTGACTGCATTAATATTTTTTCCCCACCATCTTCTGACATATTTTTTGAAACGATGAAGCAGTACTTGCTTTTCTCATATGTAGCTGCACTGAACAGGTTTTTCACCCCCATTATGCATGATTGTTATATGGTATATACTTTGGTTCTAATTGAACTCAAGAGTTTACTCTTTGTCCACTTAATTTTAAAAATTTATATTATTTTTTTATATTGGTAAAAAATTCACACATTCATTTATCCCCAGGATTTAAGAGTGGCTCAGTGGGGGAAATTGGCCCAACTGAATTTTTTTTTATTACTATTATGCCTTGCTATTTTTTTCATTTTGATATATATACCTATAAAAAATTACTATTACCCCCACTGAAATTCCTAATTTTTTTTTTTTTTCTCTGAACCTGTCCCTGGTTGTCTCTGTGAGAACTTAAATTCTCACCATAACCTTTTTTGAAAGTATGGCAGATACTACTATGCTACAATTTTTGGTCTAATAGAACTAGTTTAAAACCTACTGTTTTCTCATCATCAGTAGCATGATAATTTTTAAGCAGCAATGCAAAATATAAAAGCAGAATTATAATACATCTTCACGACGAAATAAACTTTATTTTATTCTTTAATATATCAGGCTAATATAAATTTTTCCCGCCAGTTCCTAACACGAGGCAAAGAAAACAAATGTTTCATGGCCTTTGTGCACTAGGTGGCGGATGCCACGGCGGCGCGTTATTGCAGATGTCCTGACATATTTGTTGGGTGTTAAAGCATCCTAATGGAAGGTTGGCAGGGCAACACCAACACTCAAACTTACACATTGAAACATCGTTGACGCATTTATTTTCATCAGAGCCTACTGTTGTCATAGAATTTTTGAGCTCTGAAATGGCCGCATCAACTCTGACTTCAATGCCTGATCAGGTGAAAGATCGTCATGGTAAGAAATAGAAGCACAATGTAAGAAAGAATCAAAATCACAGCCTAATCCAGTAAACAAAAGAACTACATTGGGCATATATACTTACATTGATGAAGAGTCGAGAGGGTGACAAGCACGAGGCAAAAGAGAGCCAATGGAGGTTTGATTGATTTAGGAATCGTCATGTTTATGTGCAAAAGAAGTAGACACAGAGACAAGGGTGATATAGCAGCAAGGACTACTTGAATCAATTTATAAGGATTCAACCTTCCTGTATTGACAGGTTAACATTGCAATGCTAGTTAATTAGTAACACGAGAAAGAGAAAGATGTGTACTGCTTAGACTTTTAAAGTCAAACATTAATTAGCCTACCTTAATCTTATCACAAAAAAAAAATAAATAAATAAATAAAATTTTTTTTTATTTAAGCATGACAAGCTACTATATTTAATTATTTTTTCATAGCATGAGTTATTATTGTTATTATTATTTGTTTTTATGCGGCTTTAACTATATTTATACAATATTAGTAATGTTTATTTAAAAGTTTTTATTCTTCAAGATAAAAAATTTAGATTAAAAAAAGTTATATTGATTCATAGAAGAGCAATTGTTTTTATTTAGTAATTAATACTGTAGACAAAAAATAATTAATGCATTACATAAATATATAAATAATATAATGAGATCACTTGCATAATCTCTCTTCATCCATTGGAGGCTTTATGCAACTGCCTTTATTGCCTTCAAATTTAAAAAGAGGATAAGTATTTTATTTTATTTTATTTGCCCCATTAACGCTGTGAAGAGATTTTTTTTTTTTTTTTTTTAGTTAGCACCAGGAACTCACCTCGGCAGGACTCCTTCGGGATCCACCCTAAGCTATAAACATGGAGTGAAGAGATTTTTTTTAATAAGTATAAATTTATAAAATGTACTGTGGGCCAGCAATGTGGGATGGTATGATAACGAGACTACAGCCCAACCCTTAATAACAAGCCCAAAACAGGGATTCGAAAATATTTTTTATCCGGTGACCAGACTCCTCATATTCGAGAAAAACTTTATTTGCATGGTCGCATTTAGGACCCGTTTGACATGCATTTTGCTTTAGGCGTTTTGTTTTTGGCTAAAACAGAAACAGTGTTTTTACTATTGGAGTATTTTGGCAAAAATCGGAAGCACATTTGGGAACGATGTTTTGTTGTGGAAATGTAGAAAACAGAAATATGAAAAATATGCTTGGTAAGCCATGCGTTTCAAGAATTTTGAAAACAAAACATGTTTGATAACTCCAACTGTTGTAAAAAAAATAATAAAACAGAAACAAAAAACATGTTTAATTATCATTGTTTTTAATTTATATTTATAAATTTTAAATTTATTTCTATATAAATAGTCTATATATTTTTTTCTTTACAGTGTGGTCTGTTAAGGGACTCAGAGATGTAAAAGCTTGTAAGATGATTGAACAAGATTAAGACAGGAGATGGTAATATTTATTACTGAAACTACTCTGACTTGTAGTATACATACATTGGATCCTTTTGATTTGATAAAGTGGTACGAGTTTGAATTATTACTCAGAATATTCGTGAAATACGATCAACCAAGAATTCAGAATATTAACGCTGGAGATCTGAATGAATCACCCAAGCTGCCCTCATATATATGTTATGCAAAACTCCTCAACCTGCTTTCCTTCTCTCCACTTTTTTTGCTCTTGCAACCAAATTTTCTGTCTTCAAATAAATTTGCATATTTCCGTGTGAAGGCTTGAACTTCAAATTTCATTTATAAAAAATGGTCTAATTTACTTATAAAAAAAAATGGTCTAATTCACTTACAAAGAACAACAAACTCATTCAAACTCATTTCATAGTCCTAGTTTGTTCTCAATGAAAAGAAGATGGACATCAACAATAGGCTCATTACAAACTCAATTACTTTCTATTGCACATTCCAAGGGTAAATATTATGTACATTATTGCCTATAATATGTAAAAGCAGAGCAAGGGAGCAGCAGCAGCAGCAGCAGTTTCAACCAGTGCCTCACCCTCCAGTACTCGAATGGTTTTAATAAAGAATACCCATCCCCCCATCCCCCCCATCCCTACGTCTCTTTCATTTTTTTTCAAGAAATTACTTCCAGTATGTTATGAACTCAAGCTCTTGTAGATAGTAGGAAGCATATGGAACAGTTAGTTCGTAAGCAGCCATAGACGATCCAGGAGCTGTACATGACCTATATACTTAGCAGTGAATGAATCTAATTATGTTGACTTAAATCATCAGATTTAAATCCAGAGGAAGCTCTGACAATTCTTGCTCTCCACTCAAAACCTGCAAGACGTGGTGTTCTATAAGAACAGACCTTTGATAAATGAGACAATTTAAGATCACCTTTTTCATTTCTAATCCATCTATTTGGGGTCAAACTTCACAAAACCTCTATCAAGGAATCATAACATTAAAAAATAAAATAAAAAAAATAAAATATAAAAATTAAAGACCCTGCTAGAATGGAAGCTTGCAAGGACACTTCTCAAATCATACTCATTCTTCTGTATTAGGAAAAATGACAAAGAAATTGAGAACAAATTAAACAGGAGATTAAATTAAACAAGATATATAATTCAAAGTTCAAACACAATTCACTTCATTGTTTACAAATTTCAACAAAAGGATTCAAAAACGAAGAAAAAGATGCTTAACAAATAAAAAGATGTTTTCTTATGGCCGTTTCATAACATCTTTCTCCATGGCCGTTTAGAATCTCCTTAAAATACACTTCAGATAGATGACTAAAAGAGAATCATGCACTGAAACGATAACTAGAAGAACCAACGAAAACAAAATCTTCTTAATGAAGAACTGAAAAGCACAAGATGAGATCAGTGGTGAGAACTCCGAGCAGATAATCTGGCTTCAGGATATGGCACAGCATGGACATCATAAATAAATATAACAAGACTGGATTATAGCTCAAACTCACAATAAATACATTTAGTCCGACATAACATACATGCATTTCTCCTTTCTTGGGCAAATTTCTTACATTTATCGACCACTATTTTGATTTAGAACTAGTAACATAATGAAAACAGACTCGTAACAAAAATCACGGCAGAGTTTAGAAAACAGTACCAGTTGGATTAATCTGATACAAGAATACAATTTGTGAAATTAAACTTGGATAGGAAAGTACATTACAAAGTAGAGTAAACTATGTGCTAAAGCCTGCGAACACAACAAAGGGCTGAAAAAAGAAATAAAAATAAAAATAAATTGAACACATTAAACAAAATCCCAATTGGGTCATTACAAGTTCAAACATTAGCAAGTGAAAAAGTACATTAAAAAGCAGCAAACCACTGTACAACTAACACAGTGAAGCAGACAGCCAAAGGTCCGGTACTTCCATCAAGAAGAATGATGTCGCTCTGACTAAACACCAAAATGTCTAAGACAATGTAAATAACTGAACTCTACATTTCACTTCCCCATTAATATAACTTAACAAAATCGTACAACAAATTTCCCCAGATCAGAGTTGCAAAAATACTGCTTCAAAAGGAAAAATGAACCCAAAAAGTGGAAGAAAAAAAAAGTATATGGCATGTCTCCTCCAAGAGGGAAACAACTATAAACAACGTCTCTTTCAGTTTTTGCCCGGTCAAAAATACAATAACAATCTACCATTCTTGAACTCCTAACCAAACCATTAAAAATAAAATGAAAAAAAAATGAAAAAAAGGTTTCTTTGGTTCTCCAAATACACAAATACAGCAGCACATTTTTCACTCTTAAAATTTGGTGTTTCCTTTGATATATTTATTTCAATGACACATTTTCAGTTTAATACAGTCACAATATCACTATCAACAGTGCAATGAAACATCAACCAGATAAAAAACAGAAGTTCAATAGAATCCTGATCAATCACAACATTGATGACAGACACATCAAACTAACCCAAAGGGCAATGAAACAGTTCAATTGCAGAATTTCGTTGTATCAATCACCATTAAACAACTAACAAGCATCATAATTAATAAGAAACCCCAACACTTAAAATTCACAAATGTTTGAAGGCTTAAAATGCACAGATGTTTGAAGTACGAACTGTATAATGAAATCTATAGTAAATAGATATTAAATCCCTAAAATAATATAAGTCATTCAAAAACAAAGTTTTCACAAAATAATCAAATATATGAATGAAATCATAACAATTAAACAATATAGCATCGAATGCGAAAAGAAATAAAACAAATCATTGTATTTATAAGGCTGCAGCATTGCATTATGTGGATGAGTAATTTTGAAAGAAAAAAAAAATCTATAAAGATTATCAAACTCCGAGCAAAAAATTTAACTTTTTCACTATATCTTTTGCTCTCTTTTTTTCCATAAAAAAAAAACAGCAAATAATGGTTCAATAGAAGTTCTTGGAGAAGATGTTTGCACATAATCAGAGAAACCCACAAAAAAAGGAAGACGAATACAGAATTGGTAGATATTAAAATAGATATTTTGGATTTAAAAGAACTATAAACTATTCGGTTTTCAGAGATCCTCAAGAACACAAATAAATCCAGAAAAGCATCGCGCACCATGTAATTCAACAGATCCACTTTAAAGTAAAGCAACATCAAAGGAAACAACAAAGGAAAGGTCTTTAAACAGGAGAGAAATAGAAGATAGAGTACTCTTACCCACAATATCGTGATTCCTTATCATCGCCTCCCAAATCGCCCAAATCGCAAGACGTTTTCAGAGTAGAGAAAAAAATCCGGCCAAATGTTGCAAATGCGTTTTAAACTTACTTCCTCCGCTAGACACAACTTACTTCCTCCGCTACAGTATTTTTTATTGGGCTACAGTATTGAAACAACAAAAAACACCATTTTGGTGTTTCGCTTTTGAGCCAAAATTTAGTACTATTTAAAACAATGTTTCAGTACTGTTTAAAACAAAACAATAGTTACCAAACATGTTTTGGGCATGAAATGAAGCCCGGCAATAAAAACACCTAAAGTGAAACAGCAACCAAACAGGCTCTTAATCGTTCATACATAGCGTGTGTAAAATACGTGTGAAATTATGTATTACACGGACGATTCAGACACCCTCATTGCACGGTAAAACGGGTGCAATGAAATGTTAACATGAAGATAAGTATTATTCTTATTAAACATGGAAAGATTTATCTCATAAACACTATCAAGAACGGATGACATAAGACTCACAACCCCTGAACAGGCCAGGTGTAGCAACCAAATATTGAGGTTCATGATGATAGTGTTTTGAATTTTACTCTTTTCAAAAAAGACAGAGAATCTCATCAAGAGTTTGACGGGTTGGGGGCCCAGAAAAAACGCCCTTGAATAGCTTACAAGCCCACTACGCCCACTCCAACAATGAAATCAGGATTAAAAAAAAAAAAAAAAAACCAATGAAGCACCCTTTTCTTGATTTTTTTTATGTCTCCTTTCCATTCACTATTTTCATATGACTCTTGAATGATAAAGAATAAATAAATAAATAAATAAAAGAATTGAATGAAGCTTTAGAGAAATGATATATATATATATATATATATATATATATATATATATATATATATATATATAAGTTAGATGTTTTGTAATAGCACATCATGCATGGAATATTTGTGAGTGAAAACATTATATTTTTAATATCGTACTCAACATCTTATTTAATTTTTTTTATTTATTTCAATCAATGCAAATTTGACAAATCTTGTCTAGACATAACAGTAATTTCACCAGCTACTGCTTTGTGGATCTAGAATATGGGGAGAAGGAGAATCAGATGAAGAATATACCATGAATAGGAGTGTAGCAACACTCAATTTCATTTTCTCTTACACTCTTATAAAATTAGTAAACAATTTAAAATAATATATGAATTTGAAGAATGTGTATTTTTTTTTAGGTTAGCAAGAAACTTAACGTTTCCATTTGTGTCTACGAGGATTTGAACCCTCACCATCTCTTTTTTCGGAATTAAATTATAATGCTTGGTCTAATAGAACTAATTTAAAAATTACTAGTTTCTCAACTTAATCGTAGCATGTTAATTTTTTAGCGGCAATGAAAAATAAAAATGCAGAATTATAATATTTTTTCATGACGAAATGAACTTCATTTTATTCTTTAATATTCCATGCTAATATAAATGTTTCCGTCATCTCTTTACATCATTTTTATCTCAGCGCAAAAGAAGGAAGAGAGCTGGGAAGCAAAGAAAACAAATGTTTCATGGCCTCTGTGCCCTAGGTGGCGGTTGCGGTGGCGCGTGAATGCAGATGGGAAGACAAGATTCTTCGGTGTTAAAGCATCCTAATCCAAGGTTGGAAGGGCAACACCAACACTCAAACTGACACACTGAAACATTGTAGACGCATTTATTTTCACGAGAGCCCACTGCTGTCATAGAATTTTTTAGCTCCGAAATGGCCGCACCAACTCCGACTTCACTGCCTGATCATGTGAAAGATCATCATAAAAAACAGAAGCAAAATGTAAGAAAGAATCAGAATCACAACCTAATGCCTGAAATGGCAGGGCAACACCAACACTCAAACTTACACACTGAAACATCGTTGACGCATTTATTTTCATCAGAGCCTACTGCTGTCATAGAATTTTTGAGCTCGGAAACGGCCGCATCAACTCTGACTTCAATGCCTGATCAGGTGAAAGATCGTCGCGGTAAGAAATAGAAGCAAAATGTAAGAAGGAATCAAAATCATAGCCTAATCCAGTAAACAAAAGAACTACATTGGGCATATATACTTACATTGATGAAGAGTCGAGAGGGTGACAAGCACGAGGCAAAAGAGAGCCAATGGAGGTTTGATTGATTTAGGAATCGTCATGTTTATGTGCAAAAGAAGAAGACACAGAGACAAGGGCGATATACCAGCAAGGATTACTTGAATCAATTTATAAGGATTCAACCTTCCTGTATTGACAGGTTTGCATTGCAATGCTAGTTAGTTAGTAACACGAGAAAGATGTGAACTGCTTAGACTTTTAAAGTCAAATATTAATTAGCCTACCTTAATCTTATCACAAGAAAAAAATAAATAAATAAATAAAATATAAAATAAAATAAAATAAATTTTATTTAAGCATGACAAGCTACTTTATTTAAGTATTTTTTCATAGCATGAGTTATTATTGTTATTATTATTTGTTTTTATGCGGCTTTAACTATATTTATACAATACTAATAATGTTTATTTAAAAGCTTTTATTTTTCAAGATAAAATTTTTAGATTAAAAAAAGTTATATTGATTCATAGAAGAGCAATTGTATTTATTTAGTAATTAATACTGTAGACAAAAAATAATTAATGCATTACATACATATATAAATAATATAATGAGATCACTTGCATAATCTCTCTTCATCCATTGGAGGCTTTATGCAACTGCCTTAATTGCCTTTAAATTTAAAAAGAGGATAAGTATTTTATTTTATTTTATTTGCCCCATTAACGCTATGAAGAGATTTTTTTTTTTTTTTTTTTAGTTAGCACCAGGAACTCACCTCGGCAGGGCTCCTTCGAGATCCATCCTAGGCTATAAACCTGGGGTGAAGAGATTTTTTTTTATAAGTATAAATTTGTAAAATGTACTGTGGGCGAGCAATGTGGGATGGTATGATAATGAGACTAAAGCCCATCCATTAATAACAAGCCCAAAACAGGGATTCCAAAAAATATTTTTTATCCTGTGACCAGACAATTCATAGAATTCTAAAATTCGAGAAAAACTTTATTTGCACGGTCATATCCAACCATTCATATATGACGTGTGTAAAATATATGTGGAGCTTATGTATTACACGAATGGTCCAGACGCCCCCATTGCACGGTAGAACTGGAGCAATGAAGTTTTTCTTGATTCCAAAAAAAAATTATTTTGCCTAATCCGCTTGATGGGGTTGATGTCTTCATTAACAAATATTAAAATGTTGACGTGAAGATAAGTATTATCCTTATTAAACATGGAAGGATTTATCTCATAAACACTATCAAGATCGAACAGATGACATAAGACTCACAACCCTCGAACAGCCCAGGTGTAACAACCAAATATTGAGGTTCCTGTTGATAGTGTTTTGAATTTTAGTGTTTTAAAAAAGACCGAAAATCTCATCAAGAGTTTGGCCGGGTTGGGGGCCCAGCAGAAACGACCCCACCCCCTTGAATAGCTTACAAGCCCACTACGCCCACTCCAACAGTGAAATCAGGATAAAGAACTAAAAAAAAATGAAGCACCCTTTTCTTGATTTTTTTTTGTGTCTCCTTTCCACTCAGTATTTTCATATGACTCTTGAATGATAAAGAGTAAATAAATAAATAAAAGAATTGAATGAAGCTTTAGAGAAATGATATATATATATATATAAGCTAGATGTTTTGTAATAGCACATCATGCATGGAATATTTGTTAGTGAAAACATTATATTTTAATATCGTACTCAACATCTTATTTAAATTTTTTTTTTTTTTCAATCAATACAAATGTGACAAATCTTGTCTAGACATAACAGTAATTTCACCAGCTACTGCTCTGTGGATCTAGAATATGGGGAGAAGGAGAATCAGATGAAGAATATGCCATGAATAGAAGTGTAGCAACACTCAATTTCATTTTCTCTTACACTTTTATAAAATTAGCAAACATTTTAAACTAATATATGAATTTGAAGAATGTGTATTTTTTTAGGTTAGCATGAAACTTAACGCTTTCGTTTGTGTCTACGAGGATTTGAGCTCTCACCGTTTCCTTTTTCGGAAGTATGACAAATACCACTAAAACTATAATGTTTGGTCTAACAGGGCTAATTTAAAACTTACTAGTTTCTGAATTTAATCGTAGCATGTTAATTTTTAAGCGGCAATGAAAAATAAAAATGCAGAATTATAATATTTTTTCATGACGAAATGAACTTCATTTTATTCTTTAATATTCCATGCTAATATAAATGTTTCCGTCATCTCTTTACATCATTTTTATCTCAGCGCAAAAGAAGGAAGAGAGCTGGGAAGCAAAGAAAACAAATGTTTCATGGCCTCTGTGCCCTAGGTGGCGGTTGCGGTGGCGCGTGAATGCAGATGGGAAGACAAGATTCTTCGGTGTTAAAGCATCCTAATCCAAGGTTGGAAGGGCAACACCAACACTCAAACTGACACACTGAAACATTGTAGACGCATTTATTTTCACGAGAGCCCACTGCTGTCATAGAATTTTTTAGCTCCGAAATGGCAGCATCAACTCCGACTTCACTGCCTGATCATGTGAAAGATCATCATAAAAAACAGAAGCAAAATGTAAGAAAGAATCAGAATCACAACCTAATCCAGTAAACAAAAGAACCGCATTGGGTGGGGAAGCCGGATTCCGTAAATTAGTCGGAGCAAAACCGGCCCGGACATCCCCGTTATCATAATAAAAAATAAAAAGAAGAAAAAAACACCTGCATTGGGTATACTTACATTGATGAAGACTTGAGAGGGTGACAAGCACAAGGCAAAAGAGAGCCAATGGAGGTGTGATTGATTTAGCAATAGCCATGTGTATGTGGGAAAGAAGAAGTGATAGAGAACCAGGGTGACATTGCAGCAAGGTTTACCTCCATTTTATAAGGATTCAAGCTTTTGTGACAGGTTAACATTGCCATGCTAACATTGAAAAGAAGTTAAATGCTTGGGATTTCAAAATAAAACATTGCCACGCTAATATAGAAAAGAAGTTAAATGCCAAGAACATCTCCAACCAATAAGCCAAATCCAACATGGCACAAGAATGGCTTCTTTTGGCATCAATAGTAGCTCCAACCAATACTTCAAAATGCTTACTTGGCATTTGGTAATGCCTGGGTCCTGTCCTAGGAGGATAAAGTTTATCATCCCAACAGACGTAGTCCACTACAATTTAGACACACATATAAAATTTAAAAAATAATAATAATAATAATGTACTTTATTTCGAAATTAAACACTACCATGCTAAAATAGAAAAGAAGTTAAATGCCAAGATCATCTCCAACCAATACGCCAAATTCAACATGGCACAAGAAACGGCTTCATTTGGCATCAATAGTAGCTCCAACCAATACTTCAAATGCTTACTTGACATTTGGCAATGCTTGGATCCTATCCTAAGAGGATGAAGTTCATCTTCCCAACAGACGTAGTCCACTACAATTAATTTAGACACATATCTAAAAGGAAAAATTATATTTTGGTGACCAAAATTAAACATAATTGGTGTAAAGTGATCATAAAATCAAGAAAAGGTGAATAGTCACCAAACCTAAAACTTAATTATTAGCAAGTGACCATTTGATGATTTATTACCTAAATGACCTTCTTATAATATATTATTATGTAAGTGGACAAATATTTTACCCTATACATTAAACTAAATAAACACTTACTTAAATTGACTAACAAAAGGACGACACATTAAGAGAAGACCAAGATAGGAGAGAACTGAGGACGGATGTTCTACATCATTTTCTTCAAGGTTCTAAGAGGCAGGACGAAAAAATTGTAAATTTTTGTCTTATTCATTATTTTCAAGGTATAGTTATTATACTTTACAAGTTGATTTGTCTGAAAGATCTTCCTTAAGGTAAACTATTGTAATTTTTAGAAATTCTTTAATACATAGTAATTATACTTTACAAGTTGATTTGTTTGAGAGATCTTCCTTAAGATATAAGATTGTAATTTTTAGGAATTTTTTAATACTACAAGTTATAGTTTAAGAAATAATGACCATTGTTGATTAATTTCCAACAATTAATATGCCTCTTTATAGGTAATAGGATATTAGAAAGAACTTTTAACTAGTAATTATTATTTTTATTTTTTGATATATTATATTTTTTATATTCTTATATAATTCCTGCTTCTTATGATTTTTTTTTTTTGGTGGGTGATACTTGAAGTTATTATTTTGTGATGGCAACAAGTTTACTGGAGTAACTATTGGAATATTATGTTTTGCTTCTTATGATTTTTTTTTTTTTTTTTTTTTTTTTTTTTGTGGGTGATACTTGAAGTTATTATTTTTGTGATGGCAACAAGTTTGCTGGAGTAACTATTGGAATATTATGTTTTGCGATCATGGTGGAGAGCCTTGAAAAGGAGATAAGGGTGCAAAAGAGATTATGTTGATAAAGAAACCCTAATTTTTTAATTTGATAAATTGGAAACTAGAAAGGAAAAAAGAAAATAAGAGAGAGAGAGAGTAGAAGGATGAATTCAAAGAGTTATTATTTGTATTGGATGGCAATTTTGTCATCTAAATTTATTTTTAAAATGTTTATCAAACCTTTAAGTGTTTTTGACCAAATTATCCTAAAATGATCACTTTTTTTTTAGTTAAAGGTAAGCTTGTATAAAAGATTGAAGAATTTACAGTGAGCCCCAGTTGGGAAAAAAAAATCAACACCAAACATAGTACATCTATAACAACTTTAAACTTCTAAGAAACACACTCCATCAACCAGATAAGCTTCCACATGTAACCTCTTCGAAAGCAGCAGATGTGGTCATTTTACTACTTAAAACCAAAGTCTCTCATACCATTGTTCAAGATAATAGCAAGGTTTGTCCATAAGCTGTGGAACACCCCTGCTAAAAGAGAATTTGTAGTTGTGAGAGAGATGAGATATTCTTCAGGTCAGAGCTTGTTTTAATCTTGATTGTTGCTAGTCTGGCTCTTACACAGTTTTTGACTTGTGCAATGATGTTGTGGGAGGATACTAATTGGTTTCTAAAAGCTCTTGTATTCCTTTCCATCCAAATAAAGTACATGGCAGCAGCCCACAATAGCTTGTGCACTAAGAATTCAGTTGAGCTCCAATGTGAAGAACACCATTGAACCAGTTCACACCAATTGTTTAGCCTAATGTAAAACCATGCCACTTCTTGAACAAACTTCCATATATGAGAGGAGTACTCACACTTAAAGAATAAGTGATCAATGGAATCCCAATATAAATTACACAGGTAGCAGTTGTTTGTGTAGTGCATGTGAAGAACTGGTTTGGCATCCAATGTGTATAGTTTTCCTCTTACAGCTAGCCATATGATGAGACTATGTTTAGGTATACGGTGCTTGAACCACACTACTTTGTGCCAAGGGAAAATCGGGGATAAAGGGCTAAAATAGTTCAAGGTGTGTGCCATTGTGAACTCATTGGTGGGGCTAGGTAACCATTCAACGCAATCTAGATTAGGAGAAGGTTGAGGCAGCTCCTATATTTGAGATATGAAACTTCTGGATTGAAAGAATTGGTGCAACTAGATAGTGTTTGGATTGACCCATTGGTTATTAGAAATTAGGCTATCAACGGTTGTTATCTAGTTGAAGAATTTCTAAACCAGTGAGCCTTAATTATTGAACAATTGGGCTATTTGACAGTTAGTAGTCCAACCACAGTCTAGTATCCTTCTCTGCCCTCAAATGGTCACTTAATATCAATTAAGGTTCAACATTGGTCACTATGAATCTTTTCTTGACTTTAAGGTCACTATAGAACAATTATGTTTAATTTGGTCACCAAAATATAATTTTCCCTATCTAAAATTGATTTTTTTTTTTTTATTTCAAAATTAAATATTGCCATGCTAATATAGAAAAGAAGTTAAATGCCAAGAGCATCTCCAACCAATACGCCAAATTCAACATGACACAAAAAACGACTTCATTTGGCATAAATAATAGCTCAAACCAATACTTCAAATGCTTACTTGACATTTGGCAATGCCTGGATCATGTCCTAAGAGGATGAAGTTCATCCTCCCAACAGATGTAGTCCACTACAATTTAGACACATATCTAAAATTTAAAAATTTAATAATTTACTTTATTTCAAAATTAAACATTGACATGCTAATATAGAAAAGAAGTTAAATGCCAATAGCATCTCCAACCAATACGCCAAATTCAACATGGCATAAGAAACGGCTTCTTTGACATCAATAGTAGCTCTAACTAATACTTCAAAAGCTTATTTGGCATTTGGCAATGCCTAGTCTTGTCCTAAGAGATAAAGTTCATTCTCCTAACAAACATAGTCCACTACAATTTAGACACATATCTAAAATTAAAAAAATTTAAAAATGTACTTTACCCATCTTTTTACTAGCAATGATAAATTACTAAGTTCCACCCTTATAATTAATAAAGACAAATAACATAACAAAAGACAATCCAAGAACAATGAAAGTGAAGACATAAACTTCAAAGGACGACTAGCAATGACCCAATAGCAACAACATTGTTGCTGTTGTGATATGGATAACTAAGTTATAATAGGTGCTAGGCATTTTATACTTTAAATGCTTACTTGGCATTTGGCAATGCGATGAAGTTCATCCTCCCAATAGACGTAGTCCACTGCAATTTAGACACATATTTAAAATTTAAAAAAATTAATAATGTACTTTACCCATCTTTTTATGAGTTAAAATGATTAGGTTTCTTTTGTTTTCTTTTTTTTTTTCTCTTCTCTTCTCTAGAGTAAAGAAAATCTCCATACCATCAAAGATTTGGTTCAATCAAATGAATTAATCTAGCTATATGATGCGAATTTGAGTAAATCTTTTGCGGACATGCCCTTGGACCCCAAGCAATGAAAAGTTCCAAAAATCTTCATAAAATTTGGACGACTTATTTTCTCAAAATTTTTTGGGAACCAACCAACCAAAACTGCTAAAAAAAAAAAAAAAAACGTGTAAACTTTGTATGATTGCAGTAAAATGATACAATTCCTTAATCTGAACCATTCGGGGGTGAGCCACGATTATTGGTGTAAACAAGTAAGCAACTTCCTTGCATTGAAAACTTATTGACTTAGAGAAACAATCATGATGTATATTATATACATATACACAATAGTGTTCAATTACTCTCCGGTAAGTAGAGAGTTATATATTAACTTTTAATAGTGGCCTTAGGATCTAATCCAACGGACAACCTTTCTTTCATTGTCTTTAGGAAACTTAATACGAGTAATTCTTTCAATTACCATCCAATTGAAATGAAAAAAGTAGACACCCACTTAAAGGAAACAAAAATAAAAATATTTTGCTACTAAATTTGTCAATTGAACATTCAGAATCAAATAAAACACTGCCAATTTAGTGTTTGACAGAAAATCAATTAAAGTCTAAGATGGTTTAAAAATTATTTAAGTTTGACAACATACTGATACTTCTTTTTTCTCATTTCATGGTAATCTGACCCTTTTTTTTTTTTTTTTTACTCTATGAAGTCATGTGTTGTGATTGTAATCTCTAGGGTTGTATCTATAAACTTGAAAGGAAAGAAATATAGAATAAACCTTTTCTCTGTATTAGCGAACAATTCACAAATTTACACGGGTTCTCTTTATAGGAGAGAATACACGCATATAACTAGCTGGCCTAATTAATAATTTAATAATTTACAGTGTTTGACCAATATTCTATTTACAGCAAATATCCTTAAAATATTATATTTACAGCTAATAATATTTGGCAGTATTACTACCGAATCTTTCCTTTTCAACACTCCCCCTTAAGCTGGTTTGAAGATATCCTCTATAGCCAGCTTGCCAATTAGTCTATTGAACTGTCTTATAGGAAGTCCCTTTGTAAGCACATCTGTAACTTGTTCGGTAGTAGGAATGTATGGCATACAGATCAATCCTTTTTCGAGCTTTTCTTTGATGAAGTGTTTGTCTACCTCCACATGCTTTATTCTGTCATGAAGCACTGGATTGTGAGCGATCGAAATAGCAGCTTTATTGTCATAGTACAATTTCATAGGCAACGGATTAGAAACCTTTAATTCATCCAATAGTCTCTTAATCTGTAACACCTCACAAATTCCACGAGCAACTGATCTAAACTTGGCCTCTACGCTGCTTTTTGCTACTACCTTCTATTTTTTACTCCGCTAAGTGACAAGGTTACCTCCAACAAAGGTGCAGTAGCCAGAAGTTGACCGTCTATCAATAGCACTCTTAGCCCAATCCGCATCAGTATAGGATTCAACTTGCAAATGCCCACAATTTTTAACAGTAGACCTTTCCAGGTGTCCCCTTTAGGTATCTGAGAATTATGTAGGCTGCATCAAATTAAGTGTTCTCGTCCAAGTGAATGTATGAACTGGCTAACCATGCTGACTGTAAAAGCTATATCTGGATGTGTATGTAACAAATAGATCAGTCTTCCAACAAGTCTTTGATACTGTTCTCTATTTATAACTTCTTCATCTTTAGAAGGTTGCAGCTTAAGGTTGGGCTCAATGGGTGTTTCAACTGGTTTACATCCTAGCAAACCTGTCTCATTAAGTAAATCAAGAACATATTTACATTGATTCATAAATATTCTTTCTTTGGATCTGATAAAGTCCATTCCAAGAAAGTATTTTAATGCACCCAAATCCTTGATCTCAAAGTCAGCTGCAAGTCTATTTTTTAGTCTCTCCAATTCTTCATTGTCATTATCTGTCAAGACTATATCATCCATATAGACAATTAACATTGTAACCTTGCCTTCTCTACTGTGTTTATAGAACATGGTATGGTCAGCTTGGCTCTGACAGTAGCCACAATTCTTCACAGCTCTCCTAAATCTCTCAAACTAAGCTCTAGGGGACTATTTGATACCATACAAAGATTTTTTCAGTCTATAGACTTTTTTAGGTCCCAATTTTCCCTCAAACCCATGTGGTAGATTCATAAAGACCTCCTCCTCAAGATCTCCATTTAAAAAGGCATTTTTTACATCAAACTGGTGTAATGACTAGCTGAAATTCATAGCCAAAGATAACAAAATTTTGATTGAGTTTATCTTGGCTACAAGAACAAAAGTTTCCTGATAATCAATTTTATAAGTCTGGGTGAACCCTTTTGCTACTAGTCTTGCCTTGTACCTCTCTATGCTACCATCAACTTTACATTTCGTACCTCTCTATGCTACCATCAACTTTACATTTCATAGTAAAGACCCACTTGCAGCCTACTGTTCTTTTCTCCTTAGCTAAATCAACTATCTCCCAAGTACCCACTTTTTCTAAGAGCATTTATCTCTTCCATCACTACTAACTTCCAATTCGGATCATCAAGAGCTTCCTAAATGTTTCTCAAGAAAAATAAGTGTGAGATTTTTGAGGTAAAAGCCCTATGAGTATGAGAGAGTTTTTCATAAGAAAGGTATTTGGCAATGGGATATTTTAGATTTGGATATTTGATTCGATTACCTTTCCTAATAGCTATAGGAATATCAAGGTCTGATGGTTCTTAGTTAGGAGAAACAATAGGAACTAAAGATAAGTTAGGAACAGAATTACCTGTGATATCTGGAGGTCCAATTCCCAGAGGTTGAGATTGATCATTTCCAAGAGGAATAGGCTGACTTTGACTCTTTTGATGAGGTATTCTCCGAGTATAAACCAGAGGCTCAGTATTGGGAACTTTAGTTCTCGGTTGTAGTGATTCTTCCCCTGTTTCAGATACAGTAATATTTGGCACTATATGACTAGGATTCCTTCATTGTTTTCATTGGTTTTATCACATTGTTCCTGACTTTGAATTTCAGGAATAACAGTAGGATGAGGTGAAGGAGTCAAAATCACATTTGGTAAAGAAGTAGGAGATATATCACAAAAATTTTCTTCCATCACCTCATTTTCCCTTTGAAAATAATTTTTGGGAAAGTGAGATTTATTTTCAAAGAAAGAGACATCCATACTTACATAAAATTTAATTGTTTGGGGATTATAGTACTTATATCCCTTTTGGTTAGAAGCATACCTTATGAAAACACATTTTTCAGCTTGAGGATCAAGTTTGGACCGAGTATTATTGGGTATATGAACAAAAGCTATGCAGCCAAAAACCATTAGAGGTAAATCTGAGTATATCCTTGATAATGGAAAAATTCTTTTGAAACATTCTAATGGCGTGCTATATTTTAAAACACGTGAATGCATTCTATTAATCAAATACGAAGCTGTTAAAACAGCTTCCCCCCAAAGATATTTTAGAACATTCATTGAAAATATTATAGCACGAGCCACTTCAAGTAAATGTTTATTTTTTCTTTCAGCAATTATGTTTTGTTGAGGTGTATTCACACATGTAGACTAATGATGGATACCCTTTTCTTTCAAAAAACTCCCCAAAATTTCATTGCAAATACTCGGTTCCATTATCAGTGTGAAAAATGCTAATTTTTGCTTGAAACTGAGTTTCAACCATTGTGTAAAAATTCTTAAAAAAAATTTCAACCTCAGACTTTTCATTCATCAAATAAACCCAACATAAACGAGTATGATTATCTGTAAAAGTAACAAACCATTTTTTCCTAGAGATAGTAGTAACTCTTGAAGGTCCCTAAACATCACTATGTATGAAATAAAATGGTTTTGAAGAAGTATAAGGTTTTGACAAATAAGTAGTACGATGACTCTTAGATAAGCAACAACTTTCACAATAGAATGATGAACAATCCAAACCTTTAAATAAAGTAGGAAACAAATGTTAAAGATATGGAAAGCTAGCATGTCCTAGTCTTAAATGCCAAAACATTATTTGTTCATAAACAGAGTTAAAACTAACACTACTAAGGCCCCGAGCCTTTTTATTACTGGAGAAGTCCCCATCCAAGTAGTAAAGTCCATTTATTATCTTAGCACTGCCAATCTTCTTCCCCAAGCTCCAGTTCTAAAATTCACAGTAAGAATTACAGAAAATTACACGACAATTAGATTCTTTGGTTAGTTTACTCACAGACAAAAGGTTACAGGTTAGTTTAGGGATATGGAGAACAGATTTAAGTTCTATATTCTCGAAAAATTTTATCAAACTTTTTTCCTGCAATAGGTGAGAAACTACCATCTGCAATTCTAATTTTTTCAAGGCCAGAACATGGTGAGTAAGTGCTAAAAAGATAGGAAAGGCTGGTCATATGATTAGAGGCTCTAGAATCGATGATCCATGGAGTATAATTTAATTAACAAGAAAGGGCATTAAGTGTACTATCTGTTTGTGCAAGAGAAACACTAGGAATACCAGATAAGGAATTAAATTTCAGCAGCTTCAGAAGCTGATCCATTTTCTCCTTGCTTAAGGGACTTGTCTCAGCTTCATTAGCAGTAGGAACCGCACGCCTATTTCTATCACCAGGCTTGCTACTCTTCTAATTCGCTGATTTTCCGTGGATTTTCCAGCAGTTCTCCCGAGTATGGCGTGGTTTGTTGTAGAAGTCACACCAGAGACTGTTGAGAGTTCTGCCCTTATTGTTGCAGAGACTGCTACTACTAAAACAATGCGAAAAACTGAAGAGAAGTCACGGGTCTGGTGGTAGTCTTCTTCCCCAACATCACATGTCTGCGGCTCTCTTCTCTTCGAACCTCAACAAATACTTCATCAATTGGAAGAAGTGGAGTCCTGCCAATGATCCTTCCTCATACTTTATCAAATTCCACGTTGAGCCCAGTAAGGAATTTGTAAATGCGATGAGCCTCCATGGTCCGTTTGTAATGATTAGCATCTTCAGTGAATTTCCATTCATAATCATTAAACAGATCCATGTCCTGCCAAAGGCGCTTTAATGAATTAAAATACATGGTGATCGAGTTTTCTCCCTGCCGAATCTCACCAAGTTTTAGAGTTAATTCGTAGATCTGAGACTAATTTACCAAATCAGAGTACATCTGATTCACGCTGTCCCAAAGCTCTTTGGCCGTAGAGTAACACATATAGTTGGAGCTAATATCCTCGTTCATGGTGTTCACAAGCCAAGTCATCACTATTGAATTTTCTGCATCCAATGTCACGTACGTTGGGTCCTCCGATGCTGGTGCTTTCTTATCTCCCGTCAGGTACCCGATTTTCCCCTCCCTCTGATGTACATCCGAACGGACTGGGACCACCGTAAATAATTGTCACCATTAAGGCAAATATTGGTGATCTGAATCGAGTGAGAATCGGTACTGGGTCTTGGGTTGTCGGATTGGTTGACTGGGTTGTGATAGGCGAGGTTGACATGGAGGAAAAGTCAAACATGGTTGATCAACGAAGAAATTGTACAGAAAAGAAAATTAGGGTTTTTTTTTTTTTTTTTTTTTAGGGTGGCTCTAATACCATATAAACTTGAAAGGAAAGAAATATGGAATAAACCTTTTCTCTGTATTAGCACATAATTCATAAGTTTACACTGGTTCTCTTTATAGGAGAGAATACACGTGCATAACTAGCTGGCCTAATTAATAATTTCCTAATTTACAGTATTTAACCAATATTCTATTTACAGCAAATATCCTCCAAATATTATATTTACAGCTAATAGTATTTGGTAGTATTACTACCAAATCTTCCCTTTTCAACAGTATCATCTCTAACCTTTATTGTTCACGTGTCCAAAAAAACGTAATTTAGAATTAAGTTTAAAGAACACAGTATCTTAATTAAAAGAACTCTAACTATCGAAACCTTAACCAAAAATTCTTGTAATTATTAGTGGAATGGCATCTAAACTGGCGACAGTATTTTTAGTGTAATTTAGAGAACTCTTTTTAGTGTAATTCAGAAAAGTCTTGCTAGTGTAATTCAATATTTTTAGTGTAATTCAGAGAACTCTTTTTAGTGTAATTCAGAAAAGTCTTTCTAGTGTAATTCTTGTAATTTATATATTTTTTTTCTCTCTCTTCTTCTCACAAAGTACATAATAATCTCTAATTTTATTTTTTGGGCAGAAGAGACTTGCTAATTTTTTATTTGATTCCGAAGTGTTCAATTGCCCAAATTAGTTATCAAATATTTTTATTTTTGTTTCCTTTAAGGGAGTGTCTACTTTTGTCATTCAATTGGATGGTAATGGAAAGAATTATTACATTTCCTAAATACAGTGAAAGGAAGGTTGTCCGTCGGATTAGATCCTAAGGCCACTATTAAAATTGAGTATATAACGCTTTACTCACCAGGGAGCAATTGAACACTACTGTACATATACATACATATATGTGTGTGTGTGTGTGTGTGTGTGTTAGAAAGAGAAGAGAGAAGAGAGAAGAGGAGAGGAGAGAGAAAACAACAGTAAGGGGAGAAGAGGAAGAGAGTCTGGGAGAAGGGAGAGAAAAATATGGGTAAAGCTCATCTTTAATTTTTTTTTTTTAGACGCGTGCCTAAATTAAAGTGAGACCACATTGATTAACAATTTGGAAAGATGAACTTCATCTCATCTTAGGGAGGACTCAAGCATTGTCCTCCCATTAATACTATAATATTCTTTACGTTTCATTTTAATTGTCTATATCAATATTTACAACTTTTTAAGACAAATTTATTTATGTGCCAATTTGTTATTCCATGTGGGGGAAAAAGAAAAGTCCGTTTATTTTTTTATTATTTATTTTAGTAAGTAACAGACAACAATTTCACATTAATAAAAAACTGTCAGATACCATAATTTAAGAGAATAATTTAAGAGATGGTGAAAAGATAATACATTATATAGTCATGGATGTAAGTTCACAAGATCATAAGAGTCTCTTTAAGAGTTATGTTGAGTTGTTATTCCATGTGGGAAATAAATATTGGGCAAATTATATGGATCTCTCTTATGGTACGTTTGTCATAATTCAAGAGATTTTTTCTATAGTTTAAGAAATTACTCAGACCTCCCCTAAACAGTAAACGTTGTAACACAGACCACCCTTGCCAGCAACAAACTATCAAATAGACTAATGGATTTGCATGTTTTACTTAAACACCCTCCAATACTTAGGATTTAACCATTTCAATCATCCCATGAACCACATGTGCCCCCCCCCCCCCCACCCCCTCTGTCTCTCTCTCTCTATATATATATATATAATGAACAACCCTTCACCGGCCACCACAAAGAAGTTTCCCCTATGTTTATATTATTAGAATTTGTGAATGAAAATTGTATGATTAGTCATCAATAGAATATGTGAAAGGCATGTACAATTGATATACTTCGTGTGAAGGGTTCACCCACTCTTTAACACATTTTCGGAAATATGGTTGTTGCCATAACATCATTAAAGATGGTGATTGTTTACATTTAGTCGGCACCTTCACCATACTGATGCGTTGACTGAACATGTGTGATCACTGGTTAGTTGTGGGATGAAAAGATTCAAATCAAACCAACAGACATAACCTATTCAATGTGAACCACAAGTTTTCACAATATATGCTCTCTATGTTTGATGTAGCTAGGCTTGCATAGGTGTTCTGAAAACATCTTATTTATAGGCCTTAATTAACTCTTAAAGGCTAAAAAATAGTTTGGGGTATTACGAGTTTGAGATTTGGATACTACCTTTTTGCATATTTTGATTGATAGATCAGGTTCAATATGTTGGAACCGGATCACAAAAATGATAATATTCCAATAGTAGGAGGAGATAATCGCATAAATATAAATATGTGATAAAAACTAATATCCCAAAATAATATAATTAAGAAATTAAACATAATTTCAACTTTTTAACTTAAGGCTTAGAGACACGTAATCGCTTTATGAAGATAGTTGAAGTCTCTCCTAGATACAATCGAAATATCAAATGGCAGCACTATATCCAAGATTAATTCAAGTAAGCCAGATTCAACAATTTGTATGTCTATAGTGTGACATATTCTATTAATCCGTATATTTATTTCCATCCAATCATTCATCCAAAATAAAATATAACTTAAATTTTTTTGTTCAAATTCAAACTCATATATTAATATATAAAAATATATTGAGCATAAAATTTTTAAGCTTTAACAACACGTGGAATTTCTAAAATTTCTTAATTTTGTTACCCAAAAGTTGGTCGGTATTTGAAGATGTAAGAAAAATGCTCTCTCAATTTAGAAAGAATAATTCTACACTTCAAATATTTTTCAACCCCTTTTCCCTCTATCTTCAGTCTATTTATAGACTGTTACAAGTGTTCTAGAAGCTTCCTAACTAACTTCTTTCGTCGGCCTGACCTCCTGGGCTTATCTTAGTTATGGGCCCAATTTCTTTTATCTTAAATTGGGCTTTCAAAATGATCTTTCGGGCCTGGGCCCGATCAATGAAGACTTTGTTCGAATCAGTTGCTTTTGCCTGACCCGTTCTTAGTAATTTGGGTCGCGCCCGGCCCAGGCCATTTTTAGTATCCTTATCTACCCCCATAATCTCTCCCCAATTAATTAGGGTGAGGTTATTGAAAGGACACAATCATAACATGACGGCTCGAGGCGGTGACGTGGGGAAATGAACGGTTGGCTCAAAGACCCACGCTTTGAGATCCGTTGCCCCATTATTGCCGTAGTTCCTTAGATGTTGAACCCTTTTTGCTTTAAAAACCCAAGCTCCCCACATTTTGTTTTCCTTTTCACTTTCACCCTTAAGCTCTATCTTTTCTAATTGTCTTTGTCAACTACCAGTCTTATCCGATGAGTTTTCCTTGCCTTCTCCGGTGAGCTTTCCTTGTCTTCTCCGGTGAGTTTCCCTTTTGTGATTCCTCAGCTTTCATTTTGATACGGTGCATTCTGCAAACCCCCTTTCTAAGGTTAGTTTTTCTTCCTTACTGTTTTCCAAAAACTTTATTCCTTATTATTTTTCTCAATAGAAAGAAAATCTAAAATAAAAATCTTTTCCACCATTATTATGTCTCCTAACTTAGAGGCTCTTCATTAGAGGAACAAAATTCCTAATGACGTCTCCCTTAGGGTTTATCCCTTGAATCTGGATGAGAGATTTGGTGAGGGTCTCCTTCCTGGGGAGGTCGTCTTCTATGCTCTTCACTTGAACGTACTTAGATTTCCTTTACACCCGTTCTTTTGTTATGTCTTCAGTAAATTGGGGTTTTCCCCTCTTCAGGTTAACCCTAACTTCCTTAGGGTAATATCAATCCTCTTAATTTTAAATCATGATAGGGATCTTGACTTAGATATCATAGACCTTCTCCTTTGCTACCGAGTTACCAAAATCAGAACCAACGAAATGTATTTTAACTTCTTTCCCATCGAGAAGCGATCTATTTGTACAGACAAGCTCTCATCTAAAAAGGGTTGGAAGAAAAATCTAATTGGGGTCAGTGGAAATTGGCGAACTCCATTTGCTCAGACTTTCCCTATCCCGACCACTTTTGGAGAGTGCTCTGTCTCTATACAAGAAGTATAGGAAACACCCGACTGACTGCCACTGTAAGATTTGCCTTCCTCATTTTTGTACTTTTCTTTGTAACTGCCTTCATATTCCTCATGACGAATTGGTTTATAGTGTTTGCAGGGCTAGAATTGACCTTCTGGAGGAGAAAAATCTAAATGACGTCCCTTCTGCCATTGACCTGCTTTCCCCAGATAATCTTTCTGACATTATAACCCTTGGTGCTACCATGAAGCATATTCAGATTCTTTTATTTAGCAGAGGAAGGAGAACCTCCTCTGCAGCTGCCTCATCCATAGTTGTGGCTACCCCAACCGTCCCAGTTATAGCTCAAGACATTGGGCAACCTACCACTGCACCGTTTGTATCTACTTCAGTTGAAGTTTGGCACACCTCGCCGAACGATGAACCTTCTAATGCTCTAAACGAAACTTTTCCAGCTGCCACCCAGAACGCCGAGGGATCTTCTCAGAACGCCGAGGGATTTTCCCCTATCCGAACTCGCGTTTCGAAGAAGAGCCTGGGTAAAAAAACCTCAGCCTGAAGGCAGCCATTCAGAACACTCTTCCTCCAGCCCAAAGGGCTTGATCTTTTAGGGTCACCATGACTCTTCCTTCCCCTCAGGTGATCATTCCAGAGGGTGAAGCAGCTAGAACCTCTGCCTCTTCACCAGCAGTGTCTCCATGGCATCCCTTGCTCAGACGTGAGGACGGGTCAATCGTTACCCCCACAGATTCTTTGTTCAAAGACCCAGACACCTCATTTACTTTTTACAAGGGCATTTGGACCCCTAAGGACATAGAGGTTCAGAATAAAATGACATTCAATAAGATGTAACAATGTTTTCCAGTAGCTGCTGTTGAGGTAATTCTTCATTCTTCTTCTTTTTTTTTTTTTTTTACCTTTTGTACCGACTTTCCTTTGTTTTTCCTGTTCTGATTATTTGACACTTGTACTTTCTAAAACACTTGTGTCTTTGTGCAGACTCTATTTGGGATGTTCACATTCCAGAAGAGTATTGAACACACAAACAAGAAAATTAAATCCCTCTCCGCCAGTCTCAAAAGATCTGTTGAAGTAGAAAGGATAATCAAAGCCAAAAACGCAGAGCTGTTGGTTAAGCTGAATGAGTCAGAGAAGGAGATGGATGCTCTGAGGGCTAAGAGGAATGCCCTAAAGAATGAGCAAGACTTGCTTCAGGATGAGCTGGACGTTTTGAAGATTGAGAAAAATATCTTGCAGACCGAGAGAGACGCTTTGAGAGTTGAGAAGGGAGACCTTCAGCGTACTCTAATTGCTGAATGGTTGACCCATTCCAATTCTGAAGAGAAGTTCTTAAATGAGCGTACTGCTCTGCTAAATGTCATTAGTAGAGTTGATGGTGGCATAAGAGCTCTTCACGCTCATTTCTCTCGAATAGGGGCTCTGACGTATGCCGAGGGGTACAGGGATGATTTTATGGACCGTTATCCTCCTAAAGGTGAATCAAGCTCTTATGCAGGTCCGGATGAGCTTGACATTTCTTTAGGCATTTACCCTCCGAGTGTCTACAAGAATCCACTTCCCACTCTTGCTGAAAACATCTTTGTTGAGTGCAATGAGATCACAACTTCAGGGATCATTCCTTCTATTTATCCTCTGAACATTTTTCCCCTCACCACCATTGTTCCTTCCAAAACTGTTACCAATGATAGAGCTCTGCCATCTAATGAGGTCATTCATTTAGACTCTCTTTCCAGGGACGCGGAGACAGTCAATAATAAGGAAGGAGATAGAGAACCAGCTGGTGGTGACGAGGTAGCCAGGAATAATAGAACAGGCAACGGATCTGGCATAAGAGTGGATGCAACAGAGTAGTGCACTGCTGGTTTTTGTAATTATTTCCTTTCGTTTCAGTGTCACTTCTTATAATTCAGGAATTATTTTTTGATGATAAATGAAATAAATGTTTGTGCAAAGCTTTCATACTCCAACCTGTGCCAAAATGAACTGACAGTTTAACTTTTCTATTTAATTTTCATCTTATACAAATGTTTGGCGTTTAGCTTGTAGTGCCATTTCCCACTAAACTTTTTTTATTTTGTATAAGTGTTTGGCGTTCGGCTCATAGTGCCATTTGCCACTTACTTGGTTAAGCGCTTGGCGCTCGGCTAGAATGCCACTTACCACTTGATTTTTATTTTGTGCAAGTTTTTGGCGTTCGGCTCATAGTGCCATTTGCCATTTACTTGGCTAAGTACTTGGCGTTCGGCCAGAATGCCACTTGCCACTTGATTTTTATTTTGTACAAGTTTTTTGGCATTTGGCTCATAGTGCCATTTGCCACTTACTTAGCTAAATTCTTGGCGCTGGGATAGAATGCCACTTGCCACATGATTTTTATTTTGTGTAAGTTTTTTGGCATTCGGCTCATAGTGCCATTTGCCACTTACTTGGCTTTTGCACTTGGCTAGAATGCCACTTGCCACTTGATTTTTATTTTGTGCAAGTTTTTAGCGTTTAGCTCATAGTGTCATTTGCCACTTACTTAGCTAAATGCTCGGCGCTCAGCTAGAATGCCACTTACCACTTGATTTTTTAAATGTTCTTTGCTCAATTCAATTTTTGAAACTAACTGAATTCTTTTTATACATCTTTGAAAAGTCTATATATTTGCAATTACGTAACTTTAAAAGAATATTGCTTAGAATGTAATTCAATCTTTTACTAGTAATACCTTTTCAGAGACATGGCATTCCATGGTTTGTTGACTAATCTTCCAGCCATGGTTTCTAAATTGTATTCCCCCTTTCCTATTGCTTCTGCAACTCTGTATGGACCTTCCTGTGGTGACATTATCTTTTTGGCAATTCCCACATTCTTTTTCAGAACTAAATCACCAAGTGCAAAATCTCTATACCTCACCTTTTTGTTGTGACTGTTCATAAGCGTTTGCTGATATGATATGAGCCTTATTGCCGCTATATCTCTTTTCTCTTCCAGCAAATCGAGATTAAATTTCAACATACTATCGTTCTGCTCCTGATTCCATGCTAAACTTCGAATAGTTAGAACTAAGTGCTCAACCGGTATTACTGCCTCGGTGCCGCACGGCATATCGAATGGGCTTTCTCTAGTAGGTCACCTTGGGGTTGTACTATAAGCCCACAAGACGTTCGGAAGCTCGTCCAACCATTTACCCTTTTCATCTTCAAGCTTTTTCTTAATGCAAGCAAACATTGTTCTATTCGTGATTTTAACCTGGCTGTTTGCCTAGTTATTCTGTCTACTGTCCTCAGTCGATGCCATCCCAATACTTAACCAGTACAAAATCATCCTGCTGACTTGAAAACACCTGTTTAAAATTTCCTAGAAGATATTCAACCAAGCCAGTTCCTCCAATAAACCATCATAACGTTACGGTTTATCAAATGAATCTATATCACTTGACTCGAACAGCCAGTTTACTTATCCCATCCTGAAAATGTACTGTAACTATGCATGTCTAGGTTCCTTAGATTGGCTAAAGTTAGGTATACTTACCAAATCCTACGACCACATGCCCAAAATCCTAGCGTAATTAACACTATTCCTCCAAAATGGTAGTTGGTGGATCACACCCTTGTATCCCCAACTAAACCATATTCCCAATCCTGAATACTTAACGAAAAAGAAACATATAAGGCACACACAATAAAACACAATAAAACACAATTGAATCCTACGTAAAACATCATTCCTCCTAGCAAAGAAAATCACTTTTAGAACTCAACCTTACCTAATTAGTTCACAATTTCCTTTTCCAGTTCTAGAGGTAATCATCCAACCTCGAAACATAAGCTCAAATCATAGCTCATAACAAAATCCATTTGCCTTAGCAAATTCCAAAGGCTTAACCTTCATCCTCCTTATACACAGAATGCAAACCGTCTAATGTAGCTTTAAGAAAGCAACTTAAACCGTTTCAACCTAATCCTTATACTCCCTGGAACGTGATATAAAATCATTGCCTTGTTCCGAGAAAAACTCCATCCGATTCCGAAACCCCTGAAGAGTTCCTTTATCTACCTCTTTGAAAGGTAACACGAAAGGTTAACTATCCACCCAACCCTACAAGTATCGTTCACTATTCTATTAGCGAACAAGATCACTTTCGCGTGATCCTTAATTTTTTAAGATTCAATACCCTTTTTCCTGGGTATGCTGAAATCTCCACCCTAGAATCCTCTTCGAACTCCTATTTCTCGGTTGTCTCCTTTATGAGAACAACCTAAATCGTGTTGGTCCCTTTTATGCGGTGACCTAAAACAAATTCCTAAATCCTTCCGTGGCTTAGACTTCTAAAAGTATTGCCAACTGGAACTAAACCTTCGATCCCAAGTTTTGCTTCTGACAAATAACTCAATAATGTACTCCTTTACTCTTTTGGGTCTGTATCGCTATCGCCTTGGACCCCATCTTCCTCCTAATGTCAACCATTCCATAATTATGAAATATAATTGACATCAGCTGCTCCTCTTAATGAACCGTAAAAGAGTACAACGAATCCTAATATGGCTCTAAGTTTTAAAAGAAGCAACGCGGAAGCCCTCCTAACGAAAGACACTCTTAAGGACACTAGAACCTGGAGCGCTCTGACACCAACTATGATAACCCTTGATTCTAGAGCCACGGGTGATCAAGTCTGAGCATAAATCTGAGGGATACCAAACAATTAATATGTAAACAAGTAGGAAAAAAAACTGAATTAAGGATAAAATAATAATGCACTGAAAGAAATCTAAAAATAAAAATCCTCAAACTTTAAATAATAAATTAATATAATTTAAAGCCTTCAAATCCGTACAACTCGGGAAACTAAAATAAGAAATAAAATCGTATGTAGTCGGAAGAGTAAATGTCTGTATCTACATCAACACGATCAAGCTCTAAGCCTGGTACTGACGAACACCTGAAAAATAAGAGTGGGTCAGGCCCACATGCAAGTTCCATCCTACTACAATCCGTACATAAACTCGATACGCAGATACATCCTAGATAGCTCGGCAATATTTAAAATGGTCCATACATATATATATACACACACTATAGGATACTTACTAACCTATAGTCATCACATCTGAGTAGAAGGTAACACGTAAAACGTCGTAGCGTAGTCATGCACACCTAGACCAACCAGGGAACGTCATTAGGTCCAGTTATCCATCCAGGCAATATACGTACCCTAACCGTGATCAGCAGACTCAAGCTCGTACCACGGTACCATAAGTATATATATAAATTCCTTCCTAATGCAGAAAGATAAAATAAATAACCATTATGTCGTTCAACTGCTTTAGTTGACAGGACATGCATCCATGTAGGATTTAACTGTTTTAGTTAATCTATTTCGTATGTATCAAGTGGTAGGACTTAGCTTGGTGATTTAATCCATCTCTGATATGCCACCGTCCCATACCGGTGCATATAATGCATATGATCCACAAATGTTACACACTCAAATGAACATCACGTATATCCAGAACCAGCATAATAGCAATTAGATATTATTAAGATCCTATCATGCATCCAGTATATGATTATAATCATCAAACTTCCTTTTAAATTGCTAAGTAATAATAACCAATTCAAACTATCCATATCCGCACAATTGACCGAACAGAAATTAGAACAGTTCATCAATTAACATCCCTAGCATGGTATAATGATATTTAAGATTGTAAACCAAGCACACTATACTAGAATTCCCAAACAAAACTTTCATACTAGTCCATTTAAATTACTAAAACAAAAACTAGTATTTCAATCCTCCATCGTCCCCAATAGCATGCGACTTATTATGTAAATTTCATGACACCCAATCCTACTCCATAATTAGCATAAACCCGTCTAACATGTGTATGACCAATTTATGCATCCAATAAGATTTACAAATCATGATCCAGTCCTTTGAATTGCTAGAAAAAAAATACACCCTTAAATCTTCCAAACCATCCATTATCTGATATAATTTTCGGCAAATTAATTATCACTTTATCTCACATCAAGCATAGTTAAATTTCCAAATAATCCACTATGCTTAATAATACTGTGAACAGATGATTAGATATAATTAACTCATATATCAGAGTTTTGCTAAGTTCCGGAAATGAAATTAGTTAGCAAAACAATGTGCAACGTATAGGTTTTTTTCTTAACTTTATGGTGCTCCATTCCTTAATACCATACTGTACTAAAGCTTCCCAACATTTTTATAAGTCTTTGACAATGAATTACATCATCCAGTAGCTTTTAAACAGTTTTAGAAAACCCAATCTCAGCCAAACAGATCATAAAAATCCATTTTAACGCATTAATAAGAGAAAGCAGGCTTTGAAACTTGAGAGTCTACTCCTTTACATTAAGACCCAGCTCCCTAACTTAGGGTGCCTGCTCTAGGAAACATAGAGCCGGCTCCATGCCCCTTGGAGCCGGCTCCATTGATGAGGGAGCTGGCTCCCTCCTTTTGGGAGCCTGCTCTCTCTATCCCTGAAGCTGTTTCGCCTTTCTACATCGTCTTCCTTGTTTCCGGTGATTCCCAAGCCCTCTGTAATCTTTTAAACACTTGTTCTAATATTCATTTAGTGTTCTAGTTCATTTTAAATACATTCGCCAGCATCAACAAACTCAATTAAACAAGGTTTAACAACATATATAGAAGGATGCAATTAAACGGTTTAAGAACTTTCAAAACAGAGCAATTACAGTTTACCCAGGCCTCTGTAAATCTTTTAATACATGTTATAATGTTCAATCAATGTCCCAGAGTACATATAAAGCATCAACATGCATCAATAACCGAGATTAAAATGAGCTTAAACTCAAACAAAGCATACATCAGTTAACAGAACGGTAAGAACTTGTAATCCAGTTTAATTCAACAAAATTTCATATAGTTAAAACATGCACAAACAAATTGTTTTAACCTTAATTAAACCCCTGGAGTCTACCTAGGCATGCATAGAACACAGGTTTACAGGAAGGAGATAGAATGAAACTTGCCTTAAGATTCCGGTTTGAAATCTTCATCGCCGTCTCTAAGTTTCAGAATTTCTCCAAGATTGTTCCTTCCTCTAATCACTGCTCCAGGTTCTATCTCACTGTAAACCATTCCTTCCTCCTTGATATGACATTCAGTTCCATTGCTTAAAGCCCTTTCCAGTTTTCCTTTCATGTTTTTCCTCTCAGCCTCTGTATTTCTCTAGTTACGGGAACAGATTTTGTTTTTAAAACCCCTTGCCAGACCTACAACTTATATATATATAGGCTCCATTAAAACCCTAATCCTAATTCCACGACTCATTATATGTCGGCTAACTAATCCTCTTAAAAGAAAACCCTAAATCTACACTAGATACACCACCATATAAAAATATACCAATTGAGTCATTTTAAAACACACATCATTTAACCTACTTTTAATTAACTAAATTAAATCTCAATTAAATCATTAAAGTGACACAGACAAATAAAATAAATAGATAACAATCTAAAATTAACCGATTAAATAAAACAAATAAATAATTTGTAATTACAATTAATCAATTAATTTAAACAAATACAATGAACACAATTAGTCAAATAAGTCAAATAAGCACATAAGTCACTTAGTTAAATAAAAATGCAATAAAAATCAAAATTAAATTTCCATTTTATCCTTTTGAAAAGTAGGGGTATTACATTTTTCCCCAATAACAAAAGGAATTCCGTCCTCAGAATTCACGAAAGTCTGAATTAATGTCTGTTCAAAATTCATTTCCGTTTGCATGTGGCACAGCCTTTGGTATGAGCTCCACCAAATTCCAACACATCCAACAATATCCAGGTTCTTATGTTTAAGCAAACCCTAAATGTATAACTCCGAGGTTGTATCTAGCAACCATCCAATCCTACCCAAAATTTAGTGAAGGGTATCGAGCTCTTGTCCTCCAAGTTCCACAGAACAGACGCAGAAAAGTCTTATGCATATAGGTCTAACGAATTTATAATGCTAAATAATAGGCTACAACCTGAATCGAGAAACAACATCCTGGAAGAGTCAGTGCGATACGTAAAATTGATCTTCCTCCAAAACACAGTGCTTCCTATACGGAAGTCCTCCCAAATAACCATTTCCTGATAAAACTCTTAGGTACGAGTTCGACTATCTTCAAAACCCGACTTCCACCTCCAACCCGCATGAAATCATTACAAAAGAGAATATTTGTCTCAGATATATCCTGAAATAAGGGCAAGGTCTTATTATATAACCTCACTTCCATACCAGACCATCCGGTGTGAGATCTGTACAACCTACTATCCAAAACTCCAAACAATGTCGCACTAACCCCCTTGTGCCAACAATAGCACAGATAATAACTGAAAAGTGAAACAACACTTCCAATTACCCATGCCAACCTAGGATATATATCCTAAGCATATTAGCCATGATCAAATATTATATCGCGATCCCGTTTTCCCGTTTAGAGATGCAAAGCATAGTTGTTGCTCTAACACCTTCAAAACTCTGTTGACATAGCAGTGTTTAACTCCTATAAGAGATAACCACATACTACAACTCCATTATCAGTGCAATGTAGAACTGACATAACACGCCAACACAACCCGACTAACCATGATGTCCACAATCAAACTGGCTCGATCCACGACTCTTAATCTAGATGGAATTAAAATTCCAACCAATGTCGATACTTTCTAGCAATCATCTACTCCTGAGTAATCCTACTTCCATGTGGATATAGGAAGTGGCTAAAACCTCCAATGATATTCAAGTATCAACTTTCCACCTTGTTAACAGGTGATAAACTTGGAGACAGTGATATCCATGCCTTTATCTATACCGGCTCACCAAGACGAACCTGGTAAGTCGTGCTGTAACTTCTATCCATTTGCCTGTACCGTAAGAGTTATGAATTTTACATCTCAGTTACTCGGACCTTCCTAGAATCAGAAAGACAACTACTAATCCTCCTTCAGTACCCTAAACTCCTCTGAGTAAAATACGACCTCCTGTGGGGTTAGCTCAAATATTCTAAATTGACCACCTCTATTTCCCTGATAATAGCAAGTGTTATTATTTTCACATGCTAAATCCATTTACTTTATCAGCTGATAAGATCACCTTCCTCCCTATTACTTCTATCGGACAAAACTTAATGCAAAGTGTGAATCACCACATCTATCCATCTAAGTCGTCTCGTAACCTGTTTTAATGCCCCTAGTTTTAAAAAGGATAAAAGTGGAATTTTATTATTTATTTTATTGTTTTTGGGTGCTTATGTGGTTAGGTGATTGGTGATTTTCATGATGTGTTTTGAATTGAATTAAATTGTTTGTTTTAAGTATTTATTGGGTTGATTGTTTTATTTAATTAAATGACTTGATTAATGGTATTTTTTTATGTTAATTGTATTTTTATTTTTGTAATTTCTTGGTTTATTTGTTTTAAGGATTTATTCGTTATTTTAATGGAATAAATGGAATTAATTGGATTTTCATTAGTATTGTTAATTGTAATAATAATAATAGGGTTTTAGCAGGTTATATATATATATATATATATATATATATATATATATATATATATATATATATATATATATATTAGTCATTATATCTTACAACATTAGGTTTTCTGTCCGTCGGTTTGGATTTCAATAAGGGTTAGGGTTTTGTCTCTAATTATACAAAGCCTAGGGTTTTGGTTAAGTATATATATATATATATATATTGTTATAAGTCTATTGAGGGTTGTAAGCACTAACACTATTCACGAATAGTGAAAAAATAGAGAGTGAAACAGAGAGTTTATGGGAAAAACTGAAGGAGAGGAAGGTAGGGTTTGGGCCAAGGATTGTAAGGCGGACTAAGGAGGAAGCTTTAGGGATATTTGAGGGTTAGAACCATAGCAGAGGAAACTTTGACGGCATTCATGATTGCCGGAAAGTCTAGGACGAAGACGATGTTGAAAGGTTTCAAACTGAAACCGAAAGGCAAGTTTTTTTCTTTCTCCTTCCCTTTGGCTTGTGTTCTGTGCTCCTAGATAGTCTCTAGGGTTTAATTAAGTAGTAACTGGAATTTACATGTGTAATATATGCTATATTGATCATCAATTTGGGTTGAAATCAAATCTGTACAACATGTGCATGTCTGTTTTCAGTTTCATTTTTTCTTAAGGCATGTAAATTCTGTTGTAAGTTTTGTTACTATACTTGCTTTTATCTACTGTAACAAACCTTGGGGATGTTAATGGGGGTTATAAGACTCCTAAGTTCAGTAGTGAAGAGGAACAAAGGGGTTGGAATAGAACTGTTATTGTAAAATAGTTTCAGATATGTTCCTAACACATGTTAGTTCAGTAGCAAATTTAATCTCTATAATTGATTCTAATGGTTGTTATCAAACCTTTGGGATACTCTTGGGTGTTAATAAGATGCTTGAGACCTATTTTAGAAACCAACAGAGTGGTAGGAATTGATCAGAGAGGGAGTAGACGGACTGAAACGGAGCAGAACGGGGACAGAGGCTTTCAAAGGAGGTGAGAGCCGGCTCCATGGATGTGGGAGCTGGCTCCCACACTCATTGAGCCGGCTCTAAGATGTTTATAGCCAGCTCCAGGCTCAAAAAGAGCCTACTATTGGAATTTAGAACAGGCTCTTTTCAATAGTGTTTTCTGAATTTTTTTTTTACGAACAATTTGTTTACTGTTGGAGCATGGGAACTGTCTGTTGACTCTGGGGTTTTACAGAGGGTCTAAATGGTTAATTCTAAGTGTTATTAAACTTATTATTGCATGGTTTAAGTCTCTATGATAAAAGATGAAGCAGTGTAAAAATATACAACTGTGCATGCTATTAACAGAAGAAAGGAACTAAGTGGCTTGTTTAAATTTAAAAAATTTAATGGGACTTCACAGAGGGATTAAATAGTTAATTTTGGGTGTGATTAAAACCTTGAATTGATTAAAGTTGATTTCTAAATCAATGGGACAAATAGTATAAAACTGATAAATTTTCTACGCTGTTAACGGGTGGAAGACGGATTAATTACTTAATTAAATTTTTAGCAATTTAATGGAATCCAGTATGTGAATAAAACTTGTTTTAAATGCATGATAAGGTTTTTATTTTAGAGTGGAACTATGCATGCCTTGGATGTTAATTGTTAAAATATTAAATTCTTTGATGCAATCACATGGATTAATACTGGATTTTAATTGCGAGATTGTTAATCTTCTTTCTGCAATTATTTGGATATTTGGCTTTGGACTGTAAATTACTTGCTTATTATTTATATGTTGTAATTTACATGGATATGGAGGATTGTATGCACCGGTATGGGACGGTGACATACTAGGTATGGTTTAGCTCAAAATGCTAATTCTTACCTTATGGATTTTAATTGGTGAACAGTTTTACCTGTTCAATCAATTATATGAATTTTGTGGATTGTATGCACCGGTATGGGACGGTGGCATACTAGGGATAGACTGATTCAAAATACTTAGTCCTACCTATTTTGGATTAAGGGTACGAATTATAAAAAACATAATTCTCCTTATATTTAAGTCTATGCAGTTGAATAAGCTGAACGACTTATTGGATCTCTTATATAAGTCTGTGCGGTTGAATAAGCTGAACGATTTATTGGAGTTCCTATGGATGGATATGAATGGATTTTAAATATATTTTTATGATACAACGAGATGAGCTTGAGCCTCAGACTCGTTGGTTAGGGTGCGTATATGTAGTAGGATGCGTAGCTAGCTATGTTGGTTGAGGTATACCCTGTTAGGCTTAGGTAGTCATGCCCACTCAGGTGCGTATTGCATGTTGCCTTCTATTCAGGTTGAGACCCTTACCATAGTTTAGTGAGAGTCCTGTAGTATGGATATATATTTATCTATTACGGACTATATAGATATTGTTGGGGTATCTAGGGTGTATCTGCGTATCGGGTCGCTGTTTGGATTGCAATTAGAGAAGAATTTGCGTGTGGGCCTGACCCACTCTTATTTTTATAGGTGTTCGTTTGTCCCAGTTTTAGAGCTGGATCGTGCTGAGCAGATACAGTCATTCACTCCACCGATGACTAGGATTTTATTTCATGTACTAGACTTGGGTTTTAATTTTTAGTTGGGATTTTAGGGGTCCACTAAATGGATTCCTGAGTTTTATAATTTAGAGAAGGATTTGTATTCGTAGAGGATCAGTTGTATCAGAATAGTTTTGTTTATCAATGGAAATAAATATTATGAGGTTTCTATTATTGGATTGTCATTTTAGTTTTCATTTCAGCAAATTTTATTTATCTCTTTTGGTTTTAATTGTATTCTGTGTTCGTTAACTGCTAATTAATTTGATATCCTCGGGTAATCGAGCGTGGGCCTGGCCAACCCACATCTGGAGATCCAGAGGTATCACACCCGTGCTATTCGTAGGAACTAATATCTTACTAGTTCCCAAAATAGACAAACTGAAGCTAATTTAATTTTTATCAGTCAAACGATATCCCAATCAGAATCCTGACCTTTGTGTAGAATTAGAAATCTCCCATCCAAATCCGTTGAAACTACTCTGTTAGTCTCGCTCTAGTATGAAAAGTGGCTGCAAGGATCTAATGATCTCTGACGGTCCATCTAGATTATCTGCTAGATATCAGACTTTGAGACAAATCACTGTGTCCCTCTTCCTGCCTGCCCTCCAAACATCTGCTTCCCTTTGTGAAGCATCTTGTTTCCTCCAGGACAAAGAAAACCAAGAGTTATGAATCTCAGTCTTTACATCCTCCTTCCAACTTGTCTAACGACAGTATCATTAGTCTGGTAGCACCAGTTTCCATATTTAGATGTTTAATCTCACCGTCAAGTCTGTGACATCCTACTTTTCTAACACAAGTAAGTGTCTAGTAGACATTTTGTCTAAACTTCAAATGCATAAGGAATCTTTTCATTCTCCAAAGAGTCAACAATTTCCGAGCAACAACTATTTGTTGCGAACTGTGACCTAAAAAAAAAAAAAAAAATTCCATATTATTTATGCAAATGAAGTGATTTTATTTCCTCCTCGATATGCAACTCCAGCAACCCCTCCTAATGATACCCCCTTACAAAATAAAATTCTTGATTAAGAATTGACTAATGACTAGTTATTCTGTCTACTGTCCTCAGTCGGTGCCATCCCAATAAGTACTTAACCAGTACAAAATCCTCCTACTGACTTGGAAACACCTGTTTAAAATTTCCTAGAAGATATTCAGCCAAGCCAATTCCTCCGATAAACCATTGGGACGTTACGGTTTATCAAATGAATCTATATCATTTAACTCGAATAGCCAGTTTACTTATCCCATCCTAAAAACGTACTATAACTACACATCTCTAGGTTCCTTAGATTAGCTAAAGTTAGGTATACTTACCAAATCCTATAACCACATACCCAAAATCCTAGCGTAATTAACACTATTCCTCCAAAACGGTAGTTGGTGGATCACACACTTGTATCCCCAACTAAATCGTATTCCCAATCCTGAATACTTGACGAAAAAGAAACATATAAGGCACACACAATAAAACACAATAGAATCCTACGTAAAACACCATCCTTCCTAGCAAAGAAAATCTCTTTTAGAACTCAACCTTACCTGATTAGTTCACAATCTCCTTTTCTAGTTCTAGAGGTAATCATCCAACCTCGAAACATAAGCTCAAATCATAGCTCATAACAAAATCCACTTGCCTCAGCAAATTCCAAAGGCTTAACCTTCATCCTCCTTCTACACAGAATGCAAACCGTCTAATGTAGCTTTAAGAAAGCAACTTAAACCGTCCCAACCTAATCCCTATACTTCCCAGAACGTGATATAAAATCATTGCCTTGTTCCGAGAAGAACTCCATCCGATTCCTAAACCCCTAAAGAGTTCCTTTATCTACCTCTTTGAAAGGTAACACGAAAGGTTAACTATCCACCCAACCCTACAAGTATCGTTCACTATTCCATTAGCGAACAAGATCACTTTCGCGTGATCCTTAATTTCTTAAGATTCAATACCCTTTTTCCTGGGTATGCTGAAATCTCCACCCTAGAATCCTCTTCGAACTCCTATTTCTCGGTTGTCTCCTTTATGAGAACAACCTAAATTATGTTGGTCCCTTTTATACGGTGACCTAAAACAAATTCCTAAATCCTTCCGTGGCTTAGACTTCTAAAAGTATCGCCAACCGGAACTAAACCTTCGATCCCAAGTTCTACTTCTGACAAAGAACTCAATAATGTACTCATTTACTCTTTTGGGTCTGTATCCCTGTCGCCTTGGATCCCATCTTCCTCCTAGTGTCAACCATTCCATAATTATGAAATATAATTGACATTAGCTGCTCCTCCTAACGAACCGTAAAAGGGTACAACGAATCCTAATATGGCTCTAAGTTTTAAGAGACGCATCGCGGAAGCCTTCCTAACAAAAGACACTCCTAAGGACACTAGAACCTAGAATGCTCTGATACCAACTGTGATAACCCTCGATTCTAGAGCCATGGGTGATCAAGTCTGAGCACAAATCTGAGGGATACTAAACAATTAATATGTAAACAAGTAGGAAGAAAAACTGAATTAAGGATAAAATAATAATGCGCTAAAAGAAATCTAAAAATAAAAATCCTCAAACTTTAAATAATAAATTAATATAATTTAAAGCCTTCAAATCCGTACAACTCGGGAATCCAAAACTAAAATAAGAAATAAAATCCTATGTAGTCGAAAGAGTGAGTGTCTGTATCTGCATCAACACGATCAAACTCTAAGCCAGGTACTGACAAACACCTAAAAAATAAGAGTGGGTCAGGCCCACATGCAAGTTCCATCCTACTACAATCCGTACATAAACCCGATATGCAGATACTTCCTAGATAGCTCAGAAATATTTAAAATAGTCCATATACATATAGATACACACTATAAGATACTCACTAACCTATAGTCATCATACCTGAGTAGAAGGTAACACGCAAAATGCCGTAGCGTAGTCATACACACCTAGACGTACCAGGGAACGTCATTAGGTCCAGTTATCCATCCAGGCGATATACGCACCCTAACCGTGATCAGGAGACTCAAGTTCGTACCACGGTACCATAAGTATATATATAAATTCTTTCCTAATATAGAAAGATAAAATAAATAACCATTAAGTCGTTCAACTGCTTTAGTTGACAGGACATGCATCCATGTAGGATTTAACTGTTTTAGTTAATCCATTCCGTATGTATGAAGAGGTAAGACTTAGCTTGTTGATCTAATCCATCTCTGATATGCCACCGTCCCATACCGGTGCATATAATGCATATGATCCACAAATGTTGCACATTCAAATAAACATCACGTATATCCAATACCAGTATAATAGAATCAGATATTATTAAGATCCTATCATACATCCAATATATGATTATAATCATCAAACTTCCTTTTAAATTGCTAAGTAATAATAACTAATTCAAACTATCCATATTCGCATAATTGACGGAACAGAAATTAGAACAGTTCATCAATTAACATCCCTAGCATGGTATAATGATATTCAGGATTATAAGCTAAGCACACTATACCAGAATTCTTAAACAAAACTTTCATACTTGACCATTTAAATTACTAAAACAAAAACTAGTATTTCAATCCTCCATCGTCCCCAATAGCATGCCACTTATTATGTAAATTTCATGACACCCAATCCTACTCCATAATTAGCATAAACCTGTCTAAAATGTGTATGACCAATTTATGCATCCAATAAGATTTACAAATCATGATCCAGTCCTTTGAATTGCTAGAAAAAGACTACGCCCTTAAATCCTCCAAACCATCCATAATTTGATATAATTTCCGGCAAATTAATTATCACTTTATCTCACATCAAGCATAGTTAAATTTCCAGATAATCCACTATGCTTAATAATACAGTGAATAGATGATGAGATATAATTAACTCTTATATCAGAGTTTTGCTAAGTTTCGGAAATGAAATTAGTTAGCAAAATAGTGTGTAACGTATAGGTTTTTTTCTTAACTTTGTGTTACTCCATTCCTTAATACCATACTGTACTAAAGCTTCCCAACATTTTTATAAGTCTTTGACAATGAATTACACCATCCAGTAGCTTTTAAATAGTTTTAGAAAACCCAATCTCAGCCAAACAGACCATAAAAATCCATTTTTATGCATTAATAAGAGAGAGCAGACTTTGAAACTTGAGAGCCTGCTCCTTTACATTGAGAGCCAGCTCCCTAACTTAGGGAGCCTGCTTTAGGAAGCATGGAGCCGGCTCCATGACCCTTGGAGCCAACTCCATTGATGAGGGAGCTGGCTTCTTCCTTTTGGGAGCTTGCTCTTTCCATCTCTAAATCCGTTTCGCCTTTCTACATCGTCTTCCTTGCTTTCAGTGATTCCCAAGCCCTCTGTAATCTTTAAACACTTGGTCTAATGTTCATTCAGTGTTCTAGTTCATTTTAAAGACATCCACCAGCATCAACAAACTCAATTAAACAAGGTTTAACAACTTATATAGAAGGATGCAATTAAAAAGTTTAAGAACTTTCAAAACAGCTTAATTTCAACAGAGAAATTACAGTTTACCCAGGCCTCTGTAAATCTTTTAATACATGTTCTAATGTTCAATCGATATCCCAGAATACATATAAAGTGTCAACATGCATCAATAACCGAGATTAAAATGAGCTTAAACTCAAACAAAGCATACATCAGTTAACAGAACGGTAAGAACTTGCAATCCAGTTTAATTCAACAAAATTTCATATAGCTAAAACATGCACGAACGACTTGTTTTAACCTTAATTAAACCCCTGGAGTCTACCTAGGCATGCACAGAACACAAGTTTACAGGAAAGAGATAGAATGAAACTTGCCTTAAGATTCCGGTTTGAAATCTTCATCGCCGTCTCTAAGTTTTAGAATTTCTCCAAGACTATTCCTTCCTCTAATCACTGCTCTAGGTTCTATCTCACAATAAACCATTCCTTCCTCCTTAATATGACATTCAGTTCCATTTCTGAAAGCCCTTCCCAGTTTTCCTTTCATGTTTTTCCCTTCAGCCTCTCTATTTCTCTTTTTCTCTAGTTACGGGAACAAAGTTTATTTTTAAAACCCCTTGCCAGACCTACAACTTATATATATATAGGCTCTATTAAAACCCTAATCCTAATTCCACGACTCATTATATGTTGGCTAACTAATCCTCCTAAAAGAAAACCCTAAATCTACACTATATACACCACCATATAAAAATATACCAATTGAGTCATTTTAAAACTCACATCATTTAACCTACTTTTAATTAACTAAATTAAGTCTCAATTAAATCATTAAGTGACACAGACAAATAAAATAAATAGATAACAATCTAGAATTAACCGATTAAATAAAACAAATAAATAATTACTAACTACAATTAATCAATTAATTTAAACAAATACAATGAACACAATTAGTCAAATAAGTCAAATAAGCACATAAGTCACTTAGTTAAATAAAAATGCAATAAAAATCAAAATTAAATTCCCATTTTATCGTTTTGAAAAGTAGGGGTATTATAATCATCCTTGCCAGCATTTCTCTAGAACTTGATGCACTGCAGGCCAATCGATCGGCATCCTCATTATGTTCTCTTAGCAATTGGATGAACTCAATTTGAGCAAAGCTAGCCTCACGCATAACGGCAGAACGATATGCCTCTATTGTTTTATCCTTGGTTCCGTATTCCCCAGTCACCTGCTGAATGATCAGCTACAAATAGCTAAAAACGACTAGACTTTTGACCTTTAGTTCTTTGGTCAGCCTCAGCCCAGCTAGTAATGCTTCATATTCTGCCTCATTGTTGGTTGCTTTGAACTTAAGTCTGATCGCTTAACTCAGTATGGTGCTTTCTTGCGTCTATAGTTTGATCCCAATTCCTGCTCCCATTTGATTCGAAGAGCCATCAACGAAAAGCTTCCATGAAGAATCTCCAGGATTTCCTCTAGGTCTTCTATGTCACACTCCAGCAGGAAATCAGCCACCGCTTGTCCTTTGATGGCCGTTCTGGGTTCATATATTATGTCAAATGCGCTTAACTCTATGGCCCACTTTGTCATTCTTCCCGACAGATCTGGCTTATGCAGGATCACCCTTATAGGAAAAGTGGTCAGAACGACTATAGGATGGGATTCGAAATAGTGCCTGAGTTTCCTCTTTGCATTCACCAATTACAGGATCACTCGTTCGGCCTTCGAATACCTTCTTTCTGGCTCGGTCATTGTTTTGCTAACATAAAACACTAGGAACTGCTTACCTTTTCACATCGTACCAGAACGGCACTTGTTGCAATGCTGGACACTCCATGGTACATGAAAAGTTTTTCACCTGGTTTTGGTGCAGTTAAGACTGGAGGGTTCCGCATATACTCTTTCAACCTGGTCAGTGCCTACCTTTGCTCATCCCCCCAAGATTGTCTTCCGTGGCTTCTTATTGTATCAAAGAATGGCTTGCAGCGGTCTGACAACCTAGAAATGAATCGACTCAGTGTCGCTATTCATCCAGTGAGAGCTTGCACCTCTTTGACAGAGCTCTCTAGTGAGAGCTTGCACCTCTTTGAATTTTCAAGAGTGAAATTTGGATTAGATGAGATGAGATTTGAATTTTTGGGAGGAAGAACTTTTTCATCTTTTCCTCCTTCAACCTTATTGTCCAAAATTCGACCACTCTGAAGTGTGGTGATTGCTTGGACATGTTCATGAGTAGGTCCACTCGTAGGAGGGACTTCGTCAATCACATGGATCCCTCTAGGATTCACAAATGATTGAACGGGAAGTTTTCCCATATTCTTTTGAAGAAGTTGGTTCATTGAATTAGCTATTTATCCCACTTGATTCTCAAGTTTAGCTATTGACTGAGTATGTGAATAAACCATTTGGAGAGTGGGCTGCAATGATGTCAAGAGTTGCTTGTTAGATTCTAACATTTGCCTGTTAAGGGATTCCATCATTTGCTTATTTGCAGCAAGAATTTCATCAATTAGAAACACATGAGGTGGAGTAGAAACATTTGTATTAAAGGGTGGACGACAACTTGAAGAGGCCTGAAATTACCGATTTGGAAATTGAGAAGATGGCCGATTTTGCTGCCCTTGATTCTGAAATGTCAAATTTTATGGGGCTAGTTGCCTCCACGAAAAATTCGTATGATCTTTCCATCCTGGATTGTAGGTATTGGAGTAAGGATTATTTTTGGGCCTAGAAAATATGGCATTTGCCTGCTCTTGATTATTGCTAGAAAATTACTCCGGTGTAGGGTAATCTTCCAAGAGATGGAATGGGCTGGTGCATGATGCGCACACTGCACTTGCTGAATTTTGAGACAGAAAAAGAGAGAGATGTGGTACCATTAATTGGTAGAATTTGTGACCTATGACATCCACTTGAGAAGATTCTTTCTTCATTGTCTTTGGTTGACATAGATTGGTGTTCTTTGCATTGGTTGATGTTGGAGCCCTACGGGAATTATGTTGCAATGAGTTTTTACTCAAATTCTTAAGTAAGGTCCAAGCCTCATCCGCATTTTTAGTTATGAACATTCCTCCACATGATGAGTCAACCATAAGTCTATGTGGTTTGGTTAAACCATCATAGAAAGCTTGCACCAATTGCTATTTTGGAATTAGGTAGTATGGACATTTCCTAAGAAGGTCTTGAAGTCTTTCCCAAGTCTTCATAGAGTTGTTCTCTATCGATTTGTGAAAAACTAAGAATGGAATGCCTCATTTGATTGGTCTTACTCACCAGATAATATTTTTTTAGGAATTCTTGTTGCAGTTGTGCCTATGTAGTGATGGAATTTGCAATAAAGGAGTTCAACCAATATTTTGCCCTATCTTTTAAGGCGAATGGGAAGAGACGCAAATATTGTGCATTTTCAGGGAAGCCCCTCATCTTTATAGTGGAGTAGATTTCAAGGAACTCATCAAGATACTTATAGGGGTCTTCATTTTCAAAGCCATGAAAGGATAGAAGCATTTGAATTGTGCTAGATTTAATCTTATATTGGGCTGCATCGACGTTTGGCATCATTATGTAAGAAGGAGAGGTATAAGTTGTAGGGATGAAATGATCCCTAAGAGTCATAGGTACCACATTTAGAATTTCAGCCCTTTCAAGATTGATTTCCTCATCCCTCAAATTTCCATCAATTCCTGTCATGGTATTAAATTAAAGTTCGATTCCTCTTATATTTTCAGATTCCCTAAGGTTTATTCTAAGAGTCATTTCAAGTGAATTTATGTCAATTGGTTCTTCAAGAGTTAGCAAAGATAATAACCTACGGCCCAACATCAACAACAAAATTCACATAACAAACACAACACCCCTTCACCATAACATCCATATACAATGTTCCTTTTCTCCTCAATTATTAGCAAAACAAAAAATAAATGGCCGCGATAAGGACCGAGGCTTTGCAAAATAGAAAAATAGAAATAGCCTCGACAAGGGCTTCATAATCAAATTGGTGGTTGATATATGTTTACCAATAATAATCAGCACTTGTAATAGCACAAATCATTGTAAAATAGGGCTATCGTAAGGGTAAGTCAAACCATAAGGATTGCTAGTTTATGGCAACCAAGGTTGCAAAATTAATTTGCTTGATAAAAGAGGTGTAAGGTTTGGGTTGTTTGTCACTTAGAACTAGGAATTAAAATTTGCATAAAACGGTAAATGGAATGGATTTAAGATGAGTTAAACTTATGTAGAGAGAGCTAAGGAAATAAATCCACAACCAACCATATAAACATGCTTGCTTGCTATTAACTTGGGGAACAACTTATATATGAGACCATGATATGTAGTAATACATGATTGTTACATTATTTTCAATAAATTTATAAAATCAAGAAGTAAGTATAATCCATCAAAGTTTTACATGCTTTAATTAACTAGATTAGGGTGTAGCTTATACATGCTCACTAAACAAAGGACTATCAAATTCCTCAATAAATATAATGAGAGCACATGAAGTCAAAAATTAAGAATAATCCATCAAAGGGAGACCCTAAGCTATGGACTATCAAAATTCTGTACAACATGCCATTAAAAACCATTTCATAATTTCATATCCATTCTCACTATGAAGATGTAAGCAATATAATCATGAGAAAATATAATCTAAGACAAAACAATAAGTTCAACACAATCATTTCTTGAAATGAAGAGCCATTACAACTTGTGTAAATCTCTAGACTATAAAACTATCAAATACATACTTCATTCCCCAAATTAAAACATAACTAGAGCATGCTTACAAGGAAGGACTTCATCACCTGCCTAGGAAGGGAGTTAGTTACCCATAGAAGCAAGGGAGGAAGAGGTTGAAGACTTCAACCCTTCCATTTCTGCCCATCTTAGCAATAACAACCCAAAAGCTCTCAAAGACCCAATATTTCTCTCTCTAGAATTCCTCTGAATATTCAATAATGTTTTTACAATGATCCCTCACCCCAAAATAAGAAAAAGATCCTACCAAACCGCCTTAATTTCATGGTCAGAACTCTCTAGAAGAGAGAAGACCATCCCTTCAATTAAGGGAACAACATTGGTTAAAACAATGAAGACCACGATCTACTGTCTGCAAGTTAATGGGCGCCCACTGGGTGCTATGGTGCTGTCTTCCGCACGTAACAAAGGGGTATCCTGGGGCTGTGGCTGCAACCGGCGAGCGCCCGCAGGAACTGGCGGGGCCCCGCGGATTCTGGAGGCTATTGGAATGAATTTCTTTCATTCTTTAGAATTTAATGGCTCGATCATAAATTGGCGGGCGCCCACAGGATTTGTGCATGAGGCTGGCGGGCGCCCGCAATGGTGTAACCTGGGCTCAAAACACTTCTTTTAATTTAACCTTAGGCTTGGCCCAATGACTCTATCTTCCTTCTTGGGCTCTACAGAATGTGTCTATGAGTTTATTGGACCAAAATTGCCTAGTATCCATGTAGATCCCTGACCCGGCATGCCCTGTTCTTCAAGAATCCGTAAAACATCATTTTTACTTCTTTTTGGGAAACAAACCTGAAAATACACAAAAACATGAACTGAAGATAATCTATATAAAAAGATCAAATAATGGACTTAACTAATGTAAATAAAGGCACTTGAATATGCAATATTCGGCGCTTGTCAGAAACCCAACTGGGACAATTGGCTAATTCTGTGAATCAACTTCACAAGAAGGACACGGGAAAACTTCCAACTCAACCTGTGGTAAACCCGAAAGAGCAATATATGATTTATGAAATCACTCCTCCGAGTGGATCAAATCTTGAGCAAGTTTAAGCAATCACCACACTTCGGAGTGGAAGAATTATGGACAATAAGGTTGATGAAAAAATTGAAACTCTTGCTCCCAATAATTCAAGTTTTTCATTCAAAAATTTGAAAGTTAGTCCAGAAATTCCAAATCCGCGAATCCCAAATGTTGAGACATCTTATGAGCCCAAGGCTCCTTTTCCTCATCGCCTCATAAAGTCCACACACTTTGGGAAAAAGGGCGATAAAATTCAAGAAATGTTTGAAGTCTTTAAGCAAGTAAAGATCAACATTCCTCTCCTTAATGCCATTAAGTAAATTCGACCTTATGCTAAATTCACAAAGATTTGTGTACTCAAAAAAGCATTTCTAAGGGTAATACTTCCAAGAAGGTGAGGTTAATTGAGCAAACAAGTGCTATCATTCAACATAATACACCTTGAAGTTTAAGGATCTGGGTGCCCCAACAATCTAGAGTGTTATTGGAGACAATGAGATAGAAAAAACCCTCCTTAACTTAGGATCAAGTGTAAATCTGATCCTTTACTCAGTATACTTACAACTTAGCTTAGGAGAACTCAAACCCGCTTCAGTTGTCTTGTAACTTGCAAATAGATTTGTAAAATAACCTTGTGGTATCATTGAGGATGTACTCATCAAGGTGGACAAATTCTACTTCCTGGTAGACTTTGTAGTTCTAGATACTGAACCAGTCCATAATCCAATAAAACATATTCCTGTGATCCTTGGTCAGCCCTTCTTAGCTACGGATAATGCTTCCATTAATTGCCGAACTGGGGTGATGGATATTTCTTTTAAAAATATGAAGGTGAAGCTCAACATCTTTAGTGCTTCTCAACATCCTCCGGAGGAATATGAATGCTTCTTTCTTGACATCATAGATGAAATGGTCGAAGAATCTCTCCCATTTATTATAAGTCAAAATCCTCTTGAAACTTACTTGGCTCATTTTGACTTCAAAAATTACAATATTGATCAATCTATTCATGAAGTCAACTCTTTACTTGATGCCAATGCAATCTCAGATTTTCCCTCTTGGAAAGTGCTAACAAGACCCTCTTCCATTAATTTCCAGCACTCCTCCTGTCCCTTTGCTGAAATCTCCACCTCAACTTGAGTTAAAGCCACTCCCGGCTAATCTCAAGTATGTATTTCTTAGTGTAAATAAAACTCTTCCGGTCATTATTGCATTGAATCTTTCCAAAGACCAAGAAAATAGTCTTTTAGCAGTACTACAAGAGCACAAAGAAGCTATTGGTTGGTCGGTGGCTGATTTAAAAGGAACTGACCCCTCTATTTGCATACACTGCATTCTTTTGGAGGAAGACACGACACCTTCCAGAGAGGTGCAGCGCCGGTTGAATCCTAACATGAAGGAGGTTATCATGAAAGAGGTAATCAACCTATTAGATGCGGGGATCATCTACCCCATCTCGGATAGCAAGTGGGTAAGCCCCACTCAAGTTGTTCTAAAGAAATTCGACCTCATCATTGTTAAAAATTCAGCGAGAGAACTTGTGCCACAACGCTCCACCACTGGTTGGCGTCTGTGCATAGATTACCGGAAACTTAACTCTACAACTAGGAAAGATCATTTTTCACTTCCATTCATTGATCAAATCCTAAAAAGGTTAGCCAACCAAAGTTTCTATTGTTTTCTTGATGGTTATTATGGCTATAACTAAGTGGCTGTAGATCCTCAAGATCAAGATAAGACCATATTCACTTGTCCTTTTGGAATTTTCGCTTATCGTCGCATGCACTTTGGGTTATTTAATGCACCGGCCACTTTTCAGAGATACATGATGTCTATATTTTCTGATATGGTCGAAAAATTTCTTGAAGTATTCATGGACGATTTCTCTGTCTTTGGATCTTCCTTTGATTCTTGTCTACATTAGCTGTCTCTTGTGTTTCAAAGATGTAAAGAGATAAATCTGATCTTAAGTTAGGAAAAGAGTCACTTCATGGTACAAGAAGGGATTGTCTTGGGGCACATTATCTCTAAAAGAGGGATTGAGGTCGATAAAGCAAAAGTTAAATTAATTCACAGCCTTCCTCCTCCCTCTTCGGTGAGACAAATTTGATCTTTTCTTCACTATGCTGGCTTTTATCGCCGCTTCATCAAAGACTTCATTAAGATATCCCGGCCTTTGTGCCATCTTCTTGCCAAGGATACTACTTTCAGCTTTGATGAAGCATGCTTGGAAGCTTTTAAGAAGCTCCGTTCACTACTCTCTTCTGCCCCAGTCATGAAACCACCAATTGATCTCAAACTCCTCATGCCATTTACTATGATAGCAAGACCCTCTCAAATGCTCAATTGAATTATACAATAGTTGAGAAATAGTTGCTAACTGTTGTCTATGCCTTAGACAAATTTCATTCATATCTTTTTGGATCTAAGGTCATTATCTTCACGGATCATGCTGTGTTAAGGCATCTACTCACAAAGAAAGAAACCAAACCTCGACTCATTCGTTGGATACTCTTACTCTAAGAGTTTAACCTTGAGATTAAGGATAAGAAAGGCACTGACAATGTGGTAGCAGACCATCTATCAGCTTCTCATTGAGAACACTTCTAATTTTTCTTCATTTCATGATTCCTTTCCGGATGAGCAACTATTCCAGATTTCTCATGTGTTACCTCCTTGGTTTGCTGACATTGTCAATTATCTTGTGGTTGGAAAAATTCCATCCCATTGGTCTAAGCAGGAAAAAGATCGATTCTTTACTCAAATCAAAATTTTCTTTTGGGAAGACCCGAAACTGTTCAAGTATTGCCCAGATCAAATAATCCGAAGGTACATTCCTGAATCTGATGTCCAAAATATTTTGAAATTCTGCCACACTCTCGAATGTGGAAGAAACTTCAGTGCTAAAAGACTTCATCTAAAGTCCTTCAAAGTGGATTTTATTGGCCTTCATTATTCATGGACGCTTACAATTTTTACAAGTCTTGTGAGCAATGCCAATAGCTTGGGCCATGTCTAAAAGAGACATGATACCATTGAACTCAATTTTAATTGTCGAAATCTTCGATGTATGGGGAATAGATTTTATAGGACCATTTTCATCTTCTTATGGCTATGTTTACATTCTCCTAGCGGTGGATTATGTATCTAAATGGATAGAGGCTGAGGCAATCATAACCAATGACCACACTGCAGTGGTCCAGTTCATTCAAACGAACATATTCATTCGATTTGGCCTAGAGCACTCTTAAGTGATGGAGGATCTCATTTCTGTAATCATTATCTTCGATCCGTCCTCCTTAAGTACTCTGTCACTCACAAAGTTGCCACGTTTTACCATCCTCAATCGAGTGGTCAAGTGGAAGAATCAAATTGGGAAATAAAAAATATCCTTGAAAAGACGGTTAGACCAGACCGCAAAGATTGGTCATTACGACTAAAGAATGCACTTTGGACTTACCAAACTAGGCATGTCTCCATACTGGCTCATCTACGGTAAGGCATGTCACCTCCCAGTTGAATTAGAGCATCATGCCTTTTGGTCCATCAAAAGGTTCAATTTCAATCTTGATCAGGCCGGCTTTAACCAGAAACTACAACACAATGAGCTAGAGGAAATTCGAAATGATGCTTATCAAAGTGCCAAAATTTACAAAGCAAAGACTAAAGCATTCCATGATAAATATATCGTCAAGAAGTCTTTTGCTTCGGGTCAAAAAGTATGGCTTTTCAATTCCCGTTTGCAACTTTTTCCTGGGAAACTCAGTTCACGGTGGGAAGGTCCTTTCCGTATCATTTCTGTCTTCCCTCATGGTGTAGTTGAGTTGCAAAATCCAAAGAATGGGAATCTTTTTAAAGTCAACATTAACAACCTAGTCCCGGTTAGATATATGGATTCCATCATCTTGACCGATCTAATTTATGTAGACTAGTTAGATTCCCATATCGTCTAGCTATCGACGTTAAATTTAGCACTCTAAGGAAGCAATTCTTTATATTCCAAGCTTCCTTACATTTTTGTTACCGTAAACCAATCTTTTTTTAAAATGACTAAGTAGAGACTCCATTTAGAATCATCTAGATTTCCATTTTAGTGGTTATCATGGGTTTTTGTAGTCTTATTATAGTTTTGGTAACATCTTCGGGAATTTTCGGGCTCATCTACAGAAAATCCTGGGCACAATTGCGTTTGGACGCCACTTTTTGCGTCCCGATGCCAACACCTGGGCAAATTAGCATCCGGACGCCAGTCCTTGCGTCCAGACGCACATTCCTAAACATCCCACGTCCAGACACCCATTTCATAGAAGACCCACATCCGGACACCAATTCTCGCGTCCGGAAGCCAACACCTGGGCACTCCCGCGTCCAGACACCACAATTTTCGTTCGGATGCCAAGTCATACGCCCCACCAGCTGCGCGCAAGAATTAACCCGTGCGCTCCTTCTAGCATCTCGCGTTCGGACACTAGCCTTCGTTTCTGGACGCCACAGCCTATTTGAGAATCCGAGTCCATGTAATTTTTATATAACTTACTTCCTTTCTTTATTTTCTTTATTTCCTTCATTCTATCTTTTCTCTCTACACCTCCCACCTCCTTTTCCTACCTCCCCCACCTTCTCAATCTTGTCTTTCTCCATCTATATCTGTATCTTTTCCCTTTTCTTGACCTCCCATCATCATCATTCCATTAAAAAGAGTAAATTTTGGGAATCCAAATTGAGGTAATTTTCTTTTAACTTCCATTTTTTCAATTCTTGGGTATTTCATGGAGATTTGGGCTTGATATTGTAGGGGATTTATATATTGTTTGGGGGATTATTGTGCTTTAATTATAGGTTCATGAATCTTTGCCTTTCCTCCATTCAATCTTCATATTTGTTCTCTACTTTTCAGTCTTGCACACCACTTGTTTGCCAAAAGTCCTGAACCAAATTTCTTCACTCAAATGGCTTCTACTGCTGCTTCCAAGCATCCTTGAACTTCTGAGATGTCTTCTGAGGAGGCTCCTATTCCGAATTGATCTGACTAGCCAATTAAATTTAAGTCAAAATTTACCATTGAGCAAGAATTCCAAGACCACCCAAAAATGGTGTGGTCGGTTATGGATTTAAAAAGTCGTGGCCTTACCGCTTTATTTAAGCCATATGCTAATATTTTCATTCCACGTATCGTCTAGTAATTTTACTCTAACATGTCATACTCATGCGCTGAGCCAAATGTGATAAGGACAATAATTGATGACACGCCTTATGCGTTCACCATCAATAACATTGCCACACTTGGGATTATCCTTTGACCTCCTCTTTAAATGACGAGAATGAGCCTATCTATTGCGTTTTCCCAGACACCATTACCTTACCAGACATTGTGCATGAAATATTTCATAACAATTTCATAATTCGTCGCACAACTGACACTAACAAGTCCTACATTCTGTGTCGGATTTGGTTTTTGGACTCTGTCCTTGCTAAGAATGTCTTTCTGGTTGCTAGACATTCTGAAAGAAAGGATTCTCATTTAGGACCAGATTCTGAAGCTCTGTCGTGATCTCATTGTTATGCAATTGGATAATGCCATGACATAGTCGTTCCCCTTCCCCTATTTGGTTATGAAGATGCTAAAGAACAAGGGGCTCAAAGTGTGTCATAGGGAGGAAAAGAAAGAGGATGTGTATCTGTACAACCTCATTGAATGGAAGAAAATTCGATCTCAATTAAAAAAGGCTAGACAGCTACACATTAGTGATGAGTTCAATTGGGGCGATGTGAATATTCCTATAGAGGCTGAGTATGATGACCCTGCACATGATGACCCTGCACCTGTTGATCCACAGCCACCTGTTGTGACTAGTGTAATACCCCTAATTTTAAAAGGATAGTTTCGGTATTTATTAATTTGTTTTTATTGCATTTTTAATTGTTTAATTGATTATTTGACTAATTGCCTATGTATTTAATTGAATTAAATGTTACTTGATTAATTGGTTAAGTGTTACTTTATTAATTGGTTATTTGTTTATGTGTTATTTGTATTTTGTCTATGTGTTATTTGTATTATTTGTTTAATATGATTATGTGCTTAAATGATGTGTTTGATCAAATGTTTTATTTTATTTTATTATTTTTTATTTTATGGTTATGGTTAGTAGTAATGGGCCAACCAATTAGGTCCCATGGACTACTTAGATAGGAGGATTGATGGGTATGGATAATTACCCATGAATAGTTGTATACATATATATATATAAAGGGAAAGTAATTTATTAATTACTTTTATGGTAACTTTAGTATTAATATTTAATCTTATGTATATATTTTATATTTATATAATAAGGATATACATAGATTTTAAACGTATCATATTTTAAGTTACCTTTTAATATTATGGTAACTTAGGTGTTATTAAATAATCTGTTAATAAATAATCTAATGTTTATATTTTATTTATTTAATAAGGATGTACATAGATTATATACGTAATATATTTTAAGTTACCTTTTCAGTATTTTTAATTTTATTTATTTTCTTTATTAAGTTGACTTGAATTGGGAAAAGAAATAGGATTATTATATAGCCTATAAATATACAACTATAGGTGATAAAAAGGGATTAAAAATATATCACGTAATATATTCTAGAGAAAGAGAGTTAGAGAGAGAAGGAGGAAGATGAAGGAAAGAGGAGAAAAATCTTTAGAGAAGAAGATCAAGGAAGAAGAAGTTTAACTTTCGATCCGAAAGTTTAAGGCAAGTTATTCTTCTATCTCTTTCACTTTGATTCGTGTTTCTATACATGCCTAGGAAATTCTAAGATGCTTAAACATTAAAATTAAATAATTATGCACATTTAATTGGATTAGAACATAGGTTTTATGAATTTGGTTCATATTTGTTCTTGTTGTATGAATTGTTAAATTCATAGATTTAATCTGGTTTCCTTAATGAATTTTTACATGTTTAAATGATGTATTTTCATATCTATGGATTGATGTAACTTAAAAACATGCCTAGGAATCTTTAAACAATAAAATTGAGATCACAGTAGAAATTTTGGGTAGATTCACGTAACAGTGCTCGATCCGCTGTTATAGTGCTCGAGCCTTGGAGGCAAAGCTCGAGCCGTGGATGTAAAGCTCGAGCCTGAAATGAAAAGCTCAATCCAAAGGTAAAAAGCTCAAGCCTTGGATGTAAAGCTCGAGCCGTGGATGTAAAGCTCGAGCAACAGAGAGGAAGCTCAAGCCTTGGATAGGGAGCTCGAGCAATTAAGACCAAAAACTCGAGCCTTACTTGGAGAATTTACGTAAAAGCATTTAAATTAATCTTAATTAATTTTAAAAGGTCCTAAACATTAAATAAGGACTAGGGATGAGTTTAAATAAATTTTAAACAAACTTATATATAATAATGCATGCTATTTCAATTCTTGGAGGAATGAATAGATTTAATCTTTATTTTGTTCTAGCAATTAAGATTAAATGTATAGCATGAATTTTATATGGAGAATGCTTGACTGTATAATAAAATATCAGCATGTGTAAGATTCAATTTATGTAAGATACATGATGTAGGAAGCTTAAAGAAGTATTAAGTTATTCAATTTTGTAATAGCATGACATTCTATTATTATATTAATTGTCGGATTAATTGATGTATTATTGTATTTGTTACATCGATTATTGGATTGTGTGGATGCAGTGCACCAGTATGGGATGGTGGCACTTTAGGGACGAATTAACTTATTAGTTAAGTCCTACCTATTTTGTATAAGGCAATGAATTAACTAAAATGTTTAGTCCTACTTATATTTAAGTTAGGTCAACTGAACAAGTTGAATGACTTATAGAGGATTACTTGTTGAGGATTAATTTATATTATATAGGATGGTTGCTGGATTATATATATATAATTATGGTGCCATGATACGTGATTGAGTCTCAGGATCAGTGGTTAGGGTGCGTATATCGCCAGGGATGTGTAGTTAGATATAGTGTAATTATGTGCCCTGGTAGGTCTAGGTACTCATGCCCACTATATGTGCATTTTGCATGTTGCCTACTATTCAGGTTGAGGCAACCCAATAGTCTAGTGAGGTTCTTTTAGTGTGTGTTTATATATATATACGGACTACTAGTTACTGTTGGATTGACTAGGATGTATACGTGTATCGAATCTCCGCTTCGACTGTAGTAGAGTAGAACTTATTTGTGGGCCTGACCTACCATTATTTTTCAGGTGTTTGTTAGGAGTAGAGGTTGTTCGTGCTGAGCAGAGATCAGTCTATTTCATTCTTCTTATTATACATAGGAGATTCTTTTTATGCTTCGTTCTTCAGGTGTAGATAGTTATTGCTGTCACTTGTTCAAATTAGTTTTTAGAAGTCTACACAGTATGGATTCCCAAGTTGTATTAATGGAGGATTTATTGTATCAAAATGATTTTATTATTAATGAAAATTTATTAAGAGGTTTTATTATTGGATTATTCTTTTAGTTTTCTTTAAGCAAATTATTTATTCCTATTTATTCTTTTGTACTCTATGTTCGTTTATTGCCGATTTGTTTTGATATCCCAGGGCGTTCGGGCGTTGGCCTGGCCAACCCACATTCGGAAATCCGAAAGTATCACAGTTGGTATCAGAGCACTCCAGGTTCAAGTGTCCTTAGGAGTGTCTTCGTTATATGAATTCCGCGTTGCGTCTCTTAAAACTTAGAGCCCATATTAGGATTCGTTGTACTCTATTTACGGTTTGTTAGGAGGAGCTGATGTTAATTATATTCAATAGTTACGGAATGGTTGACTCTAGGAAAAGGATGGGGTCCAACGCGAAAGTGATATAGACCCAAGGGAGTAAAGGAGTACGTTATCGATTTCTTTGCTAGAAGGCATAATTTGAGATCGAATGTTTAGTTACGAGATGGCGTTATTTTAAAAGTATAAGCCAAGGAAGGATTTAGGTGTACATGATAGGTCACCACATATCGGAGCCAACACGACTTCAGTTGATCTCAAAAAGGAGACAAGCGAGAAGTAGAAGCCTGAAGAGGATCCTAATGGAGGAGATTTCAGCGTATCTAAGAAAGAAAGTACTAAATCTTGAAGATGGATGATCACGCGAGGATGATCTTATATGCTGGTAGTATAGCGAATGATATTAGTAGAATTGGGGTTGATGAATCTACAAATAGTTAAACTTTCTTATCATCTATAAAAGAGATATATAAGAAGTACTCTTCAGGAGTTTGGGGATTTGATGGAGTTTTTGTCAGAACGAAACGTATGATTTTGTATCACGTTCAGGAAAGTATGGGGATTATGTTGTGACGTTCTAATTCGCTTTATAAAAGACAAGTTAAATTGTTTACATTCTGCGTATGGGAAGGATGATGGTTAAGCCCTTGGTATTTTTGCTTAAGTAAATATCTATTGTTTTTAAGCTATATATAAAAAGATATGTTTCGAGGTTGGATGATTACCTACGAAACTATAAAAGGAAATTGTGAAACAATCTGGTAAGGTTGATTTCAAAGGAGACTTTCTTTTCTAGAAAGAATGTGATACCCACAGATTTCTGGATGCGGGTTGGCCAGGGTCACGCCCGATTCCCGAGGATATCAAACCAATTAGTAATAAATGAACACCGAATACAATTAAGCAATTAAGATAAACAGGAATAAATAAAATTGTTGAAAAGAAACACGAATGATAATCCAAAAACTGAAACCTCAGAATAAAATTTTACAGATAAAGAATTATTTTGATACATCCAACTTTTCCATTTTTAATACAACTCGGGAATTCATCTGGTGGACCCCTAATAAACTCCAACACTGGAAAATAACAACTGAAGAACTCCAATGCTAAACCATGAAGAAAACTCCTACATCGTCGGAAGAATGAGTAACCGTCTCTGCTCAGCACGAACAAGCTCTACAACCTGGAACCGTTCGTTACCTGAAAAAATAATAGTGGGTCAGGCCCACGAACAAGTTCTAATCTAACTGCAATCCATGCAGAGACCCGATACGCAGATACACCCTAGATACCTCACAATATCTATTTAGTCCATAAGTGTATATCTATCCACACTAAGGACATTCACTGGACTACAATAGGGGTCTCAACTTGAATAAAAGGCATCATGCGAAAACGCACCCACAGGTGGGCATGAGTACCTAGACCTAACAGGGTACACCTACCTACTATATCCAGCTATGTATCCACTGCATATACGCACCCTAACCAACGAGTCTGAGACTCAATCTCATCTCGTGGTATCATAGTCATATATCTAAAGCCTGTCCAAAGCCAGAGTATGTCATTCAATTATTCATTGAGGAGACATACAGAATGCAGTCCAGATAGTCACCCAACTTATTCAGCTGATATGACTTAACTACAACCAACCAATCCAGGAAGTCATTCAACTTAGTCAATTGATCTGACTTAAACACAAATTTAGGATTCAATAGTTTACAATCCATTCTGTTAATCCGATAGGTTAGGTCTTAGCATGTAAATTACAATATATAAATCATAATTTAGTAATTTACAATCCAAACCATTATCCAAATAATTGCACAAAACATTTCATTATTCTAGCAATTTCAATCCAACAATAATCCAATTAATTACAAAAAAGGTCTAATATTTTGACAATTAGCGTCCCAAAAAATAAATAGATCAAAAAAAATACATAGATGACCCTATCATGCATTTAAAATAAGTGTTATAAACAAATTAGATCCCACTGGATTGCCAAAATTAAGCTTAGGCAATTTAAGTTTTCTTCCATCCGTTAACTGTATAGAAGATGCATAGATTTTATACGGTTTGTTCCATTAATTTAGAGGTAAATTTTAACCAATTAAAGGTCCTATTAACACCCTACATTAATTCTTAATCACTTTGTAAAGTCCCAGAATAATCAAAATAATTCCCATGTTTCAACAGTAACAACAGCTCGTAACAAAAAAAAACACAGAATATCAAAATTAAAAAGAGAGCTTTCTCTTTTACAACAAAGAGCCCTCTCTTTTGACATGGAGCCTTCTCTTTCTAAATCCAGAGCCTTCTCTTTTCCATAGAGCCTTCTCTTTCTAATTCTAGAGCCTTCTCTTTTCCTTACTACACGTCTTTTGCTTCATCTCCGGCAACATCTGACCTTACTGTTCTTCCTCTAAATTGATCTTAAAGGTCTTAAATTACATCTAGTATTAATTCACACCTTGGTTTGTTTCAGTGAGTTTCAAAACAAACTTAAAACAGTGAGACGTTTTATGCCGAAACAGAGATGAGAAAAACACACATGACAGAGCTATTGCAAATACGTTTTCACATATAAGAGATGATCAAATTCAAATATAAAAATCATGCATTTTAAACAAGATTTATATTCATGCTATAATCCAACAAATTGTTAAAATTAAATTAAACAATTCAGTTCCTCTCATCCATTAACCGTATGCTAAATTGTTCACTTTTATACTGTTCCATTCTTTTGCGTAGGACATAAACCATGCAATAAGAGATTTTAATAACTCTTAAAACTTCACTTAGGAACCCCAGTACGCTCACAAAGCAGTTTAGGAAACATTAAACCATCCAAACACTGCCCAGAAAACTTCAGAAAATAACTCCCGTGGGAGAGCCTGCTCTAAAACTTGTAGAACAGGCTCCAGAAAACAAAAGAGTAGGCTCCAAATTCTTGGAGCCTTCTCTAGGTAGGTAGAGCCGGCTCTACCTCTCCTAGATCCGGCTCTACAATGGGGGGGAGCTGGCTCCCTCTTCCTGGAGCCGGCTCTCTCCCTCTCTAAGAGCCTTCTCTTGCGTCTACGCTTTCTGCGACCTTCTTCTTCAACGCCGGCCGCTTCCAACACTTTTTATCTGGTTTTAAACTATTCCTAAGAGTCTTAACTATGTCTAGTACAATCCCCATGGTGTGTTTATAACAGTTGAAATCCAATACAGAGATTACAAGTTCTACAAACTAAACATGCTTTATGAACACAATTTAAATCAGACATGCACGAACTATACTTGAACAGATTTCAACACATACAGAGCATCAATATAGCATCTAATATAACTGTAAAACTCAGTTCATTATTAATTAAACCCTAGAGGCTACCTGGGTGCATAGAACATAAGCCAAAGGGAAGGAGGAAGAAAAAAACTTGCCTGTGATTTCAGTTATGAAATTCCGGCGTCGTGTCCACTATTCTGGCACACTGAGTTACTGTCTAGCCTCCTTTTACTTCTGTTTTTCCCTTCTCCTAGGTCTGATCTTGAAGCCTCAGTTGGAAACCTCACAAACTTGCTCTGTTTCTCTCCAACCTTACTCTGTATCTCACGTTCTCTGTTTCCTTCAGAAGTTTGTTTATTTTACTAAAACTCTAAACCACCGTATAGCTTATATTTATAGGTGTAAATCAATAACCCTAGTCCATGAATAATTAGAAACTATGCCCTAATTCCAATCCTAGTCGGCCCATGAAACTATATATGTTACCAACTAAGTCTGCTACAAAATTAATTATTTAAAACTGTTAATTCACCGAAAACTAAACTAGAAAAATTAATCCGAATAATGCAAATAATTATCAAATAAATCAAATAATAACTATTAATGCAAATAAATACAAATAAATCAAACAAGATGCAAATAAATAATAAATTAAATAGCAGGAATATCCTTTTAAAATTAGGGGTATTACATTCTTCCCCCCTAACAAACGGAATTCCGTCTTCGGAATTCACAAAACTTTGAATTATTTGCTTTTAAAATTCAATTCCGTTCTCGTGTGGATTTAGTTCTATCAGTATAGATATATTTTCATTCATAACTGGGCAACTAACCCATGCCTCTCTAAGTATAGTTATTTATACTTTGGCAAATAAACCATGCCCCCTTTTTGTATCTTGTGTAAAACCTTTGCAAATCAACCATGCCAACAATTCAACCATGTCTGTGGCAAATCACCCATGCCGCCTTAAGTATATTTAGTTATACTTGACAAATCAACCATGTCGACAATTCAACCATGCCTTTCACCCATGTCTATGGCAAATCACCCATGCCGCCTTAAGTATATTTAGTTATACTTGACAAATCAACCATGTCGACAATTCAACCATGCCTTTAGCAAATAAACCATGCCATCTTAAGTTTATTGAGTTAGACTTTGGCAAATCAACCATGCCTTAGTTCAACCATATACCGATTTTAAACTTAACAAAGAACTAACTCACCCATAGTCCCACCATGCACCTCATACGCATCACATTAATTTAAAACCAACCTATCCAGATAGACAAATTAAACATGTCCTACATCATCCGGTTCACTTGACCAGACATTCGACGTCCTGATGTACCTTATAACCGTCCAAGTGCATTGAAAAGAAGTGCCGATATTAAATCACAATGCATTCTGACAACACTAACAACAACTACTAATCCTCCAGTAGTACCTTAAACTCTAGTTGAGTAAAGTAACGCCTCCACAAAGATCAACCCCAATATTTGCAGTTGACTTCAGTAATTTTCGTGATAATAGCCTGTGTCATTATTATACAGGCTAACCTTGAACTGCGAACTCAACAAAGAATAGAAAGATAAGAATATTCTAACAGTTGTTGAGAATGTCCACTTCCCTATTCCCTTCCACCAGATAGAACTTAATGCAAAGTGTGAATCACCACTTTGATGCATCTAAGTCGTCTTAAATTCCCCTCTATTCAGATGAACTGATATCCCACTAGTCTGAAAATAAATGAGAATTAAGTTGATGCAATATAGAAACTAACCAATATCCTAACCAAAATCCTGACCCTTTGTAAAAGTTAGCAACCCCTCATCCAAACTTACCGGTAATAAAATTAACCGGGAATTCCGTTCATCGAAAGTCAACTTACTATGACTTTTTCACACACACCGTACACTGCTTCCTTATATAGGCGTTCGGTCTCTTCTTCCAGTCCTTGACACACCTTATTTCTTTAATATACGTAAGTGTCAACTTGACTCCTTGTCTCGCTTCAGACGAATATGAAACTTTTTCATCCTCCATATAGTCATCAATGTCATAACAACAGCTAATTGTTGCGAATGATGACCCTAAATTTTTTTTTCACATTTTATACAGTGTAAAACCTGTGTCCTCCAAGTGCAACTCCAGTAACCCCTTCAAATGACACTCTCGAGAATAATGTCTTGTTTACGAATAGACTGATGAAGCTTTCCTCTTCCGGCGTCATTATAATAAGTACCTACCAACACAAAATCCTCCATCCGAACCATAGTGATATTATAGTGATCTTTACCGACCATAACCTCCACGAATCCCCAAAACATTAACAACCACCATTCCTATAGCGTTGTAAAAACGAATCCCTACTTAGCATAGAGCATATCAAACTAATCATTGTAGATTATTTGACGCGTATTGGTAGTTAACTATCCCTTCCCAAGTAGCATATCATATTAAGGCATATCCAGGTCCAATAGATTGGCTAAGAGTTTGTATCTCTACCCAATCCTATGACCATATACTCACAAATCCTAGCGTACATAGCGCTATCACCCATATCATCACAATAATTGTTGGCTGATCACATAGTTGTGTCCCCAACCAATCCATACTCCCAATCTGGACTAATTAACAAAAATGAAACACGTAATCACAAAATGAAACACATAATAACAAAATGAAACACATAATAACACAAATGAAACACGTAGATACACACATTATAATTCAAAATATAATTCTACTTAGGACATCCTCCATTCCAGAGCAAAAAACCTCCTTTGAACTCAAGTTCACAAAAGTTCGTTCCATAGTTTTGTTGGTAATCATCCAACCTTGAAACCTATCCGCTAAACATAGCTTAATTGCACAATCGTTTGCCTAAGCAAATACCTAAAGGCTTAACCCTCATCCTCCTTATACGCGAAATGCAAACCATCCATCACGGCTTTATAAAGCAACTAGAACGTCACAACCTAATCCCCATATGCTCCAGAATATGATATAAAATCACGTCTTTGTTCAAACAAGAACTCTATCAAATTCTGACCCTCCAGAAGAGTACTTCCCAAATAACTCCCAGAGAGATGATACGAAACTTTAACTATATGTAGATTGGTTCACACCAACTCTACCAATATCATTCATTATACCACTAGTGAATGAAATCACCCTCGTGCGATCCTTCATCTTCAAGATTCAATATCCTCTTGCTTGGATACGCTGAAATCTCTTCCCTTCAAATCCTCTTCGGACTCCTACTCTTCGCTGGTCTCCTTTTTGAGAACAACTGAAGTTGTGTTGGTCTCGATATGCGATGACCTAACACCTACTCCTTAATTCTTTCTTGGCTTATACTTTCTAAGTAATGCCAATCCCATAACTAAACCTTCGATCCCAAGTTCTATTTTTGGCAAAGAACTTGACTACGTACTCCTTTACTCCTTAGGGTCTTTATTGCTTTCGCCTTGGACCCCATCTCCTCCTAGTGTCAACCATTCTGTATCTACAGAATATAATTGACATCAGCTCCTCTTAACGAACCGTAAAAAGAGTACAACGAATCCTAATATGGCTCTAAGTTTTAAGAGACACAACGCGGAAATCCTATAACGAAAAACACTCCTAAGGACACTAGAACCTGGAGTGCTCTGATACCAACTGTGATACCCCCAGATTTTCGGATGCGGGTTGGCTAGGCCCACGCCCGATTACCCGAGGACATCAAACCAATTAGTAAAAAATGAACACAGAATACAATTAAGATAAACAGGAATAAATAAAATTGCTAAAAGAAACACGAATGATAATCCAAAAACTGAAACCTCATAATAAAATTTTACAGATAAAGAATTATTCTGATACATCCAACTTTTCCATTTTTAATACAACTCGGGAATCCATCTGGTGGACCCCTAATAAACTCCAACACTGGAAAATAACAACTGAAGAACTCTAATGCTAAACCATGACGAAAACTCCTACATCGTCGGAAGAATTAGTAACTGTCTCTACTCAGCATGAACAAACTCTACAACCTGGAACCGTCCGTTACCTGAAAAAATAATAGTGGGTCAGGCCCACGAACAAGTTCTAATCTAACTGCAATCCATACAGAGACCCGATGCACAGATACACCCTAGATACCTCACAATATCTATTTAGTCCATAAGTATATATATATCCACACTAAGGACATTCACTAGACTACAATAGGGGTCTCAACCTGAATAAAAGGCATCATGCGAAAACGCACCTAAAAGTGGGCATGAGTACCTAGACCTAACAGGGTACACCTACCTATTATATCTAACTACGCATCCACTGCATATACGCACCCTAACCAATGAGTCTGAGATTCAAGCTCATCTCGTGGTATCATAGTCATATATCTAAAGTCCGTCCAAAACTAGAATATTTCATTCAATTATTCATTGAGGAGACATACAAAATGCAGTCCAGATAGTCACTCAATTTATTCAGCTGATATGACTTAACTACAACCAACCAATCCAGGAAGTCACTCAACTTAGTTAGTTGATCTGACTTAAACACAAATTTAGGATTCAATAGTTTACATCCATTCGGTTAATCTGATAGGTTAGGTCTTAGCATTTTGAAGCTAAACCGTCCCTAGTATGCCACCGTCCCATACCGGTGCATACAGTCCTCCATATCCATGTAAATTACAATATACAAATCATAATTTAGTAATTTACAGTCCAAACCATTATCCAAATAATTGCAGAAAATGTTTCATTATTCTGACAGTTTCAATCCAACAGTAATCCAAGTAATTGCAGAAAAGGTTTAATATTTCGACAATTAGCGTCCCAAAACATGAATAGATCAAAACAAATACATAGATGACCCTATCATGCATTTAAAATAAGTGTTATAAACATATTAGACCCCACTGGATTGCCAAAATTAAGCTTAGGCAATTTAAGTTTTCTTCCATCCGTTAACCGTATACAAGATGCGTAGAGTTTATACGGTTTGTTCCGTTAATTCAGAGGTAAAATTTAACCAATTAAAGGTCCTATTAACACCCTACATTAATTCTTAATCACTCTGTAAAGTCCCAGAATAATTAGAATAATTCCCATGCTCCAACAGTAACAACAGTTCGTAACAAAAAAAAAAAAAAAAACACACAGAATATCAAAATTGAAAAGAGAGTCTTCTCTTTTAAAACAAAGAGCCCTCTCTTTTGACATGGAACCTTCTCTTTCTAAATTCAGAGCCTTCTCCTTTCCATAGAGCCTTCTCTTTTCCTTACTACACGTCTTCTGCTTCATCTCCGGCAACATCCGACCTTACTGTTCTTCCTCTAAATTGATCTTAAAGGTCTTAAATTACATCTAGTATTAATTCACACCTTCGTTTGTTTTAGTGAGTTTCAAAACAAACTTAAAACAGTGAGACATTTTATGCCGAAACAGAGACGAGAAAAACACACATGACAGAGCTATTGCAAATACGTTTTCACAGATAAGAGATGATCAAAGTCAAATATAGAAATCATGCATTTTAAACAAGATTTATATTCATGCTATAATCCAACAAATTGTAAAAATTAAATTAAACAATTCAGTTCCTCCCATCCATTAACCGTATGCTAAATTGTTTACTTTTATACTGTTCCATTCTTTTGCGTAGGACATAAACCATGCAATAAGAGATTTTAATAACTCTTAAAACTTCACTTAGGAACCCCAGTACGCTTACAAAGCAGTTTAGGAAACATTAAACCACCCAAACACTGCCCAGAAAACTTCAAAAAACAACTCCCGTGGGAGAGCCTACTCCAAAACTTGTAGAGCAGGCTCCAGAAAACAAAAGAACAGGCTCCAAATTCCTGGAGCCTTCTCTAGGTAGGTAAAGCCGGCTCTACCTCTCCTAGAGCCGGCTCTATAATGGGGGGGAACCGGCTCCCTCCTCCTGGAGTCGACTCTCTCCCTCTCTAAGAGTCGTCTCTTGCGTCTGCGCTTTCTGCAACCTTCTTCTTCAATGCCGGCCGCTTCCAACACTTTCTATTTGGTTTTAAACTATTCTTAAGAGTCTTAACTGTGTCCAGTACAATCCCCATGGTGTGTTTACAGCTGTTGAAATCCAATACAGAGATTACAAGTTCTGCAAACTAAACATGCTTTGTGAGCACAATTTAAATCAAACATGCACGAACTATACTTGAACAGATTTCAACACATACAGAGTATCAATAAAGCATCTAATATAACTGTAAAACTCAGTTCATGATTAATTAAACCCTAGAGGCTACCTAGGTGCACAGAACACAAGCCAAAGGGAAGGAGGAAGAAAAGAACTTGCCTGTGATTTCAGTTATGAAATCCCAGCGTCATGTCCACTGTTCTGGCACACTGAGTTACTGTCTAGCCTCCTCTTACTTTTTTTTTTCCCTTCTTCTAGGTCTGACCTTGAAGCCTCGGTCGGAAACCTCACAAACTTGCTCTGTTTCTCTCCAACCTCACTCTGTATCTCACGTTCTCTGTTTCCTTCAGAAGTTTGCTTATTTTACTAAAACCCTAAACCACTGTATAGCTTATATTTATCAATGTAAATCAATAACCCCAGTCCATGAATAATTAAAGACTATACTCTAATTCCAATCCTAGTCAGCCCATGAAACTATATATGTTACCAACTAAGTCTGTTACGAAATTAATTATTTAAAACTATTAATTCACCGAAAACTAAACTACAAAAATTAATCCAAATAATGCAAATAATTATTAAATAAATAAAATAATAACTATTAATGCAAATAAATACAAATAAATCAAACAAGATGCAAATAAATAATAAATTAAATACCTGGAATATCCTTTTAAAATTAGGGGTATGGGTATTACAAAGAACGATGTCCTAAGTAGGAGTATAGTTTGTGCTATTGTGTTTGTCATACGTATTTTAGTTTTTGTTGATTTTTCTGGTTAATGGTATGTGGTTTAGTTGGGGACACAAGCATGTGATTAGTTAACTACTGTTTTTACATCATGGAGTAATAATGTTATTTATGTTAAGATTGTGAGTGTGTGGTCGTAGGATTTGGTAGATATATAAAATTCTAGCCAATCTATTGGATCTGGGCATGCGTCATTATGGTATATTTTTGAGATGGGATAGTTAAACCATCACTATGAGTCAAATAATCTAGTATGATTAGTTTGAAATATTTTACGCTAGGTCTAGATACGTATGGTTTTACAATGCCATGATAATGATGGTTGATAATGTTTCTGTATTTGTGAGGTGGTGGTAAATAAAGGTCATTGTAACGCCACGATGGGTTATCAGAGGTGTCGGATTTGCTGAACATCTTCTTGGAAATTCTAGCAGTTGTTACCAAGTCGGAAGGAGGATTTAGTACTGGTTTAGGTACTGATTGGAATGACACCGAGTGAGGTTAATAGACTGAATAAATCTTCATCAGTCTATTATTAATCAAGAATTTACTCACGAGGGTGTGTCTTTAGGAGGGGTTGCAGGTGTTGCACATGGAGGAGGAAACCAAGTCTCTTTATTTACATAAATAATATAGAGTTTTTAGGTCATAATTTATAACAAATGGTTATTGCTAGGAAATTGATGACTTATTTAGAGGTGCACGGTATGTATGGAAAGGTCGTAGTTAGTTGAATTTTGTGGTGTTGATTTTCTTTATCGGTAAGTCTATCACAGATCAATGATGCATGGATTCAGTTATAGAGTTTGCTTTTGAAGATGCTCCAATTTAAACGATGGATACAGACGAAAGCTGGTGGTACCGGACTAACGATACTTTCTGCAGACAAATTGGTTAGGGGATGCAAGGACTGAGATTCACAACTCTTAGTTCTCTAGTCATCCAGGTGGTAATATGATGCACCATGATATGAAGCAGATGTTTCGAGGACAGGCAGGAGGAGGGACATAGTGATTTTCCTCCAAGTCTATAATATTTATTAGATAGTCGAGATAGACCATCAAAGATCACTAGATCCTTGCAGTCATTTCTTATACTAAAGTGGAAATGAGAGAGCATTTTATGGATTTAGTTGAGGGATTGATGATTTTATGCACGGGTCAGGATTTTGGATGAGATATTAGTTGACTGATAAATCAGGTCAGCTTAATTCTTGTCTGTTTCAAACTGGTAAGACTTCAGTTCATACGAATAGAACGGATCACGAGACAGTTTAGATGAATTACGATGGTGATTCACACTTTGCATCAAGTTCCGTCTATTAGAATCGAAGGTGGAAATGGATACTCTTAACAAATGATAGAATATTTAAATCTTTCGGTTAGTTGATGAGTTATCAGATAAATTTATAGCATGTGTAGTAATAGCACTTGCTATTACTAAGGTAGTTGAGAAGGTTAACTTTAAATATAGGAGCTGACCCTGGAGACGGTTATACCTTACTCAGTGGCGTTTAAGGTACTGGAGGAGGATTTTGTAGTTTCTATAAATAGTAATATGACGGTCAGGCGACTAAGATGGAAATTAATAATTTTTCTTGATACACTCAGGCGGTTAGAAGGTACATCACGACATCAAATGTTGGTTTTAGTGAACAGGTACAGATAGGGACATGTATATAATTTTCTTAAATGTAACACCTGCTAGAAAGGTGGAAAGTTGATCATCAGGTATCATAGGAATCTTTAGCCACTTCTTATAACGAATATGGAAGTAGGACTAAACAGGAGTGGACGGTCGGTGGGAATTATCGATATTGATTTGGAATTTCAATTTTTCCATACGGAATAAGAGTGGTGGATTGAGAAAGTTCACTTGAGGACATTAATTGGAGTAATGTTCATTTTAGAGCTTCATAGTAGTTCTATAGTATAGTGATAAGGGTGTTGTAGCATGTGAATATCCATTATAGTGGATGCAAAGTGCTATTTTAAAGGAGCTTTATAAAGATTTTGGAGCAACAGCTTTGCTTCATATCTCTAGACAGAGGAATTGATAGAGAGATTAAATTAGACCATAAAGGATATGTTTGAGGCGTATATCCTAGGTTTTCATGGACAATAGGAAGCATTTACTTTGTTTTTCAATTTTTGTCTGTGGTATTGTTGGCACAAGGAGGTTAGGGTGACAACGTTTGAGGTTTTGTAAATTACCTCTTGCATATCTCTCATTTGTTGGTTTGAAATGGAAGTAAAGGTTGTACAATCAGACCTTAACTTCATTAAAAAATATATCGTAGAGAGATACTCCCCTTTGTAATGGACTGCGTGTAGTTTGGAGATGGCAGTGGGATGTTGTAAATAGTCGAACTCATATACTAGAGTTTTTTATCAGGGAGTAGTTCGCTCATTCTGTTTTCCATATAGGAAGTAAGACGATTTTTGAAGAAAGGTCAATTTTACTTCTTACATTGACTTTTAAAGGATTATGTTTATAAATTGAGGTAGTCGCCTCTGGATTAGCATTACTAAATCATTAGCGTTGGGTGCATAGGAGTTTTGTGCTTATATTCTATAGACCTTGGAGGAATATAGATCATTACCTTGTCAAATTAGGAGGATTACATTGTTGTTCGCTACAACCTATGAATTGTATGATTATTGTGTTTCTTAAATATAGGAACCCTGTATACTACTTGGTATATTGGAGTTAAGTAGAGCCATCATAGTGAGGTTGCGTCTACTTAGGAATAGGAGGATGTTTTCGCTCACAGTTTTCAAACATAATGGAAGAAAGTAAAGGCGAATTTCGAGGACGGAATTCATTTTATTAGGTGGGAAGAATATAATACCCCTAATTTTAAAAGGATAGTCTCGGTATTTATTAATTTATTTTTATTGCATTTTTAATTATTTAATTGATTATTTGACTAATTACTTATGTGTTTAATTGAATTAAGTGTTACTTGATTAATTGGTTATTTATCTATGTGCTATTTGTATTTTGTCTATGTGTTATTTGTATTATTTGTTTAATTTGATCATGTGCTTAAATGATGTGTTTGATTAAATGTTTTATTTTATTTTATTATTTTTTATTTTATGGTTATGGTTAGTAATAATGGGCCAACCAATTAGACCAAATGGACTACTTGGATAGGAAGTTTGATGGGTATGGATAATTATCCATGAATAGTTTTATATGTATATATATAGATATATATGTATATACATATATAAAAGGAAAAATAATTTATTAATTACTTTTATGGTAACTTTAGTATTAATATTTAATCTGATGTATATATTTTATATTTATATAATAAGGATATACATAGATTTTAAACGTATCATGTTTTAAGTTACCTTTTAATATTATAGTAACTTAGGTGTTATTAAATAATCTGTTAATAAATAATCTAATATTTATATTTTATTTATTTATTAAGGATGTACTTAGATTATATACGTAATATATTTTAAGTTAACTTTTCAGTATTTTTAATTTTATTTATTTTCTTTATTAAGTTGACTTGGATTGGGAAAAAGGAATATGATTATTATATAGCCTATAAATATATAACTATAGGTGATAAAAGAGGGTTAAAAATATATCACGTAATATATTCTAAAGAGAGAGAAGGAGGAAGATGAAGGAATGAGGAAAAAAATCTTTAGAGAATAATATCAAGGAAGAAGAAGTTTAACTTTCGATCCGAAAGTTTAAGGCAAGTACTTCTTCTATCTATTTCCCTTTGATTCGTGTTTCTATACATGCCTAGGAAATTCCAGGATGCTTAAACATTAAAATTAAATAATTATGCATGTTTAATTCGATTAGAGTATAGGTTTTATGAATTTGGTTCATATTTGTTCTTGTTGTATGAATTGTTAAATTCATGGATTTAATCTCATTTCCTTTATGAATTTTTACATGTTTAAATGATGTACTTTCATATCTATGGATTGATGGAACTTAGAAACATGCCTAGGAATCCTTAAACAATAAAGATTGAGATCACAGTAGAAATTCTGGTCAGATTCGCGTAATAGGGCTCGATCTGCTGTTACAGTATTCGAGCCATAAAGGCAAAGCTCGGCCATGGATGTAAAGCTCGAGCCTGAAACGAAAAGCTTGAGCCAGAGGTGAAAAGCTCGAGCCTTGAATGTAAAGCTCGAGCCTTAGATAGGGAGCTCGAGCAATTAGGACCAAAAGTTAGAGCCTTACCTGGAGAATTTACGTAAAAGCGTTTAAATCAATCTTAATTAATTTTGAAGGGTCTTAAACATTAAATAAGGATTATGATAAGTTTAAATAAATTTTAAACAAACTTAAATGCAACAATGCATGCTATTTGAATTCTTGGAGGAACGAATGGATTTAATCTTTATTTTGTTCTAGCAATTAAGATTAAATGTGTAGCATGAATTTTATATGGAGAATGCTTACTTGACTGTATAATAAAATATCAGCATGTGTAAAATTCAGTTTGTGTAGGATACATAATGTAGGAAGTTTAAAGAAGTATTAAGTTATTCCTATTTTGTGATAGCATAATATTCTATTATTATGTTAATTGTTGGATTAATTGATGTATTATTGTATTTGTTACATCGATTATTGGATTGTGTGGATGTAGTACACCAGTATAGGATGGTGGCACTTTAGGGACGGATTAACTTATCAGTTAAGTCTTACCTATTTTGTATAAGGGAATGGATTAACTAAAATGTTAAGTCCTACTTATATTTAAGTCAGGTTAGCTGAACAAGTTGAATGACTTATAGAGGATTACTTGTAAAGGATTAATTTATACTAGATATGATGGTTACTAGATTTTATATATGTAATTATGGTGCATTATATGAGCTTGAGTCCCAGGATTAGTGGTTAGGGCGCGTATATTGCCAGGAATGTGTAGCTAGATATAGTGTAGTTGTGTACCCTGGTAGGTCTAGGTACTCATGTCCACTATAGGTGCGTTTTGCATGTTGCCTACTATTCAGGTTGAGACAACCCTATAATTTAGTGAGGTTCCTTTAGTGTGGGTTTATATATATATATGGACTACTAGTTATTGTTGGATTAACTAGGATGTATACGTGTATCGAATCTCTGTTTGGACTATAATAGAGTAGAACTTATTTGTGGGCATGACCCACTATTATTTTTCAGGTGTTTATCAGGAGTAGAGGTTGTTCGTGCTGAGCAGGGATCAGTCTACTTCATTCTTTTAATTCTATATAGGAGATTCTTTTATGCTTCGTTCTTCAGGTATAGACAATTATTGCTGTCACTTGTTCAGATTGGTTTTTAGGGGTCCACAGAGTATAGATTCCCGAGTTGTATTAATGGAGGATTTATTGTATCAAAAAATGGAAATTTATTAAGAGGTTTTATTATTGGATTATTCTTTTAGTTTTCTTTCAGCAAATTATTTATTCCTATTTATTCTTTTGTACTCTGTGTTTGTTTATTGCCAATTTGTTTTGATATCCCCGAGCGTTCGGGCGTAGGCCTGGCTAACCCGCATTTAGAAATCCAGGGGTATCACAACTAGAGCAGAGTACGACTCTCTCAGCACCTGGCTTGACACTCTTCAGCTGCAGGTTGGTACCTTGGAGGGCAACTTTACGGACTTTCGTAAGGAGACTAAAAAGGGACAGCAGCTCTTGCAGTGATGGCGCAGTCACTTATTGACCGTAGTAATGCTAGTCCAGGTCAATCTTCTTCCACTTTTATGGAGGATTGAGCATTTTGTTGCTTTTTTGGCTTTTTAGTTCATGCTATTTGTTTCTGCTTTATGTGTTTTGAATAATTCTATGTTTTGGGCCATGTTTGGCATGACAATTGTGGGTGCACTTTTTTATGTGCAAAAATTTTGATTTCTTTCCTAGTTTTAATAAAGCATAACATGTTATTTCAGATTTATATCCTTATCTATATCTATGTTTTTATGCTTAGTACCTAGTTTATGTGGACAGATTATCAGGTACAAGTTTGGGGGAAGAACTTTGGCATTTTGAATGCGACTGGTTGCAATGAAGTCACTGTTTCGCACTCGGTAGTTTCTCTCTTTTTACACTTCTATTCATGTTTAGTTTATATACTTGTTTTCATACATTGGGGACAATGTATCATTTAAGTTTGGGGGTGTTAAGAGTTAACTATTCATATGCATATTGTCATTGTCAGATGTGTTTCTATTGTTTATTGTTAAAAAAATAAAATAAATAAAATAAAAAATTGTATGGTTAAGCAAATGATTTTTAGTGTTGTTGGAACTAAGTTTGGGGGAATCTATGTGATTAATACAATTTGTATGCTTATATATGATATCAAGGAATGATTGAAAATTGCTAGCATGATTGTTCAAATGAAAAAGGTCCATTGCATGATTTAAATGTTTTATTTTGGAGTTTTTCATCTCTAAATGACTTCACAATGCACATTAAGGACACCAAAATTTGCATTCCCTTCCTTATGGTTTTACTTAATTTGCTCCCTGAATTAGTAAGTTGGATAAATGAAGTAATCCTTGGCATTAAATTGAAAAAAAACAAAAAAAAATGAATAAAATTGCGTTCTTTCAACATGTCAACTGATTAAAAAGGAAGACAAGGAAAGAATGTATGATTAGTTTGAATTTGTAGCCTAACCATTCTAATTCATTACACCTTTAAGAGTGTCTTTACACTTAACGCCCTAAGACCATCTGGTTTGGGAGTCATTGGCTCAACGCTTGTTACATGGGGTGATTAGAGAGTTTAAGGAGCTTAGACATTACACATGGTCATACATAATAATAAAAAATAAATAAATAAATAAAAAGCAACACAAAATGTGTTCAAATAAATTCATGCCTTGGATTATGATTTCAAAAGATTAATTAAGGATGTGGAAGACATTATATGAGCCATAAAAGGGTTAAAAGTGCATTATAAAAAGAAAATTAAATTCCAGTTTACTTCTAAGGAACTTGAGATGAAATTCTATTATAAATGAGATGTTAAAGATCATGTATGTGGACTAGTTTGTTGATGCATGAATGCTAGGAATTGAATATTGTTTTGAGATGTTATTATATGCATACTTGTTGTAGTCTTCATGACAGAGTCTTTCCCCCAAAGTCATATGTTTCAAAGTATACTAGAATGAGCCTTGTTGTTTAATGTTTGTGGGTATCATTTCTAGTAAACCCTCACGAGACTTCATCCTCTAGGGATATCTAGGGGTTTAAAAGGCTTGTTGCATATGTTAAATGCAATCGTCACTCCCACAAAAGAAGAGCGATGTGGATAGTTTATGGTGTGTTTCATTTTTGTTTTGCTAAGGGACTAGCAAAATATAAGTTTGGGGGTGTGATAAGTGCCGAATATTGTATATTCAAGTGCCCTTAATTGCATTAGTTAAGTCTATTATTTGGTCTTTGTATATAGATTATCTTCATCTTTGTGTTTTTGTCTATTTTCAAGTGTACTATCCAAAAAGAAATAAAAAGAAGACTTTAAGAGCTTTTGAAGATCAAATACACTCCGGGTGTCAACATTTAAGGCTAGTCAAGAAAAGAGATTCCAATGTACCTATGGAAACTCTCAGCAATACATTAGGATGAAGAAGGACTCAATGGTCTAAGCAGAAGAAATGTAAAACAATTGAATTTGGGCATGCATTATCACTTCGCGTCCGGACGCAAGATTTGGCATCCGGACGTCATACAGTTCACCTCACATCCGAACACTAGCCTTCATATCCCAACTTTGATTTGGTCAAAGTTTGTTCCCTTTTTCTAAGAAATTTGAATTTGAACGGGTTAGGGTTGTTTGGCAGCCTATTTTGAGATTAAGAGGGGGTAAAAGGCTTGGGTTATTAATCATTATTATACTTTGAAAAATATATTGCAAAGGGAGGAGAGTTTTCTAGGGTTTTATGCTGAGTTATGCAACAATAGGGCTGCAGGGGAAATCTTCTTCTTCTTCTTCAATCCTTGAAACTGATGCCATATCCATAAGGAACTAACTCATTTCCTAGGGAGTTGATGTAACCTAGACCAAGTAAGCATGTTGTAATTTTCTTTTCAATTTGGGGATTCATCTTGTATATATTTTGATTTCATAAATTAGAAGTTGTTTACATTGAATTAATGTGTTTTTATATTGAATTAATGTATGTGATATTCATTTGAATATATAATTATATTGATATAATTAACTTGTCTTAGAAATCACATTGACACAATTATGCACTTAATATTCCTATAGTGACAATGGGAATGAATTTATGAAATGGTTATATTGGCATGTTAATTGAGAATTTGTATAGATTATATTTAAGGAAGATGGACCATGCTACACCTTTAGGTTAATTTATGTTAGGTAGATGGTCCATACCAATTGAAGATAATTTATGATAGATAATCAAATTTCATGTGCTTCAACATACAATTGAAGGACCTTGATTGGCCATACCTATGGAAGATGGTTCATACCACAACTTAGTCTAGGTGGATGAACCATACCAACCAAAGATAGATTATGCTTAGTTCTGAAATGTATGAATTTTTGGAAGATGTTATGGTTGTTTTATACTTCTAGACATCATTTTATATACGTAGTTGTTTATCCCCAAGTTGAATGCAAGTTAACATGTTTATGAGGTTTTGGTGAAGTCGATTTCTTAGCCTTCTCTCTTTATATTCTCAAATCAATTGAATCATTTTACTTTCTGTTATAAGTTTTAATTTCATGTTAAGTGACAAACAAATCAAACCATCATATCTCTAATCAAACTTGAAATGATTTTATAATTTTGGTTGCCATAAACTAGCAATCATTGTGGTTCGATAAACCCTTATAATTGCCTTATTCTACATTGATATTTATGCTATTGTAAGTGATAATTTTAAGTGGTAACAAATTATTGCCCATCAGGTAGGCAGAACCTCGGTTTGAGTGGATGTGAGAGGTTTGAAAGTAGGCTGGCCAGGATTTGGAAAGACAACAGGAGCGGTTGGAATGGCCACATGAGCAGCTGTGGTAGCCGCAGGAATAGCTACAGAAGGGTTGTTCCTCCTGCTGAAGGAATGGATCTGTATTTCTTCCATGGTAACACCTAGATTGATATGTCGGAAAGATTTTGAGTGAGCAAATCGGAAGCGGAAGGAATAACGTTCAACATGTTCTCCTTCAAAAAATCAAGTCTAGCCCTGCAAACGCTGAAAACCAATTCATTATGAGGAATGCCGAGGCAATGGCAAAGGAAAGTGCAAAAACGAGGAAGGCAAATTTCACAGGGGCAATCGTTCTTATGTTTCTTATACTTTTTGTATAATATGACAGAACACTGCCCAAAAATGGTCGGGATAGGGAAAATCCAAGCGATTGGAGTTTGCCAAGCTCCACTAACCCCAATTAAATTACTTCTCCAACCTTTTTTAGAGGAGAGTTAATTCGTGCATATAGATCATTTTTCGAGGGGAAAGAAGTGGTATACATATCATTAGTTCTGATTGTGGTAACTCGATAGCAAAGAAGAAGGTCCAAGATGTCAAGATCTAGATTTCTATCACGATTTAAGATTAAACGAACTGATATCACCCTAAGAAAATTGGGGTTAACTTGAAGAGGGGAAATCCCTAATTTATTAATGACATAACAGAAGAATGGATGCAAAGGGAATCTGATTATGTTTAAGTGAAGAAGGGAGAAGAGGATCTCCCCAAGAAGAAGACCCTTACCAATTCTCTTATCCAAACCCTTGGGATAGAGTCTAATTGAAACATCGTTGGGTATTTCATACTTTGAACGAAGAGCTTCTAAGTCACTAACCATTATAACGATGAATGGGATTCTTAGACTTGTTTTCTTAAAGAGAAAGAGCAAAGTTTTTTAGAAAATATAGGGGATCGAGACTAATCTTAGGAAGGAGATCTGACAAACGCACCACGGCAGATTGAAAGATGAAGAACCCCAGAAGGAAAAATCGCTGGAGAAAACCTGGTTGTTTGATAAGCGCCGAATATTGCATATTCAAGCACCCTTATTTGCATTAGTTAAGTCCATTCGTTGATCATATTATACATATTAACTTCATTTGCGTGTTTTTGTTCACTTTCAGGTTGGTGCCCCAAAGATAGTTAAAAGCACTGCTTTATTGAGTTTTTGAAGCATCAAAGCATGCCGTTGCCTGGGACCTTCACTTTGTCCAAGCCAGTGACCCATTGATCTCATGTTTTCCCTGCAAAAAGTGCTAAGGAGGATGCCTGTTAACGAATCGAGCCAAAAGCAGCTTGGCAACAGTGAAGTACGAATTTATTCTTCATTTTCAACCTAGCACACTTGATAATTGGACTCCTATTAAAACATAAAGTACTTAGATCTTTGAGTTAGTTTTCCAAATCGTCAAATGGTTCGTCATTTGGAGTTCGGAGCAAAAAGTTATGGCCTTTTTACCAAAAGTAGTCTAGTAGCAGTGAAGTTCAACTTTGTTCTTCATTTTTGACCTACCACACTTGAGAATTAGACTTCCATTAAAACATGACATACTTATATCTTTGAGTTGAATTTCTAAATCATCAAACGGTTTATCATTTGGAGTTCAGAGCAGAGAGTTATGGCCTTTTTACCAAAGGGGCACAGAGCTGAGAACAACCTGCGAGCGCCCGCAAGAAAGCTGCGAGCGCCAGCCAAATTGGGCAATAGGGTCACCGTGGGCACCCGCCTAGAACTTGAGGGTGCCCGCCTAATTGGCCAGAAACATCGCAAAGCTGCGGGCGCCCTTCAATTTGCAGACAAACAAGCATGGGCTCCCTCTTTTCCCACAAAATGTTATCCCCTTAATTAGAGGATTGCTCTGATATTGTCTAAGGCTTATGGACCACGAATTTAGGGGTAGATAGAAGGATAAGGTGGATATAATAATGCATGTATGATATATCTCATATTATCTCACATTTTTGCAAATTTTAGAGAGAAATATTGTTAGTTTAGAGTATTTGTGTGTCTTGTGGCCTTAAGGTGCGAAAATGGAGAGTGAGACCACTTCTTCTCCTTCCTCCCTTGTATCCATGGGCAACTAACTCCCTATCTAGGGAGGTGATGAAGGCCTCTCTAGTAAGCATGTTCTAGTTTTGGTTTATTTTAGGGGAAATGATGTATATATGTGGTTATTTCATAATCCAGAGTTTACACTTGATGTAATGAACATAAATTCTTATAAATGATTATGTTGAATCTATTATCTTGTCTTAGATCATATTTTCTCATGATTGTATGGCTTGCATTTTCATAGTGACAATGGAAATGAGATTATGGAATGGTTTTAATGGCATATTGTTGGAGAACCTTGATAGTCCATGGCTTAGGTCCTTCCTTTGATGGTCTATGCTTGATTTCTAGCTTCATGTGTTTTCATCATTTGATTAAGGGCTTGATAATCTTTAGCTTAGTGAACATGTTTAAAGCTACACCCTAGTTTAGGTAGTTCAAGCATGAGAAACTTTGATAGGTTATTCTTGCCTTTTAATTTAATGGACTTCTTAAAGATAATGTAGCAACCATGTGTTGCTACATATCATGACCACTATATATGTTGTTCTCCCATGTAAATTATTTTCTAGCATTGTTGATGAAGAAAAACAAAAGAATGGATTCTGAAAGATGAAAATAGGAAAGATAGAAGAAAAGCATGAAGACACAGACTAGAGATTTTTAAAGGGAAGAGGACTCATTGACCGAAGCGTAAGGATAATGATGGGATTTCAAATTTCAAAGCATGGGTCTTTGAACCAACCGTTCACTTCCCCCACATCATCGTCTTGAGTCGTCACATCGTTATTATGTAATACCCCTAATTTTAAAAGGATAGTCTCGGCATTAATTTGTTTGTTTTAATTTCATTTTTAATTAATTAATTGATTTCTTGGCTATCTGCTTAATTGTTTAAATTCATTGTGTGCTTAAATGATTTGTCTTAATTAATTTAGTAATTAACTTGCTTGCTTTGATAAGGTGTAATTTGTTTGGATATTTTTACTTGCTTAAATGATGTATGGTTTACTTGAAGTTATTTGTTAGGATTAAATGATTTAATTACTTTATGTTTTATTTTATTTTATATTTCTAAAAGGATGGATTTGGATAGTAGTAATGGACTACTTATTTAGGTCACATGGATTACTTGGATAGGATGAGTAATGGGTACCGATATTTTACCCATGGATTTTGGTACATATATATATGGGTATATATGTATACTTATGGATATTATACTTATTAGTATATTAAAGAATTATATTAATAGGTATAATTAGGTTATGTATATATATATAATATAAGTTAAATTTATATATATATATATATACACACACACATTTACGTGCAGACTTAATATTTATGTATTATTACTTTTATTTTATTTTTATTTTTGTTTTTCCTTAAGCAGACTTGTGTTTCATATAGGATTAGGGTTAAATCTTTTACCTATATATATATATTTAAGTCTGTAGAGGAGGAGGCTTGGTTTATTACATGAGTTTTATTAGTCCTAGAGAAAGAGAAATAACAGAGAAGGGAGAAGAGAAACCGAGAGAGGAAGCTAGGGTTCGGCCAAGAGGGCTGAACCAAGTAGGAGGAGGAAGAGGGGCTGACTTGTGGGTGAAACCAAAAGCGGCAGAGGAGGTTCAACGGCAACTAAAGTCACCGAAAAACTTAAGAAGAAGACGGTTAAAGGTTTCAAACTGAAACCTTGAGAGGCAAGTTTTACCTCTATCTCCTTCCCTTTGATTCGTGTTCTATACATGCCTAGGGTAGTTCCAGGATTTATCAGATAATAAACTGAACTTGGTTGCATGCTTAAATTTATTTAAAATAGATTTTATATGTCAGTATATGTTCTTACTTGATATTGGGGATTGTTGTATGCGACTTTGTTTTGGTTCATGTTTAAGATGTATATTATCTGTATAAAATAATTTGGGATCAGTTGAAACTTAGAACAGAGGTTTAGGACCTATAACGGAAGTGATTGGAACGATCAGAGGACGTCGGAGACGAAGAAGAAGGAGTATAGTGCGTCTCTCAGGGAGAAAGCCGGCTCCCTAATGGAGGGAGCCGGCTCCCTCATTAATAGAGCCGGCTCCCACAAGTACAGAGCCTGCTCCCTTAGTTGGGAGCTTGCTCTTGCGCTAGAATTTTGTAGAAATTGATTATTTTTAAGTTTCTGTTTGGCATTTTGGGTTGCTCCAGTGATGTGGTGACAATTTGGATGAATTAGATGGTTGAAATGGTGGGAGCTTACTCCATTAGTTTGAGAGCTTGCTTCATTAGTGTGAGAGCTTGCTCCATTAGTGTGAAAGTGTGCTCCATTGAGGACAGAGCTTGCTCTCTTAAAAACGAGAGCATGCTCAATCACTGGGAACTAGTAGATTTTGGTTTTTGACTATTAGGATGGTTCCAATAATGTTTAATTCAGTTTGGACGATTTATACGATTTAAATAAATTAGATTAATAACCGGAATGCATCATCTATGACTATATGCTATGTACTTAAAAAATATGAACTTTTAAATTAATTTGCATATTGTTAACAAAGGATTTCATTGCTTAATATTATTTAGCAATTTAAATGGATGAATATTGGAATTAAACTAATTTAATCAATTAATTGGATTTAAATAGTTTAATTACATCCTAGAGGTTAAAACAATCTATTTTAGATGCATGTTAATTTATTATTGTAAAAATTAAATGCATGCTACTTAGAGTTGTTATTTTTGCTTAATTATATGTAAAGATATATATATGATTTTTATCATGTATTTTGGATTATTTGATGTACAACTTTATCTGTTGTATCATGTATTAGATTTTGTGATTTAATGCACCAGTATGGGACGGTGACATTTTAGGTACGGATTAACCAAAGAAGTTAAGTCCAACCTATTTTGTATAAGGGAATGGATTAACTAAAAATATTAATGTTAAGTCCTACTTATATTTAAGTCAAATCAACTGAACAAGTTAAAATGACTATCTAGATTACTTATGGATGGATATAATGGATTTTATGTATATGATTATGGTGTCATGATATGAGCTTGAATCTCAGGATCATGGTTAAGGTGCGTATATCGCCTAGGATGGATAACTGAACATAGTAGACATTGTGTACCCTGGTAGGTCTAGGTATACATGCCCACTTTATGTGTGATTTGCATATTACCTTCTATTCAGGTTGAGACAGACCTATAGACTAGTGAGCGTCCTATAGTGTATATCTATATATATATATATACAGACTATTAGTTATTGTTGGATTGACTAAGATGTATATGTTATATCGGGTCTCTGCTTAGATTGTAGTAGAGTATAACTTGTTCGTGGGCTTGACCCACCCTTATTTTTTAGGTATTCGTCAATAGTAGGGATTGTTCGTACTAAGCAGAGATCATCTACTTCATTCTTCCGGATTGTCTTCATAGGAGTTTCCTTTATGATTTAATATATTATTATAGACCGTTGATTATTTCAGTTTTGGTTTTCCAGGGGTCCACTTAGCATAGATTCCCGAGTTGTATATTTGAAGGATTACTTGTATCAGAAGAATTTATTAATGAAAATTTATTCTGAGGTTTTATTAATGGATTAGCATTTTAGTTTCTTTCAGTTATTTATTTATTATTTTTTGTTTATTTTGTACTCTGTGTTCGATTATTGCCGATTTGTTTTTTATATCCTCGGGTATTCGGGCATGGGCCTGGCCAACCTGCATCTGGAAATCCGGAGGTATCACATAGTATGTCTCTTCGATAATCTCATCCTAATCAATTAAGGAGAGATTAGGGGGTAGGTGAAAGGTACCGAAAATTGCTTGGGCCGGATATAATCCATTTCACCAAATATTAGGTCGGGAGAGAACAATGACCCCATCGGATAACAACCCATTAGGCCCAAGTTCCGTTAAGATGCTCTCCGAGCCTAACCTCAAAGGAAAAAAAGTGAACCTGTATTCCCAGCATGAAGAATAGAAAAGGAAGCTTTTAGAACATCTGTAACAGTCTATAAATAGAGGGAAAAAAGAGGGAGAAGTGGTTGAGATCTTTTGAAGTGTAAGGAATTTGTTTTCTAAATTAAGAGAGTTTATCCATTGCATCTTTAATGGCGCCGTTTATGGGAAATGATAATGAGACCTGACTAATGAAGGTAGAGACCTGATTCGTACTGATCATGAAGGAAGAGAAATCCAGATCCAGCCAACGGAGATTAGAATTTGGCCAAACGAGGCCAGATCTGACGAATTCATAGCAGAGAAGTTCAGATCTAGCCAACGGAGATCGAGATTTGGCCAAACGAAAACCAGATTTGACGATTCACGGTAGGATAATTCAGATCTGTTTAAGATTTAATAGTTGATGACTCTACTCTGATTAGAAATGATGATCGGAAATGAGAGTTCTTATCCACAAGAAAATGAGCAAAATGCGAAACTAGATGAGTTAATGAGCCAGATCGAGGCTCTAAGAAGAGAAAATGGTGAATTAAGAGCCGGAATGGAGCGACGAGACTTTAAATGGATCTGTTGAGAATTCAAATCCCTCATGAAGATCCCCTAGTCACTAGCCTAATGGTAGCAGACTGTTTGGCTCGAAGGGTCTTGGTCGATCCAGGGAGCAACATAAACATCATGACATGAAAAACGTTCAAGCAGTTCGGAATTGAACCAGAAAAGCTCAAACCCACAGGGAATCCATTGTTAGGATTTGATGGGAAGCGGGTGGAGCCAATCAGTATGGTTGAGTTGCCGGTACTTGCTGCCGAAAGAAAAGTGGTAGAAAGCTTTGTGGTCGTCGAAATTCACCGTCTTATAATCTATTATTGGGAAGAGGGTGGATTCACAGGGTCCAAGGTGTCCCCTCGACCTTGCACCAGGTAATGAGGTGCTTAAGTCCAGATGGGAACAGAGTGATGGATAGACATGGAGACCAGCTGGCGGCAAAAGAGTGTTATTCAGTGACCATGAAGTCCGGCGGGAAAGGAAAAGTGTCCGTCCGACCTGCGAGCCCGAGATAGCAATTACAGGAGCCTCTACCCAAAGAGCTTGAGGAGGAGCTAAGAAGATCCTTTGATCCTTACTGAAGAACCCCTAGTGGATGTGCAGATTGATCCTCTAAGACTAGACAGAACCACAAGAGTAGGGTCAATGCTTGCAGAGGAGGAGAAACGGCAACTGATTGATTTCTTGTCTGAGAATGCGGATGTGTTTTCTTGGAGCCACTCGGACATGCCAGGGATTGTTCCCTCTGTGTCCTGTCACTCTCTCAATGTGGATCCAAACATCAAGCCTGTAAGACAGAAGCAAAGGAGGATACGAGCACAATAAAATTATAGCCGATGAAATTGACAGATTGTTAGAGGCAAGGTTCATCAGGGAGGTTCAGTACCCATCTTGGCTCTCAAACGTGGTGGTGATACAGAAGAAAAATAGGAAATGGAGAGTTTGTATTGATTTCACCAACCTGAATAAAGCTTGTCTTTGTCCTATCTGCAAGGGCGGAGCCAAGGGGGGGCTAGGGTGGCCATGGTCCCCCCTAATTTTTTGGAATTTTTTTTTTTTAGTATAGATAAAAATAAAAATAATATAGCATGTATGGTATAAAATCTATACTTGCCCCCCTAAGAAAAAAAAAATTCTTTCTTTAATTAGCATTTAACAAAAGATAATTTATATAATCTAAAGGAAAGTGATTTAAATTACTATAGAATCTTGATAAAAATTGACTCATATAAAAATTTAATGTTACTATCTTAAAATTTCAACTCAAATATAGTTCTTTCCATAATGTGATTATCTTAAGATTCTTCTAACTCAATCATGATTCTTTCAATAACCTTATTATCCTAAAATTCCATCTCATACATGTTTCTTTCCGATCACTTTTTTTATTTTATTTTTTTCTTTTTACTTGCCAATATTCTTTGATTTAAGTTAGTCAAAATTAATTTATTGTTGTTTGTTTTTTTTTTTTTATTGATATATTGTGTAATGATTATTAATTTGTGCAAGTATTACATGACTTTTTTATTTTTTTATAAATTAAAATCTAATTGTTTTATTATTTTTTTTTATTTATAATTTTGGCATAAATCTTATTGGTGTTTGTTTAGAAAGTTTAATAAAAAGCTTGTTTAAATAACTATATTTTTTATTTAAATAAATTGGCAAAAGTTTAGATAGATATATTTTTATATGAATATAATAAATAATAAAATATTTTTGCCTACATAATATTTTTTTTTTCTCCAAAAGTTTTAACTAAGTAATGTTGCTTATAATTTTAGCCCCCCCAACCTCAAGATCCTGGCTCCGCCCCTGCCTGTCTGCGAATCTGCTGCTGAAACTGTTGACCACCTACTATGCGCTTGCCCATTTGCTATTTTGGTTTGGAAGTTATGTCCCCTTAGGTTGGATTCTAGTTCCCAACAGCCGTCTCTCTGGCTAAAGCAGTTGGAGGAGCTATGTGAGGGCTGGGTAATGTCCAAGAATCCGAAGGAATACATTGGTCTGGTTGCGTATATATGCTGGACAATATGGAAATGCCGGAACGACCTAGCTTTTAAGAATATATCGTGGGGTCCTTTTGAGGCGGCCCAGAAAGCTCTCCTCGATTGCCTTTCAGGAATTTCGGGAAGTGTCCCGTTAGACCCTTCTGCTCTCTCTTCCCTCTCCATTGGTTCCCTCGCCTTTGGCGGGATGGTTGGCTCCGCCGGATGGATGTTTGAAGATCAATTTTGATGCAGCTTTTAACCAATCCACTATTGCTTGCGGCGGCGGTATCATTCTTAAGAATTCCCTTAGACAGCCTATCAAGGTTGTGTCGGTGTTTTTATCGGATGTTTGTGGTCCGTCAATGGCTGAAAGTCTGATTTTGCATGAAACCTTGCTTCTCCTCAAAAGATGGCCATATTCAAAAGTAATTATAGAAGGGGATTGTCAATCGGTGATGCAACTTAAAGTATATAAGGATGCTCAGTTAGTAGTCTTCCAAGACGTTTCTTTGCTTCTTCAGGAGTGTGAGGGGTCTTCCCTTGCATGCGCTCCCCATTCGTTCCTCATTTACTGAGTAAGAAGGCTCTAGCAGCCGGTCATGGTATGTTGGAGTGGAGCATTTGGCCTTCATGGCTGTTGCTTGCCCTCCATCTTGATTGTTCTTTTTCATCTTAAATAGAGTTTGTTTGTTGGTGCCAAAATAATAATAATAATAATAATAATAATTAGAGCCCAATGCATTTGTGACAGATTGCCAAAATTTATATTGATCATTGGGAAGATTTATGGATTCTTAATGTTGATTTTGCAGTTAAAGTTGTTATTTGTTGGGATTTTGTGAAGAATAAGAAAGCCTTGTGGGTTAAGTGGATGCATGCCAGGTATTTACAACAGGGAAATTTCTGGACTGTTCAGCCTAAAGTGCAAAATTCCTCTATTGGGAAACAAATATTGGACACCAAAGAGTTCATACAAGAAAATGTAGAATTCAGGGTTGGAAATGGGACATCATTTAACATGTTATTTGATCTTTGGTGTGTAGGGTTGTCCTTAGTTCAGAGATTTGGGGTTGCTATTTTCAGAAATTATGATAAGATGGTTAGGCTAAATACTTTAATTGTTGATGGAAGCTGGTCATTTCCTGAATTCTTTCCAGTTTCTGCTGCTGCTTTCATGGTTAATATTGTGGTGAAGTCTGGACAAGATGTTATTGAATGGTCTCATGGAAGATTTAGCTTGAAGAATGTATGGAAAATTTGTCGAGCTAAAGGATAGACAGTGGTCTGGAAGGATCTTTGTTGGAAATTTTGCAGACCTAAAGTTGCTGTTTTGGTGGTAATTATTCTACATAATAAAAACCTATCTTGTTTTAATTTGCAGAGAAGAGGATTCTTAGGTTTAGCTATCTGTCATAATTGTATCAAGGAGGAAGACTCTAATGATCAATTGATTTGTAAGTGCTCTTATACTTTGGAGGTTTGGCAGCAAGTGTTAGATAGGTTGCATACTTCAGTGGTGAGATTTCAAGGTCTAAATCAGTTCGTGGAGTGGATTTTATTGTAGGTTCAGGTTGATTGTCTCCGGTCCAAAATTATAAAAGGGATATTTTGTGTTTATATGGGAGATTTGGATGGAGAGGAATGTTTCTTTGTATGGAGGTACCAATGTTTGAGAAGTCATGCACTTCTTTCAATTGGATTTGCTAAGCTGATGGTTTTATTTGATGCTGCATAGTCTGTCGATGGTAACTGGCTCAGGGTTGAATTTTCCAGATTTTGGTGTTGATGGGGGCTGGTTTTGCTTAAGTGAAGGGAGTCGGTTTCAGGCATGATGTAGCTGGGTTGTAGAGCTAGATTGGTTTCATGTCTGAAACTTAGTTTTTTATTTGTTTTTATTTTGTTTGGCTTGGATTATCTTTGTTTTATTTTGAGCATAGGTTTGGTGGATTAGTGGATTAATTCCACTTTGTGACATGTAATGGAGATTTTTTCCTTTTGTAATTGTACCATTTTTGAATATTTTATATATAAAAAAAATACCCCATTATGAAAAAAAAAGTTTTTTTTTTTTTTTTTAACCGTTAGCTCAATTAAGTCATTAAAATCTTATCTTTATTTTTAAAATTTTTAATTTTTTTTTTAGAATTATTTCTTAGACTAGTTAAACACAGACTCTCAGATTGAGAAAATGACTATACAAAAATATATTAATACATTATAAAGTATCATGACAGAAGGTTTTTATTAAGCCCATCAAGTATTGAATAGATCAGAACTATCTAATAATTTTTCGCAAGTGAGACTAATTTCATTGTATGATGTCTTTTTATTGGATGGAAATCACAATAAAGTGTTATGCCGGGCTCGGGCTCACCCAATATCTCATTCGGTCAATTTTAGTTGTTCTTGATGAGTGAGTCTTGAAAAGACAAATAGGCGAAAAGAGGAGAGGGACAAACTAGAAGAACAGCACAAGAACTGAAGGGTCTTGTTTTTTTTAACCAGATCAAACAGTACTCAAGAAAACAACAAGTACTTCAGTTACTCAAGACCACCAAACATGCCACCGATAATCAGCAGCCGACTTACACAGTGTGCCACTCTATCACACTCTCTAGGAACCCACTCCAACTTGAATCTACCATTATTATTATTATTATTATTATTTTTTAATGTAAAGCAATTGTATATATTTTGTGAACTGTACAAGGCCCAAGCTGAAAGGTTAAAAAGGTGGCCCACTGAAAATTAAACCACTCACAACAGGCCAAACATGACCTAACCCAACTAATGACCTAGCCCCAACACAGCATTGCCATTGATGATGCCCTATGCCGACATTATCAATAGATATACCATACAATCTAGTGGTCTAGTGTAAGGTGACGAGGGAGAGTGTCCCACTCAGCGAGAAGATGAGTGCACTTCATTCTGGATCCAGAGAGAATTTTATAGGGAGAGGATGAGGCAGGAATTTATTTTTCTTTGCCTAGGTCTTACAGACAATGGGTGAAATATGAGTATTCATATCCAATCAATGTAATCTTTTCTAAATATGGGTTAAATATGATTATTCATATTTAACCTATATTTTATTATGATTCACTCATATTTCTTATAAAGTGGGTGAATACGGGCAAGTTAACGAGTTAGGAATCATTTTGACAGATAAAGGGTTTTGAAGAATTTACTGTTTGACAATCACACAATGTCCACTGCTTTATAGCTATAGCCCCAATTCTGCAACAAAGCCAAACCTTCCCTCAGAACCACCATGTCAATTTGGTCCCTGTCAATTGATAGCTTAATGTATCTGTTTCATGTCAACTTTAATTTTGTCCCATATAAACCATATTTTTAATCATCGAGACTTGACTAAGTCCACCACATGCAAGGTTGATATGTCATGTTGATTAGGTCCACCACAAGGTTGATATGTCATGTTGATGATTTTTTTTTTTTTTTTTTGTTTTTTTTTCAACTGGTTAAAGGTAGTTGTGAGTGGATTCTCTATATATTATACAACACTGCTAAAAAATGCTCCTGGGCACAACCAAAGCATAAGAGATAAGACATTAGTAAGGAATTATCAACACCGAAACTTGTACGCAAACTCTTACCTAAAGTTCCATTTACTGTACACTCTCTTATCCATCAATCCTCATAATGCTGCCCCAGTCCAGGCTACATCCTGCATGTAAATTCTACATGTAAATTCATCCTGCATGTAAATTCTAAAATAATCTGTACAACGTTTCTCCTAAATTTTTTCTTTTATCCTAACTTACGAAATCAAGCTCAAAATAGTTAACCATTAAAAAACTACGATCCCGTTCTGAAACAGTACGGTAAAAATTGTAATCTCACACTGACATTTATTTATTTATTATTTTTTTTTTTTCCGTTCTTTTGTCTTGTGCCACACAGAATAATATCCGAAAAAACCAAAGGAATCACACACCAAAAGTCTAAAACTCTCACACACAGTATTGCTATGTTATTATAGTGGAGGAAAATCCATAGTCATCCACTCTAGAAGCCCATCCTCTTCCATCATATCCCAAAACCAATCATAACTATCTTCCTTACTAGTCTCTGCACTCTCACTCTTCTTCTCCAACGAGTTGGCTCTAAGCTCCTCCTTTTCTCGTTGTGGTTCCAAGGTTTGTCCCTCTGTATAATCTGACAATGGGAAGTTAAGCTTGGCTTTGGCTCCGCGGAACTCAATGGCCGCCTTGTCATAAGCCCGAGCTGCCGCCTCCCCAGTCTCGAACGTGCCAAGCCACACTCGGGTTGCACTCTTGGGGTCTCGGATCTCCGCAGCCCACTTCCCCCACAGCCTCTGTCGGGTTCCCCTGTACTTCTTCTTCTTCCTCTTCTCAGTCTTACTCTGTTTCTTCTCTTCTTCATTATTCGGCGGGAAGAAGTTGGTCACTGTACTTGTGGAAGATTGGAGGGCTTGTAGCAGCCGGGTGCCATTGGGATCATCACTATCACCGCCGGTGATGACGTGCTTGAGAGCTGAGACCATGATGGAGTGTTCTTGGTCTCGGGTCAAATGAGAAGAAGGGGAGGCCATTTCTAAGTAATTTTTTTGCTAGAAAAACTGGCCGGCCAAAAGCAGAGAAATAAAAATTGAAAATTAATGCTACGTGTGAGGATTTCATATGTCCATTTACTTATATACGTTGAGTGGAGTGAGTGTGGACGTGGCATCCAGATGTACGCAGTTGGGACACGGGTTCAACAGAGAGTGACAGCATGGAAAAACGGGGGCCACATAGGACGGTAGGTCAAGGATAAGCACACTGAAAACTGCTCATAATTTCCATCAAGGTAGCATGATGTAGCTGCTTACGATCGAGTCCTGCATGTTGTTTTGATTCGTCTTATTCCTTTCGGTCAGATCTGTCAGCCTAGAAGCTGCCCTGAAACAGAAGATGGAGCGGGAGGCGTCCCCTTTCTTCTTTTCCCTCATTGGTGGGAGTCTCCGCGTGTGTGGTAAAGGTAGGGCGCTGTATGTCCACTACGCAAAGGACTAGTTTGGTTTGGTGGAATAGTAATCCTCATCTCGCATACCATTAGTAACTGGGTCCTCTGAGGGCTTTTCCGCTTTCATAACCAAAGTCAACGGAGAACGCTCTTCTCGCACAACAGTCAAACCACCAATTCCTAGAGATCGGTCTGCGACAAAGCCTCAGGAGTCTAATGGTTGTGAAACCCCATCAAATGGAACTTGTAAGGTTTGGATTTGAATCACTTACAAAAACGAATTGTATTTCCGTTGAAAAGCTTGAAAACTGACAATGGAGGCCTCGCTGGGCAAATACCTTACAGAGTGCTCCCTCGCGTGTGTAAAGCCCTAAAATCTTCATTATCTTCTTTGCTTCTTCAAGGGTTATTCGGAAATTGAAAAAGAAGTCATTTGTTAGTTGATATGGTATTTGGCCGGAGCAAGCACAACCATCAGGTTGGTCAAGAACAAGAAAGAAATCGTCTTTCTCAAAATAGAGTATATAAGCTATTCAAGGATTTCTCTTCCTAAAAACAGCTATAGCCGCGGGGTTTCGCAATGAGTAGTCCTTCACCCCAATATTCCCACTTCTTCCCGTCGGATAAACCGGCGTACACAGTTTCAAAAATGAAAGTTTCGGGTCCTTGCGCCTTGAAATCAGTCGCCCTTCGGGAATTGACTGAGGTTATGCTTCCACTAGCACATACTTCTTGGTCTAAATTTCCTTCATTATTGCCTTCTGGTGCTGCCAGCAAGACAATATTCACATCATACGCCTCTACCAATGCCTTCTCGCCAAGCACCTCTTTCTTTTTCCGGGCTTAGGAATCTCGCAGCACTTACACTTTCGATAAGGCCTTTCTTCAGCAAAATGACGTATTTCGTACGTGGTACGTTCCTTACGTAGGTAAAGCCATTTAAAAACAGGTAATGGGGACAAGAGCTTGAGACTCTTCGTCAATTAGTTCGCGATCAGATACTTGCTTGGTATCAGAGGTGGTCACTTCTTACCACTTTTGTTGAAAGAGAGAGCTAGCCAAGTAGAGCTCAGGATGTCAGCAGTTTCACTGTATCACAAGAAGAAAACAGATTTTTACTATGTGAAAACGCTTTCTACCATGATTTTAAACTATAGTGATAAAGGCTGTGGCAGTAAGTAGACAACTTACATTATATGATGCTTTTTTATCAAGGGTGTAACTTGGGTTAGATAACTCGAACCTATTTCAAGCTCGTTTTATTTTTCATAGGCTTGGACAATTATTTTTACAAATAGGGTCAGGTTTGGGTTGAAAAATTTTAACCCGAATTTAATTAGGATTGGGTTTGGGCTGAGGTACTAGCAACCCGAACAAACCCGAACCCGAATTTTGATATTATTTTCATATATATTTTTAATTTTAAATACATTGTATATAATATTTAAATTACGATTATTTATTTTTTATTTTTCAACTTTATTGATTAAATTTTAACTTATTGTATGTTAACATTTAAGATAATTAATTTTTTTATAATTTATTCAAAATTTATAAAATGTCTTTACATTTTTTTTTTTTTAAAAAAAAGATTAATTTAATCTAAAACTAATTCAAAATGATATTAAAATTTTGTTGTGAAGATTAGCTGTATGATTAATTCGAATTCACTCCAATTTTTAATATGGAATTTTAGTTGGAGTTGCAAACCTGAATTTAAAAGTAAAATGATGGATTGGGCTCGGATTAAGTAGTTAAGGTTGAAGATAGAGTTGGATTGAGCTTTGGTTTAGCATTTCATATAGTGGGTTAAACTCAAATTATATCTCAAACCCGCCCAAATTGCAACCTTACTTTTTATTGGATAAAGATCCAATTGATAGTGGTGTGCCAGACTCTGACTCATCCAATACCTCATTCCAGTGATGGATACTTTAATTTAATTTTTATATTATATCTTGAGTAATGACAGGGGAATCGAAAAAGAATTACCGAATTAACACCGTATCTAACGTGGATGGTTATATTTGTCATTTGTTAAATAATTATTTTTTAAAAATTGTTTAAGTAAATGAAGTGAACAACAAACACGTCAGATTCGATATTTATTCGAAGTTAATTCTTCGGTCTCCCTATCATTATCTTTCATGGAGTGAATTTGGTTAGAGTTTTCATTTGTTTACGCACCCACGCGCGGTCAATTTTAGTTCACACACACACGGTCAATTTTAGTTGTTCATGATGAGGGAGTATTGAAGTGACAAATAGGTGAGAAGAGGAGAGACACAAACTAGAAGAACACCACAAGGACTAAAGGGCTTTGTATTTTTAACCAGATCAAGCAGTACCCAAGAAAACTACAAATACTTTCAGTTACTCAAGACCACCAAACATGCCACCGAAAATCAGCAGCCGACTTACACAGTGTGCCACCCTTTCACACTCTCTAGGAACCCAATCCAAACTTGAAACTACATTTTTTTTTTTTTTTTTGTTTTGAAAGGTAAAGCAATTGTATATATTGTATGAATTGCACAAGGTCCAAGCTGAAAGATTACTAAGGTGGCCGAATGAAAATTAAACCACTCACAACAGGGCAAACATGACCTAACCCAACTAATGACCTACCCGGGCCTAGCCCCAACACAGCATTGCCATTGATAATGCCCAATGCTGACATAATCAATAGATATAGCATACAATTTGGTGGTCTAAGGTGACGAGGGAGAGTTTCCCACTCAGCCAGAAGATCAGAGGACACTTCATTCTGCAAAATAAATTATATGAGAGCCAAAGATAGAATCTTAGAGAGAGAGAGAGAGATGGGATCATGATCCAGAGAGAATTTTATAGGGAGAGGATGAGGCAGGAATTTTTTTCCTTGCCTAGGTCTTATAGACAATGGATGAAATATAACGAAATGCAAAAAAATGTACTTCTTCACGTGCAAAATGGACCAAGGTGAGTAGCACAGGAATCTTATTCAATGCAATGTTAAAAACTCAGTCAAAATGTGAAGTTGAATACGACCCCACGTAATTCTTTATAAATATGATTTAAATATAATTTTTCATATTTTTTTATAAAACGATGAATATGAGCGGGTTAACGAGTTAGAAACTATTTTGACACCCTTTATCAAAAGGACTTCGAAGAATTTACTGTTTGACAATCACACAATGTCCACTGCTTTATAGCCCCAATTATGCAACAAAGCCAAACCTTCCCTCATATAACCACCATGTCATTTTGGTCCTCGTCAATTGATAGCTTAATGTATCCTTTTCATGTCAACTTTAATTTTGTCCCATACAAGCCATGCATTTAATGGACAATACTTGCATCCAACTCAAGTTGGATGAAATTTGCCCAACCTGAATACATGGTCGAATCATATAGTCACATATGTCCACAATTAGTATTAAATTAAATTGGGCATTGCCCACCAATTTTCGGTCAATTTCTGGTATAACCCGTTTTTTTTCTTTTTCTTTTCCTTCTCATCTGATCTGCACCTTCTTCTTCCTCCTTTGATCTGGAGCCCTTCCCTCTCTCTCTCTCTCTAATCTGTAGCCCATCTCCCTCCACCTACCCAACCCGTCTCCATCACCGACTACACTCTCTCTCTCCTCCGCTCTCCAAACGTTCCACCACTGCAAACCGAGAAGAGTGCTCCAACACATCCCAAACTTCTTAACCCTAACCCTAGACCCCCCTCCATCACTTTCCATAACCTCCGTCTCATTCCCATTCCCCCAATTCTCCACCACATCCGGATCAAATTCGCCTATCTCGAACTCATCCGCCATCGTCCCATTCTCATCCACAACCCCAAATCTCTACATCGACGGTGGTGGTGACAGCAGTAAGGGAGGCAGAGGCGGTGGAGATTGAGGAAGTTGTCGTGGATCCGAAATAGGGGAAACTGGAGCTAGGTTTTTATCCTTCACGATTTCAGTTTGATTGGCATTTATTAGAGATGATATATCGAAGGTTTTGTTGTGACTGGGAGAGAGAGAGAGACTGAAGGGGTTTTGAAAGTGTCGAGAGGGGTTTGGCTGAAGTTGAAGAAGATGATCTGTTAATAGCCATCGGACCACTGCAAATTTTTGGAGAGATGAGAGAGTAAAAAATGGGTTATACTCAAAAATTAATGGGCAATACCCAATTTAATTTAATACTAATTGTGGACACGTGTCGTCATATGATTGAGCCATGTACTCAGATTAGACACATCCAATCTGAATTGGATGCAAGTATTGTCCATATTTAATCATTTCCTCCACAAAGTTGATATGTCATGTTGATGATTTATTTATTTTATGTTTTTTTCAAATGGTAAAAGGTAGTTATGAGTGGATTCTATAACATACAACACTGTTCCAAAATGCTCCGGAGACCGGAGTACAACCAAAGCATACAAGATATGATAATAATAAGGAATTATTATGGTGGCAAAAGTTAACAGAACATGTCAATACAACTCAAACATAATACGAGTTAAACAGATTCGGATCATAAACGGGTCAACATAATTAATTCGTTTAGTTAATCATGTCGTATTTGGGTTGAAGGGTTCAACCGATATAACCCGTTTAACTATATATGTCTTAAATAAATTTCTATTTAAGTTCTAAAATTACTATATAAATTTGTGTCTTATAATTTAATTTTTTGTAAACTATAAACTATTTAGTAATTGGTTGATTAAAATTTATATTTTTTTTAGTACTTATTATTTTATTGAATATTATTAATAATTTAAATAAATTTTTTTTTTTTCGTAAATAAGTCATTAAACGGGTTACACGTCGGGTTAGTGTTAAGAGTTCCTGACAAAATTATTAAACGAATCGTATTCGAATATTATTTAGTATAATATTCTTAAATTTATACGATTACCACTTACGAACACGAATTGTGATCTCTAAAAATTATCAACAGGAAAACTTATACACAAACTCTTGCCTAAAGTTCCTTTTACTGTACACTCTCTTACCCATCAATCCTCACAAAGCTGCCCCCAATCTAGGTTACACCTCTCTCAACGATAAGTTAGGTCCCTCTTTATAGCGACCTAAACTCAATTTGTTGATGCATAACAATTATAATTAATTCATTGAAATCCAAAACTTGTCCAATAATAAATTATCTTACAATATAAACATTAAAATTAGATAATAATTTGAAAAACAATTCTTAACAATAAGAAGGACATCATAGTCTTTCTTCTTTACAATAAAATTACGAGTGACAAAACAAATTTAAAACCCAATTCCTAAACAGAAGATTATCTTTGTCCTTTCTTCTTTTGGATAGAATCGTGACTCGTAAGCGTGTGGCAACGTGATTGTTACACCTAAAATTATTAAATCACTATTCCAAATATGGCAGGTAGCTTTCATCCCGCTGGAGTTGTGAGAAGAAAAAACACACTAGAAGTCTAAAACTCTCACACACCGTTTTCCTTTCGCTTTCAGCCTCAATTTCTCCCTCTTCTTCTTTCCTTACTCTGGAAGCCCATCCTCTTCCATCATGTTCCAAAACCCATCATCACTCTCTACCTTACTAGTCTCTGCACTCTCACTCATCTTCTCCAACGAGCTAAGCTCTTCATTTTCTCGTCGTGGTTCCGAGGTTTGTCCGTGTGTATAATCTGACAATGGGAAGTTAAGCTTGGCTTTGGCCCCGCGGAACTCAATGGCCGCCTTGTCATAAGCCCGAGCTGCCGCCTCCCCAGTCTCGAACGTGCCAAGCCACACTCAGGTTGCTCTCTTGGGGTCTTGGATCTCCGCAGCCCACTTCCCCCGCGGCCTCTGTCGGGCTCCCCTGTACTTCTCCTTCTTCTTCTCAGTCTTACTCTGTTCTTCATTATTTGGCGGGAATAAGTTGGTCACAGTTGGTGAAGATTGGAGGGCTTGTAGAAGCCGGGTGCGATTGGGATCATCACTATCACCGCCGGTGATGACGTGCTTGAGAGCTGAGACCATGATGGAGTTTTCTTGGTCTCGGGTCAAATGAGAAGAAGAGGAGACCATTTCCAAGTAATTTTTTTGCTAGAAAAACTGGCCTAGAATGTATGTGTGAGGATTTCATATGTCCATTTACTTATATACGTTGAGTGAGCGCATTTGAGACTCGGGTTCAACATAGGATTTGGAAAACTTGGAGTTCAGAGAGTGACAGCATGGAAAAACGGCGACACATAGGACGGTAGGTCAAGGCTAAGCATATTGGACTTCTAAGATATTTCTGAGCTTCAAATGTCAAACAGACTGAAAACTGCTCATAGGTTCCATCAAGGTAGCATGATGTAGCTGCTTACGCGTCCTGTTGTTTTGATTCGTCTTATTCCTTTCTGTCAGATCAGACGTCAGCCTAGAAGCCAAGAAACTGCCTTGAAACAGAAGAGGGAGCCGGAGGCTTCCTCTTTCTTCTTTGCCCTCATTGGTGGGGGTCTCCAGGTCGTGTGTGGTAAAAGGTAAGGCGCAGTATGTCCACTACGCAAATAGTCATCCTCATCTCGCCTCCCATTAGTTATAACTGGGCGTGTTCATCCTGTAAGGGCTTTTCCGCTTTCAAGACCAAAGTCAACGGAGAGCGCTCTTCTCGCACGTCAAACCAGCAATTCGTACAGATCATCGGTCTGCGGCAAAGCCTCAGGAGTCCATTAGTAGATGTTAACCTTGAACCTGAAAGGTTCAAAGGAGGACTCTTGCCCCTTCATCATTTCAGTTTCTAGCCCTCTTTCAAGTCCAATATGCTTAGCCTTTACCTACCGGTTTCCTTTCGCTTTCAGCCTCAATTTCTCCCTCTCTAATGGTTGGACCCATCTATGCGTAAATCCTCGTTTTCAGCCTTTCTCTGCCCAGTCAGCCCATCTGCCGGTATTGAGACCGCAAATCTTGGATGTAAGTTAGAACCTCTTCAGTCAAATTTAGAAGAAATAGGATATGACTGGGAACCTATTCTTTCTCATTCCAGCCCTTATGTTGGATGTGTTTAAAGCAGGGACGGCCGCTTGATATTATTTGAGGCCTTAGGCCTTCTTATGTCTAATATATGAATATAATATTAATAATTTTTATTCAAGGAAACTTAAAATATTATTTGAATTTTTAATTTTAGAAATAGTAATTTAATTTTGGAGGCAATGTGCGTGAGAGTTCAAAATAAATATAATGTTATAATAATTATTTAAAATGATTTTATTTTGTAACCAGGTGAGAGTTCAAAAGAAATAGTTTAAGGTAGGATAGTTATTGATATGCAAGATAATCTAAAAATTTACTCTGTAAAACTTTTCTAATTTTAAAGAAACCTTAGTTATATTTATTTAGTAATTAATACATTGAATGAAACATAATTAATATATTAACAAAAAGTTGGGGCCTCATCTCTTTTCTTTATTGGAGCGCAACTTGTTTTTGTATTCATCAATATAATATAATAGAAATTGCATTATTTGGTAATAAATATATTAAAGGAAACATAATTAATATGGTAAGAAAAATATAGGGCCTCTTCTTCCAATTGGGGCCTAAGGCGGCCGCCTTATTCACCTTATGGTTGAGCCGGCCCTAGTTTAAAGGGGTACGCAGAGAAAGAAGGCTTTTCTATATCACTCTCGAAACGAATACACTGTACTGTTACTGTATATATTTAGAGAAATGGGTGAAGAGACTCATTCTTCTTTGATATCGAGGCTTAAACTTCTTAGATTGTTGCAGAATACAAATCAAGTATTTTGAATAGCTTCCTACACCTTCGAATACCAAACATAAGGAAAGAAGAAGGGCCTCGATATGGGCAGTAAGTATTGTGAGTTGTGTAACGAAAGATTGCTTGCGTAGAAAGTTTTGTATTTTAAAAACATATCTGTGTCTTTCTAACTTAACTTAGTTTAACAATTAATCAATTAATCTCATGTAAGATAAAATAAAGTAAAGTAATACAGTTAGAGATGACACCAAGATTTTTAGCGAGGAAATCTCAATTAATAAAATAGACCAACTGTTTGCATAGAGAAAGCCTCATGGACTGTGCAGTCCAAAGTAAACCGATCACATACTATATTTAAAGCAAAGTGTAATGGACTTTGACCCAAACTCACACTCTATCGTTCTATTAAACACAAATCGCTGACAATCCTTGGGCTTTGCGACATCTCGTCCAACAGTTCTGGACCTCAGGCTTACTCTTGATCTCTGTAGAAGGATCACTGGTAGATGAAACAGCACTCCTCGAAACTTTACTCTTGATCAAAGTGTAATCGCTTTACCTCTGTTCTTCAATATATGAATTTAATGTAGAAGAAGTAAATAATCTTTTTCTAATCTTTGTGGATGCAAGATTCAAAATACTTTGATCACGATCAGAATTTGAACAACATTCTAAACTCATGACTATTGTGTTTATGTGCGTGTTCTAGAATGAAAGATAGAAAAATCAACTTTGATTTTCTGCAAAAGTATTTCTCTAATAGGCTGTTAAGAAATCTGGAGTTGTAGTGCAAAAGTCGTGTCAACCTAAATGAATATCAAGGTTTATATAGAATTTTCAAAGACCTAGATATATATAAGAAAAGGTAATTTCCGTGCATAGGACTTTTGATAGTATTCTAAACCAAATAGGAAGAAAAATTAGAACAGGAAACTAAGTTACTAAATCTTGCTAAAAGCCTTGAACCAGTTCAAAAAAGGCTGAACCAGTTCAAGATGGCCAGTTAAAATTCGAAGCAATTTGTTTGATTCTTGAACCGGTTCAAGATGGCCAGTCTTGAACAATGAAGGCCAAACACCAGTTGTGGTAAGTTGCAAAACTTATACCAAGTATGAAAAGTGTCCTAACTTCAAAATTCATCTTCCTAATCTGTTGTTCTTTCCTTTTTCATAGATCTCAGTATATCGAACTTAAACAATTTTTAATTCTGCAGCCAATCTCGATCTCGAATTTTGAACTTGAAATTACAACTCGATCGAATTTATTTTGCCATCGAAATTTGCCAATTACAAAAATTATATCTCACAATCTCCCCCTTTGGCAATTTCGTGACAAAACTCTAAAAACAATATATAATCTACCCAAGTGATAGGCGTATATTTATAGACTTGTCGTTGTCAAATACACTCTACACAAAATTAAATCCTACAACCACTTAACTAAAATTGTCTAATGGTAAGTAAGATTGAACCACGCATTTAAATGAGTCTTTGTTTTGGAAAATGAGATTTAAAACATTGATTTTGAAGTTTGTCACTATCTACTAAAATAAAATTATTATTAATAAAAAGTAACTCAAGTAATAGTGAATTAAACACTAACAAAGAATTATTCAGAGCAATAAAAGAGCAAGGAATTACATGCTATAAAGTGTAAACAACTCATAGTAAGAAAATTAAATAACAATAGAACAACAATGCATTAATTTAGAAGAAGAAAAATACAACTTGAACGAGAAGAAAAACTCTTAGACAATCTAATATGTTAATTGGATCTTATCTCTACACACTCTGTTTTGTGCAAAAGGGTCTCATATTTATAGCCGGATGAACAACACAAGTAGTGTGTGGATCCACTTGCCTATTCCAACTTCTTCCATCATAGGCCACTCATTTTCATTGCCTAATTTGACATTTTACTTTCTAACATTTTCATTACCTTATTTGACATTTTACTTTCTAACCACTTACCTTATAAAGAGATGGAAAGAGGCAGATTGTGTGGAGTGTAAGAGAATACTTTCTAAATACAAAGAACAATTTCTTGCATCTTCAATAAGCCTTGACCCAATTTTACCTATTTGACTCAAATTCACCTCTTTTTCTTCACTAAAATTATCTCACATTACAGGTGACTTTTCATTTCTCAGTAGGTTCGATCGATCACACTAGTGCTCTGATCGACAAGATCACGATCGATCCAATGTAATGATCGATCCAACTTGGATCGATCACATTTGGAATCTTCAATCTTCAAAACCCTAAAAGCCGCCACAAGGTAGGAGAATCAAGAGAGAAGAGCGATTTCGAACTTGAAACCTCTTGAATGATAATTTGCACAACACACCAACTTTCCTACAATGCTCTTTGTGTACATTTTTTGTTATAAATAAGTATAATCGTCCTTTTGCAGCCAATTCTTCACTTATTTTCCATTTTTGTTTCTTTCTTTTTCTTTTTTTTTTTCATTATGAAATTATGCCTACAAAATATAAAAACCAAATATAAGAACACAAAAATAATATAAAGACTAATTAAATATTTATTTTTGGTGCATAAAATAATGGTTTTTGTGTACTTATCACCAAGTAGAAAAAGCAAATTACAATTTTGTCAAAGGACACATAATTTCTGCAATTTCTTCTCTGTTCTCTTCACTTCTTGGATAAAATATTTTACTTGATTTCCTGCACATAATCAAGCAAAACTACCGGTAAAAGTTTAATAAAAGTAATTTTATAAAACTCCCTAGACTCCCCCTTAAGAAAGTATCCACTGTTCTCCCCTTTTTGGAACAAATTGACAACGTTAACAATTTATAGAGCAGAGAAAATAGAGAGAAACAGTTTAAAACAGTTAAACATGTCATTTAGCCAAAAAAGATAATAATATCTAAAAAATAATGACAATGTCAACAAAATATGATGTCATGATGCATGATTAGAGAACAAAATATCAAGCATGAGTATCTCCCAAAAATATAGTCAGAAGAATATCAATAAAAAAGAAAAAGGAACCAGTCTCTACAACCTACCCTCTATAAAGAGATTTCATCCGCGAAATCAGGGCACATCCCAAAGAAAACCAAACTAGGACCAACACACAAGGTCACACTTAGGGACAAATCATCAAGTCTCAAAGGACAACTCCCAAAATCATAAGATCAAACGAGGGAAAATAGAACTACCGAATCATGAAACACATCTCCAATCAAATCAACACACAAATCCAATGACAATCACTGAAAAAACTCAAGACAACAACACATCGAATCAAGGTACCTAACTAAAAGCAGCATGTCATAATGAATAGCGACTAGAACCCGCCCACAACGTACTCAAATGTATGGTAGCATTGATAGTGTCTAGTGCCTTCCCATACATACTCGTCAGTAAGGTAACATCGTCGGAAACTAGCACCCATCCATGGCACACAATTTCGTATAATAGCATGACAATATATAGTCCTAAGTTTAATTAAAACTTCTCGATACAAATAACATCAATGACACAAAATAATCATTGCCAAAAGAGCACACTACGGTAATCTGACATTATGTAAGAGTTGGGGTATGATCCAAAGACGTCTGACCAAATCATCTTGCCCAATCCAAAAACTCTAGCAAAAATACCATCGGACACCGTTATGCATAAAACTTCAAATCCTTAATATAAAGAAAATCGACAACTCATATATCATAGAAGCTTTGTCTAGGATAGAAGTCTTAACAATAAGAAGGATATCATGGTCTTTCTTCTCTAGGATAGAATTCCGAGTTAGTGACAATTTGAAGCACAATTCCTAACAAGAAGATTTTCTTTGTCTTCTCTTCTTTTGGATAGAATCACGCGTGTGCGGCGAATTTGAGATACATTCCCCAACACCAATGATATCTTTTTCTTTCTTTTTTTTTCTTTTTTTTTTTTTCTTTTTTATCCTGAATAGTATCACAATTGAGTGGCAGCGGGTTAAGGTACGTGGCTTACCAAATAACTCCCAAAGATCTTATCCTCTTCCTCAAATCTGTCCAACAAGTTTGGACAATATTATCACAGTCACATCAAGTCCTCCAAAACTAAGTAAGATTGTTGTACCTGAAATTATTAAATCACTATTCCAAATATATATATATATATATATATAGGCATCAGAATCTATCCCATTAAGCAGTAGCTTACATCCAGCTCGGGTGGTAAAGAAAAAACACACTCACTCCATCCTGCATGTAAAATTAAGAAATCAAACTCACAAAAGTTAACCATTAAAAAACTACGATCCGGTTCCGAAACAGTACTGATTATAGTGGAGGAAAATCCATAGTCGTCCACTCTAGAAGCCCTTCCTCTTCCATCATGTTCCAAAACCCATCATCACTCTCTTCCTTACTAGTCTCTGCACTCTCACTCTTCTTCTCCAACGAGTTGGCTCTAAGCTCTTCATTTTCTCGTTGTGGTTCCGAGGTTTGTCCATCTGTATAATCTGACAATGGGAAGTTAAGCTTGGCTTTGGCTCCGTGCGACTCAATGGCCGCCTTGTCATAAGCCCGAGCTGCCGCCTCCCCAGTCTCGAACGTGCCAAGCCACACTCGGTTTGCTCTCTTGGGGTCTCGGATCTCCGCAGCCCACTTCCCCCACGGCCTCTTTCGGGCTCCCCTGTACTTCTCCTTCTTCTTCTCAGTCTTACTCTGTTCTTCATTATTTGGCGAGAATAAGTTGGTCACAGTTGGGGAAGATTGGAGGGCTTGTAGCAGCCGGGTGCCATTGGGATCATCACTATCAAGGCCGGTGATGACGTGCTTGAGAGCTGAGACCATGATGGAGTGTTCTTGGTCTCCGGTAAAATGAGAAGAAGAGGAGGCCATTTCTGATTGAATTTGGTCTGGTTGAGGGTTCGTAGAGAATGGTATGCGTGAGGATTTCACATGTCTATTTACTTTATACACGTTGAGTCAAGTGAGTGAGTGTGGACGTGGCATCCAGATGTACGCAGTTGGGACACGGGTTCAACGTGGGAATTGGAAAACTTCGGGTTCAGAGAGTAACAGCATGGAAAAACGGCGCCACATAGGACGGTAGGTCAAGGCTAATCATATTGACTTGTAAGATTTTCAGAGCGTCTGAAAAAGGATGTCATTGTCGTATTATACAGTTGACATTCCAGTGAGACTTTCTTTTTGGAAGGTTCTAGTGAGACTTTTGTTCCTACTCATGCACAGGGCCAATAATTCATTCGATTTGGCTCATCAGTTGTCTATTTTTCTTTTTTTTCCTGGTCGGTTTGTCCCTTCAAATATTTTTTTTTCTTAGGAAGCTCACACATCCAAAGGAGTCGAACTTTGGCCATCTTTCATGAGGCACCAAGAATCGAATGAGTTATTTATTTTTGTCAATTTATCGAGTTGTGTCTAATTTGTCTTTTAAACACTTTTTGAGGGTTATGACAGCGACTAAATCGAGTGAGATTTTGAGCTTTAAAAATCGGTTGGATGACACACATGCGATAATGAATAAAAAGACTCACTCGATTTTGTTGTTCCATTTTTTATTTCGTCACAAATAGCAAAATTAATTCGTTCATTACTATTTTTTTTATTTGGTAACTGGTAAGCCTGTATTGAATAGAAAGAATTAATGTCCAAAGAAAAAGAAACAAGAACAAAACACAACAAAGCACCACTAGGACCAACCAAGAGCCATCATGCATTATTGTCACAAAATATGAAGCACTCAAAAAAGTACATCTTTTTCAATTGTTAATTTGAATAAAATGTCTCTTATTTGCATAGATGGTGGAGAAAAAAATGTCTCTTATTTGCATAAATTCTATTCTTAAATAGAGAAAAAGTTCTTATAAAATCTGATCCAAAATAACATGTTATCACCTTATGCGTCGTAATAATACTTCGTACACTACTCCTATTCAATCTGCTCAACCATCCATGACAACAACCACAACCACATGTAACACAAATAATTCACGTTCACAATGGCACAAATTAATAACCAATGCGACATTAACAACAAACAACAATTACTTGCTACTCGGGTAGATTTGAAATGTATATACTAGGTTTTGGATTGCATTTTGAATAATTTATACTCGTTTTTCAGTTTTTGTGAAGTGTTTATTTAAGCATGATATCTTAGAGATTCACTATAAGTGGAAGGTTAGAATTTAAATATTCAATAAATTAAATGAATGTTGAGGTGACTTCCTATATATTTTTTTTCTTTGAAAAATAAAAATAAAAATAAAAATTTTGAATCGAGTTTATAATTCAGATAATAACTAAATGAACTAAGGTTTAGCTCGATATTTTATGCGATTATGGTCTCTTTTTTTTTTTTTTTACTACGGTTAGTGTTTGTTTATGTTACCAAAGCGTTCCATCATTTGGATATGAAAAATATATAAAATATGAGTAATGATAAGGGAACCGAAAAGGAATCTCCGAATTAATATTGAATTTGATGTAATTGACTATACTTATCATGTGTTAAATAATTATTTTTTGGAAACAGTTTAAGAAGATGAGGTGGACAAAAATAAGTCAGATCCAGGATTTATTCGGAAAAATAATTCGGTGACCCTATCATTTTTCATAAAATATTTAACTTGTGAAATAATATGAAGTACCTGCTACACCTAAGCCTAATAGACACTGTACAACGCAAATTTTTTTGCAAAGTATTTTAGTATATTTTAAACTTATTTTGTTGTCCTAGTAAGAGGATGACTATATTTATTTGCTCGTAAGTTTTTCTATTGTATGTTGTTTTCTCAACATAATAAGATCCTTGTAAAATTGTATTCCATGAATGTAGCCCTAGTTTAGGGTAAAATATGCACGTAAAATTTGTATTTACGCATATGTGTTTGATCTTTTTATGTTAATTATTTTACAACAGGAACACCATTGAATAGCTATTTTCTATTATCTATAAAAATAATGAGTGCTCACAATAATATTCTCTCCTAACTTGGATTCAAATTTAAATATATATTAGATTTAAATTATACATTTATACTAGGATTTACACAAATTGACTTCATATCTTTTGATTTGTGCCTTACTAAAAGTGTAAAATTGTTCAAGCTATTTTTTTATTATTATTTTATAATAGAGTTTTAAGGAACACAAGTTAAATTTGGGACAATAAATAAGTGTTTTCAAAAGAAAAAATAAAATTGAGACAATTGAAATTTCCAATAACTTTTGGAAATTTCAAGTTAGATAACTATTTTTCACTGCGATAACTAAAAAATTTTATTTTTATTTTCTTCCTGACTAGTCTCTGCACTCTCACTCATCTTCTCCAACGAGTTGGCTCTAAGCTATTCATTTTCTCGTTGTGGTTCCGAGTTTTGTCCCTCTGTATAATCTGACAATGGGAAGTTAAGCTTGGCTTTGGCTCCGTGGAACTCAATGGCCGCCTTGTCATAAGCCCTAGCTGCCGCCTCCCCAGTCTCGAAAGTGCCAAGCCACACCCGGGTTGCTCTCTTGGGGTCTCGGATCTCCGCAGCCCACTTCCCCCACTGCCTCTGTCGGGCTCCCCTGTACTTCTCCTTCTTTTTCTGTCTTACTCTGCTCTTCATTATTTGGCAGGAATAAGTTGGTCACAGTTGGGTAAGATTGGAGGGCTTGTAGCAGCCGGGTGCCATTGAGATCATCACTATCACCGCCGGTGATGATGTGCTTGAGAGCTGAGACCATGATGGAGTGTTCTTGGTCTCGGGTCAAATGAGAAGAAGAGGAGGTCATTTCTGATTGAATATGGTCTGGTTGGGGGTTCGTGGAGAATTTCTAAGCTTCAATGGGGTTCATAATTTAAGTAATTTTTGCTAGAAAAACTGGCCGAGAATGGTATGCGCGAGGATTTCAAATGTCTATTTACTTATATCCGTTGAGTTGAGTGAGTGAGTGTGGACGTGGAATCCAGATGTACGCACAGTTGGGACGCGGGTTCAACGGATGGGATTTGGAAAACTTGGGGTTTGACGTAGTGACAGCATGGAAAAACGGTGCATCATACGACGGTAGGTCAAGGCTGTGGTCAAAGCGACTTGTAAGATATTTCTGAGCTTCTCTAAATGGACGGTAGGTCAAGGCTGTGGTCAAGCGACTTGTAAGATACAGTTGATATTCTAGTGAAACTTTGTTCCTCACATACATAGGGCCAATAATGCACTCGATTTGTCCCTTCAACTATTTTTTCTAATTCCTTTTTTTTTTTGGTCGGTTTGTCCCTTCAACTATTTTTTCCTTAGGATGCCGAACTTTGGCCATGACCGCACATGCATAGGGCCATTATTCACTCGATTTGGATTGCGGTTCAATATGTTTGATGAAAAAATATATATATATATATATATATATATATATATATGTTTATAAGTGATAAAGATTAGGTAAAAAAAAATGCGTTTAAATAAAGTTATGAATGGTAACTTTTTAAACTGAGTTAGATATAGAGGTTTATTTCTTTTAGGTAACTAATTTTTTTTAGAAAATGTAATCTCTATATATTTTTTAAAAATATAATTTTGTCCCTGCTAGAAATAAATACCAATCAATATCTTAGTTATTCTGGGATTCTGTAATTAACGAATATCCTAATTTATTTTAAGACTCTACAACCACCTCCCATTATATTTAAAATAAAAATAAAAAACTATACACGTTGATATTTATAAATTATTAAACTCAATGAAATTTTATAATATTAATATTAGGGAATTATCAAAATTTTAGTATAAGAGTAATATAGTAAAATTAGTAATAAAAGTGATTTAAACAACATTATTATTAAACAAATCTAAAAGTGTTTCAAGTATAAAAAATGTTTTATACAATGTATCACCAAATGTATAATTACGTTTAACTGATATCAAATTTATAACAGCTCTATTAATAAAAGAGTTTCAACATTTTAACAGCAATCTCAAATGAACTCTTAGACGTTCCATTGTTGAATTCGTCACAAATAGCAAAGTTAATTCGTTCATTGCTATTTTACCCAGACATTATTGTTACAAAATATGAAGCACTCAAACAATTACATCTTTTTCAATTGTTAATTTGAATAAAGGTAAACACACAACAATCTAAATGGTAGAGAAAAAAAAGTCTCTTTGTAATTTCTTACTTTAATGACTTCTAAAAACGTAAATTCTTAAATAGAGAAAAAGTTCTTAAAAAATCTGAATCAAAATAACAACTATTCAATCTGCTCAACCATCCATGACGACGACAACAACCACATGTAACACAAATAATTCACGTTCACAGTAGCACAAATTAATAACCAATGCAACATTGACAACAAACAACCACTAGCTACTCTGGTAGATTTGAAATGTATATACTAGGTTGGATTGCATTTTTAATAATTTATACTCGTTCTCAGTTTTTGTTTATTTAAGCATGATATCTTAGAGATTCAGTATATAAGGGGAAGGTAACAAAAGGTAAAGTGCAAAAAAATCCTTTAAATTATGTGCAAAATGTAATAAATCTAGAACTACAAAAAATGGAATTAAGCACTGAAGTAAACAGCTTGGCGGCAGAATTTTTTTGACCCTCATTACGGGCTTCTGTGCCACTTATTTTCTAAATGACAATATAACCCTTGTAATACAAAAATACCAAATTATCCATTTATTACCTTTTTAACCCACGTGCCCTATTTAGATTCCTCCAAAGTTATAAACTACTGTTCATCCCGTATTGCCCTTTGTCTTTGAATTGTCCGAGATAGAGAACAAATCTGATGTAGCCTTTGTTCCAGTGGCAGTGCACCCCACACACACACACACACATAGTCCCGACGCGACTTTTATTTCAGTTGTTAAATGTCATCTAATCACACACACACACATATATATAGTCCCGACGTGACTTTTATTTCAGTTGTTAAATGTCATCTAATGACTAAAATTAGAAACAACTATATTATTTATTTATGGTATTTTAAAACTTCAAAACCACTTAATATGGGTGTTTTAAATAAAACAAAATACCTTCTAATCAGTCAAATTTTACCGATGTTAGTATATTATTAGATAATTTAGAAGAGGATTATTTCATTATTATACAATTATTTTTTTTTCTTCAATCTTAGCATTTTTTTTTCCCATATTTTCTTCTGTACATATAGTGAAACATTTATAAATAAAAAAATGTCATTCATCAATCAGTTAAGGTGGTCTATCCAAATTACATTTAATCAAAATTTTAATGGACACCCTATTGTATTTTTCCATAATTCAGAACTTTACTGCTTAATTATAAAGTAACAAGTTGCACACTAGGGAGCAATTGAACGAGACTATATATATATATATATATATATATTATATATATATTTATAAATACAGATGGAACAAGAAGAGAGACTTAGCAAAAAAAAAATTACTCCTTTCAATTTCGTTAAGGAAGGGTTTTTATTATTATTATTATTATTATTATTATTATTATTATTTTATAATATGGAAGGACTAAGTAATTATGAATAGAGAGAAAAGAGTTAGAAAAAAAATTGTAAGTTTTCAGTCAAAAATTTTTGTACGAGGAGATATTTTTTTTGGATTCCACTACTTTCACTATTTAATATCCAAACAATTTTAGTGGAAGTATTTATTTATTTTTTTCATTATTAATACCTCATTATTAAAAAATGTTTTATTTTATTTGAAACACTCAAATTGAGTGGTTTTTGAGTCTTAAAAAACCAGAAACAAATAATATATTTGTTTTCAATTTCAATCATCGGATGAAATCCAACAACTGAAAAAGAAGTTGCGCATATTGTTCCCTGCACACTAGGGAGCAACTAAACGAGACTATATATATATATATATATATATATTTATAAATACAGATGGAGGGACCGTTATATTCTGATTGATAGACGATATACACATACACACAGAGACACAAAGAGAGGGAGGGATTAGAGAAGTTCACAGATTTTGAGAAATTAGGTTAATGTTACTGGGTGTTTGGGAATTCTTAATTATAAATTTTTTTTTTTTTGAAAGGTAATTCTCAATTATGAGTTGATTGGGTGTTTGGATCTAAAGGTCCCCGCGGCCACCACTAAACTTGCTAATGGAAGCAAAATCACATGGTTGGAAAGGAAAGAAATATGAATAGATCATCATAAACAAAATCCTATAATTATAGGTCAATATATGCACCTATTGCCATAGTTACATTGCGGGTTGTTTTGTGTGTCTATAACATCAACATCTCTTCCTCTGTGTGTGTGTATATATATATATGGGAAAGATTGGGTTTTGATCAGATTATGATTGTAGAGAGAAAATATGAAAGAGGTGATGTTGGGTGAGATTACAGCTGCCATATCATACAAGTAAGTGTATACGTGCCAAAACAACTTAGTTTTAGTGACGGGTATAATTGTCTTTTGATTTTTTTGATCAACCCAACTACCGAATTGTCCTCAATTCTAACAAATTGATAGTTCAAGAGAAGTTATTTGCAAAACCCTCATAGTTGAGAGGGAGTTTTTTACACTTTACCCTAAAACAAATGAATGTTAGGGTGACTTCCTATTTTTTTTTTTCTTCAAAAAATAAAAAGGGCAAATTACAATGACCTCTCCTAAGGTGTGGACTAATTGCAACTAAATCTGAAGTTTGTCATTTTATTGCAATGTGACTCCCTGAAGTTTTCTCTATTTTGCAATGACCTCCCCTCGGTACAAAAAATAATATTTTTATTAGAAAATTAGTTTGAAGTGACTAAAATACCCATCAACAACGTAAAAAGACGATATTACCCTTGTAATGTAAACAAATGACAATAAAATTCATGTTAAATGGACCAAACTACCCTTAAACCATAGACTCACCATTTTCTCTCTCTCTTGCCCACTTTCACCACTTTACTACTAAAACCATCACTCCTGCTAAAACCATATGTAACACCAAAATCAAATAATGTATTTTGTGTGCAAAATTCACACACACACACATCTAATACATATATGGTTACAAATTCATACAAATTCTGTCTCCTCTCCACCCACTGCGTCCGCCATCTCTCTCCTATCCACCTCATCTTCTCCACCCACCATCGTCACAACCACCACCTCTCTCCTCTCCACCTCATTTTCCACCCTTCGCTGCTGCCATGGCCATGATAGTTTGTTGATCTGTATATATTCTTTTGGTGGTTTATTTTTTGGGTTTGGCTTTGTATGTTATGTTCTCTTTCTCTACCAAATTTTTTTTTTTTTTTTTAATTTATTACTTTGTTTTTGTAGTACTTTGAATTTCAAACCCTAATTCTATTTGCCTAACAATCTATAGATTGAAGCTAATCACAATCATAATTTTGAGACTGATCTGGTTTGGCTTCGTCTCTGTGGTCGGCTCCGGCAACTTCACCAATCACCATCATCGGAAAATAAGCTCATACCGTCAGTACAGTGGGTGTCTAAATCAATCAGCGTCCCTCACCTTTCTATTCTTCTCTTTTACGGTACAGTGGGTGTCCAATTCCGGCGACGGGGTGTGATACCAGGTTCGGGATTCTTCCTCAGCCACAGTTGATTGGATCTATCGGGCGTCGCGGGAAGCATTCTTCTCCTGCCATGGTTTGTTGGTCACTGTTTTGCATCGCTTGCGGGTTCGGTGCTGGAATTGTGTTCTTCTCCAGCCGTGGGTTGCCGCGTCGTCGACTGTGGGTGCAGTTGTCATCTTCTTTTCCTCCAGTGAAGTGGGTGTCAAATTCGGCGGGTTTGTGGGTCGCAGTCAAATTTCGGCGCCATGGTTTGAGTCTGATTCCGGTTAGGATTCGTCTTCGGCGGGGTTTGTTGGGTATCACGAGTCTCGGTGGTAGCCATAGTTGCCGAGTTTGGGTTTGATTTGCAAGGCTGTGGTATGTTTGTATATATACATATATGTGTATATATATATATATATTAATTAAGTATAACAATTATTAAGGGTAAAAGAGTCATTTGATATACTCAAATATTTTGACATTTTTAATAGTATAATACTGACGGTAACTAAGTAAATTTATACCAAATTCTGACATGGGGAAGTCTTTGCAAAAATTTGGCAAACCTCAAATTTAGTTAAAATTATGCCAAACCTCATAGAAGGTCATTGTAGTTTGCCCAAATAAAAATAAAAATAAAAATCTTAAACCATTCAGACAATAACTAAATGACGATATTTTATGTGATTATAGTTTTTTTTACCACGGTTGGTGTTTATTTATGTTACCACAGCATTCCATCGTTTGGATATGAATTATGTATAAAATATTTAACTTGGGAAATAATATGAAGTACCTGCTACACCTAAGCCAAATTAACACGCAAATTTTTTTGGAAAGTATTTTAGTATATTTTATGCTAATTTTGTTGCTCTAATAGGAGGGTGATGATATTTATTCACTCTTAGAGCATCTCCAACCATTGTGTATATATTTTTGTGTAAATCTGATGTGTCAGAGTAGATTTACACAAAATTTTGTACTACCTATTTTTAGCTCCAACGGTTATTTTATACATTTTGTGTAAAAAAAAATCTCCCAATAACAACCAACCACGTGTTATACCCAACACCCTACATAACTTTTACAATCCTACTTGATTCACTTTACTTTTTCGCAATTAACCTCACGTCCCAATCCTCCTCAATTAGGAAAATAATAATAATTTCCCCTTATATTTCACTTTCCCATCCCGCCAATAGCAAACCTTTCACGCCGCCGCCACCAGAATTCTAACTTATAACAAATAATAAAATAAAATTCAAGTATGTAGAAACTACGTGATTAAAATATATATCTAATCTTTGGTTATATAGTACATGTTTATCTCATTAGAATAGAATGTGAAAGGATAAAAAATCTAAAAAAAAACTCTAGAATCTGCGGCGATAATTGCAGAAGATAAGATCAAACGAAAGTGATATATCAAACTATGTTTAAAAAATAAATAAATAAAAGATGGTTTCTTACCTTGCCGCCACTTGTGGATTCTTTTCTATAGCACTCTAGAAAAGTGGGAAACAAAAAGGCGTAAAGGAATGAGAGAAAATAAAGAGAACAACGAGTGGGAAAGGAGGAGGAGAGAGAAAATATGTTTACGTGGCTGTATAAAAGTGCGGTGTAAAATACACAACTCTTTTATAAATTGGTGATGTAGCAGTGCATCTTAACATACTGTTGGAGATGAAAAAAATTTACAAATCATATGTGGCATTGTATATTTTACACAAAAGAGTTTTTTAACAGACCGCTGGTGGTGCTTTGAACTCTTTGTATTGTATGTTGTTTTCTCAATATAGTAAGATCTTTGCAACCATGAATGTAACCCTAGTTTAGGGTAAATTATGCACACGTATAATTTGTATTTTTGCTTATGTGTTTGATTTTTTTTTTCTATTAATTGTTTTACAACACAACCACCATTGAGTAGCTAATTTCTATTATCAATAAAAATAATGAGTGCTCACAATAATATTCTCTCCTAACTTGGATTCATAATTTGAATATATATTAGATTTATACTAGGATTTACACTAATTGACTTCCTATCTTTTGATTTGTACCTTACTAAAAGTCTAAAATTGTTCAAGCTAATTTTTTTAATTTTTTTTTTAATTTTTTAATAATAGAGTTTTAAGGAACACGCGTTAAATTTGGTTCTGGCACGCCCGTATTATATCAATTCCGAATCGGATCTTAGGAGCCGATTTTAGCGTTAACATTTTTGGCACGCCTGGTGAGACCCCACTAGGTGAGTGATTTTTAGTAAAAAATATGCAGTTAGCTTCTCAACTGACATACAAATATTCTGATAAGTCAAATCAACCGATGTACCAGTATTCTAATCAGCCATATGGTTGCCCAGACGATTATCGGCATGTTCCTACAACAGATTATCGACGTGTTCCAGTTGCTGATTATAGACAGACGCCAACAGTCGCTGATTATCGGCATGTTCCAGTAGTCGATTATTGGCAGACGCCAACAGTCGCTAATTATCGGCAAGTTTCAACATTAGATTATCGGCAAGTTTCAGCAACCGATTATCAGCATGTTCCAACAGTCGATTATCGGCAAGTACCGATAGTCGATTATCGGCAGACGCCAACATTCGATTATTTGCAAAAGCCAACAGTCACTGATTATCGGCAAGTTTCAGCAGCCGATTATCAGCAAGAAAGTTGGCCAGAATGTAAGCAAAGGATGAAAACATTAATGGCTCAAATACGGGAGGAGCCAACAGTCACTGATTATCGGCAGACGCCAGCAACCGATTATCGCAAGTGGTAAATCAGCATGTCACCCCCGCATGACAATCTTCGGTACTCTGGGGGTATCCGATGGCCAATCAGCAAGAAAGTTGGCCAGAATTTAAGCAGAGGATGAAAACACTAATGGCTCAAATACGGGTGGAGCCAACAGTCGCTGATTATCGGTAAGTTTCAACATCAAAATATCGACAAGTTTCAGCAGCCGATTATCGGCAGACGCCAGCAATCGATTATCGGCAAGTGGTAAATCAGCATGTCACTCCCGTATCACAATCTTCGGTACTCGGGGGGCAGCCAATGGCTAATCAGTAAGAAAGTTGGCCAGAATTTAAGTAGAGGATGAAAACACTAATGGCTCAAATACGGGAGGAGATACCCAAGAGGAGAAGGAAAGAAAGAATTCCTCTAAGGTTACTTACTACAAAGACCTTAATTATGAAGTGTTCTCGGCTAAAGTTGATAATGAACTGGAAGTTGATGTTGCCGAGATTAACATAAAAAAGCCTTACATATGTAAATCAGCATGTCACCATGGTTGCTACCATGAATGGAAGGGTACAAATCGGCTAAAAGCAAAGCGACCTATGTACTAGAATTCTTTGCCGATTGTGACATCTAATAATCGGCAAAAACAATCATCGGCTGAAAGAATTTTTTTAACTCGCTGTCCTCAGCCCAACTTCAAGAAAAGAAGAAAAAGACTAGCTGATGTTAATTTCACAAGCGTACTTTGAAATCGGTCGAGAAAATCGGCTGAGGCAAAATCGGCTGAAAGAAAATCGGCTGCGACAAAATCGGTTGAAAGAAATTCGGCTAAAAAACCAGTGGCTACGGGAGGGCATGTGATTACAAACCCCAAACAAAAGTTAGTTGATCCATACGGTCCATTTCAGCATGTCGATTATAGTGAGGTCATGCTTGCCGATCAATGGACTTTAGGACATAATGCAGTCCTACCGATTGAACCGAATGTAAAATCAGCAAAGGTTATTCTACGACATATATCGACTCATGCCGATTATAGTGAGGTCATGCTTGCCGATCAATGAAATTTTGGGCATGATTCAGTCTTGCCGATAAAGCTGAATGCAAAATCGGCTGAAAAACAATCGGCTGAAAGAAAATCGGTTAAGAAAGCTCCTTCTTGGCAAAATGTTATAGAGAAAATAGGCAGATCGGCTAGAATGACGTTTCATAATAATTTAATTCCTGCCGATCATGATTATGATTTGCTAGCAGAGTTGGAAAATGCATGGGGGGCAAGTCCTTCATTGATTTATGGGCTGACAATATCGGCAAACAATCTGAGAATCTAATAAGAAGCCTAAATTGGCAGATTTGGCTAATATGAAATAAAGATCATCTTAGAGGTGATTCAGAAGAAATAAAGCTTTGGAGCTCGTTGATTTGCAATCTGATTCCAAGTGACTAGCGTAACCTTTATTTAAAATTTCCTTCCAATGTACTATAAACTTCAAATATCTTATCGGCTTGGGCGGCCAACAGCCGATAAGACATTTAAAATTGGGGGGCATTGTTGACACCCTTTTTGGTAAATTTTGTATTAATGATATGGCAACCAATTTGGGTATAAATTGACATGTGAAAAAAGTTATAGAAGTTACATTCAGAGGCAAAGGAGATTGAAGCATTTGAATTATTTAATTGATAGGGATTATAATTTTAGTATTTATCTTTTAGTTGATGTAAGTTAAATATTTATATTTATCTTTAGGATTAGATTTTATTTCATATTAGTAATTAGTTATTTGATAGAGTTTGATTTATTTAGAATGCTTATGCATAGGAGTTTGTTTTCATGAATTATTCTATAAATAAGTTAAAAGACATGCTGAGATAGAAGTCCAACACCCTCAGAATCTTTATTTTATTTTGTTTGCTTTCTCAAGCTCTTTCCCAAAATAGCTTCCTTGCTATTTCTTTCTCTCCCTATCTCTATCTCTCTCAAAATCTCGTTTTATCTCTCTCCCTTTAAATCTCTCTCTCTCTCTTTATTTCTTTCTTATATCTATTTCTTTCCTTTTCTATTCTCTCAAAACATTACTATAAGTTATTCATTGAAAAGTCCTTTTAACTAAGGCAATTAAAACTCATTAATGAGTATTTTTTTGTTCTCTTTCTCCTCTAATTGCCTGATAGTCAAATTTCTCAAAGAGATTGCAAGTTGACTATTTACAATTGAACTATATAGTTGGTTCTGGCATGCCCACAACAGATCAATTTAAGATTGGCTCTAGCCGGCCGATTTTAGCGTCAACAGCATTATAATCGTGTCATATCAATCTAAGAGTATTATACTAAATAAATTAGTCCGAATACGACTCGTTTAATAATCTTTTCAGACTGAAATCTACTTATCTTATGTCGTGTTTGAGACGTACTGGTAGGTCTTGTTATATTTTGCCACCCCTAAAACTCGCACGGGTGGTCGAGTCGTTAAGAGGTCTAAAGGGGCTAGCTGTAAACTCGGATGTCTTGAGTTTGACTTTCACAAGATGTAAAAATATCCGAATTTAAATGATACGTGTGATTTATAGGTGATTGCACAAATCCATAATTTTCTTTGCGGCCACAAGTCCAAATAACTGATGCAAGTGTGTTTGGTTCCAAAATTAAATTAAGAAAATAATGAAGCTAGATCGCTTCATGCATATATTCCACTGGTGCAAGTGCATTCTAGTTCAATTTTGATCTAAACTAGTACACCATGTAGCATGAAGTTTGACTAGTGCAGGTGTGCACTGTTCAAGCTTCAACACTCAAGTCAAATTTTATAGTCTTGCATATTTTGACATTTCAAAATGAAATATATAAAAGACAGAAAAATAATATAAATGTCACTGAAACACTGAGAGACAGTCTATATTATTTTCTCTCTGTTAAACTATTTCGATGAAATCACAACAAAAATTTTAAAAATAAAGTGTCTCCAAACCACTTGCCTTGTATCTAGAATGTCGTTTCCGAATCTATTCCTCGAATTGCTGATCTCGACCCTTTAGCCACACATAGCTTTGAAGCTCTTCTCGCGACTCCGAAATAGAAAATTACAACTCAATTATAATTTTGAACAAGAAATATACACGCTCACAATTACATTTTCCAATAGAAACAATTTCTTCATTATTACCCAATTACAACAATTAGAAGCTAAGTCACATAATCCTTTCAACAGGTGTTGCTCTCACGCTCCAAATGTGCTCTCACTTTCACGCTCTGCGCACACTTTAACTCAAATTCTCACTATTCATGACTTAATCCTGCCATTCTCACGCTCCCGCTCTCGTAATTGCTCTTGTACTCGCTCCCGTTTTATGTAACTTACAACTCAATTATAATTTTGAACATTAAATACGCATGCTCACAATTACATTTTCTAACAGAAACAATTTCATCATTATTACCCAATAACAACAACCAGAAGAAGATATAAATAAATGAATAATAAATAAGATCCTCACTCAACAACAACAACAACAACAACAACAACAACAACTAATTAAATAAAGAAATTAGGGAGAGAAAAAAATACTTGCTATATATATTTGGTGTGTAAGAATGGAATAGAATGAAATATTCATTTCAATTATTCATCTGTTTGATATGCAATTCAAAGTCAAAATGGTCGTTCCATTAGAAAGAAAATCCATTTCAAGTAATGAAAATCCATTTCACAACTAAACTTATGGAATGACCATTCCATTCCCAAATATATATATATATTAAAAAAAAAAAAAAAACCCACATGTTCCAAGTCCAAAAACCACCATCATTGATGCCTTTACCTTCCACCACCACCTCCACCCCCTTGCACCACCGTCATTGCCACCACCACCACACCGTTACCGCCTTTAACTACCACACCGTTGTTGCATCCACTGCCATCCACTACCGCTATTACCACCACCGATTTCCACCACAGTCACCACTTTCCACCTTCAACCATCACCATCTCCATTGCCTTCAACGATCATCATTTCTCCCACCACCATCACCATCACCATTGTGGTCGCCGTCATCACCACCGCCACTGCTTTCCACAAGCTACACCACTGCTGCTTTCCACCATAGCTATTGCCAATACTTCCACCACCACCATTGTCGCCGCCTTTCGCCACCATCACCCCCACCACTTTCACTACCTTCCACCACCGCCGCCGCCACCGCCTTCCACCGCCCCCGTTGCCACTGCCACCAAATTCTACCTACACCACTGCTTTCCACCACCTACACCATTGTCACATTCCACCACTACCACACCACTGCCCACCATCATCACCTACACCACTAATGCATTCCACCACTGCTTCCACCACCGCCACCATTGCCATTTCTTTCAAAAAGACAAATATAAACGAATGTTATTTTGTTAATTTAATATATTTGTCACTATAAGAGTTATTTTGGATAATTCAATTTGAAATTCATTACATTCTAAATTTTAAATTGATCCAATAAAAAAAGTAAAATGATTATTATCATTCCATTCCTACACATTTCGTATTTGCAATCAAACAACAAACTTTGTATTTGCAATCAAACAATAAAATGAAGATGACAATTCTATTTCATTTCCATTTTCACTTGTACCCTTTCTTTTTCATTCTTGCATACCGAGCACAATTATATTCTTTATTAATAACACTTTATAACCTAAACAAATCCTAAAATTGCCAGCTAAATATGACCTACACAATATATAAAATACCTGAGTTTTATTTATATCTTTCGTTATTTATTTTTTATTTTTTTTTATTTTTTCTTTTTCTATTATTAACAACTCTCGAGTTCACACAAGCACGTTATTCCTACTCCTATTTTAGCCAGATTTATTATGCTCGAGTCAAGAGGATGTTGGTGTTGTTTGTACTAGGATGCATCAAGATATTTAGGATAAAAGCAATTTGTGTATCGATATATATATGTTTGACCCATTCACAGCATTGCCAGGGGCGGAGCCAGGATTCCGTGGGAGGAGGGTCAAACTTATAAGAAGAATCCCATAAGATTAATTTACGCCAAAAATAATTTACTATTCATATTTTTTTATATTTATTAAACTTTCATAACAAACTCAATTACATGTGTGATAAGAACTCACTTTAATGGTAAACGTTTTGTTTCTTTTCTTTCAATGTAGTGGTGTTTTTTTAATTATTTTTTTATTTTTTCTCTGGCAATGTTAGAATTTTTTATTTATTTATTTTAACACATTCAATGGTGTACTTTCCTTTCATGGAGTCCACCCCCACCAATTTTTAATTCTCCACCATTTGATTCATTCCATTATAGGTGACTTTACCTTTATAATTTTTTATTTTATCACTAACTTTCACCATTTTATACAAACACAAACACAAACTGAAAATTGATAGATATAAAAATGAAAAATAAATTAAAAGAGTGAAAATTAGTCTATTTTTTAGGAAATTAATGTTGAAGTTTGATAGACTAAAAAATAAAGAAATCCATCATTCGGAGTATCTCAGTCCGGTGTGATTCTTAAGATTCATTGCTCATTTTTGTTAAACTCAAAATGATAGATCTAAAAAAAAATAAGTAAATAAATAAAAACTCAACTCAAAATCTATATATCGAACACAGAAAACAAAATGAAAGAATAAAATTAATATATATATTTTAAAAAATTAATATCAAAAATTGATATATTGAGAAATGGAGATAAACATCATACCTCAATCCGGTGCGATGTAATGTTTATGTTTATTGATTTAAAAATAAAAGGCAAAATAATTACAAAATCGATAGATCTGAAAACGAAAAACCAATGAAAGGGTAAAAATTGATATATATAATCTCATACCAAATTGCGAATCATATAATCCTTATGCCGGATTGCGCTCACAATTCTAGATCAGAAGAACAAAAATGAAGGATAACATAGATACAAATAGAGAATGGCCAAAAAAGTGTGAAAGCTGAGAAGAGAGAAAATCACTAAAAACAAAAATAAAAACTCAAAAATTGGACCAAAAGAAACAAAAATTATGAATTAAAAAGGAAATTAAAAAGTTAAAAATGTTGGGACGAACCGACCAAAAGAAATGAAAAACGTGTTTGGTTATAGGCCAATTGATTTTTTTTTTTTTTTCCCCTTTTTTTGGAGGGCCAGTATAGATATACATAGTTAAATTAACGTATAGACTTATATATATATATATATATATATATATATATATATATATATTTTAGCGTATGCTAATAAAAAATTTCAAAAATTTGGGGGGGGGGGGGGGGGGGGGGCATGGCCCCGCCAGCCCCCCCTTGGCTTCGCCCATGCATAGCCATTGATAGTGCCCTATGCTGACATAGTTGATCGATGTACCATACAATCTGGTGGTCTAGGGTAAGGTGCCAAGGGAGAGTTTCCCACTCAGCGGGAAGATCAGAGGAGGGCACTTCGTTTGCAAAATAAATTATGATGAAGAGAAAATTTTAAAGAGACAGAGGGATGTAAAAGAGCCAAAGAGAGAATCTTAGGGAGAGAGAGAGAGGGGATCATGATCCAGAGAGAATTTTATAGAGAGAGGATGAGACAGGAATGGTTTTTTCTTTGCCTAGGATTCTTATACAATAGGTGAAATATGGGTACTCATATTTGATTCATGTAACCCTTTATAAATATGGGTTAAATATAATTATTCATATTTAGAATATATTTTAATATGGATCACCAATATTTCTTAAAAATCGGACGGATATGGGCGGATTAACGGGTTAGGAATCATTTTGTCAGCTTTAAAAATAATTAGGGTAAATTGTACTATTGACATCCCCCTCTAGTTTGAATTAAAAATAATCATCTACAACTTAAGTATTTTTTGGATAATGACACCCTCAGGTATGATAAAATGAATAAAGACACCCAAACCATGAAAAAAGTATGTACTTGCCCTTTGACTTTTGAATTGACCCATGTGAATCATTAAATTACCTTTTTAACCTTCTATTAATTGACCAAAATGAACCTCAAGAATGAAAAAACAAATATAATTTTATAATGACATGTTTTCTTTTTTCTTTTTCTTCATTTGTGTGGAAGAAAAACGTGACATGTTGTGTTGGTAATGTTTCAATAAACGCTAATAAATAAAAAAAATAACTTGTGTGTGATTACTTGAAGGTGATATTTAATATTTAAATATTAAAAATGGTCTTTTAATATTTAATATATTACTACAGAATAATAATAAAAAATTTAAAAACTATATTTCTTACTTTTTAGGATGGAAAGTCAGAATTTTATATTAGAATTTTGTTTATGTATTAGATAATATAACTAATCCATCCATTTCAGTGAGGGCATTAAACATGCACCAAGAAAAAAATAAGTAAATAAAAATTCTTACAATGATTTTATTTTATTTTAAAATATTAATTTTACATTACTAGTTTGGTCCCCCAATTAAAAATTTCTAGCTTCGCCCCTATCTGTATACATATGGTGTTGGCGGCCACAGTGGTGGAATTTGGTTTTTTTTTTTTTTTTTTTTTTTAACTAAGGGTCATTTTGGTCAAATAAAAGGAATTACAAATGTTAATATTGTACTTTAATGATTTAAATGGTAAATTTAGAAGTCAAAGAACAATTAATACTCTTATCTTGGTGAGAGATATTGTTATTCAAGTTTGTAAATTTAGTGAGTAATTGAATCACATTTTTCTTAAATTGTATTTAACTATTTTTATTACAAATCTGAGAAAGTACGAATGCGAATTACTCAAATAATTAACACACGGGCGCATAAAGAACCATTTTGACACCTTTTATCAAAAGGGCTTTGAAAAATTTACTGTTTGACAATCACACTATGTCCGCTGCTTTATAGCCCCAATTCTGCAACAAAGCCAACATTCCCTCAGAACCACCGTATCAATTTGTTTTCTTGCCAGGTTAAAAAAAACAAAAAAAAATTGGTCCGAGTCAATTGATAGCTTCATGTATCTGCTTCATCATTCATGTCAACTTTTTGACCCATCTAAACCATATTTTTAAGCAATGAGGACTAAGTCCACCACAAGGTGGATATGTCATGTTGTTGCTGATTATTATATATATTTTTTATTATTATATTTTTTTTTCAAATGGTAAAAGATAGTTGCGATTGAATTCTCTATTATACAACACAGTTCAAAAATGCGCTAGTGCACAACCAATGCATAAGAGCTGGACAATAGTAAGGAATTACCAGCACGGAAACTTGTACACAAACTCTTACCTAAAAGCTGCCCCAAGTCTAGGGTACATCTCTCTCGACAAGAAGTTAGGCCTCCTTTTATAGACACCTAAACTCAATTTGGTGGTGTATAATAATTATAATTAATTTCTTGAATTTCAAAACTTGTCTAATAAGAAATTATTTTATAATTATAGTTTGCAATATCGGTCACGGTCGCAGTATTAATTTCGATCGCGGTGTAATGGACTCAGACAAAATCAGTGTAAATTAAGCAATACAAGTCACATATCGAATTTAAAAAGTGTTACGTATCGGACGATAAAACAAACCATGCTTATAATACAAACGTCAAAAATTAAATAAGAATTTGGGACACAATTCTTAACCATAAGAAAAATATCATAGTCTTTCTTATTATGGAATTACCAATTAGTGACGAGGCAAATTTGTGATACAATTCCTAACTGTTAGGATATTATCATTGTCTTTTCTTCCTTTTGGATAGAATCATGTATGTTCGGCTACAATCCCAACACCAATGATATCTTATTCTTTTTCTTTTCTTCTTCCTCTTGAATAGAATCATGATTGACTGGCAGCGAGTTTAAAGACGTGGCTTACACAATAACTCCCAAAAGATCTTACTCTCTCCTTGGCCACCAAGTTTGGACAATATTAATTATCAGTCACATCAAGTCTTCTAAAATTGTTCTAGAGGAATGAGAATCTATCCCATTAAGCAAGTAGCTTACATTCGGCTCGGGTTATGAGAAAAAACACACTCACTCTCACACATAGTATTGCTCTGTTATTATTATGGTGGAGGAAAATCCATAGTTATCCTAATTTAGGTTTCTGATTGGATCGGTGTTAAAAGTCTAGTTTCCGCTTGATGAACGAGCTGGTGACTGTCCCGTTCCTCACTCAAGTCATCTCCGCAGTTGTAGAATTGGCGAACCACCCTGCCCACACCGGGGTGCTCGACGGCGCTTGGTCGATTCGTGCAGGTGCAGGTGCAGTGCGAATGAATGAAAACTTATTCATTACTAGAGCGATTTTGCACGGGAGGGACTATTGCCCTTTTTATTTACTAGAGGGCGAGCTCAAGTAGACCTATTTGACTCAAAATCGATTATTGGCCTTTTTATGGAAGGTCTAAATTAGAGAAATATTCACTCAAGAAGCCCATCCTATTCCATAATATCCCAAAACTAACATTTAGAAAGTTTTAATAATTTAAAACAGATTTGTGTCTTTTTTAATTTTATTTATTTTAGCAATTAAATAATTAATCATATACGGATAAAATAAAGCAAAATATAAAATTAGAAATGACACCGGAATTTTTAGCGAGGAAATCCCAATTGATAAAATACATCAACTATTTTTATGAGAAAAATCTTGTACACTGTGCAGTTCAACGTAAACCGATCCACTATACTTGAAATAAAGTATATTGAACTTTGACTCTGGCTCACACCCTATCGTTCTACCAAACACCAATTGCTGACAATCCTCTAACTTTACGACTCCCCGTCCAACAACAACTTAACCTCAGACTTATGCTTGATAGTTGTAGAAGAGTAGCAGAAAGATTAGACAATACTCTACGAATGCTCCAACCCTTTCAAAGCGTGATCGTTTTTACTTCCGTTCTTCAATCGTCTGAATTCAATGTAGAAGTAAATCTGCTTTTGTCTGATCGATGTAGATGCAACTATATTATCACGATCAGGATTTGAACACCACAACTCTAAACTCACTCTGTGTTTATGTGTATGTGTTCTAGAAAAATGATAAAGAAATCTCTTGAATTTTCTACAAGACTAATCTTCCTAAGACTTTTAAAAATAATGAAATTATAGGACAAAAGACGCGAATAAACCTATGTGTATGACATGGTTTATATAGAGGTTTGCAAAGTCCTATTTCTTCTGAAAATAAAGAAAAATTTGTGCATAGGACTTAGATGAAAGTTGAATAAAAAATGAATCAAATAGAACAAGGAAATTGAAAACATGTTGCTGTTAGGACTTTTGGAACCGGTTCCCTAATCTTGATACCGGTTCCTAAAGGACATAATGGAGTTCTCGAATCTCAGCTTCTGGAACTGGTTCCCAAATGCAGGTACCGGTTCCCACTTGACAGAATCCAATTTGAACTTGGATTTTCTGTTTTTAAAAACTTTGAAAAATATACCATATAAGTATTTGTGTCCTAAGTGGGAAACGATATCCTAATGTATTGTTCTTTCATTTTCGATGATCAACAGTACTTTCCTCTTCTGAACAACCTTCGAATTCCGCAGTCGATATCGATTCTGATATGATAACTAGAATTAGAACTAGACTAGGACTTGTTTTGCTACCAAAATATGGCAATTACAAAAATATATCTTACAATCTCTCTCTTTGGCAATTTCGTGAGAAAACCCTAAAAATAATTCATAACTACCCAAACTAGAAAAGTAAATTACAACTGTTTAAGGAAACACATAACTTTTTATCTTTGTTCTCTTCTGCTCTTCGACAAAATTTCACCTGAATTCCTGCACATGTATCAAGCAAAACTACCAGTGAAAATTTAATAAAACAAGTAAAAAAACTCCCCCTGAATTATCCAAAAATTTTAGACTTTTTCTCTCCCTTAATGTAACTTTGTTCTTCCCCTTTTTGGAACAAAATTGACAAAGCAATTTAAACAGGTCATTGAGAGCAGAAACAATACTAAATAGAGAAAATAGTAATCAGTTTATTACATGTCAGCAGTCAAAAGATAATATCCAAAAAATATTAAGTCATGATAATGTAAAAACTGAACAAAAAGTGATGCATGTATGATATGAATATAGAATCAAGCATCAATATCATTTCTGGCGAATGGAACAGTAGTATAAAGAATTAATGACAAATTATGGTAAAAACTGTCTTACTTGTTCGTCACATTTTATTTAACCATTATCCTTCATCATTATGTTCCATACAAGGCTTTTCTTCTATATAATAACCTTTCTTCATATAAATTCTTCCATGTAAGGTTTTTCTTCTATACAGGGTTCTTGCTTTATATAGATTCTTCCTTGTGAGGCTCATTTGATAACGTAATTGATCTGATCTGAATCATAGATAATATTTATCTTAGCTATATATTTGACCGAGGATAGATAGAGTTGATCTGGTATTAGGCTGATGATAGTTCTCTTGGGCTTCGCCCAGTGGGCTTAAAGACCTTATGGCCCAGAAGAAATGGGTCACAATTTATTAAATGACGTGGCTGATATTTAATGGTAGGGGAGTTTTTCAATCCACAGTTTGCCCCCAATCCCTCCTAATTTGAGCAATGGTCCCTAATTAGATGGAAATTAAATTTGCTCGATTTCCAGAAGTGTAAAAGGTGGTTTTGGAAGTGACTATTGACATTCTGACCACAAAATTTTTTCAAAGCTCGCTATTGTCTTATCTATGTCTGCAGTTTTGTCAATTTCTCTACTGAGTTTATTCTTTTCTTGTTGCTTTCATATCATGAACACTTTACCCACTCACGATCAAATAGGGATTATGGATTCTGAAACTACTCCTTCAGCATCTCCCGTTCTTCTTAGAATCCCTCCTCCTAGAGTTCCTAAACCTTATGATATTTTAGATGATTCTACTGCGAGAGGAGATGATCCTTTACCTCAAGCGGAGGAATCTACTTCTGGATCTGAGGAAATTTTCACACAAGAAAAGAGGGATATAATTTTATCGGTTCGTCGTATCAAGTTCTCCATTGATTTCGTTATGGAAGAATTTGAGATCCCTGAAGGGGTAGAGATATCCAAGTACCCTAATGACACCGATTTTAGTTCCGGTGAGGGTGTTAGGGAAAACGAGTTACTCTTATCTGTTGGGCATCTCCACGCCCTTCGTTTTCCCCTTCATCCCTTCCATCACTTAGTTTTTAATAAGTTAGGGATTACCCCTCTTCAGGTAAACCCTAACTTTTTTAGAATAGTCTCTGCTCTTCTAGTCCGTCGAAGGTTAGCAGGTATTGATCTGAACCTCGCTGACTTATTATTCAGCTATACTATTTCTAGGCATCAAACTGAACTGGGCTGCTATTTCTTCACTTCGTCTCTTCAAGAGAGACTATGTACGAACTTTCCAACTTTTGAAAAGAGATGGAAGGAATGGATGATTATAGTTTGTGGGAATTAGTCCGTGCCCCAGTCTGAGAAACTCTCGATTCCTCGGAAGTTTGGGATCTTAGGTATAGAAGAGCTTTCTCCTTTTCATTCGGAATGCTCTGGTTGTTTCCCTTGTCAAGTTTTACTTTTTCGTTGTATTTATGAATTTCTTAGTTTTTTCCAGTATCGTTTCCATCCTCGGTGGCTAAGAAGAGACTTGATTTTCTTAAAGAAAAAGTTTGAAAGAACCCTCCGTCCCCTGAAAATCTTTTTTCCTCATCTAACTTTAAAAAACTTGCATCCAGCACTTCAGTAGCTGCCTTTATGGATTTGTCACTTCCATCTTTCGACTGCTTTCCTCGAATTAATAAGGAGAAGAAAAAGGGCTGAAGCTCTTAAGAGAAAAGCTGCTGAGAGTGAACCCCTGCTGGTTGTTCGCTCTACCGAGCAAGAAAAAGAGGTTGAGGAACTCCCTCTACAGAAAAAAGTTAAGGTAAACCCTCTCTTTACTACAAAAGGCAAAGGCATTACCCTTGTAAAGAACAGGGGCAAGAAAACTGACAAAGCAGAAGCTGAAGAAGAGATTAGGGCTTTTGTTTTTGCCGAAACAGGGAAACCCTGGAGGCTAACTTTTTCAAGGGCCGATAAATCATTTCTTCATTCTGGCGACTCCATGGTCACGGATCCCTTTGCTGTGTTGGCGGTTGCCCGAGGGATGTGGCTTCCCAAGGATGAAGAGCTGATAGGAAATATGGGCCTGGATCGGCTTCTGCCTTCTGCCCCTGTGCGAGCTGTGGAGGTTTGTCTTTTTTCTTTACTTTATTCTTCTTTTACTCGCCTTTACGTTTTATTCACACCCTGATTGACTTTGTAGAATCTACACCACACCATGGCCTTGTGTTCGATCGCTGAAGCTCAATCAATTTCTATTCAAAAATTGGAGAAGGACCTTGCTGCTACTGAAAAGAAGCTTTCTAATGCATTTATGGATGCCAAAATGACCGATGATGCGAGAGATGTATACAAGAGTCATTTTGCAGCTTATGAAGCCAAGGTGAAGGAATTAGAAACCGAGAACTAGCGCTAGAGGGATTCGGTTAACACTTGCACAACTGCTGGGAAACAAATGCAGGATCACTATTCCTCTCTGGTGCGTTTATCCAGCGTCAAGGCTTTTAGATTCGGCTTTGCACAAGGCTCCGGTGATAATCTGAAGGATCCAGAAGCTTTTGATAAGGACATGGAAGTATTTCTTTCGTACTCTGAAAGTTCCAAGGCCTAAAAGGCTGATGTTCTATTTACTGAGATGGTGAAGAGCCATCAAGGGGATCTTCCAGCTTCAAGTTTTTCGGTTGCCCCGGTTAAAGCTTCGGGTCAAAATGTGGTGGATGCTTTTGCTTTAGCTCCGTTTGACCCCAAAAGGAAATAGACTTGTTTTCATTATGTCATTCGAACAAGTAGATAATCGTATTTGAATAATTTTTAAATTATGTAATGTAACTGCTTTCACTTGCTTAATTTATGCTCTTATGTATGTGTTTGGGAATTTTCATACTTCTAGAATCTTCAGAATTCAAAGTTTGAGCTGTGGTATTCTTCTATGCCTTCGAAGAAGTTTTTCTTTTCTTCTATGCCTTAGAAGAACTTTTCCTTTTGCCTTTGACGCCTTCGGATCCTTTGTGATTCGACGAATTTATTAATACATTCAGACTGTTGAGGTCCGAAGCTTGAAGTTCTTAGGCCTTATTTTTTTATTTTTTTTTTCAGAAGATTTTGTCCCTTTAAGACCTTCAAACTCTTTATGGACCAAGGATATTTCCTCGGTGCTTTTTTATGCCTTGTCAGAAATTTTACTTTTTGAAGGCCTTCGGATTCTTATGATCCGAAGATAGTCGAAAAATGAAGGGCAAGAAAGAGGTTCCCGTGATAGTTAGGTCATTGATCGGAGACTATTACACCACTTGGTGATCTATTTATCTAGGGACCCCTTCTTGTTATTCATGAGTTTACGTGGTGCGATTATACCAATGTTTTTTTTTTTTTTTTTTCCTTATATGTGTTCAATGTGGGACAATTTACTTGATAGACCTAGCTCCATCGAGTCGATATCTTGGGCTTGAGAGTAGAATATCCATAAGGGGTATCTGCCCACATTTGGGTTTAGGCCCATTTTTATAAGGCCGTTTGCCTTCGGAATCTCAAAGTCCTAGGATTTAATATTCCTCGGCATTCTTTTATGCTTTAGAGGAATTTTATTGATACCTTCGGACTCTTGAGGTCAAAGGATTTGATGTTCCTCGGCTTTCTTTCATGCCTTAGAGGAATTTTATTAATAATTTCAGGCTCTTAAGGTCTGAGGCTTTATTGCTCCTTGGCATTTTTTTATACCTTAGAGGAATTTTATTGATACCTTTAAACTCTTGAGGTCTGAGGATTTGATGTTTCTCGACTTTCTTTTATGCCTTAGAGGAATTAAATTGATACCTTCGGACTTTTAAGGTCCGAGGATTTGATGTTCCTCGGCTTTCTTTCATGCCTTAGAGGAATTTACTGATACCTTTTGGACTCTTGAGGTCCGAGGATTTAAAAGTGGGAGAAGGACAAGAAAAAGAGTGATAGTGACCTGATTAGATTCCCAAACGTTTGGTTGAGGGCCTTCATTTCACGGACACTCTTCCTTGGCGTTTACTTATAGCGAGATTTGGTTATATTAACCATTCCTTTTTTTATTATTTTTATTCGATGTGGTATAAAACAAAGTAAGTTTACCTTATTGGGCAATATTTTGGGCTTAAAAAGAGTGGATTATTGCAAAGAATGTCCTTTGGCATATAGGTTTATGCGTAGCTTACGCTGGGCCTCCTTGTATGCCAATGGGCCCTCTTTACAATACGATGACTTACTGCAGCAAACCCATATATTAAGAGAGGGTAAAGTCCTATTTCATCCGCTATGGGATAAAAAAGCACTTGTTTTTATTTTTTATTTTTTTGTATTGTTTTGTGTGTGAGGAACTTATTCATAATGGAATTCGGATTGATCTATAGAGTGTAATGTCCCCTTATTATAAATAATGTTCATTCCATAGCGAAAAAAGAGATTAAAATAATTATTCTCCCTTTGTGTTTAGCTAATTATTAATGGAGCATCTTAGTTTTTGTATTTTGTACTTGCATACATAAGGCTATGAAGGTATAACAAATTGACATAACTTGTTATAAGAGATTTTATTATTATGATCATAAATGACCTTATTTAATAGAAAACAAAAAGGAACTATCATACTAGCTCATACTTAGTGGTAATACCTTTTCAGATGTATTGCATTCCATGGTCGTGCAATTGTTTGGCCATCTTCCTCGGCTAACCTGTAGGCCCCTTTCCTATTACTTCGATAACCCTATAAGGTCCAGTCCAATTGGGTTGTAGCTTTTTAACGTATGCCGTTTCTTGCTTCAGCACCCAATCTCCCACAACAAAACTCCTCGGTTTGACCCGCTTATTGTAGCTATTTCATAGCTATTATTGGTATAAAGCGAGTCTTATTGCCGCAGCATCTCTTTTTTCGTCTAGGAGATCGAGACTGTGCTCCAACTACTGATTATTCCCTCCTTCCATCAACATAAGGTTGGCAATTCTATCTTTATTGGAATTACGGCCTCGGATCTGTACGCCATTGTGAATGGACTCTCCCCTTAGCCTTCTTGGAGTGGTTCGGTAAGCCCAAAGTATCATGGAAAGATTTCCATACCACTTGCTCTTAAGCTTCTCCAGCTTCTTCTTTAGACAGTCGAATATGATTCGGTTAGTTATCTCGGCTTGTCCATTTTCCTGTGGATGGCTTACTACAGCCAACTTTTGTGGATTCAATGTTAATCAAAGAATTTCCTAGTATGCTTGTTATCCAAATTCTTGCCGTTGTCCATTACAATAACTTTCAGAACTCCGAATCGACATATTATGTTATTCCACAAGAAGTTTTTTACCTGATCGTGAGTCATGCTTGAATAAGCTGCAGCCTCTTCCCATTTTGTAAAGTAGCCAGTGGCCAATAATACGTATTCCTTCTGTTCAAAAGGTTTGGGTAGTGGGCGTACTACGTCAATCCCCCATTGAGCAAAAGGCCAAGGATTTACCATTGCATGCAGATCTTCAGCCGGCTGATGTTTTATGGGACCGTAGCTCTGACACTGATCGCATCTCCTCGTGTACTCTTCAGCATTCCTGGTTATGTACGGCAGAAATAGCCTTGAGTCAAGATCTTATGGATGAGGGATCTTCCGCCTAAATGGTTGCCGCAATCCCCCCATGTATCTGCTTCATCACTTTGAGAGCTTCAGCAGGGGTCAAACACTTTAAGTATGGGCCTGAGAATGATCTTCGGTACAGGTGATTATTGATAATTAAGTACTTGGCCGCTGTAGACCTTATTTTCCTAACTTCTGCTTTCTGATATCGGAGGATTCCGTTTTTGAGGTAATCTTCCAATGGATCCATCCAGCAAGGCTTTCTTGGGCCTTGAGGAATTGCAATAACTTCTAAACGAGGCTTCAAGGGTTCTTCTAAAATATCAATTGGAACTATTCAGATCAAGACCTCAGCTGTGGATGAGGTTACAAAAGCCAATTTATCTGCTTCAGAGTTTTCTTCTCTCAGTATTTGGTGAAATTCAACTTGATCAAATTCACTAGAAGTAGCCTCTACAACCTTTTTGTAAGCCTTCATCCTTTCCTCTTTTGGCTGGTATTTTCCCATCACCTAGTTCACGATAAGCTGTGAGTTGCTAAAAACTTTAAGATACTTTACCTAAAGTTGGTTTGTCAACCAAAGTCCAGCTAGCAAAAATTCATATTTGACTTCGTTGTTTGTAGCAGGGAAACTCAGCCGGATTGACAGCTGAAGCATAGTTCCTTTTGGAGTTTTAAGGACAACCCTTGCCCCTACGCCAGTTAGATTTGAGGAGCCATCAACGTAAAGCTCCTAATGTGGTTCTGGGGGTTCCGGTTCTTCAGGCTTATCCTAGTACTCCAAGAGGAAATCGGCCACAGCCTGTCCCTTGTGTGAGGCCTTCGGCTTGTAGGAAATGTCAAAAAATTTGAGTTCAATGGCTTCCTGACAGATCTAGCTTGGACAAAATAACCCGTATCAGATAGTTTGTAAGAACCACGATGCGATGTGACTCGAAATATTGTCTAAGTTTTCTTTTGGCATATATCAAGGCTAGTATGATCTTCTCTACTTTGTTGTACCATATTTCAGCATCTGTCATTATCTTGCTTGTGTAAAAGACTGGGTATTGCTTTCCTTCTTCCTTCCAGATCAATGCTGTGCTTGTAGCTATGGTAGAAATTGCAAGGTACGTGGTGAGAATTTCGTCAGACTTTGGTACAGATAAGATAAGGGGGTTAGACATGTAGAGCTTTAGCTTTATGAGATCATCTCGCTGCTGTGGCCCATAGATATTCTTATCTTTTGACCGTATAACATCGAAGAAAGGCTTGCATTTGTCTGATAACCAGGATATGAATTGGCAGAGTGCTGTTATCCTACCTGTAAAAACCTGTACATCTCTATGGGTCTTAGGCTCTTGATTCTGCACTAGGGCTTGGGCCTGAGCTGGACTTGTTTCAATCCCCCTTTTATTGATGATATGACCGAGAAACTGTCCTGATGACACCGTAAAAGAGCATTTAGAAAGGTTCAGCCTCATTTTATACCTTCTCAAAGTGTTGAACACCTCCTGAAGATGTTTGGAATGATCTGCCTTCTTCTTACTTTTGACCACCGTGTCATCAATGTATGCCTCTACTGTTTTGCCCAACATCTCACCGAAGATTTTATTGATGAGGCGCTGATAAGTAGCCACGTCATTTTTAAGCCTGAAAGGCATAACTTTGTAATAAAAAGTCCCTTTCTTTGTAATGAAGGATGTTTTCTCTTTATCTTCCGGATTCATGGGATCTGATTATATCCGGAGTATGCATTAATGAATGTAAGTTGCTCATAGTCTGTAGTAGCAACTACCATTTGGTCAGTTTTCGGTAATGGAAAGCTATCCTTGAGGCAAGCTTTGTTGAGGTTGGTGAAATCTATACATACCCTCCACTTTTCATTCTTCTTCTGTACCACCACGGCATTTGAGAGCCAATGGGGGTAATACACCTCTCTGATGAAGCTTGCTTGAAGTAATTTGTCCACCTCGTCGGTAATTATTTGGTTTCTTTTAGGGGCGAATATCCTATGCTTCTGTCTGACTGGTTTGAATGAGGGATCGACTCTGAGGCTGTGACACGAGACCGAAGGATTGATCCTTGGTATGTCCATGTGCCCCCAAGCGAATACATCTGCGTTCTTTTGAATGACTCTGATCAATATTTCTTTTTCCTTGGGTGAAAGTAAAGATCCTATATAAGTAATTTTTTGTGTCTCGCCTGGAACAACTTTAATAGCTTCAAACAACTCTTCAGTGGACTTCCGTGCCTCTGCCTCTGCTAACAAGCATCTGGGCAGAGGGCTCTGTAATTCCTATTTAGCAGCGACTTTGGAAACAACGTTCGACTCATGTGGTTTGTTGCCCTTTTACGCTTCCTTTAGCGTGACCATGTAGCATTCCATAGCTGAGGCTTGATCTCCCCAAAGGTTGATGACTTCTTTACCCTCTGGAGATAAACATCGCATCATTTGATGTAGAGTAGATGGAACCCCATTCATTCAGTGAATCCACCATCTTCCCATGATCAAGTTGTAAGAGGGGTGAATTTTCATTAGAACGAAGTTTTCCTTCAGTGTTCTCTTTGCAGCAGTGACTGATAGATCTATCACCTCTATAGGGTCCACTTTGCTTCCATCGATTCCCAGAAGTGGCCAAACGAGGCCTTGATAGATGATAACGGGATCTCCAGTCACTCAAAGCCGGCCTTTGTGATGATGTTGGTGCTACTCCCAGGGTTTACCAGGACTCTTTTGATAAGGGAATTTACTACTAGGAGGCTGATGACTAGTGGATCTTCATAGGGGAGTTGTACCCTAGCCAAATCTTTATCTCTAAATTTGATTCTGATACTGCCTAGGGAGATCGAATTGACTAAGGATAATTTCCTCAACTTGTGAACTGCTCTCAGACTGAAGCGATAAACTTCTTCTGGTTCTTGATCTTCCTCGGACTTTCCATATATCACATGGATAACTTCACTTGACTGCCATCGGCCCTCCTGGGATTGACCTCCTTTGGCCCCGGCTGATCCTTCGGCCCAATGTATTATGCTAGATCTCCTTTAGCTATCATAGATTCCACTTGTCTCCGGAGGGTCATGCAATCATTAGTAATATGCCCATAATCTCTATGATAAGCACAATGCTTACTTTTGTCTCTTTGTTCTAGAGGCTATATGATTAGCTGGAGGGCCATGAACCATGCCTTATTCTCCTGAAATAACCGCGCCAAGGTTGTTCGGAGAGGGGTTTGCTTCTCGTCAATTTTTTGCTTTTTCTCTGGTGGTTAGATTGCTGACGCCGAGGATTGTTGACCCCTCTGACCCTTGGAGCCTAAAACTTTCTCTCGAGGTTTATTTTCCACCGTAACAAGGGTTATATGTTGAGATCTATTGGCTACGTTTTCCTCAAGTCGAACGTAAGTCTGTGCCCTAGCATTTTGTATGTCTTCAGGAGAGTACTTGACTAAAGAAGTATGAAACTTAGACCCTTGAATCATAGCAATCTTGAATGCCTCTACAACTGTTGCAGGATGACAATCTAGTATTTCTGATGCTTCCATGTTATACCTAGATAGGAAATCCTAAAGAAGTTCTCCCATTTTCTGCCTCATGGTGAATAGACTAGAGATAGTCTTCTTCTGCTTCTTGTTGCCGCAATATTGCACTAAGAACACAGTGCACAGTGTTTCATAGTTCAGAATTGAACTGCAAAGCCTATTTTTGAACCACTCTAGTGCTGTTCCCGCAGACTGGTTGGGAATACCTTGCACATGAATGGATCATTGTGGTTATCTATGGCCATCTTCTGGAAGTAATGATCGAGATGCCTGGATGGATCCCCAGTACCATTAAATTGCGTGAAGACGAGTATGGTAAACTTTTTCGGCCTCTCAACGTAGTTTATTTTGTCGGTGAACAGAGTCTTCATCAAAGAATCCTTGTGTTCTCTGGCTATCTCTGCTGGCGTCCGAATCCTTAGGAGCTTTCTTTCATCGAAGGCTCTTGGGGCTCCGTTTAGCAATACCGTAGGCCTCTGTGTGGATTCAACCTGTTCTTCCTGCGTCTGCTGAAGGGGATAGTTTTCTGAGGCTCCCGCTTCATTCTCCATCTTCTACCCTCGCTCATTGCCGTTGGCTTGGGCTTCATCCTTCGGCTTCGGCCTCCGGGAGCGCAGCATGATTGGGAAGACTTTCCTGGGCCCCGTTTGCAAGGTGGTGTTGCCTGGTGGTGATTGGACGGCGATCTGCTCCATGGCTATCTGGAGGATATCATTTCGTTGTTAGAAAAGAGTGATCTGAGTTGTGCTAGCTTCGTTCGCCTGTCTGAGCATTTCGAACTGCTGTAGGAACTCTTCTCTCATCTTTTGCATCAACTCCATTTGTTAATCAGTTGCGTTACCTCTAGTTGACATCTCAGAACGTAGTTGCGAAAAAACAAGTAACTAATCACTCGTGGGGGTATATTTCTATACAATTCTCACAGACGGCGCCAAAGTGTAGGTGTAAAAATTTGTCAATTATAATAAATTAAAGAATAAAAGAAGAACACTAAATAAAAATAATGCACAATAAATATTCAAAGAAATTTTGATATATTTCATTGTAGGCTTTTGTCTCTATTTATACAAGAATTAATGATAAATTATGGTAAAAATTGTCATGTTTGTCTATTATGTTTTATTCACCATTATCCTTCGTCATTATGTTCCATACAAGGCTTTTTTTCTATATAATAACCTTTCTTCATATAAATTCTTCTATGTAAGGTTTTTTTCTTCTATACAGGGTTCTTGCTTTATATAGATTCTTCCTTGTGAGGCTCATTTGATAATGTAATTGATCGGATCTGAATCATGGATAATATTTATCCTAGCTGTATATTTGACCGACAATAGATAGAGTTGATCATGTATTGGGTTAATGATAGTTCTCTTGGGCTTCGCCCAGCTGGGCTTAAAGACCTTGTGGCCCAGAAGAAATGGGGTTACAATTTATTAAATGACGTGGCTGATATTTATTAGTAGAGGAATTTTTCCCTCCACAGTACCTAATGAAGCCAACTCAGTTCAAAAAATCAATTATGGAATATTTCAGATTCACTAGAATGCTTATTGAAGATTATAAAAGAAAACCCTTCAATTATCGAAGATTTCAGATTCACCAGAATGCTTAACCAATGTCAATTTCAAGTAAAAATATCATAATTTATGGTAACAGATGACAAATGAAAATAATCATAATTTCAGTTCTAAATCTATAATGTCCAGTTCAAAACAAAAATTTCACTGTATTTTGAACAATAAATGAACAATACTATTAAATATATAATATTAATAACATTGATTAAGCCTTACCAACCATCAAGCGTACAAAACTATAAATACCAGCTCAGGCCCATTGTAGATTTCTTTCCTGTAGATAAAGAGGAGAATCTTATTGAAGAAATCAACAATTTCTGGAAGGAAATCACTGCAATCTGGGTTTTGATTCAAAAAAGGAAATAAAAAGTAAAAATAGTGGAGGAAGGAAGAATTAAGGTTTTGAATAAAAAAGGAATTCAAAAGTAATATGTTTTTTATGAAACAAGGAGAGACAAATTAGGGTTTGGATTAAAGAAATTAAAAAGAAATAATGGAACAAAACGAAAAGGGAAGGAGAGAAATAAGAAAACCAAAAGGGAAGAATGGGAAAGACAAAAGTGAAGAAGCCGGCGCGCCAATTTTTGTGTTTTTCAACTTTTTTCAACTTTTCTTTTTCATTTTTTCGTTCATTTTTTTTGTTTTTTCTTTTTGGTTTACAGCTGGCACTTTAGCATTAAGTTTACTATGCCGTTAGTTGCCTTTTTTGGTTGTGCCAAGCCAAACACGACATTAAGCAGTGGAGCGCAAGGTTAAGGACAGCAGAGGATTTGTGCCCCTGTACATATAGACATTGTATAAATAATATATCACCCATCGCATGCTGCCCATGTGTTTCAGAGTAAAATCAAAGGCAAAGGATAAGCCTAAGACACACCACAGAGAGCACCAAACACAGAGAGCACCAAACAAAGCCTAGCCTTCTGCAAAACAATTACTTTCAATGGACCCGGCACTTTCCTTGTTTCATTCCAATTCCATCTTCCACGAAACAGCCACCCTCATTTCATTATCATTGTCTTCCTTCCATCATCACTGATACATGTATAGACTTACATTTCTAACATTCCTGTAACAAAACTTCATCAAAACCCCTAACTTAATAAATAAATAAAACTAATCTACTAAAAACAAATACTAATAAAACAAAAAACCAATAACTCAAAATCAATTCTTATAAACTCAAACATCATATCTGAATCTTCAATTATAATTAAATAATCAATCTTAACAACTAAAAATAATAAAATAAATATAAATTAAAATTCAAAATATTTGGATTGTCACATCACGATTCAACATTCACGAATAGTGGGTTTAAATTATCGGTCCAGTAATATCATTCTATTGTTAAACTTATATTGTAATAAAAAGTCCACTAGAGCTACCTTATCCAAACAAAAAAAATAAAAAATTCTATTAAAGCTTTACACCCAAAGTCAAAAAAGTAGTTATAACTATTTTATACACTTAGTTACTTAATAAGTTTTACTTTTTATCTTTTACTATTTTATATTGTTGACCTATTATGATTTACAATTATGACTAATGGTATAAAATTATGAATTTTTAATATTTATCTAAAATTAGTATTTACATCATAGTTAATAATTATTTAAGTAAAATTTTGTAACTCCTTAAATTTTGATTTTTACTCTTATAATACTATTTGTTGCTCAAGATTCATGAATATGCAAAAAAAAATAATATATTTGATTTCATTAATATTTAAAATTGTAATTACTCAAACAAGTTGCTAATTAATTATTTAAAAATAAAATTTATTTTGATAATTTTCTATAATTTTTTAATTAAAATTATAAAATAACTTTTAATCAAATGCATCGCACGTGGTTTTTATTAGTATGTGTATGTGTGTATATATATATATATATATATATATATATATATATATATCTTTTATCCTAAATATCTTGATGCATCCTAGTACAAACAATGAGTCAAACATATATATATATATATATATATATATATATGTTTGACACATTCACAGCATTACCAGGCGTGGATTCCGTGGGAGAGGGGCCAATCTTATAAGAAGAATCCAATTAAGACTAATTTACGTCAAAAATAATTTAATATTCATATTTTTTTTATATTTATTAAACTTTCCTAATAATCGCAATTGCCTGTGTGATAAGAACTCGCTTTAGTGGTGAAGCTTTCGTTTCTTTTATTTCAGTGTAGTGGTGTTTTGTTTTTTTCTCTAGCAATGTTAGAAATGTTAGTATTTAGTGGTGTATTATTATTATCTTTTTTAACACATTTAGTGGTGTACTTTCCTTTCATGGATTCCACTCTCACCAATTTTTAATTCTCCAGCATTTGATTCATTTCATTATAGGTGACTTCACCTTAAAATTTTTTATTTTGTCATTAACTTTCACCATTTTATACAAACACAAACTAAAAATTAATAGATATAAAGATGAAAAAGAAATTAAAAGAGTGAAAATTAATCTATTTTTATAGAAATTAATATTGAAGTTTGATAGAATGAAAAACGAAGAGAAACATCATTTGGAGTATCTCAGTTCGATGTGATTTTTGAGATTCACTGCTCGTTTTTGTTAAACTCAAAATAAGAGATCTGAAAATATATATATATATATATATATATATATATATATATATATATATATATATATCGGAACACAGAAAACAAAATGAAAGAGTAAAATTAATATATATTTTAAGAAATTAATATAAAAAATTGATATACTGATAAATTGAGATAAATATCATACCTTCAATCCAGTGCGTGCAGTGCTCGTTTATTAATCTGAAAATAAAAAGAAAAATAATCACAAAATCAATAGATCTGGAAACAAAAAACAAATGAAAGGGTAAAATTTGATATATATAATCTCATACCAGACTGCGCTCAAAATAATAGATTTTCATGCTGGATTGCGCTCACAATTCTAGAACAAAAGAACAAAAATGAAAGACAATAGAGAGATAGAAATAGAGAATGACCAAAAAAGTGTGAGAGCCAAGGAGAGACAAAATCACTGCAAAAACAAGAAAATAAAAATTCAAAAAAAGTGAACCAAAAGAAACAGAAGTTACGAAAAAGGAAAATAAAAGGTTAAAAATGTCAGGACCAATCGACCAAAAGAAACGGAAAATGTGTCTGGTTAGAGACCAATTGAAATATTTTTCCTTTATTTGGGGGCCGGCAGTTTAAACCTACCTGGTTAAATTAAAGTATTGACTTACATGCATATATATATATATATATAGGGGGTGCCATGGCCCCCACCAGCCCCCCTTGTCTCCGCCCATGCATTGCCATTGATTGTGCCCTATGCTGACATAATCAATAGATATACCATACAATCTTGGGGTTTAGTGTAAGGTGCCGGCGGAGAGTTTCCACTCAGCGAGAAGATCAGAGGGCACTTCATTTGCAAAATAAATTTTGATGATTGATGAGGAGAGAATTTTGAAGAGACAGAGGGACGTAAAAGAACCAAAGAGAGAATCTTAGAGAGAGAAAGAGAGGGGATCATGATCTAGAGAAAATTTTATAGGGAAAGGATGAGACAGGAATTTTTTTTCTTTGCTTAGGTTTTTTATACAATGGGTGAAATATGGGTACTCATATTCAATTCATGTAACTTCCTATTAATTGATCAAAATGACCTTTAAGAATAAAAAAATAAATATAATTTTATTGTAACATGTTTTCTTTTTCTTTTTCTTCGTTTATGTGGAAGAAAAATGTGACATATTGGGTAGGTAATGTTTCAATAAATACTAATAAATAAAAAGATTAACTTGTGTGTGATTACTTGAAGGTGATATTTAATATTTAAATATTAAAAAAAATCTTTTAATATTTAATATATTACAATGGAATAATAATAAAAAATTTAAAAACCATATTTCCTACTTTTTGAGATGGAAAGTCAGAGTTTTGTATTAAAATTTTGTTTTAGTATTATGTAATACAACTAATTCATCTATTTCAGCGAAGGCATTAAACATGCACCAAGAAATAAATAAATAAATAAAAATTCTTACAATAATTTTATATTATTTTAAAATTTTATTTTTATATTACTAGTTTGGTCCCCCTTTAAAATTTTCTAGGTCCGCCCCTCTCTGTATGCATATGGCATTGACAACCATAATGGTGGTATTTATTTATTTTTATTTATTTTTTTTAAGGGTCATTTTGGTCAAATAAAAGGACTTATAAAGGTTAATACTCTTATAAAAGGACTTATAAAAGTCAAAGAACAATTAATACTCTTATTATGGTCGGGAGTGTTATTGTTCAAATTTGCAAACTTAGTGGGTAATTGAATCACACTTTTCTTAAATTGCATCTACTTATTTTTTATTGTAAATCTGAAAGAATGTGAGGGCAAATTACCCAAATAACTAACACACAGGCACATAAAGAGGATCAAAAGAAGGGCTTGAAAGAATTTATGGTTTGACAGTCACACTATGTCCACTGCTTTATATAGCCCCAATTGTGTAACAAAGCCAAACCTTCCCTCAGAACCACCTTGTCAATTTGGTCCAAGTCAATTGATAGCTTCGTGTATCCGTTTCATGTCAAGTTTTTGACCCATCTAAACCATATTTTTAAGCAATGAGGACTCCACCACAAGGTTGATTTGTCATGTTGTTGATGATTTTTTTATTTTTATTTTTCAAATGGTAAAAGGTAGTTGATGATTTTTTATTTTTTATTTTTTATTTTTCAAATGGTAAAAGGTAGTTGTGAGTGGATTCTCTATTTTACAACACAGTTCAAAAATGCGCTAAGGCACAACCAAAGCATAAGAAATAAGACAATAGTAAGAAATTACGAGTAACGGAACACCGAAACTTGTACACAAATTCTTACCTAAAAGCTGCCCCAAGTCAAGGCTACATCTTTCTCAACAAAAAGTTAGGTCTCTCTTTACAAAAACCTAAACTCAATTTGTTAGTGTATAATAATTATAATTAATTTTACGCTCGTAATATTAATTGCGATCACGATGTAATAGACTCGAATAAAAATAATGTAAATTAAGTAATACAAATAACGTATTGAACTTGAAAAAAAATCGAACAAACCATTCTTATAATACAAATGTCAAAATTGAATAAAAATTTGAGACACAGTTATTAACAATACAAAGGATATCATAGTCTTTCTTCTCTATGATAGAATTACGAATTAGTGACAGCGCAATGCTATATGTCTTTTCCTTTTTTTTTTTGGATTGAACAATCCCAACCCCAATGATATCTTATTCTTTTTCTTTTCTTCTTTCTCTTGAATAGACACGTGGCTTACAGAATAACTGCCAAAAGATCTTACCCACTTCCTGCCCACAAGTTTGGACAATATTAATTATCAGTCACATCAAGTCTTCTAAAATAATTGTGGAGGAAGGAGAATATATCCCATTACCGGCCGGGTTATAAGAAAAAACATAATCACTCTCACACACGGTATTGCTATGTTATTATTATAGTGGAGGAAAATCCATAGTCATCCTGATTTAGGTTTCTGATTGGATCGGTGTTAAAAGTCTCTAGTTTCCGCCTGATGAACGAGCTGGTGACTCCATAGTCAATTGTTCACCTTTGTGTGGAAGGTCTAAAAACTTTCTTTGCACGGGAGGGACTATTGCCCTCTTTCTTGCTTAATCAATTGTTCACCTTTGCGTGGAAGGTCTAAATTAGAAAAAGATTCACTCTTGAAGCCCATCCTTTTCCATCATATCCCAAAACCAATCATAATTATCTTCCTTACTAGTCTCTGCACTCTCACTCTTCTTCTCCAACGAGTTGGCTCTAAGCTCTTCAGTTTCTGGTTGTGGTTCCGAGCTTTGTCCCTCTGTATAATCTGACAATGGGAAGTTAAGCTTGGCTTTGGCTCCGTGGAACTCAATGGCCGCCTTGTCATAAGCCCTAGCTGCCGCCTCCCCAGTCTCAAACGTGCCAAGCCACAGTCGGGTTGCTCTCTTGGGGTCTCGGATCTCCGCAGCCCACTTCCCCCACCTCCTCTGTCGGACTCCCCTGTACTTCTTCTTCCTCATCTCAGTCTTACTCTGTTTCATCTCTTCTTCATTATTCGGCGGGAAGAAGTTGGTCATTGTACTTGTGGAAGATTGGAGGGCTTTTAGCAGCCGGGTGCCATTGGGATCATCACTATCACCGCCGATGATAACGTGCTTGAGAGCTGAGACCATGATGGAGTGTTCTTGGTCTGGGGTCAAATGAGAAGAAGAGGAGGCCATTTCCATGGGGTTCATTTTGGAGAAGAATGAGTAAATTTTGCTAGAAAAACAGGCATAGAAATGGTATGTATGTGTGAGGATTTTCTTGTCTATTTGCTTATATACGTTGAGTGAGTGAGTGTGCACGTGGCATCCAGCATCCAGGTGTACGCAGTTGGGACACGGGTTCAACGTGGATTTGGAAAATTTTTGGTTTGACATAGTGACAGCATGGAAAAATGGCGCCACATAGGACGGTAGGTCAAGGCTCTGGTCAAAGCATATATTGGACTAGTTATATTTCTGAACTTCTCAAAAAGGATATCATTGTTGTATTATACAGTTGAGATTCTAGTGAAACTTTAATCCCACATGCATAGGGCCAATAATTCACTCGATTTGGCCCATCAGTGTCTAATTCTTTGTTGTTGTTTTTTTCGACCGGTTTGTCCCTCCAATTATTCTTTCCTTAATTAGGATGCTCACACATCCGAAGGAGTCAACTTTGGCCATTATGCTTCATTAGCCCACTAAAATCAAATGATTTACTTACTTTTGCCCATTCCTAGAGTTGTCTAATTTGTCTTTTAGACATTTTTTGAGGCTTAGTGACAGTAACAAAACCGAGTGGGATTTTGAGAAAAAATGGTTGGATCACAAACATGCGATCACGAATACAAATACTCACTCGATTTAGTTGGTGTTTGAGATTGTTTTTTTACTATTCAAAAACACTTTTATTACAAAGATTGCAGTCCAATGTGTTTGGTAAAAAGAAATTAAAAAAAAAAAAAAAAAGTGTTTATAGGTTGTAGAGGTTAGGTAAAAAAGGTGTCTTTAAGTGAAGTTATGAATTATAACTTTTAAAACTGCGTTAGAGATAGTAGTTTATTTTTGTAGGTAACCAATTTTTTTTAGACAATATAATCTCTTTATATTTTTTATAAATGCAATTTTTTCCATACTAGAAATAATACAAACAATATCCTAGTTATTCTGGGATTCTGTAATGAACGAATATCCTAATTTATTTTAGGACTTTATAACCACCTTCCATTTATAATTAAGTATTAAATACAAATTCTATATGATAAATAAAATATATGATATTTTTTAAAAAATAATAATAATAATACAAGTTGATATTTATAAATTATTGAACTGAATGAAATTTTATAATATTTAATATTAGGGAATTATTAAAATTTTAGTATAAGGGTAATATAGTAAAATTAATAATAAAAGTGCTTTAAACAACATTGTTACCAAACAAATTTAAAAGTGTTTCAAGTATAAAAAGTTATTTATACAAAGTGTTACAGCATAACTGCATTTTACTGATAACAAATTTATAACAACTCTACTAATAAAAGCGTTTTCAACATTCTAACAACAATCTCAAACGGACTCTTAGTCATTCCATTGTTTAATTCATCACAAATAGCAAAATTAATTCGTATTTTACCCATGCATTATTGTTACAAAATATGAAGTACTCAAAAAATTACATCTTTTTCAATTGTTAATTTGAAAACACAAAACAACCTAAATGGTAGAGAAAAAACGTCTCTTATTTGCGTAAATTCTTATTTTAATGACTTCTAATTACATTCTTAAATAGAGAAAAAGTTTTTAAAAATCTGAACCAAAACATATAACATGTGATGCGCCATGATAATACGTCGTACACTACTCCTATTCAAGCTGCTCAACCATCCATGACAACAACAACCACCGCATGTAACACAAATAATTCATGTTCACAATAGCACAAATTAATAACCAATGCAACATTAACAACAAACAACTACTTGCTACTCTGGTAGATTTGAAATGTATATACTAGGCTGGATTGCATTTTTAATAATTTATACTCGTTTTTCAATTTTTGAAGTGTTTATTTAAGCGTGATATCTGATTCACTATAAGTGGTAGGTTCAAAGTTTAAGTATTGCAATAAAACAAATGAATGTTGGGGTGACTTCCTATAATTTTTTTCATCGAAAAATAAAATAAAAATAAAAATCTTGAACCGAGTTTATAATTCAAATAATAACTAAATGAATTGAGGTTTAGCTTGATATTTTATGTGATTATAGTCTTTTTTACTACGATTAGTGTTTATTTATGTTACCAAAGCATTCCATCGTTTGGATATGAATTATATATAAAATAGGGTAAAATGCAAAAAAAAACTCCTGAACTATTGGCATATTGCAACTATCCCCCTGAATTACAAAAAAAACCCCCAAACTATTGATTTATTGCATTTCAGTCCCTTCTAGCAAGAAAGTTGGTCGGAAAAATTATAAGACAGATTTACCCTCAGTTAAAACTACGTAGTTTTGAGGGTTAACTTGGTGACGTGGCAACTACCAACCTCTTGAACCAATCAAAATGAGACCACCAAGACAATCTTATCTTCAGCCAAATAAAAAATAAATAAATAAATAACAAAACTGATTATTTTTTCGTAAGGTGTAAAACTTAAACACAAACACCCACCATGTTTGACAGCCAAACCCACCTTTAACCTTGTTTCGTGCCTCTGCATATACACACCCTTTATATATGCACTATATATACACACCCTTTATATATGCACTATATATACACACCCTTTATATATACACACCCCAAATCAAACCCTAACCCAAATTCAGAAATGGTTGAATCCTATCGAGACACCACCACCACCGCTCCTCTCATCATCATGATTACAATAAAGACCGAGAGCGATACCAAGGGTTCCCTATCTACCATCATTTTAACGGTTTTTCCGCCAATGGTGCGTCAATTTTGGTGTTTTTTTTTTTTTTTTTTTTGGAAAGTAAAGCAACTGACATAGATGAAAATATAATTACAAAGTTTAGGCCCAAAGCCCAATTACAAAAGAACAATAAGAACAGGCCCAATGGGCAACAAGGGCACAGGCCCAAACAAGATCAAAAGTCTTTTTTATTAACTTCCAATTGACCGTTAATGGAAAGTACAAATCAATTCCGGTAGACAGTTATAGCCGGATTGTCAACTAACTTGAGTGATCCGAAGGGCGAGGAGGAGGTCTGCAACATGATGGGGGAAGATTCCATTCCAAAAGGATTAACCTTGAGGCTGCGCAATCTTTTAGAAATCCCAGTCTAAGGATAGAAGTAACTGAAGATAAAATTCTGGCCAGCAGGATTCTTTACGTGCATTTACCTTTGTTGAAGACTCTATTGTTACGCTCCTCCCAAGGGTGATAAACTATTGAAGAGAAACAGATTTTCCGCACCAAGTTTTGAGGAGAGTTGGTCTTCCACACAAAGCTTATTAATTGAACCAAATTGCTCCAGTTGGTGATAACTGTTGAGTAGCGGCATTTGTCTTTGATGAATCTCCAAATTGGAGAGACGAAAGAGTAGTTAAAAAACAAATGATCATGAGATTCCAATGCAGTAGAGCACAGTGGACATATATTTTGGAATTTGCTCATGGATTTGCTATTAAGTGTTAGCAATCTAAATTGGACTGCCATCCATAGGTTGAATTCCATACAAGGTATGATTGGAGAGTTCCATACCAGATTGAACCAAGGGACCTTAACTAGATGCCCTGCAAGATGGGAAGTGGTCTGGTTGTAGCTGTAGTGCCCAGTAGGTGATGCAATCCAGACCTTCTTATCAGTGATAGCTGGACATAGAGGCTGTAAGTAAAGTAGCTCTGGAATGTTTGATGTTAGAGACTGTGGGAAAGACCAAGAGCTGTTGCCTATGAAGGTGTAAAGAGTGGAGTTAACATTGATGGCAGCTTCTGTGAGGACTGAAGAAGGATATCTAGTGCAGAGTGGACCTCCTGGAGCCCAATTGTCCCACCAAAGAGAGGTACCAGCTCCATTACCCACCTTTTGTTTAATTAGTAATCTAGTTGGATGCCTAAGTTGAAGCAATTTCCTCCAGCTCCATGAACAAGAGTGTGGATAATTAAGTGCCCAAAAATTTCTGGATTTGATTAGATGTGTGTGACACCATCTAATCCAGATTATGTCCATGTTTCCACATTGCAAATCCCAAATGTGCCTCATTATACCTGCTTTGTTTGCTTGCTCTAAATTTGGGATGCCCAAACCTCCAGCCTTTTTAGGTTTGCAAACTTTGTGCCAGGCAACTTTAGAACTAGTTGCTTTCATCTCAACCCCAGACCATAAGAATGATCTAAAAATTCTATTGAGCTCATCAATGACACCTTTAGGAAGTATGAAGATGCTGCTCCAATAGATTTGAGTTGAAACTAAGACTGACTTGATCAATTGTAGTCTGCCAGCATAGGATAATGATCTAGAAGTCCAGTGTGAAATTCTGTGAGTGATTTTGTTGATGAGCTGGCTGCAAAGTGAGGCTTTTAAGCATGTTGTGATTAGTGGAACTCCAAGATATTTTACTGGGAGGTTAGCTTGTCCAATGCCAAGTAGAGAAGTGATAGCCTCCTGAGTGTGAGCCTCAACTCCAGAGAGAAAAACTGAACTTTTATTCAAGTTTATCTCAAGACCAGACATACAACTGAAGTGGTCTAAGGCACATTTAAGAACTGAGATTGAAGCTACATCTCTATGACAAAACAAGAATAGGTCATCAGCATAGGATAAGTGAGTGATCTTTGGATCCTTGCACCTCCAGTGGTACTTAAAAAAGTGAACTCTATTCACATAGTTTTTGATGATGGAAGCCACAACTCAGTAATGGCCAATCATCCAAACCATCTTCTCACTATCCCACAGCAAACAACAACACCAACCACTTCCAACTTTTGGCATGTCCACAGCAACACAAAAACCATACGAGCATTACAAATCTTACCTCTCAACCTTCATATTACACCCCACCTCACAACCACATTACAACTGACAACCACATTATATGCAACAGCCCAGATTCCCACTTACACACACCACCATTCTCACCATTATGCAGTAAAAAACTAAATTTTTCCCAAAATAATTCCCTACTCTCCCCTTATGACCCTATATCAGTACCAGCCACCGTGCCAGAAACACAACACACTCACTCTATACTCCCAACAAAAAACACATCTCCTGCAACTTACCCCCAACACAACAAACAAGTTAAGAAAATACACCACAAGGCCCCAGTTTCCACAACAAATAATGAAAAAAGTCTTGCATCATCCCATCAAACTTCAATGTCTCCCACTCCAAAGAGAGATGCTACCCTGGCTCAATCCACACTCTCTGAACCAGAGGATACTCAGCAAAAAGTTTCACATTCAATGAGAAGTTTGAAAAAGGCAGCAAGGAAGAAGATTGATTCCTGCAATGATTTGATATCTGAAGGACATTTTGGAGGTTCTTTCTCACCTCCTTTTAAATGATCTCTCTCCTAACTTGGAACATTAGGGGGTTAAATCAACCCCCTAAACAAGCAGAGATCAAGAGGCTGATCTCTGAAAAGAAAATAGACATAGCCTCTATAGTGGAGACCAAAGTGTCACCCACTAATGTTGTAGCTATCCACAGGAATCTTACTCCTACTTAGAGCTTGGTACACAACTACACCTTTTCTGACTTAAGCAGAATATGGGTGTTATGGAACCCCAATACCATTAAACTCACTGTTATCACCACCACATCACAGGTCATTCATTACTCAATCTCAGTTATTGGGCAAAATGTTGAATTCTTCACATCATTTGTTTATGCTGCTAATGTTGCTATTGATAGGCAGTCTCTCTGGGATAATCTTATCAGTCATGCACAATTATTCTCAGACACACCATGGCTCCTAATGGGTGACTTTAATGTTATACCAAACATTGGAGAAACCCATGGTGGTTCAATGAGATGGAGTAATGCAATGACAGATTTTAATGAATGTCTACAAGAATCAGAACTAGAAGATCTGAAGTTCAATGGTATTCTTTATTCTTGGACCAACAAGAGCATAGGAAATGCTTGTATTGCCAAGAAGCTAGATCGAGCCCTGGTAAACCCTATATGAACTGAAACATTCCCCCTATTTGAATGCACCTTCTTACCCCCAAACATATCAGATCATAGTCCAATCCTAGTTAATATTGACCTTACCACCCTAAAAAGACAAGCTCCCTTCAGATTTTTCAATGCATGGTCCACTCACCCAAACTTTCACTCTACAGTTCATAATGTTTGGTCTAAATACATCAAAGGTACTGCTATGTTCCAGGTGGTTCAAAAGCTAAAATTATTGAAGCAGGAGCTGAGATCAAACTGCAAGAAGGAATTTTTAGAAATTGAATCAAACATTCAAGCTGTGAGGATGGAGCTCAATACATATCAAATGGACCTAGACAACACACCAGATGATCACAGCCTTCGACAGTTGGAGAAAACATTGACCACAGAGCTGTTGAGACTTGGCAACATCCAAGAAGACACACTCAGACAAAAATCCAGAATGTCATGGTTAAAGCTTGGGGACTGCAATTCAAGCTTCTTCCACAAATCAGTCTGTTCAAGGATCAATAGGAACAAAATACTCTCAATTACATCTTCCTTAGGCCTTACTCTTTATGACACTGAGGAAATTCAACTTGAAATAGTTACACATTTCCAAAACCTACTGGGGACTGCACCTCAAATCACGCATCATATCAGTGACCTCTACCCATTCATCACAGCTTAAATTCTAACTCACCTTCACCAACACCTAGATGATCCCCCAACTCACCTAGAGATATAAAATTGCTTACTAAACCTAAACACAAACAAGGCACTTGTTCCTGATGGCTACAATGGTTTCTTTTTCCACAAAGCCTAGAGTATCATTGGAAGGTCAGTCACACTTGCCATTGCTGAGTTTTTTAGAAATAGGAAATTGTTGGGGGAGGCCAATCACACATACATTTGCTTAGTTCCAAAATGTCAAAATCCAACCTCTGTGCATGACTAAAGGCCAATTTCATATGCCAACACCGTCTATAAATGTATTGCCAAGTTACTTGCTATGAAGTTGCAACATACCTTACCTGAGATCATTGATTCATCCCAATCAGCCTTCATCCATGGCAGGAAAATCACTGATCCCATACTACTCACTTATGAGCTTCTAAGGGGGTACCACAAGCACTCCAAAATAGCTAGGTGTGCCATTAAAATTAACTTGAACAATTTTGGTGTTGCCATCATGTTCTCATACCTTCTCCCAGTTTCTCTCTCTACTTTGAAGGAATTCGAAGAATTTTCTCTCTACAGAGAGATATAGTTCTGTTGCCAAGAAAAAAAAAAAGGGAGAACAAAATTGGTAATCAAGTTCTGCATCAAGAAAAAAAAAAAAGAAGGTAATTTTGGTAATCCAGACCATCTATATATATATATATATATATATATATATATATATATATATGTATGTATGGTACTAACTAATTTAATTTTGGTAATCTAGAGTTGGTTTCTTGTTTTGTTAATGAGACCGACCAATTTGATTATTGGTGGTAGAGTTCAGGGCAGTGACTAATTGATTAGGAGAACTTATTGTGTTCTGGGTAGGTTTGATGATGTTGATGGTGTTGGCAGAACATGAAGATTCAATTAAAAATATAAGTCATTTGGGTTAATTCATGGTATGCCTGATGGTTTTTAATTCATGTGGTTTGAGTGGTGTTTTGTTGATTTTTTTCATAACATCTACTGTTGTCGGCATGGTTTGGGTTGAAGAATCGTCGTTCGGCGAATCAGCGATGATGGTGGTGACGTAGGTTTGTAGGATTCAATTGGAAACTGTTTGAGAAACGTTTGTGGCTTAATATATGTATATGTATTGGGCATGTCTGGGTATGTATGCCTGAGAAGACGATGAACAGTGATCTCCATATATATATATAGGGCGTGTTTGGGTGTGCACGCATTAATGATGCAATTATCTATGGAAATTCTCACCGGACTTTGGCCGAATAGGGTGATTTGCAACTTTTTTGTATAATGTATGGGGTTTCTTGTTTTTTTGGTAGTTTAGGGGGTTAATTGCAGGTTTTCTCATAGTTCAGGAGTATTTTTTGCATTTTACCCTATAAAATATTTAACTTGGGAAATAATATGAGTACCTGCTAGCCTCATAAATATGTACACTGCAAATTTTTTTGGAAAGTATTTTAGTATTTTGACACTTATTTTGTTACCCTAGTAGGAGGGTGATGGTATTTATTCACCCTTAACTCTTTGTATTGTATGTTGCTTTCTCAACATAGTAAGATCCTTGCAACCCATGAATGCAGTCCTAGTTTAGGGTGAATTATGCACACGTAAAATTTGTATTTTTGCTTATGTGTTTGATCTTTTTCTGGTAATTGTTTTACAACACAATCACCATTGAGTAGCTAATTTCTATTATCAATAAAAATAATGAGTGCTCACAATAATATTTTCTCCTAACTTGGATTCAAATTTGAATATACATTAGATTCAAAATATAGATTTATACTAGGATTTACATGAATTGACTTCATATCTTTTGATTTGTGCCTTACTAAAAGTCAAAAATTGTTCAAGCTAATTTTTATTTATTTTTATAATAGAGTTTTAAGGAACACAAGTTAAATTTGGGGCAATAAATAAGTGTTTTCAAAAGAAAAAATAAAATTGGGGCAATTGAAATTTCCAATAACTTTTGGAGATTACAAGTTAGATAACTAATTTAATCACTTTAATATTATCCATCATGATCCCCCTCCACCACCCCTACGACCACAAAATCACTTGAAACCTCCATTCCTCCCTCCATTACCGACCAAACCAAATACCAAACATCACCCCATTACAAAGATTCCCACTCCTCAGAAAACCAAACTAACCCCAACACCCATTGCTCTGAAAATACCCTCACCTCAGACCAAATCTCAACAAAGCTCCAACTATAGTTCTCTATCAAAGGCTTGTTTAGCCGATCCATCTCATTATGGACCTAGACCTACCACAATCACAGGTGCTACCATGGAGAAAATCAAGAGAATACTTCAACAAGACAGAATCCTCAATCCATCCAACAAGTTCATTGAAAACGTTGTTTACCTGTCAGAAGGAATTGATGCTGCCATTATGGATTTCTCCATGGCAGATCTTATTCTCGAGGTTACAAGATTTGGTAATATTTTGCAGGGAAGGAGGAGATTCAAGGAGTTAAAGTGAAGTTGGTGGAACTTACCTCTGAAGTTTCCTCCTTCAATGATCTTCTCCATACTCAAACTCTCCTCACTTAGCCTGAAGCTCAGACATCAAGTATCTCTCACGCGCCACCTGAAGCACTGGTTGCACCTTCCTCAAGCCACACACTGCCTCAACCACAGGTTTCAAATTCAAATTTGAACGTGACATCATCTTTTCAAGAAAACGTGGCTATACCCTTACCTACCACATCAGGTCAGGTGCACACTTCCCCAACTTCCTCAGCTTTCACAACTGAATCCACCCAAACAGCCCCCTCCTTCTCGTTCTATAGATTGATCATCATCCAGTTTCTTTCCAACGTAACTGCTTTCTCATGGACCAGCCCCTTGGTCCTCACCCAACCTCAGAGGCCATCATCACACATACTCCTCCTACCACTGAGAACACAAACATACCTATAGATGGTCAGGTACACATAACTTGGTCCTCAGTTACTCAATCACCTTACTCAGGCTGGAACTTTGAATTTTTTGAACCTTCGATCCGTTGGGATTTATATGCCCTGGCATAGCAAATTTCTATTTGGATTAAAGTGACATATGTTCCTAACGTTTGTGAAATCTTTATGTTTTATACAATTAGTGAATTCAATGTATTATGTTACGATTTGTTATAGAATTGAAAGTGTCCTCTTGATTATAAGAGATATTTATATATGTATGTGATGGCGATCAATACATGAATATAAATAGTAATCATAAATAGTTCATAGTCGGTAATTATGGATGGAATCAGAATTAATTAAGACTTAAACTGTATCTGCGTTAGGTTGAGATATATTGCGAGAGCTGTCGTATGCAATTGCTCCCTATCACTGTCATGGCATTTGACTCTTAAGCATGAGAAAAGTATAGACTCTTTTATTAATTAATAATTACTTTGATTTGTTCACCGAATTTTTCGGGATCCTTAGACCGACATTTTGGGTAGTTATGTAATTAATAGTTAGAGGGTTATATTTTCAATATTTGCATCATTGCTACTTGTATTTATTTTGTATTGATTATGGTTGATCATAAAGTAAATTTGAAGGCCTTCGTGTGTTTTTAGACAAAATGATTTATTATATATTTATTTATTTAAATTATTATTTTTGTCAAACAAATGTTTTATTGTGATCGAGTCAGAAATAATCAAAGGTACCAAAATAAATATATTAATTAAGTAGTCGAATTGATGGCTTTATTTGTCCGATAACTAATTATGCATAGAGGAGTCAAAGTGCAATATTGACTTAGAGGTTATTTATTATTTAATTGGAGTTCAATTAATTTCTTTTAGTGGAGTAGAAATTAATTTATGAATTAATTGAATTGGGTCCATGGACCAGGCCAATTATTAATTCATTGTAGCCAATAAAATAATAGGCCCAATGGATTCTCACTCATAGCCCAACTTGATATTGGAATTATATTAGATTTGAGACATGTGAATTAGAGATTGAGAAGGATTTATTGTTTCATTTTCCTTATCTTTATGTTACCTATATATATACATGTTCTATGTATATTTTAGAGGTAATTTTTATGAGAAGGAAATAAGAATATGTTTTCTCTCTCTAGAAAATTAGGGTTAGTGTTCTCATCTAATGGAGGCTCCCACAAGCCTAGTTTTCCAAGGTCATTTATGGAGGCTTATGAGTGATTCTTAAAGGCAAGACTATTACCAAGAAGATGGAGATCCATGGAAAAGGTGTCTAGGAAAAGGAATCTACAATAAGTGAGAACATTCATTTTAGAGGAAAGATCTAAGGTTTACTCTAACCTTGATATAAGTATTTAATCTTTTAACTGAATGATACATCATGTTTTTATTTTTGCATAAAATTTGTCTCTATGTGATGAATCAAGATCTATGAATCAAAATCCCTCAAAAAGTTTTTAAAACTAGCACGTTGCCCAACAGTGGTATCAGAACATGGTTTGATTCATTACTAGAACTCATATTTTTATCAAAATCATCATTATGGATCCAAATTATATATATGTTGACGTATGATTTAATATATTGATACATGATGATGTATGTATAATTGTGAATGAATGATGATGAATGTTTGGGCCATGGATGAAACTTATAGGTTCTTGGAATGTAATTTTATCTTTGGATGAATGTAATTAAGGCTTTGATTTAGCCGTTTGAAAGTTCAATGTTGTAATTTAATTTTTTTCATTGTATTTCAAATTGAAAATATTTTTAAAGCCATGTAATCTTCGTTAAAGGATGCTATGAAGCTTCAAAAAGGTCCAATAGGGTTAAATTAGGCTTCAGGAATTTTTTGGAATTTTTTCAGAATTTTTCCGAATTTTTCTGTAATTTTTTGGGCTTATATTGTATTTTCTGGGAATTTTTATTATTTTTCCTGGAATTTCCAAGATTTTCCGGTGGCCGGAGCGCTCCGCTGGCAATAGCGGCTTCAGAGATGGTGGCCAAGAGATCCGGTATGGCGCGGTTCACATGCGGCCGCACCAACCACCCTTGGATCAAAGATCACCCCTAGATATGATATGGTGCAGCGCACCTACATGTAGAATGGAGGGCAAAACCAATAGACACGCGCTGACCGTTCCAGGCCTAATCAGGCGCATGCAACACACTGGCCTATGGCAGACGCGTGTGGGAGCGCGTCAAAACTCGTTAGAGCGCGTAGATGCGCGTCATAGCGCGTGGGAGTGCTTCAGAGCGCGTGGATGACCATCATAGCGCGTGGAAGTGCCTCAAAGCACGTAGGCGCGCGTTGGAGCGCGTGCTTGGCACGTGGGGCTGTTGATTTGCTTCCTGCTTATGCACCATAGCATATGGTGGACCCTCAAGCATAAATAAATGCATTTTTGAACCCCAAAGTGGATTTTAATATTATTGTCCATTATTTAAAGATAGTGGGAGTTTAATAGGGTGCAATAATTATAGTACTTAATAATTACTTAGTTTTTAATGTTAAAAGCTAAATCTATTGGCCATTTAATTTGCTTTTGTCTGTTGTTTATTTATTTATGTGATGCATGGAATTAGATAATTGTTAATTAATTATTGTTCATGCATTGGATCCATGATATTTATTTAAATGACTTGATTTATATTAATTAAATTATGAAAATTAATTGGATTTAAATACTAATTAATTTGAGGGCACTTATTGGGAAACGGAAAATCATTTTTGTAAATTCTTTTTAAAGGGTGCCTCAAATTAAATATTAGTGAATCGTTTTAAAGTCCAAATATTTTCTAAATTTAATTGGATTAAAATTAAGATGTTTTGCATGCATTATATCATGTAAATAAATAAAATGAAAACCCTGATTTTTAATGATTAAAATTTGAGTGGGAGCGAAGATTTTTATACATTACCCCATGGCCTTTGTTATTAAAACCATTGTAATTAAATCTTCAAAAATAAGGCCCCATGCATGATTTGAAGAGTCTTAATATTACAAGAATGGTTGTCTCATGAAAATTAAAATATTAAATGTTCATTGTAATTAGATCTTTAAAAATAAGGCTCTACGCATGATTTAAAGAGTCTAGATTATAATGGCAAAATATTTAATGTTTTATTTTTCATTAGAGCTTTAATAACATTATACACTCAATCTAAAATCAATAGTATTAGCTCTCCAATGGAGTGGTCTATACTAGGTGATTTTAGAAAGGCTAAACATAAATCGGGAATCATTTCATATAGATAGATAAGGCATTGTCTTAAGATATATGGAGATGATGGGATTTGCCCGCCAATAGTAATAATGAACTTCGCCAACCGAATAAGTTATTGGTGTATTGGTATCCGATTTTTCATGCAGTGATTAAGGGACCCACATACTATTTTAATGGAAGTGCTCGCCTAATAGCAAATGAATCTCAACAATAGTAATAATGAACTCCTCCAACAGGATAAGTTATTGACATATTGATTGATTGATTTATTATGCTACAGAGTTGAGGGACCCGCATTAATTAAAAGGAATTGTTTACCAATAATGATAATAATCTCTTATTTTATTTGAGATTTATTATATTATGTGGTTAACAAACTCATTTTAATTTTAAATATGTATGATAGTATTAATAATTCACCTTGCATATTGTATGAATGCATTTATATTCAGATTTATTATGTCTAATCCATGTTATCTGCCTGCTAACATATTCAATGTATGTGGACCTCATTTATAATGACTAGAAAAGGAACTTAGATATTTTATTCACAACGTCAAGGTACAAAATGTATTGAATACTCCTATACCTAATTCCTTTACTTTAAGATACTTAATAAGATGTTTTAGTGAGATTAGATAGGGCGTATGCCTACGTACTATGTCAGACTTGAATACCATTAAGATAGCCTAAGGAACTCCAGTATGAGATCGAATTTTGGAAAATGATAATTTATTATTTAAAAATGAGCTGGAGATCTATATGGCTGACTTGGGTGGTAAGTTTCAAATTGACATGATTATTGCCTTGTTACCAAATTGGTTTGGCTCTTATAGAGTGAACTAAATAAGGAATTAGTTTGAGTTCACACTCGCTGATATTCTTATAGAATTGGTAACAAATGAAGGGATAATTAAAAGCATAGGCGTTCCTATTAATCTAACCTAGTCTATACCATCTTCTTCTAGGCCCAAGTGGAAGGGTAAAGTAAAAAAGAAGGATGATAATAGGACTAGGCTAGCATAAAACATAGGTATTCAAAAAGGTTAAAGGGAATAAGGCAGTGTATGTTGAGGGCGAAGAAAATTGTTTCTTTTGTCGCTAACTAAAATACTAAAGGACGAACTGTCTAAGCAATGATGTGGCATAGGAAAATATATATTTAATCATTGAGTCATGTTATGTGGTTGCGTCTATTAATTCCTGATGGATAGATTATGGAGCCACTAAACATGTTTGCAATTCATTGTAAGGATTTCAGGAATCCAGAAGCCTTGATGATATGGATATATATTTATCTTTTGTCCTAATGCCAAGATTGTAGTTAAGTCAGTGGGAATATTACATCTGAAATTAGAGAGTATGAGGATATTAGTATTAGAGAACTATCTTTATGCACAGAAGTTAGACGTAATCTAATTTTTGTTTCACTTGTGGTTTATAAAAACTGTGTTGTTATTTTGTAAAACTGGTTTTATAAAATTGAATAAATATGCGATTATTTCTGGTGCATTGAAAGATGGTTATATACTATAATCACAAACTCTTAAGATTTACAGGATGTAGAAACTAATGTTGCATCTTATAGATTGAGTGTTAAGAGAAAATTTGTTATTCCTGACTCATTGTACTTTTTTGGTGTCTATTTTTGGGTTGTAATCAATCAAAATGAGATTCAAAGATTGGTCAAAGAAGGTTTGTTACCTAGTGAGGCAAAGGAGCCTAAACCAAACTTGTGAATCCTGTTTTGAAGGATAGATAACTCTAAGGGCTTAATCAGCCAAATGAAATAGACATAAAGGACAATTGGAGTCGGTACACACAGACACGTGTGGTCTTATGAACATCCAAGCAAGATTACTCACATTTTGGATAAATTTATCTGATGCGACACGAGTCTTAATACATTCTGAAAGTGTCAAGACTGATGTGGAGCACAGATTACGTAAGTTTATCAAAACAATCCGATCTGATCGTAGAGATGAGTATTTCTTGGGATAGTGCAAAGACTATATAGTCAATGAGGGTGTGGTGTACCAGGTTTTTCGCAATTGACGCTAAATGGATTTAGGTGTCAAATAGGAATAACATAATTCCGCTTAACATAGTTAGATCTATGATCTGTTATGCTACATTATCTCTTTCATTTTAGAGTTTAGCTTTGACGATATCAATACACATTATGAATTGCATTCCATCTTAGTCTGTCTCAAGGATACCGTTGAGCTGTGTTTTTGACTAAATCTTAGTTTGAATCACATACACATATGGGGTAGTCTTGCACATGTGCGCTTGATATGGACAAGTAAGTTGAAAACAGATCATACGCATGATAGATTTGATAGCTACTCTAAAAGTCACTAGGACGAATTATTTTATGATCTCAATAATAAAAGTTGATTGTTTACACTCACTGTTTATCTATAGAAGAATCATATTATGAATCACATACCTAGTAGCATAATGTTAGAGAATATGGTATGAGTACCAGATGTACCATATGTGAACACACTTATTATAGAAATTGAGAATAATATATGAATTCCCTATTGATGCGTCAGCATCATCTAGTACACAGATTCCTGCATCGGTACATTGATGTAGTGGGAGGATTATCATCCAATCCGACAGAATCATGTTTTTAGGTGAGACCATTATGGACATCCCTGTTAAACATGAGTTGGACCCAGTAAGCTACACGGAAGCGTGAACCAATATGGATACAGATCGTTTTGGCGAGTTACTATGAAATCAGAGTTGGAATCTATGTATTCTAATAAATTCTGAGATCTTGTAGAACTTTCTAGTAGGGTGATACCTATGGAAGGCAAGTTAATCTACAAAAAGATACCAGAAGATTTCTTAGTGAATAAATCATGAGTGTACAAGGGAATGTCATTATTTTTCTGATTCTATATATATTGATGACATCCTACTCATTTAGAATGATGTGGAAGTTTTGTCATCAATAAAGAGGTAATTGTTCAATTACTTTTAAATGAAGGATTTTCAAGATGTAAGCTATATTCCTAGGATCAAGCTTTGCAAGATCAGGTTAAAAGGAAAATAGGCTTATCTTAATAATCCTACATTGATAAAGTTTTGACCAGGTTTGGTATGCATAACTCAAAGAATGAGTTCTTGCTTTATTGATATGGATTGCTCTCTCTAGTAAGTAGTTTTCCAAGACTAGCAGAGTAGATTGAGCGAATGAGACTGGAACTATATGCTTTGGCATATGGGAGTCTCATATATGCCATGGTCTATACCAAACAGGACATCCGCTACACTGTAGGGATGGTCAGTAGATATCAGTCCAATCCTGGACTAGATAACTGGTCTGTTGTGAAAAATATCATTAAGTACCTTAGGAGAACCAATGATCTCATACTCATTTACGGATGTGATGATATGGTACTAGTCAGGTATGCTAGTTCTGATTTTCAATCAGAAGTAGATACTATGAGGTTCATGACTTAGTGTTTGTTCACTTAATGAAAGGGAAATCAGTTGGTAGATTGTTAAGCAGATTTCAACTGCTGACTCAAACCTGCAGGTGGAATACATTGCAGCCTTAAAGGCGGCAAAGGAAGCCTATTGGTTTGATCTCGCTGATTTAAAGGTTGTGGAGTTTACTAGCCTGCCTATTGAGCTATATTGTGACAATAGTGCAGAAGTAATCTAAACCAATGACCCAAGGTTCTATAGAGGAACAAGATACACTGAGAGGAAATATCATGTTCTACATGATATTGTCCGGCAAGAAAATATACTTGTAGCTAGAACATTACATTGGAACACAACTTTGTTGATCCATTATCAAATGTGTCATTGATCAATAATTTTGATCATCATCTGGATAATATTGGAGTTAGGTGCAATTTGAATTGGCTATGAGGGCAAGTGGGAGCTGTTGGAATTTATATGCCCTGGCATAGCAAATTCCTATTTGGATTAAAGTGACATATGTTCCTGACGTTTCTGAAATATTTATGTTTTATACAATTGGTGAATTCAATGTATTATGTTACGATTCATTATAGAATTGATAGTGTCCTCTTGATTACAAGAGATATTTATATATGTATGTGATGGCAATCAATACATGAATATAAATAGTAATCATAAATAGTTCATAGTCGGTAATTATGGATAGAATCATAATTAATTAAGACTTAAACTGGATCCGCGTTAGGTTGAGATATATTGCGAGAGCCGTCGTATGCAATTGCTCCCTATCACCGTCATGGCATTTGACTCTTAAGCATGATAAAAGTATAGACTCTTTTATTAATTAATAATTACTTTGATTTGTTCGGCAGATTCTTCGGGATCCTTAGATCGACACTTTGGGTAGTTATGTAATTAATAGTTAGAGGGTTATATTTTCAGTATTTGCATCATTGCTACTTGTATTTATTTTGTATTGATTATGGTTGATCACAAAGTAAATTCGAAGGCCTTCGTGTGTTTTTAGACAAAATGATTTATTATATATTTATTTATTTAAATTATTATTTTTGTCAAACAAATGTTTTATTGTAATCGAGCCAGAAATAATCAAAGGGACCAAAATAAATATATTAATTAAGTAGTCGGATTGATGGCTTTATTTGTCCGATAACTAATTATGCATAGAGGGGTCAAAGTGCAATATTGACTTAGTGGTTATTTATTATTTAATTGGAGTTCAATTAATTTCTTTTAGTGGAGTAGAAATTAGTTTATGAATTAATTGAATTAGGTCCATGGACCGGGCCAATTATTAATTCATTGTAGCCAATAAAATAATAGGCCCAATGGTTCTCACTCATAGCCTAACTTGATATTGGAATCATATTAGATTTGAGACATGTGAATTAGAGATTGAGAAGGATTTATTTTTTCCTTTTCCTCATCTTTATGTTGCCTATATATATACATGGTCTATGTATATTTTAGAGGTGATTTTTATGAGAAGGAAGTTGGAATATATTTTTTCTCTCTAGAAAATTAGGGTTAGTGTTCTCATCTAATGGAGGCTCCCACAAGCCTAGTATTCCAAGGTCATTCATGGAGGCTTATGAGTGATTCCTAAAGGCAAGACTATTACCAAGAAGATGGAGATCCATAGAAAAGGTGTCTAACAAAAGAGATCTACAATAAGTGAGAATATTCACTTTAGAGGAGAGATCTAAGGTTTACTCAAACCTTGATGTAAGTATTCAATCTTTTAATTGAATGATACATCATGTTTTTATTTTTTCATAAAACTTGTCTCTATGTGATGAATCAAGATCTATGAATCAAAATCCCTCAAAAAGTTTTTAAAAGTAGCACGTTTCCTAACACGTTGTGGATGACACACTCATTGTGGATCCACCAGAAAATGTCAAAGACATAAGAGTACTTTTTGGAAAAGATGTCTTATGGGAAATTTTACAAGGAGAATGCCATTCAAAGATGTTTCCACTTCAGCTTACAAACTTTGGGAGGATAAAGACCTTCAGAATGAAATTATGAACTCAGATAGATGGTTTTACTGCAGGTTTGATTGTGAGGATAGCTGCAAAAGGGTGTTGGCAGGAGGTTAATGGTTTTTGGCAGGTAAGCCTATATCTCTCTCCCCTTGGCAGTTGGATACTTCACCTATACCTAAAGCATCCTCCACACTTTCCCTTTGGGTTAAATTATACAATGTACCTCTGTCCTTGTGGTCTCTAAAAGGACTTGGTTATGTGGCAAGTGCAATTGGTAAGCCCAAATTTGCAGATGCCAGAACTCAAGATAGGAGTAGAATTGACTTTGCAAAAGTCTGTGTTGAGGTTAACCTCAATTCAACTTTACCAAATTCCTTTCTTGTGCGAACCAAAGGTAACAAGTTGGTTAAAATCACAATGCACTATCCATGGAAGCCTCAGAGATGCACAGTATGCTCTATATTTGGTCACGTACTCCACTTCTAATTGTACCCATGCCACTAAGAATCATAGTAATCAGGCTTTTCATCATGATTCTCATAATTGACAATTGGTTACTAAGAAGAACAAAAGCTCTGTATACCATGCCATTCCTAATCCTTTCACTTCAACACCATCCCACCTTAACTCAAAGGATGCTTCAACCTCTAGAGGTCTGCAGAGGAATTCTACTGCTATATCACCAAGTGGTGAGGCTGCATTTGGTTCTCAAGTCGAGTGTGATAATAGGGAGGATATTATTGGAGAAACACTTCCCACATCCACCACTCCGAGCTTAACCCCAGTGCAAAAGGAGAATATTAAAGCTATCAATTTCATTATTGATCTATCCCCCCATATAAGAGCATTTGGGGCGGAAGACATATTTGTGAAAAGTAGAGAGAGAGAAGGGCGGTGTGCAGGTCAAAGCAACTACTTTATTTGTGGGCCCCACAACAAATACTCTATCACCTTCTCTGCATACAGAGAGCTGTTTGGAGCACCGCCACTTATTATTTGGCTTTGTTTATTCACTTTTTTTGCTTGTTGAATTGTACAAAAGGGCCAATCTTAAAACAGGTTTTTTTTTTTTTTTTTTTTTTTTTTTTTTTTTTTTTTTTGAAATGGGAATAAAACGGCTAGTCACAGTAATAAAATGGCTATATATTATTTAGCCTATAAATACTAACTTTCATCTTCAATAATTTTCATCTTTAATAATTCTCTCTCTCAATATTTTTTTTTAACATTCATCTCTATGGATCCTCAACCTCCATTTTATCGCCCACATCTCAACCAATCTCATAACTCCGAATTACCATTGCAATCCAATTATAATTTGGATTCTTCAATTTTTTTTTTCAATCCGAAAATCCATCTCAACCCCAATACTCTTATTTTTCATTCCAACCTACTCAATACCAACCCGTACCACATCTTCAATTCCAACCTCATTACCAATTACAACCTTGTCAATACCAACCATCTCAATCCCAATTATCTCAGTTCCAACCACCTCAATCCCAACCTTCTCAATCCCAACCTTCTCAATCCTAACCATCTGAGATCCAATGTAATTCTAGGCGTTTGAAAATAAATTGGTCAATTGAAGAAGATGAAGCATTATGCAAAGCATGAGTTGACATTGGGGAAGATCATACTCTTGAATACTGGGGAATGATCAAGAACATTCAAGTCATTGTGTGAACCAACCATACCAAAGAAAGCATGCCAGATCCATATATTTTTCTATGTAACGGCCTCCAATATGAGGGTAGGTTTATGGCTTCTTCCCGTGTGCATGCGATGCCATGCTATGGGGCAGTTCTTCCATTCCCAATGCATATAATCTATAGAGCCAGGCATACCTGGAAAACCTCTCTCTTCCCCTTCTCGAAGTAGACGTGCAATGTCATCTGTACTTGGTGAGCGTAGGTACTGCTCCGCACACACAACAATTATAGCATCACAAAGCCTCTTTAAACTTTCGATCGCAATGCGCTCAGAAATCTTTATATACTCGTCACAAAGATCAGCTAAAATTCCATATGCGAGTATACGGATTGCAGCAATCATCTTCTGTATAGGAGTGAACCCCATACAACCGAGGGCATCGGGTTTCTGGATGAACCATTCATCATATGTTGTAACACCGTTCAAAATGCGAAGAAACAACTCTCGTCGCATCCGAAACCTTCTACGAAATATGTTTGGTGGATAAATCAGATTTTCAGCAAAGTAATCTCAGAATAGCCATGGTGCTGCCTCCTCTCGATCACGTTGATATACTTTCTCTTACGAGGTTGAAAGAATGCCCGCACCCTATCAGGCGATAATAATCTGCTCACATTGTTCATCCTTTTTTGATGGAATTCAAAAATATCTTCCCCATCTGAATCTGAAGAATTCAATGGAGAAATAGACTCAGAGACGGGTATATCTCATGACGATGAAACCATTGTTTTTTTGTATAAGAAATATGAAGACTCAAAGAATAGAGACTGGGCTTGTGAATGCAAAGAAGTGGACTTGATAATTGAAAGAAGATAGAATTGAAAAAAGATAAAATGAGTGATTTATATAGAAATTGAAATAACAAATAATGGACTTGAGAATGCAAAGAAGTGGATTTCGTAATTGAAAGAAGATAGAATGAGTGGTTTATATAGAAATTGAAATATAGCCGTTGGGAATATAGCCGTTGAGAAAAAGACAAAAAATTATTAAATTCAAATTCAAATTTTTATTTTTTTTTAAAATTAGATTAATAAAATAATAAATAGAGAATGAGATAATTGGGTTCCGCACCATGGAACATTTGGATAAAAAAAAATAAAGTATCACATCATCACTTTTTAACTACGTGGCACTCTACTTTTTAAAAAGTAGATAGAGAGCTTGTGTGCCTACACCACTTGCACTAAGGTCTCAGCCAAGCCTCCTCCCAGCTCCAGCCCCAACCTTGGTATCCAATAGGTTTGATAGCCTTCCCATTTAAAAAAACAATAAAAACAATGAATACTCAATTGAATTGGCATTAAGTTCTGAAAATGAAAGCCTTTCCTCCTATAATGATCCATATTAGACTCCTTTCATGGATAAGATTCAAGACATGAAGCTAAGGAAGTTAGTGCACTCTAAGCACTCAAAGAAAAACTTGAGATTAAGGAAGAAGAATCAAGTCTCAACTCTTTCTGTAGTTTAACCAACTTATCTTCTCAATGATTTGGGTAGCTTGGAATATAAGAGGGTTGAACTCTCCCTCAAACACGTAGAGGTAAGAAATTTGATTAGATATTCTGGTATTTGCTTAATTGTTATCCTTGAAACAAAGGTTTGTAGCTCAAATATGGACTTAATTCATAAGACAATTGTTTTTACCTGGCACATAAGGTGCAACTATCAGACTTCTGTTTTGGGTAGGGTTTGGCTCATGTGGAACCCTGTCTTAGTTTCAATGCTTTCTATCTCAGAATATGGTCAAGCTCTCAATTGCTCTGTGCTCCTAATTAACTCAAGGGTTAGATGTTTGGCTTCTTTTGTCTATGTTGCCAACACTACAGTGGAAATGAGAGTGTTATGGAGGTGTTTGAGTCAATATTGCATCTCTAATGAGCCTTGGATATTGATGGGAGATTTTAATGTGCTTTTGCATATCAATGAGTCATTTGAGGGTGCTCTCAGATAGACAAATCGCATGAGGGAATTCAAAGATTTCTTGTCACAAAATGTGCTTGAAGATATGAGATTCTCTGGCATCTTTCAAACTTGGTCTAACCAAAGTTTGGGTTGTGCTAACATCTCAAGAATTTGGACAAGGTCCTTGTTAACCACACATGGATGCCAACCTTTACCCAATCATTATAATCTTTTTTACCCCAAGGTATCTCTGATCACTCACCAATGATGGTTACACTTGCTCATTTGCTCCCAAAAGGAACATACCATTCAGGTTTTTTTAACTTTTGGGCACTCAGTTTTGATTTCTTACCACTGGTTGCACACACTTAGGAGATGAAAGTCCATGGTTCTAGAATGTCTACACTGGCACCGTGCAGAAGCTTAGGCATCGTTTGGATACATAAAAGAGAAAAGAAAGGAAAGGATTATGAGAGAAAAGAAATGAAATGAAAGGATAGCTATAATTTATATTCATGTTTAGATAGATAAGAGAGAAAAGAAAGGAATTGGTAATATTGTTATTTGGATAACACAAAGGAGAGAAAATAAAATAATGGACAATACTGAAATTACCATCTTACCCTTTTTGGTAGGGTTAGAGGGCAAAATCATTTCAGCCTCCTCTATCTCTCTATTCTCCTTCTCATAGATCCCCCCCTCTCTCTCCCCAAATACAAACTACAAAATCTACAAAAATTAGAAGGTCAAAACCCATATCGGCTCTCTCTCTTTCTCTCTCCAACTACCAACTACAAAATCTACCAAAATTAGAAGATCAAACCCATATCGGCTCTCTCTCTCTCTCTTTCTAACTGTAAACTACAAAAGCTACCAAAATCAGAAGATCAAAACCCATATCAGCTTTCTCTCTCTCCAACTGCCAATTACAAAATCTACCAAATTAGAAGATTAAAACCCATATCGGTTCTCTCTTTCTCTCTCCAACTGTAAACTACAAAATCTACCAAAATCAGAAGATCAAAACCCATATCGGCTCTCTCTCTCTCTCTCCAACTGCAAACTACAAAATCTACAAAAATCAGAAGATCAAAACCCGATTAGGCATATCATTTTAGATTGTTCCAAAAATCAAAACCCATATCTTTCAAGCTTGCCCCCCTCTCTCTCTGCAACTGCTAACTTGTATGTATGGGTTTTGTTTTAAATTTTTTTCTAAAATCAACTAATCAAGGTCTGTAATTCTTATTTTGCAACTCTCTCTGTCTCTGCAACTGCAACTACATATATATATTTCAGCCTCCTCAATAGCCTCCATCTCGTTCTTAGCCTTCCACTCTCTCTCGCTGTAACTGTAAACTATATATATAGACGATATATACAACACTTGCCCTTTCTGTAATTTGCTCCAAATCCTTCCAAATCCCTCCAAATCTTATCAATTTTGGAGGGATTCTAAATGAGGGATTTCGAGGGATAGCAATCCCTCCAAATCCCTCTCAATCTTTTCTTTTCTCTTTTATTCTTCCCATCCAAACACCTTAATCACTATCCTTCCCATTTTTTTCTCTCCAAATCCCTCTAAATCCCTCAATCCAAACGAAGCCTTAGGGCTCTTAAACAACCTCTGAAACAACTCAACAAAAACAGGTTCAGTGCTATTTCTTCAATGGTTACAGCATACAAAGATGAGCTCTCACAATGCCAACTAAACCTGGACAAAAACCTTCAGATGACCTCCAAAGATTGAATGAGAAAGAACTGGCTAATTTTATTTGATTTATGCCTAGACAAGGAAATATTTTACAAGTAAAAACCACAGGTTCATTGGCTCAAGGAGGGTGACCACAATACTGCCTACTTCATGAGAAGTTTCACTTCAAAAGCCAATAGAAGAAAGGTTATGTCTCTTGAGGATCATAATGGTGACCAAATACATGGAAAGGACCTCCAAAAAGAAATTCTCAATCACTTTTAATCTATCATTGGGCAAAGTTACACTTAGTACACATGTATATATATTCTTTTTCTCTAACCTTATTTCTAGGACTGTACCTGTTACCTCCTCTCCTCCCTCACTGCCATCCCCACGGACATGGAAATACAATCTTATATCATTGCCTTTCACCCCTACAAAAGCCCTGGTCCAGACAGTTTCAATTCATGTTTCTTCTCCCACTCTTGGCCAATTATTGGGTAGGATGTAATTTCTGCTATCAAAAATTTCTTATCTCAAGGAAACTGCTTAAAGAAATCAATTGCTCTTACATTGCCCTAGTCCTTAAAAAACCTAACTGTACCACTGTAAATGACTTTAGGCCCATTTCTTGTTGTAATTTGATTTACAAAACCATTTCTAAGCTGTTGGCAAATAAGCTTGCCCCTATACTTCTCTTACTTATAAGTCCAACTCGGAATGCATTTATCAAGGGCAGACACATCACTGATAATATTGTGCTTGCTCATGAGCTGTTGAATGGATATCACAAGTCCAAGCACCCACCAAATTACACTTTTAAAATTGATATCAAGAAGGAATTTGATACAATCCAATGGCAGTTTATAATTAACCTGCTGATAAGTGCTTGAATGTTGTACATTTTAGCACTTAAGATAGGGTATTTCAGTCTTTGCATCTATCTTAATTTCACATTTTAGTCCTAATTTATGCTTATGTGCATTTCAGGGCAATAAAGCTAAAATGAGCTAAGAATAGTCCACTATAGACGTTTGGAGTCAAGCTAGAACATCGAGACAAGATTCAGAAGGAAGTAGAGCAATGCAGCAGAGTGCATTGCGTTCGGACGCCAAATCTTGCGTCTGAACGCGAGCCAACTTTGCACTGCGTCCGGACGCCATTTCTTACGTCCGGATGTAAGCTTTTTATATATGGTGTGATACCTCTCAGATCCGAGACACGGGTTGATCGGGCCCAGGCCCAAACCCGAGGGAAATATCAAACTATTAAAGTATTTTAAATCGAACACAGAATAGAAATTTAAGAATTTAGATAAAGGAACCCAAAATAAATATAAAATCCTCCAATGATAAATAATATTAATTCAATCCTCCAAAACCTTCAAGGTTACAACTTGGGAATCCAACTAGTGGACCCCTAAAGAAAATCTCAACTGAACTGGAAACTGAAAAACATCAACTAGAATCATCGAGAGAAGTCCTACATAAGTAGATGAATGAGAGACTATCCTCAACAAGCACGATTAAGCTCTAAGGCTGGAACCGTCTTGTACCTGAAAAGAATAATAGAAGAGTGGGTCAAGCCCACGAGCAAGTTCTAATCTAACTGCAATCTATACAGTGACCCGATACGCAGATACACCGTAGATACCTCATAATATCTATCTAGTCCATACATATCTATATATCCATACTAAGGGACATTCACTGGATTACAGTAGAGGTCTCAACCTGAATAGAAGGCAACATACGAATGCGTACCCAAAGGTGGGCATGAGTACCTAGACCTAACAGGGTACACCTCAACCTACTATAGTCAGTTACGCATCCACTGCATATACGCACCTTAACTAATGAGTCTGAGACTCAAGCTCAACTCGTGGTACCATAACCATATATCTAAAGTCCGTCCAACCAGAGTAGGTCATTCAATAATACATTGAGCTGACATACAACATACAAACTAGTTAGTCACTCAACTTATTCAGTTGATATGACTTAACTACCATCCATTAATCCAGGAAGCCATTCAACTTAGTCGCAGTTAATCTGACTTAGTCATAATTAGGATTCAATATTTTCCAATCCATTCCTTTAATCCATTAGGGTAGGTTTAAGCATTTTGAACTAAACAGTCCTTAGTATGTCACCGTCCCATACCGGTGCATACAATCCTCCATATCCATGTAAATTACAACACATAAATGATAAGCTAGTAATTTACAATTCAAAACTAATATCCAAATAATTGCAGAAAAATGTTTAAAGTTTCAACAATTTAAATCCAAGCGTTTAACCATATAGTTGCAGGAAACGATTTAATAATTCAACAACTAACATCCAGAGCATGCATAGATCAAATTTAATATATCAATGACTCTATCATGCATGTAAAATAAATTCTATAATCATATTATAGTCCAATAAATTGCTAAATTAATTTAAGCAATTTAGTTATTTCCATCCAGTAACAGCGTACTAAGTTCTATACTTGTATTCTGTTTTATCTTTTAGCACAGAGCCATACACTATGCCACAAGTCTAATTTGTTAATGAAAATACTCCACCTTACATCTAAAACTTAATTTAGAATCATGTTATAGCATCTTAAATTGTCAAATTAAAACTAGACAATTAATTTCCTTTCAGTCGTTAACCGTACGCATAGTTGTTAAACAGCGCACTGTTAATTCCATTAACACAAAGGGGGTATTTTATGCAATTCAAGACCTTGATTACATGTTAAAATAATTAATGAAAACCCCATTAAAGTTTTAAAACTGATCAAGAACCCCAAGTGCCCAAACAGTAGCTAAAAAGGTTACGGTACGCATCAAATTGCATTGAATTGGGAAGAGCCCGCTCTTGGCAAAGTAGAGCAGGCTCAAATCAACCTAGAGCAGCCTCTTTTAGAGGTAGAGCCTGTTCTACTTCCTCTAGAGCAGGCTCTACTCATGGGGGAGCCGGCTCCTCCCTCCATGGAGCCGGTTCTCTCCCCCTGTGAGAGCTTCAGTCCCTTCTTGCTTCGCTTCAGCCAGTCTGCTCCGTCTCCGGACCATTCCTACCACTCTGTTGGTTTTTAAAACTGATCTTAGGAGTTTAATTAACACCCAGTAGCATCCCATTGGTTCATTTACAACAATAGAAATCAATTACAGGAATTAAATTTGCTACTAAACTTAACATGCTTTAAGAACCAAACTGAAACTAATTTGCAACAAATTAAGACCACTATTGATGGCATCACTTTTAAGTTCAAACTTCGGGACCTTACCATAGCTTTGCTCTGCCCATTGGCATCTCTGGTGGATGAAGCGGGTCTACCTCTGTACGTTGCGCCTCTAGATAATCTAAAAGTGGCGGACGTTGTGGAGGCTTCAGGTGACTCAAGATGGATAGCAGACATTACAGACCATGCCCCAGACCCTAATTGACCGCGCCCCAGGCGGCGTTGGTGGCTCATCCTCCGCTCCGATAGAGTGATTTTGTGTTTTCCATATCTATCTTGCTTTCTAGTAGTACTTGTTCGACTTTATTTTGGGTCGCGTTTGGCATTTACTTTCCAGTTCCTATTTTGAAATTTTAACTGCAATACTTTTATTGCTTTGCAGGGATTTTTGGTTTTTAGATAAATAAAATTGCAGTCATTTCTATTCATCTTTATTTGGATTCATTTGATGCTTGTGGTGTATAGATGTCTTTTGATAGGTTTTTGAATTCAAGTTTGGGAGAATGTTCTTGGAATTCGCAATGTGGCTTATTTTTGCACCGCCACTGAATTTCCTCCTCCACTTGGTACTATTGTTCTATGTACCCTCTTTTCAATTCCATTTTCATTCTTTGTCTTCTCATATTGAGGACATTGTGATATTCAAGTTTGGGGGTGCATTATTGCATTTTTTTTTTGGCAACTACATTTTTGTTTGCATGCGTTAGTTGTTCATGTAAAGTAATAAAATCATTTTTTTTAGAGAACAATGATAGAGTAATCTTGGAACTTGTTGGAGATTGAAGCATGTGTTTAATACTTTGTGTATAAAGACAAATGATAGTTTAAAAAAAAAAAATTCTGAAATGATCATGTTGATTCATATTGGTTTGTATAAATGTTTCAATTAGATTTTCGTCGGATTTCATACTCTTCTATACTTCACACTGTACAGATGCACACCGGAAACTCAATTGTGAGGCATGCAACTTGATTGACCTTGACCTTGACTCAGTTGATTTGAATTGATGACCCTAATGAATGGATATCTTTGGCATTGAACCTAAAAAAAAAAAAAGAATATGAATAAGGATAATGACTAGTTTAAGTTCGTAGCCTTGCTAACTCGAGTTATTAAGCTCTTGGAGTGTCCTTACACTTAGCACCCTAAAGCCGTCCGGTTTGGGAATTGCTGGCCTAACACTTGCTACATGGGATAGTTAGAAAGCTTAAGGGACTTAGGTATTGCATGGTCATTCACGAAATAAAAATAAATAAATATGGTTCATTGGAGTTCGTAGCCTTGCGAATTCAAGTTATTAAGCCCTAGGAGTGTCTTTACACTTAGCACCTTAAAGCCGTCCGGTTTGGGATTTGCTGGCCTAACGCTTGTTACATGGGTTGGTTAGAAAGCTTAAGGGACTTCGGCATTGTATGACCATACTATGTAAAAACTAAAAAATAAAAGAAAAAGAAAAAGCAGCAAAAGTTGTATTTTCAATAAATTTATGCCTTAGAGACCTCATTCAAAAAGGGAATTCAATGATTTGAAGCTTGTGTTTTGAAATTGAAAAAAAGAAGGTAAAAGCCATATATTGGGAATCTGGTTCACTGAAGTTAGATTTCTACTAAAGAAATGACAATTGAAGTATTTATATAGACTATTATGCTGATGCATGAGAATTAAAATTTGTTTAGCCATTTTGTTTATCAAGGCTTCATATATGCAAGGTAGTCTGCTTAATGATCCGGTCTCCAATATTCTGTCTGTTCCAGGTTAAATTTGAGCTCTGTATATATTTTCTTGCACTATGATTGATGCATGTTGATAGCATTTCAAATGTTGTCATTTTTGTTAAGAGTTTTATTTTTGGTTTTGCTATGGGACTAGCATAATGTAAGTTTGGAGGTGTGCTAGGCGCCGAATATTGCATATTCAAGCGCCTTTATTTGCATTAGTTAAGTCCATTAGTTGTCTATACTAAATATATTAGCCTTAATTGCATTCTTTTGTCTATTTTCAGGTTGGTTCCCCTAAGAGAGGTAAAAGTGACGCTTTGATAAGTTTTGAAGATCAAAGTACGCCGTTGCCAAGGACTGTAGTTTTGACCAAGTCAAGTGATCCATGGAACTCATAATGCTCATTGCTCAAAGCTCTAGGAAGAAGACTTGTGTTGTTAGCCCGCGAAAAGGAGGTCAAAAACAGCAATTTCAGGGTAGAGAGTTGAAGTTTTGCAGGCACCCGCCCAAAAGGGCAGAGAGTTGGAGTGCCGCGGGCGCTTGTCATTTCGCAGACAAGTGGGTATAGGTCTGCATTGTTTCCTTCAAGGTTGCCCCTTGACCCATTGTGTGGTCCTGAATTCTCCTAGGGATGTTAGGGCTCGAAAATGGAGGGAAATTAAAGATATTTTTGGCTAAATAAGGGCTTAGAGGATGGTATTAGAGCTATCTTACTTTTCTAGCAAAGTTTTTAAAGAGAGAAATGTTGTAAGCTTGGGTTTGGAGTCTTGGAGCCTTTAAGCATGAAAATAGAGTTGAAGACCTCTCATTCTCCTTCCTCCTTTGTGTATATGCGTAACTAACTCCCTATCTAGGGAGGTGATGAAGCCTTACTTTGTAAGCATGCTCTAGCTTTTGGTTTAAATTGGGGGAAATATGTATATATGTGGTTGTTCCACATTCTAGAGTACTCATTTTGATGTAATGAAGGTTAATCTCTATAAATGATTATGTTGAAGCTATTATCTTATCTTAGATTATAATTTCTCATGATTGTATAGCTTACATTTTTATTGTGACAATAAAAATGAGAATGTGGAATGGTTTTAATGGCATGATCTATGAGGAATTTGTTAGTCCATAGCTTAGGGTCTCCCTTTGATGGATTAATCTTGATTCTTGATTTCATGTGTTTGTATCATTTGATTAAGGGCTTGATAATCTCTAGCTTAGTGAGCATGTCTAAGGCTACACCCTAGTCTAGGTAGTTTAAGCATGTAAATCTTTGATAGATTATTCTTGCCTATTGATTTTATGAATTTCTTAAAGGTAATGTAGCAATTTTGTGATTGTTGCATTCCATGGTCATTTGTATACGTTGTTCTCCCAAGTAAATCAAGTTCTAGCATGTTTATAAGTAGGTAGTGGATTCACTTCCCTTATCTGCTCCTTATTAATTTCCTCCCTTCAATTCCTTGCAATTATTGTTTTTATGAAATTTTAATTCCTAATTATAGTGACAAACCAAACCAAAACTCTTTACCCCTTTCATTAAACTAAAAGTTAATTTAAAGACCTTGGTTGCCATAAACTAGCAGTCCCAGTGGTTCGACTTACCTGTCCAATAGCCCTATTTTACAATGATTTGTGCTACTGCAAATGGCTGATTTATTATAGATCGAATCTTTACCGATCAACTGCTGGTGCGTTAGTCAATCCAAAAAGCATGACACGAAACTCATAAGAACCATATCTAGTGAAAAACGTTGTCCTAGGAACATCTTGCTCCCTAACCCGAAGTTGATAATATCTAAAACGCAGATCAATTTTAGAGAAGTATGTAGCTCCCTTCAACTGATCAATAAAATCATCAATTATGGGCAAAGGATACTTGTTCCAAATAGTTACCTTGTTCAACTTCATGTAATCTATACACAAACGAAGTGAACTATTCTTCTTCTTTACAAACAAAACTGGTGCTCCCAAGGGTGAAGTACTCCTACGAATAAAACCCTGGCTGAGCAATTACTGAATCTGATCTCTCAGCTCTCGCATCTCCTCTAGTGCTATCGTGTATGGTGCTCTAGCAATAGGCGTAGTACCTGGAGCTAAGTCAATCACAAAGTCTATCTCTCGACTAGGTGGCAACCCTGGAATCTCTTAAAAAACATCCGAAAATTCTTGTACAATTGGTATGCTATCCAATGACACAATAATCTCCTCCTCCATTTCCTCCTTCACATAGAATAAATAAGTGCTAGTAACCCTGTTAGAACGTGGCATAGTGATGATGTACATATCCTGACCAGATATGCTGAATACAATAAACCTATCATAACAATTAACTTGGGGATGGTAATAAGATAACCAATCCATCCCAAGTATCACATCATAAGTGTGCATGTGTAGTACCAATAGATTGGCTAGAAATCTAAGTCTACCAATATCTAGTGTCACAGACCCATCACTCTCATGTAAAATGGCAGTATCGCCTAAAGGTGTAGAAATACCATGAAGTTTATCGCATATTCGCGTCGTCATCCCAGATAATGCAACAAAAGATTTAGACACAAATGAATGTATAGCACCCATATCAAATAAAACATGACTATATGTACCATGAATAAAAAACATATCCTCAACTGCCTGAGGTGCCTGAACATCCTGTGGCATGGGGTTGTATACCCTGCTATAATGCAACCGCTGCAGTGCCTGTCCCTGAGGCTGTGGCAGTACTGGTAAAGCCAGATATGTCTGTCCCTGAATCTGTGGAATTTGTGGAGCGGGTAAAAGTAATGGTGCACTCTGTCCCTATTGCACCAGTTGTCCCTGTCTCTATCCTGTTTTAGGACACTACTTGGAAGTATGACCAAACTCTCCACAAGTGTAGCAACTACCCTGGAAAGTGCCAAATGGCCTCCTCTGTTGGTTAGCCTATGGCTGACCTTGTCCTGCTTGTAGTCCCCTATCCTGCTGCCTCTAAATAGGTGCCCCATTCCAGTGAGCATCTGAACCACTCTTATGCTTCTTCCAAAACTGTTGTCCCTGGAATTTGCCCTTATCATTGTGTCAGTGTCCATTGCCATTCCCTTTCTCAGCTGACTGATTAGCAGAGTCTTTGTCACCCTACTTCTCACCCCTAGCCTGTCTGAAGTCCATAGTCAACTGATACTGCTGTAAAGCGGCGTCTACTATCTGAGCATAAGTAGTATAGGCTGGATTACCTGTAATAGCTCGCTTAATAGACCATATCAGACCCTTAATGAAACTATTACATTTCTTCTCCTCTGTATCCACCTCCTCTAGAGCAAAAAGAGACAAGCGCGTGAACTGCTGCTCATACTCTGCCACTGTCATGTTCCCATGATCTAGATTAAGGAACTCTATCTTCATAGTTGACCTGACTGCATATGGAAAGTACTTATCATCGAAGTGAACACTGAACTGATTATAGGTCAATGAAGTCCTCTCCTCTACGGTGGTAACTGACTCCCACCACTATAGTGCATCTTTTACAAGCTTGAAGGTAGCAAGCATCTGCTTCTGAACCTCTATATACTGAACCATACGAAGATGTCGCTTGATATCGTTCTTCCACTGGTGAGCTGTTTTCGCATCGGTGGAGCCTGAGAATTCAGGTCGGCTCCCATTTGTGAAAGAACTTCTGGCCATTTCCCAAGGATCAGTCTGAACAACTGGTGCTTGTATAGGTGCTTGCTGAACTTGTAGCTGATTCCGAAGTGCAACTATTACTCCTGCTTCTATAGCCCGAGCAATGAGGTCATTGAGATGAGGAGGATACTCTGGATCTCTTCCCTGATCCTGAGTTTGCTGAACTGCCTCCTGTTCTACGTGCAACTAACCATAATTAACCTACGTGCAATTGTTGCTCCTCCTCCATTTGCTGACGTCGTAGGAGATATTACTACCTACGTGCCGCTCTCCTCTGCTGCCTATTCCCTTGCATGTTCTATCATCTCCTAGCGTTAACCATTCTGTTAACACAAAAAGACAGACATCAATACAATATATACGGACCGTAAAGGAATACAACGAATCCTAAACTTAAGCTCTAAACAAGATAATACGCTACGCGAAAGTTTTATTACGAAATAACCCTAGAGACACTGAACCTAGAGTACTCTGATACCAACTGTGATACCCCTCGATTCTAGAGCCACGGGTGATCAAGTCCGAGCACAGATCCGAGAGATACCAAACAATTAAGTATTTAAACAAGTATAAGTACAAAAGAATTTAGAAATAAATAATTAAGCTAAAAAGAATCTAAATAAAAATCCTTAAAAATGTTAATAAAATAATCCTCCAATAGAATCCATAAAATCCTCCAATAATAAAACAACTCGGGAATCCATCGAGTGGACCCCTAACAAAATCCCAACTGAAAATAACTGAACTAAAGAAGAAATCCAAAACTAAAACATAAATAGCAGTCCTACGAAGTAGGAAGAATGAGTGACCCTCTCTGCTCAGCACGAACAAGCTCTAAGACTGGAACCGCCGATACCTGAAAAAATAATAGTGGATCAGGCCCACGAATAAATTATACTCTAACTACAATCCAAAGAGAGATCCGATACGCAGATACATCCTATACAACTCAATAATAACTAATTAGTCTATATATATATATATATACACACACACACACACACTAAGGGACTCTCACTGGACTATAAGACAGTCTCAACCTGGCTAGTATGCAACATGCAAAATGCACCTAAAGTGGGCATGAGTACCTAGACCTAACAAGGTACACCTCAAACCATTATAACCAGCTATGCATCCCAATGCATATACGCTTCCTAACCATCGATCATGAGACTCAAACTCATATCGTGGTACCATAATTATATAAATAAAATCCATCCAAAACCAAAGTAGTGCCGCTCAACTGTTCGTTGCCTTGACACAACATACAAGTATGATTTAACCTTATAGTTAATCCATTCCCTTATTCTAGAGTAAGTAGGATTTAGTATTTTAAATTAATTCGTCCCTAATATGCCACCATCCCATACCGGTGCATACAATCCACAAAATCTATATAATTAATAGAACATAAATAAATAGTTCATCAATCATAGTCCATAATAAGCATAATAAAAATCTGATATGTATATGACTATATTATGCATCCAATATAAGATTTAAAAATCGTGTCACAATCCTTTAAATTGTTAAAACAAGATTAAACAATTAAATCCTCTATATCTATTAACATGTTAATTTATTTAAAATTTCATATTGTCCAATCATTAACATATAGACTAAATTATGCATTATAGGGTTTTAATATATCATGAAATATTATTTAGAACCCCCATTATTAACCCAAAACAGTTCTGGAACCCCAAAACATCCAAATAGTGCATAAAATAATCTCTAATACGCATCACAGCAAGAAAGCCTGCTCTCAAAAGTGTAGAGCAAGCTCCACCACAAAGGGAGCTGGCTCCCCCACCTATGGAGCCGGCTCTATGCCTTAGGGAGCCGGCTCCCTTCACCATGGAGCCAGCTCTCTCTCTCTCATAGAAAGCCGCGAGCAAAGAAAAATAAGGAGCCAGCTTTGTCCCTGCTTCTTATCATCTTCATCACCTTAGGCGACATTTAAACCCTCTGTAAACCTTTGTTAGGGTTCCTAGGAGTTCAATCTATGCCCGAATTTATTCTAGAAAACACTTAAAAACACGATATGCATCATAAACAACAATTTAGAGTTCATAGAATGAAACAATTTATGAGATACATCAATTTCAATTAACATTAGATAATATAGTGAAAACTCTGAATTAATATGCATACAAGTTCAGTTTTAAAGTCTGATTTAATCCTGCAGATTATCTAGGCATGCACAGAACACAGGTCTACGGGAAGGAGTAAGATATAGAACTTGTCTTAGGTTTTAGTTTAAAACCTTGAACCGTCGTCTCTAATTTTTCCGACAACACCTTAACTGCCATTAAACACCTCTGTTGCTCCTGGTTTAACCCACAAGCAATCATCTTCCTTCCTCCTTGGTCCAACCTTCACCCTATGGCTGAAACCCTAACTTAATCTCTCAGTTCTCTCAAACCTCTTTGTACGTGAATAGGGTTTGTGTTTTAAACCCTAGGCAAACCTAATACGATATATTTATATACAAAATAATTTTAACCTAATTATATTCATGTGAGGAAATGGAAAAGAAAAAAAAAAAACAGAAATTAAATATAAAATACCTATATGTATATAAGTCAGCGATTTCATAAATACATATAAAACTCTAAAATTATATAATACATATATAATAAATAATGATACTAATTTAACCACTATTAATAATTAATAAATAAAGTACCCTTATATACACATATACTCATATATATATATGTATAAATATCCATGGGAATTAACAGTACCCATTTACCCTCCTATCCAAGTAATCTAATAAGACCCAAACGGTTGGTCCATTACTACTGTTCAAATCCAACTCCTTTAATTAAAAAAAAAAATAAACATTTAATTTAAGTCCACATAAATAAATAAATCAATTTAAACCCATTAATGCAAATCCACATAAGCATATAATTCAATTAAATCAATTAAACAATTAACCAATTAAACAAACAGCCAAATAAACAAATAATGAATTTAAAATTTCAATAAAACCATAAAAGAAAATATCGAGACTATCCTTTTAAAATTAGGGATATTACAGCGAGTGCCACTTTCACCCAGCTTACTAGCTTCACCGCGAGCTCCAAAAGGTGAGGTAATGGAGCATCTTCAGGGGTGCCCTCTAATATATATCTCGATGGCCAACAAAACAAGTAGGCCACGAGACCGAATGGATGATCAATTCAAGGACCAGGAATCCCCTTTCTCCCCTTATCCGAGGGGTCTTTCCTTGAAAAGGGAAAATCCCTAAAGTAGTAGCGCATCAAAGCACCGAGAGTGGCCTTGCACGAGCCCTTGCCTCGAGAAGTATGTCGAGTCCCCTATTTTCCACATAAAGTTTTAAAGTTTTTGGTCTTATCCAAAGCTGCCGCGAGGTCTTGAGCTAAAGTCTCTTCATCTTACGAGAATGCCCAAGAACCATGATTCTCCACACCCTGAAAAGGTAAACCCAATAGCTGGCTTACATCCTCGATAGTGGGTGTAAACTCTCCCCACACTGTAACAAAGGTGTGCGAGCTTGAGCTCCACCGTGAGGTTAACTCTCATAAATCGGCAACGTCGTGAGGAATATGTAGTCGGCGAAACAACTTAATACAAAACAACAAGCTCGTCGTGGTCAAAGTTGTCTTATACGCGGGGTTAGCAAGGATTGCATCAGTGCATGCCTCCCAACCATAGCCAGGGCTAATGTGATTGGTGAAATTCACAAGAGACCAAGGATATCTCCTTTGCTCAACACCGAATCTCAAAATTGTGTAAGCAGGGATGCGAAGAGCTATATTAATGTCAACCTCCTCCTCCATCAATTCCACCACTTCCAGTGGCTTGCCGACAACCACCGCCTTATTTGCCCGGAGCCAAAACATGTCATTTTTCCCTAAAAATGGTGCTCTCCGCCATTCTGACTCTATTGGCACCTTGGGGGGAGGACAATCTTTCTTGCTTCTTAGTCACCATGATGTCAATCCCCTAAACTGAATAAACACAAGCCCAATTTCAAAGTTTTGCAAACTCTCGTCGCCGGCAACAATGGAATCAAAGGTAAGAACAGTAGCCTTCAGTCTTCTCTTTACACAAGTAAGCCACTACATCATCATCTACCCCTTTTAAACAGTTCCCTCACCTCGGGAATTCCCAAAATTGAAGCAGCAACAGACAGTGCATTAATGACCAGAAGCGGCCTTTCGAGCTCGCGTCCTTTCAATTTCCTCAAAGAGATAAATGACCTAGCCACCTATACTTGCACGCGCAGCAATACATTATGAATCGCCGCGCGTGCAGGGGGACAAAATGTGGTGTCACTTATTTGGAGTTGACATGGCATGTTGACAAGTCAATATGGCTCTAACCAAATCCCCCGTGGCGATTTGAAAAGTCAAAAGTCTTGAAAGATCAACCCTCGAACACCCTAAGCCTTGGTATCGCTCCAGGCCCATCAAGCCTCGAGCACCCTAAACCTTGGCATCGCTCTAGGCCTATCAAATCTCGAGGGACCAACTCTCGAGCACCCTAAGCCCTGGCATCGCTCCAGGCCCATTAAGCCTCGAGGGACCAACCTTTGAGCACCCTAAGCCCTGGCATCGCTACAGGCCCATCAAGCCTCGAGGGACTAACCCTCGAGCACCTTAAGCCCTGGTATCGTGCCAAGCCTATTAAGTCTCGAGGGACCAACTATTGAGTACCCTAAGCCCTGGCATCGCTCCAAGCCTATTCAGCCTTAAGGAACTAACCTTCGAGCACCTCAAACCTTGGCATTACGCCAGGCAATATCACTTTGAAGGATTGGAGCCCTGGAGGGCTCACCATCAAAGATTTGTATATAGCATGAAACGAAGGTGGGGTCTTCGCAGCTATAAAGAATCTATGTTTGGGAAACTTAGGAGGATCTTGGATTGGTGGATGAGAAGTCAAGAGGTGCCTTCATTCTTAGCAAAACCCAATTAACAAGATGATTGGATTATACATGTTATGACAGCAAACCTTAAAATCACATTTAATGCTACGTCAGGCTTGACCAACCAGCGGCCAAGCAACATTTAATGCCCTTGATTAAAGGAGAAATGACATGGCAATGTAGTGCAAGGCTCGATGAGAGGATTAGACTCTTCAAACTCCTAAACCTCCGGGATTACCCACGTAATCCAGATTGGGAGTAATGCATGCGAGGAACCATGCATGGAAGGGACCATTGGATAATAACCAATGGAATTCGGGCCTATAAATAGTACTATCATATGAAGGAATAACCAACCAAAAGAGGAAGCTGTCATAAGATATTGTATTATTGCCCTACCACCATCTTAATTTTGATGATTGGTCTTCTTCTCCTCCTCCTGCACTAAGCATCTCTTCTGTTTCCTCCATATTTGTATTCCTGATATCATTGTTGTATACTTATTTATTGATTGATAAAAAAGAACCCCTATACACTACAAACTCTCCCACCTCTCTCTACCTTTCTCTCTCTACAGAAGCCATCGTATTCTTCCTTTAGCGCTCCCTGCTCCATTCCATGGGAGTGGGGAGCCGCTAGCTGCCTCCCACGGATGCAATAAATTCGGCGTGTTCGAATAAGTGAGCTCTGTGGGTGTTTTTCTACGCCGTTTTTGTTTATGTTCGACTCGATTTGCTTTTGTTTATTTCATTTTATTCTCACCTAGGCAGATCTGTTGTTTTCCTCCGGCTAGATCTCTGATCTAGGCCGGTTTTGGGTTTTCCTCGCTTAGATTTGATCATTTTATCCTTGATTGGATCTTGTGCGGGATTTTATGTGTCAGAGCGCCTTGTGGTTGTAGTTTTGAAGCGGTTGCTATGCTGATGGCTAGATCTTTCGATCTTTTTAGTTTGCTGCTTTCTTCTGTGGTGATTCCGTTTGCAGAGTGTTGGGCTATGTTTTCTCCACAAATCTGGAGCCTGTTCTTCATTTATTTGTTTTGCTTCAAGATTTCTATGTCTTTTTTGGCTTGATTTTATGCCTCTGCCATCTTGGCTGTAGGTCTATACGCCTTTGAGAAAAATAAAAATAAAAATAAAAATACAAATAAAATTAAAGTGAAAAAGAAGAAGAATTTGATACACAATTCTTAACGATATGAATGATATCATGGTCTTTCTTCTGTATGATAGAATTACTAGTTGGTGACAGCGCAATCTTATCGGTCTTTTCTTCTTTTGGGGTAGAACAATCCCAACACCAATGATATATTTTTCTTTTTATTTTCTTCTTTCTCTTGAATAGACACGTGGCTTACACAGTAACTCCCAAAAGATCTTACCCTCTTCCTGTCCACAAGTTTGGACAATATTAATTATCAGTCACATCAAGTCTTCCTGTCCACAAGTTTGGACAATATTCTTCTAAAATTATTGTAGAGGATTGAGAATCTATCCCATTAAGCAAGTAGCTTACATCAGGCTGGTGTATGAGAAAAAACACTCCCTCTCACGCACAGTATTGCTATGTTATTATAGTGGAGGAAAGTCCGTTGTCATCCTGATTTGGGTTTGATTGGATCGGTGTTAAAAGTCTCTAGTTTCCGCCTGATGAGCGAGCTGGTGACTGTCCCGTTGCTCACTCAATCATCTCCGCAATTGTAGAATTGGCGAACCACCGGGGTGCTCGACGGCGCTTGGTCGATTCGTGCAGGTGCAGTGCGAATGAATAAAAACTTTCTTTGCACGGGAGGGACTATTGCCCTCTTTCTTGCTTAATCAATTGTTCACCTTTGTGTGGAAGGTCTAAATTAGAGAAAGATTCACTCTTGAAGCCCATCCTTTTCCATCATATCCCAAAACCAATCATAATTATCTTCCTTACTAGTCTCTGCACTCTCACTCTTCTTCTCCAACGAGTTGGCTCTGAGCTCTTCATTTTCTGGTTGTGGTTCCGAGCTTTGTCCCTCTGTATAATCTGAAAATGGGAAGTTAAGCTTGGCTTTGGCTCCGCGGAACTCAATGGCCGCCTTGTCATAAGCCCTAGCTGCAGCCTCCCCGGTCTCGAACGTGCCAAGCCACACCCGGGTTGCTCTCTTGGGGTCTTGGATCTCCGCAGCCCACTTCCCCCACCTCCTCTGTCGGACTCCCCTGTACTTTTTCTTCCTCTTCTCAGTCTTACTCTGTTTCTTCTCTTCTTCATTATTCGGCGGGAAGAAGTTTGGTCATTGTACTTGTGGAAGATTGGAGGGATTGTAGCAGCCGGGTGCCATTTGGATCATCACTATCACCGCCGGTGATGACGTGCTTGAGTGCTGAGACCATGATGGAGTGTTCTTGGTCTGGGGTCAAACGAGAAGAAGAGGAGGCCATTTCCATGGGGTTCATTTTGAAGAAGAATGAGTAAACTTTTGCTAGAAAAACTGGCAGAGAAATGGTATGTGTGAGGATTTTCATGTCTATTTACTTATATACGTTGAGTGAGTGAGTTTGCATGCGGCATCCCGCATCCAGATGATGTACGCAGTAACGCAATTGGGACACGGTTCAACGTTGGATTGGAAAACTTGTGACAGCATGGAAAAATAGCGCCAGGACGGTAGGTCAAGGCTCTGGTCAAAAGCTTATTGGACTAGTAAGATATTTCTGAACTTATCGATCAGAAGGGAAGTCATTGATGTATTCTACAGTTGAGATTATAGTGACACTTTTGTTCCCACACATGGATAGGGCCAATAATTCACTCGGTTTGGTCCTTCAGTTGTCTAAATTTTTTTTTGTTCGGTTTGTTGATCCATTCACTTTGATCATAATGTTTCATAAGACATAAGAACCCAGTAATTTACTTATTTTTACGTTTGTCTAATTTGTCTTTTAAACTTTTTTTTGAGGCTTAGTGACAGTGACTAAACCAAGTGAGATTTTGAGCTTTTAAAAATCGGTTGGGTGACAATCACACACATGGGATAAGATTGACTCACTTGATTTAGTCGTTTCATTGTTTAACGCGTCACGAATAGCAAAGTTAATTCGTGCATTTCTATTTTACCTTATGCATTATTGTTACAAAATATGGAGCACTCAAAAAATTACATTTTTTTCGATGGTTAATTTGAAAAGAGATAAATACACAACAACAACGGAAAATGTAGGGAAAAAAAAGTCTCTAAATCCTTGCTTTAATGATTTCTAATTACATTCTTAAATATAAAAAAAAAGTTTTTAAAATATCTTAACCAAAATACACAACACGTTGTGCATCATGATAATATGTTGTGCACTATTCTTATTTAATCTGTTTAACCATTCCTGACAAACTTGATGGGAGTGTCAGTAACATTAGTCCTTCTAATTTTAATAATTTATACTTGTTTTTCAGTTTTGTAAAGTGTTTATTTAAGTGTGATTATAGATTCACCTAAAAGTGGAAGGTTGAGGTATCCAATAAACAAATGAATGTTGGGGTGACTTCATCTACGTTTTTTTTTCCTTGAAAACTAAAAATAAAAATCTTGAACTAAATTTAAAATTCAGATAATAAATAAATGAACTGAGTCTTCGCTCGATATTTTACGTGTTTAGAGTCCTTTTCACTACGGTTAGTATTTATTAACGCTACCAAAGAATTCCATTGGCTGGATATGAATTATATATATATATATATATATATATTATGCAATTATATATAATAGTTAATTTGAAAAATAATATGAAGTACCTGCTTGGATACCTAAACCTAATAAACACTGTACGCCTTAATCTAACTTCACAAATTTTTTGAGAAGTATTTTAGTATATTTTACACTTGTTTTGTAGTCCTAACATATGGGGAGGTTGATGATATTTACTCACTATTATCTATATGTATTATATGTCTTTTTTCAACATGATAAAATCTTTGCAATCAATGAATGTAGCCCTAGTTTAGAGTGAACACGTAAAATTCGTATTTGTCTGTTAATTCAGTGAATAGCTATTTTTAATTATAAATAAAAATAATGAGTGCCCACAATAATATTCTCTCCTAACTTGGATTCAAATTTGAATATTTATTAGATTTAGACTATGATTTACACGAATTGACTTCATATCTTTTTATTTGTTCCTTACTAGTCTACAATTGTTCAAGCTAAAAAAATTTATAATCGAGTTTTAAGTAACACAAGTTAAATTAATTTTCAAATCCTTTATTTTAGGGCAATAAATAAGTGTTTTTCAAAAGGGAACAAAAAATTTGGGGCAATTAAATTTTCCAATAACTTTGGGAGATTACAAGTTATATAACTAATCTTTACAATCATAACTAATAATTGTAATTTATTATTATTATTATTGGTGGGGGAGGTGGGCAGCATGCCTGCCTAGCCTCTACTCCAGTTTTGTTCCTACCAAAGGAGGTGGGGGTTTGACGTTTGAGTCCTATAGTCTGTAGACATTTGTGGGGGAATAAGAGTGTTTTTGAGTATTTACCTTTTTTCTTAAAAATAAAATAGAAAAAGATTTATATTCCATTAAATCACACCGTTGTAAACAATAAATTTTAAAACACATGAAAATTACGAAAAGAAATATGTCCCTCTAAATAAATACCTTCTTTTTTTTTTTTTTTTTTTTTTTGACACGAACAAGAGATTCATTCAAAAAACAAGGAGAATACATTTAGGGAGTAGAGCATGTAACAACTACGGGGCCAAATGCTCCACTCTAGATCACTAACCTCGGCTTCTAAAGCCTTCTTGCTCAATAAATGAGTCGCACCATTTCTTGTATGAGGAACCCAAGAAAGAGAGGAACCAATGCAATCCTTCTTAAGCAAAGCAATATCGTTCAGAACCCTCAACTGGATAGCACTCGAAGCACCAAAGCTTTTTTCAAAATAAAACATTCAACGAGCATAGGATCACAAACATTAACACGGAATACCGATGCCACTTTAATAGACTGGCCCAAAAAATTCCTTAAAAGTATGCCACCTCCACAAGTCTTACGGGAACTATTAAACGCCGCATCAAAGTTAAGTTTCAGGCAACCAGATTTTGATGCAGACCACCCCCTCACAGATGGAGAAGGTGGGGCAGGGGCAATGGAAAGCAATTGGAGACACCTCCAAAAAAATCATGGAAAGCTGCACCGCATCAAAAGGCTCCCACTTTTTACGTTTGAATACTACTTTTACATTCCACCTCTCTTAGGAGTAGCCCGCAAAAATCACATTCCAATATTTTTAATTAAAGAAACCTACTTAAGAGTGATGATATATATATATACCTCCAAAAGTTTGGAGACTAGTATGAGGACTAAATGACATCTTAACTAGGGATGTAAATGAGCTGTGACTCTAGTAGTGGCTTGTTTGGTTCAGTGCGATCACATTGTTATAGCATTTGATCGACATTTTTGTAACAAACTTGAGCTCGGCTCGAACAAACTTGTTTAACAGGTGTCGCTCTCATACTCTGAACGCACTTTCACTCTCACGCTTTGTGCGCTCTCTCGCTCAAAATGGTCATTCCATTAGAAAGAAATTTCAAGTAATGAAAATTCATTTCATAACTAAACTTATGAAATGACCATTCTATTCCCAAATAATTAAAAAAAAAAAAACCACATGTTCCAAGTCCAAAAACCACGATGCCTCTACCTTCCACCACCACCATCGCCGCCGCCTTGCGCCATTGTCACTACTACCACCACCACACTGCTACCGCCTTCAACTACCACACTGTTGTCACATCCACTGCCATTCACTACCGCTACTACCACCACCGACTTCCACCACAGTCACCGCTTTCCACCTTGAACCATCACCATCTCAATTGCCTTCAATGATCATCATTTCCCCCACCACCATCAGCATCACTGTGGCCACCATCACCGCCACCGCCTTCCACCGCCCCCGCCGCCACCTCCTTCCACCGCCCCCGCCGCCACTGCCACCAAATTCTACCTACGCCACTACTTTCCACCACCTACACCATTGTCACATTCCACCACTACCACACCACTGCCCACCATCATCACCTACACCATTGATGCATTCCACCACTGCTTCCACCACCGTCACCGCTGCCATTTCTTTAAAAAAAAAAATTATAAACGAATGTTATTTTGTTAATTTAATATATTTGTCACTAAGAGGTTTATTTTGGAGAACTCAATTTGAAATTCATTCCATTCTAAATTTTAAATTGGTCCAATAAAGAAGTAGAATGATTATTATCATTCCATTCCTACACATTTCATATTTGCAATCAAACAACACACTTTGTATTTGCAATCAAACAATAAAATAACAATGACCATTCCATTTCATTTCCATTTTCACTTATACCCTTTCTTTTTCATTCTTGCATACCAAACACAATAACATTCTTTATTAATAACACTTTATAACCTAAACATATCCTGAAATTGCCGGCCAAATATGACCTACACAATATATAAAATACCTGAGTTTTATTTATATCTTTCATTATTTATTTTTTCTTTTTCTATTATTAACAACTCTCGAATTCACACAAGCATGTTATTCCTCCTATTTTAGCCAGATTTATTATCCTCAAGTCAAGAGGATGTTGGTGTTGTTTGTACTAAGGATGCATCAAGATATTTAGGTTAAAAGGCATTTGTGTATCGATATATATATGTTTGACCCATTGCGCGCACGCGCGCGCCCACACACACACACACACATATATATATATATATGTTTGACCTATTCATAGCATTGCCGAACCAGGGGCGGCTCAATATAATTTGAGGTCTTACATGAAAAATATAAAAGTGGCTTTTTAATATCTAATATATATATAGTCAATCCAATTAATATTTCTTATTACATAATTGATTTTAGAGTTATACAACTTTTACTTAATGAAAAATGAGGAAAAATATGTCAAAAAAAAAAAAAAAAACAACAACAACAACAAAGAAGATAAAAGTTAAAATAAAAATATGGAAAGTTTTACAAATTCTGGAGAAGAAAAAAGAAACGTGAATGAGGAGCTGTGAGAGGGGGAGAGGGGGAGAGAGAGAGAGAGAGAGAGAGAGAGAGAAAAAAAAAAAAGAAAAAAAAAAAAAAAAGGAAGATGTAAGATAAAGATAGAAATCTTTTGGCCCCTATTAAATCTCTATTTGTTAGGGTCTAATAGTAGATACAAATACAAATTTTAAGGAGGTTATAATATAAGGAAAAAGAAAAAAGAAAAATTGAGGCCTTTTTATTGGGTGGAGTTTAATAATAAGAAGGAAATAACATATTTAGGAAGGTTATAATATATACAAATAATTTTTTTTGAAAGTTATAATATAAGGAATTACAAATTTTGGGGCTTTTATATTGGCTGAAGTGATAATAGGACGGAAATAAAAAAATTTAGGAAGGATATAATATAAAGAAATTAAAAAAAAAAAAAATTGAGGCCTTCCTATTGGATGGGGCCTTAGGCAACCGTCTAAGTCACCCAAGGGTCCATCCGCCCCTAGCATTGCCATTAATGCCCTATGCTGACACAGATAATCAATATACCATACAATCTAGTGGTCTAGTGTAAGGTGCCAAGGGAGAGTTTCCCACTAAGCAAGAAGATCATAGGGCACTTCATTTGCAAAATAAATTATGATGAGAGAATTTTAAAGAGATAGAGGGATATAAAAGAGCCAAAGAGAGAATATTAGAAAGAGAAAGAGAGGGGATCATGATCCAAAGAGAATTTTATAGGGAGAGGATGAGACAGGAATTTTTTTTCTTTGCCTAGGTTTTTTATACAATAGGTGAAATATGAGTACTCATATTCGATTCATGTAACCCTTTATAAATATGGATTGAATATGATTATTCATATTTAAACTATATTTTAATATGGATCACCATTATTTCTTAAAAACGGACGGATATAGGCGGATTAACGGGTTAGGAATCATTTTGTCACCTTTAAAAATAATTAGGGTAAATTGAACGTATTGACACCCCCCTCGGGTTTGAATGAAAAATAACCATCTACAACTCAAGCGTTTTTTTGGACAATGATACTTCCCAGGTTTAATAAAATGAACAAAGACACTCCAACCATGATAAAAGTACATACTTATCATTTGACTTCTGAATTGACCCATGCGAATCATTAAATTACCTTTATAACCCTCTATTAATTGACCAAAATGACCCCCAAGAATGAAAAAACAAATATAATTTTATAGTGACATGCTTTCTTTTTCCTTTTTCTTCATTTGTGTAGAAGAAAAATGTGACATGTTGTGTAGGTAATGTTTCAATAAACGTTAATAAATAAAAAGATTAACTTGTGTGTGATTACTTGAAGGTGATATTTAATATTTAAATATTAAAAATGGTCTTTTAATATTTAATATTTTACTACGGAATAATAATAAAAAATTTAAAAACCATATTTCTTACTTTTTGAGATGGAAAGTCATTGTTTTGTATTAGAATTTTGTTTAAGTATTAGATAATTATATAACTAATCCATCTAAGGTAACTAAAAATTTTTACAATGATTTTATATTATTTTAAAATTTTAATTTTACATTACTAGTTTGGTCTCCCAATTAAAAATTTCTAGCTTTGCCCTTATCTGTATGCATATGGCGTTGGCAGCCACAATGGTGGAATTTGGGTTTTTTTTTTTTTTTTTAAAGGATTTATATTGGTCAAATAAAAGGACTTATAAAGGTTAATATTATACTTTAATGATTCAAATGGTAAATTTAGAAGTCAAAGAACAATTAATACTCTTATCATGGTTAGGAATGTTGTTGTTTAAATTTGCAAACTTAGTGAATAATTGAATTACACTTTTTTAAAATTGTATTTAACTATTTTTATTACAAATCTAAAAAAGTGTAAGTGCAAATTACCCAAATAATTAATACACGGGCACATAAAGAACCATTTTGACACCTTTTATCAAAAGGGCTTCAAAGAATTTACTGTTTGACAATCACGCAATGTCCACTGCTTTATAGCCCCAATTCTGCAACAAAGCCAAACCTTCACTCAGAACCACCATATCAATTTGGTCCGTGTCAATCGATAGCTTCGTGTATCAGTTTCATGTCAACTTTTTGACCCATCTAAACCATATTTTTAACCAATGAGGACTAAGTCCACCACAAGGTTGATATGTCATGTTGTTGATGATTATTATATATTTTTTTCAAATGGTAAAAGGTTGTCGTGAGCGGGTTCTCTATTTTACAGCACAGTTCAAAAATGAGCTAGGGCACAACCAAAGCATAAGAGATAGGACAATAGTAAGGAATTAACAGCACCGAAACTTGTACACAAATTCTTACCTAAAAGCTGCCCCAAGTCTAGGCTATTTTTCTCTCAACAAGAAGTTAGGTCTCTTTTTATACACCTAAACTCAATTTGTTGGTGTATAATAATTATAATTAATTTTTTAAATTTCAAAACTTATCTAATAAAAAATTATTTTACGATCATAATTAATATCGATTATAATCGCGATATAACAAATAAAAATAATATAAATTTAATCATCCAAGTCACGGATTGAATTTAAAAAAATATATAAAGTATCATACTTACGATACAAATGTCAAAATTAAATATGAGTTTGAGACGCAATTCTTATCAATACAAAGAATATCATAGTCTTTCTTCTCTGTGATAGAATTACGAGTTAGTAACAGCGCGATACGTCTTTTCTTCTTTTTGATAGAACAATCCCAAAACCAATGATATCTTATTCTTTTTGGTTTCTTCTTTCACTTGAATAGACAAGTGGCTTACACATCCCAAAAGATCGCACCCTCTTCCCTTCCACAAGTTTGGACAATATTAATTATCAGTCACATCAAGTCTTCTAAAACTAGTAAGATAGTTGTAGAGGAATGAGAATCTATCCCATTAAGCAAGTAGCTTACATCCGGCTAGGGTTTTGAGAAAAAGAAACATTCTCTCTCACACACAGTATTGCTATATTATTATAGTGGTGGAAAATCCGTAGTCATCATGATTTGGGTTTGTGATTGGATCGGTGTTAAAAGTCTCTAGTTTCCGCCTGATGAACGAGCTGGTGACTGTCCCGTTCCTCACTCAAGTCATCTCCGCAGTTGAAGAATTTTGAAAAGAGGTAAATACACAACAACAACAACGGAAATTGTAGAGAAAAAAAAGTCTCTAAATCCTTGCTTTAATGATTTCTAATTACATTCTTAAATAGAAAAAAAGTTCTTAAAATGTCTTAACCAAAATACTCAACACGTTGTGCGCCATGATAATATGTTGTGCACTATTCTTATATTATCTACTTAACCATCGTGACAAACTTGATGGGAGTGTCACTAAAATTAGTCCTTCTATTTTTAATAATTTATACTTGTTTTTCAGTTTTGTGAAGTGTTTATTTAAGTGTGATTATAGATTCACCTAAAAGTGGAAGGTTCAAAGGTTTAAGTATCCAATAAACAAATGAATATTGGGGTGACTTCTTCTACGTTTCATTTCCTTGAAAAATAAAAATAAAAATCATGAACCATGTTTAAAAGTCAGATGATAACTAAATGAACTGAGTCTTAGCTTGATATTTTATGCGTTTAGAGTCCTTTTTACCACGGTTAGTGTTTATTAACGCTACCAAAGAATTCCATTGGCTGGATATGAATTACATATATATATATATATATATTATGCAAATATATATAATATTTAATTTGAGAAATAATATGAAGTACCTGCGTGGACACCTAAACCTAATAAGCACTGTACACCTTAATCTAACTTTACAAATTTTTTGAGAAGTATTTTATTATATTTTACACTTGTTTTGTAGTCCTAGTATATGGGGAGGTTGATGATATTTACTCATTATTATCTATATGTATTATGTCTTTTTTTCAACATGGTAAGATCCTTGCAATCAATGAACGTAACCCTAATTTAGAGTGAACACGCAAAATTTGTGTTTTCTGTTAATTTAGTGAATAGCTATTTTTTAATATCAATAAAAATAATGAGTGCCCACAATAATATTCTCTCTTAACTTGGATTCAAATTTGAATATATATTAGATTTAGACTATGATTTACACGAATTGACTTCATATCTTTTTATTTGTGCCTTATTAGTCTACAATTGTTCTAGCTAAAAAAATGATAATCAAGTTTTAAGTAACACAAGTTAAATTAATTTTCAAACCCTTTATTTTAGGGCAATAAATAAGTGTTTTCAAAAGGGAACAAAAAATTTGGGGCAATTAAATTTTCCAATAACTTTGGGAGATTACAAGGTATTCCCTCCGTCCCTTATTAGTAGTCCATTTTTTTCTTTTTACATGTCCCAAATTAGTTGTCCTCTTTGAAAAGTCAAAGCATATTTTCTTTATATTTTCATCAGTGTCCTTTATCTTTTTAAAACATTTCAAACTTTGTAACTATATATATTTAAATTTAAAAAGGACGATTTGGTAATTTTAAAAGGGGACAATGCATTAATTGGATGTCCCCTTAAAAAATTATAAAATCAAATATGGACAACTAATAAGGGACGAAAGTAGTATATAACTATTATTTACTGTCATAACTAATAATTTTAATTTATTATTATTATTATTATTATTGGTGGGGGAGGTGGGGCAGCATGCCTGCCTAGCCTCTACTCTAGTTTTGTTCATAGGTTTAATTGTATTTTGGAAGTTATTTCTATACTTAAATTATGGACTTGGACTTGTTATATATTCACTTGGTTACGTTTTGAGCATTGGATAACATTGTTGTTATATTTAGATTCATGAGTTTATATTTTCAATATTGAGTAATATTGTTATAGCGTGTAACGAATCGCACACTGAAGATTCGACATTTATTATGACATAGTAGTTATAGACTTAGAGTATGTATTGTATGTGTTTCCAAATTCGATTGTGCATGGTAGATAGTTGATTATCTTGTATATACATGTTGATATATACGTTGTTGCACAACTTGTTGATTTTGAAAATTTGGGACGTCGTTGTATGACTACGGCTAAGGTATGGTTTTAATACGAGGGATTGTCTCCCTATAATTTAGTGCGCGCACATAGGAAGGTTACCCGTGGGCTAGTAACCCTAAAGTAATCACGTTGTCGGTCTAATCCGGCGTGATGTCCAAGTATCTACCTTGTTTAATTTCGTATTTTATTTCAAGTTGATAACTAGATGAAGTTGTAACTTGTTGTTCCTTATTTGATTTCCCATTTTAAGTTTCAAGATGTTAACTTGAGAAATCATGTTTTATGCGTTGTATTAGAAGTTCCAGTGTTAGTTAAATTGTACTGATATTCTGATTCGTGTTTTGATGTTCAAATGTGGCTTAAGAATAATCCTATAGATTCATTTGGAACATAGATGTTAGGTGACATGACCCACTTTAATTGTTTTCGTATTTTGGATTTTAAGTTGATAACTTTGAGAATTTATATTTTGTTACTTTGTATAACATACTTCTATATTGTTTAAATTGCATGAATGATGTGATTTATGCTAGAAATGATTTACAATAGTTTAGGATGCTTCCTGAGTCTCACTTTTGACATAGACACTAGGTGGAATGAACCACAATGATGAAATAATACAAACTTGTAAAACGTTATGTTTTTGCATACTCATCTCCTACGAGTAGCTTTATGTTACTTACCTCAAAGTTATCGGGTCATTTTTCAGGTACATGATTCAAGATTTAGGGATTTGCAATTGCCTTGGGTGATATGTAGAATTGAAGTTCTTTTAACTGTATTCTTGTTCACATGCAAGTGTTAGCATGTTTATCTTCTTTTTTGAAGTTGTTATGTAATGTTTGGTTTAACATGTCATTTTCAATTTCGGGTATGTAATGTGTGCCTAAGTACACATTTTGACAATCATTTTATGTGTATGACATGAGGCCAAGGCCAAAGCATGTTTATATTTGCACTTGAACTCATTTGGTGCCATATTTTGTTTAAAAATGTGTTTTATCAACTTTAGAGGTTTGACATGTAAAATCTTGTAAATGGAATATAATGGGGCCATAAGCCATCGTAACACACTTAAAATACCATATTATACTTGCGTGCATGTTCACATCATCACACAATAAGACTTAATGTAAATTGATCATACTACGGGGGATTCAAATGAGACTTAGGAAATTTTTCATCATCTGGCACATAGCAAGCCTGATTTTCACATTTTTGACCTGTTTCGGTCGACCGGTTCATTGTTCAATTTGATTTGTACAGTAAAAACTCAATTCCAGTAGCTAAAGTTTGGTTTGGGTCATAACCCTTCCTCCAGCCGATCGACCATGTAGGTCAGAACGACCGACCATGTGGGTCAGAATAGCCGACCATATGGGTCAGAACGACCGACCTTGTAGGTCAGAACGACCGACCATGTATGTCAGAACGACTGACCTTGTAAGTCAGCCGATCAACCGAGGGCTATCAATAGACCGACCCTTCCTCACTAACTTGCGCATTTGACCCTCTTAGTAGGGTTGTGGTATCTTCTAATCGGAGGACGTCGTTTCGTTCTATTTTCACATCTTCTTCGTCCGGATTCCGAATCATGATTCTTGAGTCTAACTTCATTCCTTTTTGTTATCTTCCTAATGGTGTGCACGGTGGCACTCATTTCAGTTTGGAATGACCATTTTGCCCTTGGTCCATTCCTTGAAGGGTTTTGAAACCCTAACCTCGGTCTCGCTTCCGTTGAGTCACGGGACTCCTCGAAAGACCACTCTCGTGTCTTAGGGATGAAGTACATCTCTATTGACTTGTTTATGTTTTGCTTCCGCATTTTTTTTGGATCCATTTCAGGTCATCACCGGACACACTAGGTTTGTAAAATCTAGGATCGTCACATTCACTGCCTTCCACCACCTCCACCACTGCCCACCATCATCACCTATACCACACCACTACCCACCACCACCGCCACCCACCAACACCACTGCTGCCCACTGCCGCCCATTGCCGCCACCACCACTGGTACCATTTCTTTTATAAAAAAAAAAAATTATAAATGAATGTTATTTTGGAGAATTCAATTTGAAATTTATTTCATTCTAAATTTTAAATTGGTCCAATCAAAAAGTAAAAAACTTATTATTATTTCATTCTTGCACATTTCGTATTTACAATTAAACAATAAAATGAAAATGATGATACCATTACATTCCATTATCATTTTCACCTTTATCCTTCTATTCATTCTTACATACCAAACACAATTATATTCTTTATCAATATCACTTTATAACCTAAACATATCCTGAAATTGTCAGCCAGAGATGTGGCCTGCACAATTTATTTGTATCTTTCGTTATTTATTTTTTCTTTTTCTATAATTAACAACTCTCTTGAGTTCACACAAGCACGTTTTTCCTACTCCTATTTTAGCCAGATTCATCAAGTTCAAGTCAAGAGGATGTTGGTGTTGTTTGTAGTAGGATGCATCATGCATCAAGCTATTTAGGATTAAAGCAATTTGTGTATCGGTATATATATATATATATATATATTTGACCCATTCTATTTCGTCTCCCAAATTGGAGTGTAGTGCTGGCGCCAACTTTAAATTATTCCAGCTAAAGTGAAAAGACAAATATGACTTTGTATACTCAGTTCAACGGATATCTGACCCCTATTACTCTCTCTTGTCCCCTATTATCTTCTGTACCAAAGTTCAAACGAGGAACCTTTCAAAAAAAAAAAAAAAAAGTTCAAACGAGGAGGTTCTAACACACTTTTTTGGTACAATTTTGATGAAATCGTTTTGATTCGCGGAGACTTTGTTTTGATAAAATAATAATAATAATAATAATAATAATAATAATGTCCACTGATTAACACTTATTGGGTATATATTTTTCACAGTTTGACACATTTTTTTTTTTTATTTTTAGACCAAATTCTATTATTTAGGACTCGTATCGTAAATTACAAGTTAGTCTAGCGCCAAATTTATTCGTTCCAGAGGCTCTATTTGCAGGCATTTCATTGCATACTTGATCATCAGATACGTCAATGATTTCATATGTATTTTTATTTTTATTTTCTGTCTTTCTGTGAGTGAATTTAGTTAAAATTTTATTCGGTACTATAATTAAATAAATATAAATATTTATATTTGAAATATTAAATTAAGGTTTAAAAGGAGATAAGCGGCAATCAGAAAAGTATTTTTAAAATAAAATAATAAATAAAAAAAGTTTAATTTTTTGTGACTCGTTGGGCGATGTGTGGACACGCGTTGTTGCGAGACCTATGTTCTTTGAACTTTTAATCTTATCAGTATTTATTATATTACCACCGATATGGAAGGGTAGGGATCGAAGAAACAAGATGGGTGATTAACTCTACTTTCTTCTAGGCAAAAAATATATGTGGATACAATAATATATGTAGTTGGTATTTTTAGAAATTGGGTAGGAAAATGAGATTGTATGTGATACTATTGATTATCATGAATGTGGGGGCATAAAGAGTGAAAAAAAGATAAATGATTATTTTTTTAATCCAAAAAAAAAAAAAAAAAAAAAAAGTGGGAGTAGAAATGTGAATTGAGGGTATTTTTACAAATTGAGTGGAGACATTTTTAAAACTTTGATAAAAAATATAAGTAATAATGTAAATAGAAAAATTTCAGTGGGTGGATACTAATTAGGTTCGTGCCTAGCGGGAAATAAATTTTAGTTGTTAACTGTGGTGTTAAAGAGACGAGTGAAAGAGACGAGGCCGGGGACAGACATGTTGAAGAGAAGAAAACCTAACAGCACAAGAGAGATTAGTTGATGCCTTCCAATATAAACTATTAAAAGGACTAGGACCACTGCATCAATTTAGTCAATTGATATGTTAATTATCAAAATTGATGGTAAAAGTTTTAAATTATTGTTGTCGTATTAAACTTGAACAAGAGTTACTGTTACATCCGAATGAGATTTGGTTTAATTAACGCTCACACTCCCTCTGTATAAAATGATAAAATAAAATACTTAAATTATCTTCCATTCTTTTGAATACATTATTATTCTTAAAAAAATTGTTAAGACTTTTTTACCCTCAACTCGTTTCCTCTCTTTCTTCTTCACTTTTACCACAGCTGATTCATCCTGAGGTCAATACCGGAGAGTGCCTGATTAAAAGAGGACCAAACTAGGTAACAAGTTCTTTGAGCTTGGAATCTTCAGGTGGTCTCCAATGGCCTCAGCCCACCACCATGCTAAAATAGGCTGATACCCAAAAAAAAGTTGGCACATCTAGAACCTTAATTGCCCTCTCCAGCACTGGAATCGTCTCCTCAAACCTCCCCGTACTACAGTAAGTCTCCACCACTAAGTACAAGCTCAGCTCGCCATCGACGGTGCACCGCTCGAATGACTTCGAACCTTAGAGCGTGTGGTCCAACAACTTGCTTGGGCCATCATCGGTGGCGATAACTAGCTTCTCCATCGATTTCTTGGATCGCAACTCAGATCAGAAAAAGATGAATAAGAAAATGCAAAAACCTAGAGGGGTAACACCTATATATATATATATAGACACACATCAATTGAACTTCTGCAACTAAAATATATAAATTGTACATTAGGCTAAACCCACAATGGAAGGAGAGAAAAAACAAAAAGAATTCATAAAATTTCACCTATTTCTTGAATCTGTTGAAATTCACCATCACAACAAATTGGTTGATAAATTCCATTGGAGCCGAAGGAAAGGCATGTGGCGTCAAATTGGTTGGGTTTTCTAATCTAGACTGAGCTCAGTGTGTCTATATATGATATGTATGTATGTGTGTATATATATATATGGTGTTCATTTGTTACTGATTTCTCAAGAGCGTATGGATTTTGGTTCAAGTGATTTCAACCCAGATGGGTTGTATCCTAGAGAGAGAAAGTATGTGTGTATAGAGAGAGAAGTCGAGGGGGTGGGGATGGGGATGGATTGGAAATTGGTGCGCCTCACATCTCCTTACAGGAATTCCGTAAAAGAACGACAGACACCTATACGCTTAATACATCAATATGAAATTGTTTTTTCCAAACATGCAATGTAAGATTTAATGAACCCTAACCCGACTTATTGGGTAAGAGATCTCATCCCATGTAGTCTCAAAATAAATAAAAAACTAAAAATTTGTTGAACCCAACTTTCCCAGTATGCGGGGGAGATGGTCTGCTTGCTTGTGGGTGATGGTATGGGTAATGGTGGTGGTGATTGTGGGTGAAGGTGGGGGTGATGGAAGTGGTGATATTGTAATTTCATATTTTGTTTACACATATCATAAATATATTTTTCTTGGTTAAATAAAGTTAAGGGTATAATAGTAAAGTTATATTTTTTATACTTTGAAACGGGGTGTGAGAGAAAAATTGGCAGAGCAATAAACTGAAACTCAGTAGGTGTTAGAGTATTTAACCCAAATTGTATAGGTTTTATACTTTTTCTGCCTCAAAATAAATGTCATGTTTTTTTTGTTGTTTGTTCTAAAATAATTATTTATTATTCTTTTTAAAAAATATATATATTTCACATTCTTTCATATATCTCTTTTGAATCTCACATATTCTCTTAAAAATTAATACTTTCTGAAAATAACATTTAAATGAAAACGGAAGGAAAAACTTTTTCTTTTCACTGATAACCCGACTACGCCCACCACAAGGCCGATGTGTCTAGTGCTCTATTATTGGATTCGACCCACATAAAATATGCGGTGTTTCAATATGTGATGAGAAATCTTAAGGGACCATCTAGGTCTAACCTTTTGGATAGAATTATGAGTGGCAGCGCGCTTATGCTGGTCGGTTCCACAAAAACGGTTCAAACAACTTAATCTGTCCCATAAATGTTGACAATTATCAACAACCACTCTATTGTCCACTTCTAATAAACGTGATTGACCCAATTCTGGATCATCTTCTGAAATCGTATAATTATCAAAAGTGAATGATTGTTCATCAAAATTGTTATAGTCCAAATACTCATAAGGTTGGGTTGAGAGTCACATTAACTCCTCCAAAATAATTCTCTAAATGTAGTTAAAAAAATAAATTAAAGGCAGAATCTAGTGAAGTTCATACACACGAACATGAAAATTTTAAATCATTATTTCCTAGTATAAAGAGTGGGAATTTATCCCATTATACAGGTAGCTTACATTTGGCTCTGGTATTTAGAGAACCGAAAACTCAATCATTCATGCAAATTCCTAATATTTGAAAAGGTATTGGGTGCCTTTGCACCGTGCATATATGTACGTGTACAAACGCAAATTATGCATTGAATAAGTCCGCGCACCGTACACCCTACCCTACCCTACCCACACTGTTATATATTAACTAGTGGAAGGAGACCTTCAAAAACTCCGTCGTAACTTGTCTCTGTCTCACTCTTGTTCTCCGACGACGAGTTGGGACTAAACTCTTCAATGTTTCCGTACTGTGAGCACTGTGACAACTCTGTTTCCTTATTTTTCGCATTCTCAATTGCATTGGGCATAATATCTTGATTTTCTTGGTGTGGTTTGGACCGGTTTGGTCCCACTTTATAATCTGACAATGGGAAGTTAAGCTTGGCTTTGGCGCCGCGGAACTTAATGGCAGCCTTGTCATAAGCCCTAGCGGCCGCCTCCGCTGTCTCGAACGTGCCGAGCCACGCCCGGGTCTTTCTCTGCGGGTCTCGGATCTCCGCAACCCACCTCCCCGACTGCCTCTGTCGGACTCCCCTGTACTTCCTCTTGGGCTCCCTCTGTTCCATTTTTTCTTCATTATTTGGAGGGAAAACGTTGGCGACACTAGTGTAAGCCTGGATGTCTTGTAGTAGCAGGGACCCATTAGTGGTGGGATCATCGCCATCATAGCCGTTGATCACGTAAATTAGAGCAAAGACCATGATGGAGTGTTCTTGGTCTCGGGTCAAATGAGAAGAAGAGGAGGGCTTTTCTGATTGATCTTGGCCTGGTTTCGGGTTCGTAGAGGATTTCTCAACTTCCATGGGGTTGATCTTGAAGAAAGGAGAAGAAACTAGGCCATAAAAACTTCCCAAAGCCGAGGATGGAATGCGGACGATTTCATGTGCATGTTTATATCCTTATATAGGTTGAGTACAGGTGGCAGCCAACCTGGCACGCGTTAGTTGAAAAGTGAACAGTAATATATAATTTTTGGCCACATGGTATTTGTAATAGATAGGTTGAGGGAGTACAGGTGGCGGCCAGCCTGGCAAGAGTTAGTTGAAAAGTGAACAATAAAATATAATTTTTGGCCACATGAGATTTGTAATAGAGAAAAGATTAGGCTGGAAAGTGAGTTTTTGATTTGGGTTCGGATGGTGACAAGGATAGATTGGAAAGCCAGACAGGCAAGAAGCTTAGCTGATTGCTGACGTCACAATCCGAGTGAGTTTTTGGCTATTGTTTGATTTCTCCGACAAAACTGTGAAGCCTTATTCGATTGACTATTAACATCTGACCCTATTATTATTACCCAGTAGTAATCTATCACGATTCATATATGTCGCGTAATTATCTTCTCTCTTCGAAAGACAAGACGATTGATCTTTGTAACTCTTATATTTCTGCTTTTTCTCTCCACCCTTTCCGCTTTGTTAAGTTAGAAAAATCAAGCCCTACAAAGGAGTTGAATGATTAGATGGATCTTCGAGGGTCTGAACGAATTGTATTAGTGCATTGGGTATGGATTCAAATTTTCTCACGCAAGTTCACGACTTAAATCTCACTCAATTCATGGGAGTAGAGCCGGCCCTTGGGTGGTGCAGGCAGTGACAGGCCATTCAAAAAAATTTTGTGAGGTGGGATTAACTTTTAATTTGTGGGGACAAATTTATATAGTAGATGAGCCTATAAAGCGTGAACACTTTTACGAAGGAGCCGTACCCGTATTTTACTCATGTCAGATACCGACACTCTTTGGACACTCTTCTCATACGTGTCAGGCACTTCATATGTGTGTTAATAAATAAAAATTAATTTTATTATTTCAAACATTTCTCCAACGCTTCCAGGATATTTCGCTGACGCTTTCTAGACGCTTCCTGAACATTTCTAACACAAGTCTACTTAGTAATCTTGAAAATAATATAAATATTATAATAACAAAGTAATGAAATAATTTTATATATATATATATATATATATATATATGATAGAAAAATCATTACAATGACATAATTTCATTATTTGTAATTCTCCCATAAAAACTTCCCAAAGCCGAGGATGGAATGCTGAAGGATTTCATATGCATGTTTACATCCTTATATAGGTTGACGAAGTACAGGTGGCAGCCAGCCTGGCACGCGTTAGTTGACAAGTGTACAGTAATATATTTTTTTTGCCACATGGGATTTGTGATAGAGACAAATATAGGCTTGAAAGACAGTTTTTGATTTGGGTTGATTGGAAAGTCAGACAAGCAAGAAGCTGGGTTGATTGCTGACGTCACTGGTGGAAGTTTTTGGAGGTGCGTATGGCGTGACGTCACAATCCGAGTGAGTTTTTGGCTATTGTATGATTTCTCCAACAAATTGTGAAGCCTTATTCGTTTGACAATTGACTTTGTCAAATACTACGTATGTCCTCGTACAACTAACATCTGACCCTGTTATTATTACGCAGGAGTAATCTATCATGATTCATGTCCAGTATTTATCCTCTCTCTTCCAAAGACAAGACGATTGATCTTTGGAAATCTTCTCCCAAGTTCTATTTCTGCTTTTTCTCTCCACCCTTTCCACTTTATTAAGTTTGAAAAATCAAGCCCTATAAAGTCCAGTTGAATGGTAAGGTGGATATTCGAAATCAAACCCAATAAAGTGTGGTTGAATGGTAAGATAGATATTCGGGCTCTGAATGAATCGGGTGTGGATTTAAACTCCTTTCACGTAAGTTTACGACTTAAATCTCACTCATATCATGGAAGTAGAGCCGACCCTTGGATGGTGCAAGCAGTAACAAGTCACTCAAAAAATTTTAGTTGTAATTTGTTGAAGAGAAAAGTCTGAAAAACACTCCTATAGTTTTAAATTTGTGTGAATTACGCTCCTATAGTTTAATTTGTTTATATAAATTCATACTAGATATGAAAATATGCAATTAAGCACTTTCGATCAGAATTACAGTGGACATTAGACGTTAATTGGGCGATATATGACCACTTTAAATTCTTTATTTAAAATTGTCCTTCTTATATTCCTTTACTATCCCTCACCATATATTTACATTTGTATATATTTATATATATAACCCTAATCTATCTCTCCCTCCCTCATTTCATAACTGTGGTTCTCTGGAATCAAGTCTGGTTCCTAGTAGCAGCAAAATTTATTTTGAAACCTGCTTTAGGTGAATGATCTGAATTAGAAAAGAGCTTCCTCTTATTTTTGGCAATGGATTGTCAGACTCTAGTTCTTGGCTTTGTGTTAAGAGAAGTGGAAGGATTAAAGTCATCCACCACAGCCTCCACCACACCCAGCGGTGCATTCTGCACCGTAGGCACTTGGCTCACCTGCAGAATTTTTGTCTCTGGATGCACCTTCTGCACAAGAGAAGATTATGGCTGAGATGAGGGATAATGTGATATGATTGCCCAGAAGACATATTCATCACTTTAGTGACTTCTTTTTTGACTCTATCAAAGTCTTCTCCGCTTAATCTTTATGTGATTCTTCTTAGTTGCATCAGGATTGGCAGGCATAATGTACACTCAAGTTTTGTCATTAAGATGGTGGGTCAACTCAACCACTATGAATTTGATGGTTGGTTCCATGCAGATCCCTAACTTGAAACGACGTGGTACTGACAAAGGGGTTTTTTTTTTTTTTTTTTTTTTTTTGTCTTTTTCTATTTTTGTTATTTTATTATTATTTTTAAATCATAGATAGAGGGCTATTTTAGTCTTTTTGTAGCTTCGGTACCGGTCAATAGAGGTCAAAGGCCAAAAGACACTAATCCGCACTATTTTTAATGTACAGGAAGGTGAACAAACAACAAAGAGTTATATTACTATATCGATACCAGAGGAGTGAAATCTGCATGCGACCTTTTGTTAAATGACAAATTATATAAATTATTAAAACACGTCTCTATTTTATTCCTAGTATTTGCATTTTGTTAAATTTTGTGTAGTTAAAATGTTATATCAATCAGAATTTTTCTCTTAATACTTCATCATGGTAAAAATACATATCAATCTGAAAGTACAATCTAAGTAATCAAAATTTTGTTTTTAAAAAATTGAAACAATTATTGAATAAAATTTAATTTTTTAATTAAATTTTTTTACTTGTAACTTATCACTTCCTCTTCTCAATAAATTTTTTTTTTTCTTTTTCATATCAACGTTTATAATACTTATTTAGGTTCATTTTTCTCATTTTTTGGACTGAATTTTCCTCAATATATACTAGTAAGGATAATATTATAAAAAAATATCATATTACAATTTATTTTAAATTTTTATAATTTTTAATACTTATTTAGGTTCATTTCTCTCATTTTTTGGACTGAATTTTCCTCAATATATACTAGTAAGGATAATATTATAAAAAATATCATATTACAATTTATTTTAAATTTTTATAATTTTTAACTACATAGTACTAGTTTGGCTCCCAACTCTGCAATGACAAATTTGTTATTATTATTATTATTTTTATATTTTTGTCATTGACAAGAAACTCATATATCCACTTTACAATGATCCCATTAGAGGTGGGATCATCCCCATCGTAGTCATTGATCACGTGATTTAGAGCAGAGCCCATGGAGTATTCTTGGTCTCGGGTCAAATGAGAAGAAGATGAGGGCTTTTCTGATTGATCTTGGCCTGGTTTTGGGTTCGTAGTGGATTTCTAAACTTCCATGGGGTTGATCTTGAAGAAAGAGAAGAAATTTTGCCATAAAAACTTCCCCATGGAATGCGGAGGATTTCATATGCATGTTTGCATCCTTAGAGCATCTTCAATCCATTGCTATATGTGTTGCCATTTCTAAAATATAGCAGGAGATAGTAAAAATGGGTTCTCCAATGCAATGCTACATGGGCTGCCAAATTTTAACTTTACCAAAATTTATGCCATTTGTAGCATAAGAAATAACTACTGTTATTTCAGAAAAAGCACAGAGACAGAGAGGGGGGGGAGGGGGGGGGGGGGGAATATGGGTTTTGATTTTCAGAGAGAGAGATATATATATTGTGTGTATATATATATATATATATATACATATATTTAAAAAAGAGCATAAAAAAATTTACTAAATAGGATTTAGTTTGCAAAATAAGAATTACAGACCTTGATTAGTTGATTTAGAAAAAAAATTAAAACAAAACCCATACGTACAAGTTAGCAGTTGCAGAGAGAGAGGAGGCAAGCTTGAGAGTTGAGAGACAGCGGCTGAAGCTTGCGAATGGCGAACCCGAACTGGAATAGCGGGCGATGGAAATTGAAAAATATGGGTTTTGAACTTCTGATTCTTGTTGATTTTGTAGGTTGCAGTTGCAGATAGAGAGAGAGATGGGGCAATTTCAGAGTTGAGAACGAGAATAGAGATGGAGGCGATTGGGGAGGCTGAAATGATTTGCCCTAAAAATATATATGACTATTTGGGAGGTTGAAATGATTTGCCCTAAATATATATATATATATATATATATATATATATATATATATATATATTTGGTCATTTTTTGACCAAATATTTTAGATTTTTGATTCTTTTTAATTAAGTTTAATTTAATTTCCTTCTAATGTCTACAACTTGACTTGGAATGTGCCTAATATTAATATTACTGATACAAATATGAATGGTGGGAGTGGTAGTTGAAAAAGAATAGTGATTTTATCAAAAAATAGCATTTTGCATAAAATGCATCATTGAAGCAAAATTGCTAAAATGTAACATTTTTTGACACTGTAGCACTGTTAAAATATAGATTTGACATTCGAATTTAGCATTTTAGCATTGGAGATGCTCTTATATAGGTTAACGAAGTAAACGTGGCGCCAACTTGGCACGCGCTAGTTGATAATTGAAAAAGAGACAAGATTAGGCTGGAAAGTGAGTTTTTGATTTGGGTTCAGATGGTGACAAGGACAGATATATTGGAAAGCTAGACAGGCAAGATCTTCAGAGGGTCTGAACGAATCATATTAGTGCATCGGGGTATGGATTCAAATTTTCTTTACCCAACTTCATGACTTAAATCTCACTTAAATCATGGGAGTAGAGCCGGCCTTGAGTGGTGTGGGCAGTGACCGGCCATCCAAAAAAATTTGTGAGGTAGGACAAAATTTTAATTTGTGGGGGTAAGTTTATATAGTAGGTGACCCTATAAAGCACAGACACTTCTATAGAGTTGTACTTGTGTTTTACTCGTGTCAGATATCGACACTCTTCGGACACTCTTCTAATACGTGTCTGGCACTTCATATATGTGTCCATAAATAAAAATTAATTTTATTATTTCGGACACTTCGTCGACGCTTCCTGGATACTTCGCCGAAACTTTCTTGATACTTCCTAAATATTTCTAACACAAGTCTACCAAGTAATCTTGAAAATAATATGAATACTATAATAACAAAGTAGTGAAATAATTGTATGTATGATATAAAACTCATTACAATAATGACATAATTTCATTTTCTAATTAATTCATGCATTTAATAGTATAGAAATTATAAGTGAATTAAAGTTTTATAATACTGTTACTGAATAACTGTATAAAAATGAAAATTTATATTTATATGCAACCGTGTTCACGTCATACCCGTGTCTTACTTTTTTAAAATTTGACATGTCAACATATTTATGTGGTATCATGTCCCGTATCCGTTTCTGTACTACATAGAACTCCATTTTTATAATTTTAGTGGGGCCATGGCTCCCCCAAATTTTTTCAAAATTTTTCTTTATGCCCCTTCAAAAATATTACTCCGTATTTTATATAAATACCTCCATTTGTGGCCCCAAAATTCATTTAAATATTTAATTGGCCCTAATAATAATGAATTTAAAAATAATTATAAATTGTTTCATCTCAATATTCATATAAAATTTTGATTTTGACATTTTTAGCCTACTTTTAAAAGCTTAAATCTTGTCAAATAAAAATATAATTTCATTATTATAAATTTTATTCCAATATATCATTATTTTATTTACGTTTATACATACACAAGTATAATATTCATTATATGAATTCAAGAGAAAAGAAAAAATCACATTAATGCCTCTTCATGTTTAATAAAAATACATGAGCCTTCCTTATTAGTCATTTTCATCAAGATGACAAGAATGCCAATAACAATAATATAATCCATGTATGATATATTTAGTTGTCATTTGTTGTATGACAAATTACATAAATTATAAAAACACGTCTCTATTTTATTCCTAGTATTTGCAATTTGTTAAATTTTGTCTAGTTAAAATGCTACATTTTTTCTCTTAATATTTCATCACGGTAAAAATACATATCTTTCTGAAAGTAGAATCAAAGTAATAAAAATTTTGTTTTTCAAAAGTTGAAACAATTATTGAACAAAATTTAATTTTTGAATTATGTTTTTTTCTTTATAACTTCTTTTTACCTGTAACTTACCACTTCCTCTTCTCTATAATTTTTTTTTTTTCTTTTTCATATCAACGTTTATATATACTTTTCTAGGTTCATTTTTCTCATTTTTTGGATTGAATTTTCCTCAATATATACTAGTAAGGATAATATTATAAGAAATATCATATTACAATTTATTTTTAATTTTTATAATTTTTAACTACATAGTACTAGTTTGGCTCCCAACTCTGCAATCACAAATTTTTTTATTTTTTTTTTATTGTTGGTCATTGACAAGAAAAGTACTCACACACCCACTTTGCAATGACAAGTTTCAAATTTCTGGCTCTGCCTTGGCCACAGTGATGCAAAATAGATTATTAAAATTTATATGGTTCATTTGGACTACCAGTAGTTCAAACAGTAGTGCTAATACGATTTTTGATGTGTCAACCCGTGATGACCTATTTTTGACCAACATGGTACAACAATCAATACTCATTAGCTGTATGTCTAAGCTAGCTTGTTAGAGCATTTCTAATAGTATGTTAAAATATTATTTTTGTGTAAAATATACACTGTTACATATGATGTGTAATTTTTTTTTTTTTTTATCTTCAGCAGTTTGTTAAGATATACTGCCACGTCACCAATGTGATGTAGAATAGATCATTAAAATTTATATGGTTAATTTGGACTACCAATAGTTCAAACAAAAGTGCTAATACGATTTTTGATGTGTCAACTCGTGAGGACCTATTTTTGACCAACACGGTACAACGATCAATACTTGTTAACTATATGTCTTTGCTAGCTTGTTAGAGCATTTTCAGTTGTCTGTTAAAATATATTTTTGTGTAAAATATACACTGTTACGTATGATGTGTACATTTTTTTAATCTCCAGCAGTCTATTAAGATACAATGCCACATCACTAATGTGTAAAATTATTGTATATTTTTCACAATATTTTTACACAATCATATCAGCATATTTCATTTCTCCTCCCTCTTTCTCATTCCATTAAAGAATCAATCATATATTAAATAAGTATGTAAAAGTTATGTGGGTCTTGGCATGACACATAGTTGGTTGTTATTGGGAAATATATTTTTACACAAAAGGTATAAAACAACCGTTAGAGCTAAAAATAAATAATCCAAAATTTTGTATAAATACCAACGGATTAGAGGCCTAACGGTATCAGCCTCTTACTTCCCAAAAGTAGGTTCGGGGTTCGAGTCTCAGAAGAGACATGTGTGTGTGAGTACCAATTAGAAAAAAAAAAATTGTGTAAATTTATTATGACACAGTATATTTACACAAAAAAAAAATATATATACATAATGGTTAGAGATGCTCTCACCTTTTGAAAACTAAAATTTTTAACAAACTTAAGTTATCATGAATATATATATATATATATATATATATGTTTTGATATTAACTTAATTTATAACATAGAATATTAATTTTTATATTTTTTGGAAATGATTTTTAGAAATAATGCCAAATTTGAATTATTTTAGAATTTGTATACCTAGTAATTGCAATATACGCCATGTTTTAAATATTCATCAATAAAAATGAGGTTTCTAAATATTTAATTTCATATCTTCCACTTGGTCACGCAAAAAATTTTCCTTCCCAGAGGCTCCAACTTGCTGCCATTTCAGCCCTTACCTGAGATTTGGACACGTCAATGATTTCATGTATTTTTCATTTTATTTTTCACTGCAGTAAAATAATAATTTGGTTAAAGTTTATATATAATATTTCATTTGGATCAGATTGAGGTCTAAAAGGAGAGAAATGGCCGGCGGTCAATTTTAGATTGCTCATGGTGTGTGTTAAAGGACAAAGAGGAGAAAGATAGAAGAGAAGAAGAGCTACAAAGAGAGAGTTCAGTTGATGCCTTCCATTAAAAATTATTCAAAGCAATAGTGTTGAAGTCTCACAACCTTATTTTAACGATCAAGAACTTGACCAATTCCACAAGAAGACTGATATTTCATGTTCTCAAAGGTTGGATTCAACTAAAAATAAAGAAAATAATAGTAACTAAGGATTATCAATATTTTACTAGACTCGCCCTACAATTCATATCTCATTTATCTTTTCTTGAGTTTCTTGTTTATGTAATACATTTTTCGTTACTGTTAGGGTATTTGACAAAGACAAATCTCAAGGAAAGTAAGTGAAATTATGAAAATGAATAAAATGTTAGTTTTGCCATTCTAATATCTAAAATGACATTGTGAAGGAAAAAATTTCCACCAATAAAACATGACACCCGACAAGCTCCACATCACCAAAATTAATCATTCCAGTGGTAAGTCAAACATTAACCAGACAAATTCAAAAGGAAATCAAACCTCACTATGCTTGCACTAACGGGAGAAATATAAGTAATACTCTTACAAACAATCTCGAATAGAATCTCAAATCCTATCAAATCAAGTAGTAGGAAAATAAGGTCAATGAGTTGAAAAATTGATCTATAAATATATGAAGAAGTAACATGGAAAAAATACACAAAAAAAATAGGGAGAATCACTCATCGAAATTACGTTCGACCTGATTCTCACACGCTTCATGTTGCCGAAATACTTATGCAACCTAGATAATCTTAGGTTCGGTTACATTATCTCAATATTCATAATAGTCTTTTGCTCTATTTTTAAGTGTAATTGGTGTAAGATTGTTCCATTTTTATACATGCAAATTTTTGCACCTACAAACATTCTTAACCTCATACAATTCATAGGCAAAACGGTAAAATAACACACTACCGTTATCAAGTTGGAAGAGCATTACTAACAGGAGAGATAAGTAAAATTATGAAATGTAAAATAAGTTTATATAGGATATTAACAAGCCTCAAGGAAAATAATAAAATTTACCCAAATAATAATAATAATAACAAATTAAGGTAAAGTGCAAAAAAACCCCTTGAACTATAATCATTTTGAAAATAACCCCCCTGAAGTTCCTAGACTTAAAAAATGTTTCCTTGGAGTATTGATTTGTTGCAGTTAAGAACAAATTCATTGCAAAAGACTATTATACCCTTTCTCAATAAATTTGCTATTTCTTATAAAATTATTTTTATTATTTATAATAAAACTTATTATATTTAGTTTAAAAATTTTTACCATGGAAAAATACTTTGTACCTTCTTTTTCTTACAAAATATAGATGAAAAATTAATAATTACTTAAATAAAAAATACCTTATTTTTAATGTAATATATTCATAAAAAATTAAGAAATTAATTAAATTATTTTAAAATTTTCTACTTAGGATTTTTATTTAAACATTTAATTTCAAAAATTAAAGGTAAAACTATATGCTAATTTAATGGAGAATATGTGACCAAATTAGAATCAATTTTTTTCATAATTTATTTCAATAAGAAAAATAAATTAAGTGTAATTCAATAAAAGAAGTATTATGGTCATTAAATAAAATATAGTCTAGTCATTAAAACATTTTATAACAAAATGTGATAATTCAAAAGGAATTATGCATAAATTATACTTCAGACAATTATTTACAAATTCACATATGACTCGAGGTTTTTTCACTAACCCAATAAACAATCTATCATGTTTTAATGTATCAATAAGGAAGGGAATGAGTAGATAATGGTATGGAAGTCATTTTTTTTTATGCTCGTGGTTCCATAATAACGACCAAAGATCTTATATTATGTGAGTTTGTGCAGTGGATCGAATAAATTGTAGGAAGTTTAAGTTTTTATCTAGAAAGGATATAATCACGTGTCTTTCTATTTAATCAGCTTTACTTAAATTAGCAAATAATTAAACAATAACATGCAAAATAAAAACAAGTAGAACAAATAAAGCTTGAGACATTACACCAAGATTTTTAGGGAGAAAATCCCAATTGGCAGAATAGACCAATTGTTGTGGGAAAAACCTTATGGACTGTGCAGTCCAAAGCAAAACGATCCACTATGTTTGAAACAAAGTACAATGGACTTTGACTCGGGCTCACACACTATTGTTCTACCAAAAACCAATTGCTGACAATCCTTGGCTTTGTGACGTCCTGTCCAACAACTCTTGACTCCAGGCTTATACTTGATCTTTATAGAAGGATTGCTGGTAGATCAAACAACACTCCTCGAATGCTTTGGCCGTTCCAAAGTGTGATCGCTTCACCCCTTTTCTCCAATATCTTAATTTGTTGTAGAATAAATAGATTTTCTTTCTCTAATCGTTGTAAATGTAATATTCAATAGACTTTGAACACGATCAGGAATTGAACAACACTTTAAAATCACTCTTAAGTTTATGTGTGTGCTCAAAAATAAAATCAGAAAAATCAAATTGATTTTTTTGAATAAAATCTCTTAAAAAGGCTTTTAATGAAATTAGAAGTTTTAATGCAAAAGCCGTATCAACTTAGATGAGAAACAAGATTTATATGGACTTTCAAAAACCTAGATATGCATATAAAATAAGTTAATTTCATGCATAGGTCTTTTGGGAATAAATCGATCTATATCAAACAGAAAGTTTAGATAGAATAGGAAACCAAGTTACCTTAAACTGCAGGAGGGCTGAACTGGTTTAAAGTCCTTGTACTGGTTCAAGTTGGCCAATGTTGAATTGAATATGAAATATGAATCTTGAACCGGTTCAGCTACACGGAACTGGTTCAAGTTAGCCAGACTTGAACAGGAGGATTAAAAACTCAGAAAATTTTCAAATTTGAGCATTACCATGTATGTAAATGTCCTAACCTTCTAAGGTATTGTTCATACCTTTTTTGTATACCTCAATCTATAAAACACGAACAACTTTTTAATTCCGCAACCGATCTTGATCTTGAATTCTAAACTTGAAAATACAACTTGGACGGACTTATTTTAACACCAAAATTAGCCAATTACCTGGTGGGTTCCCTCGGGGGTCGTACCCCGAAGTCCAACAGTTTGTCCACCAAAAGATAATGGTGTAGAGCTATGATGAATGTGGCCAAGTTTTACATTTAGAAATTACCACTACTACCTTTCACTAAAAACATAGTTAGAGCAAGTAGGAATCGTCCCAAGGGATTGATGGGTCGTATTAGGCTGTGGAATCGAGATTAGGGTTAGTAGGTCGAGTGATCAAAAGATTGGTTGGTGATTGAATTACACTAAGATGCAATTTATACTAAAGTAGGCAATTAAATGTAATGGAGAGAAAATAAGAGAGAGATCTTGGGGTTTAGAGATCACTACTAAGCATAGCTTTTCTACACCCTTAATGAATAATTAATGAGGGGGAAAACATGTATTACAACAAAGTGTGTGTGTGAGATTGTTTTAACAAGCATGGATGACAAATTAAGCATATATTGTCTAAGCAACATGATGGATAGTACAACATATCAAATTAAGCCATTAATCATTTTTTTAAGCTCATAATCCAAACACATCACAAGATTAGAGATATATGTTACTTGCTTTCATAAGTATGGAATATTAAACAACAAGCATGGATTGTCCTCCCATTTAACATCTAAACTACAACTACACTACAATTAAGCTAATGACATGAAATTAAACTAATTAAACTAAGGGAGAGATACAATTCATCAAGAAATGAGTATGAACCATCAAATAAACCACAAGAACATTCCATTAAGCACTATATCTTGACAATCTCTAGATCTATAGCATTAATACACATAGACATGCATCAACAACACATGAAATAGAGGCAAACACATGAACATCTATTTTAGCATACATAGACATATAGATAGAATAAAATGATCAATTGGAAGCATTAAACCATACAAATCATTGAATAAACAAGATCTATACATATAAAAGTATCAAAACATGTATCACAATATAAATCCCCTCAAAAATACATAAATCAAGATGTAGAGAGCATGTTTAGGGCTACCTCTAGCCCCAAGAGGATGTCTAGTCACACATGGATGACGTCCTCCAACCCTCAAGGGCTAACTCCGTGGTAGAGATTGCTCCTCTTCTTGGTTGATGGAAGAACTCCAAGCTTGTGTCTCTAGCCTCTTCCTTTCTTTTCTTCGTCACTAAGAATATGAAAATTGTACCTCCCAAGTGTCTAAAGTCTCTCTCAAAAAGTGGCTCATATTCGTTATATAGGTAGGTCAAATATCACCCCAAATGAGCTAGGCTCGTACACCAATATTCCTCCAATGATTGGATATGAGACAAATTTTAATGAGCTGGAATTTGGATTTTCTCAGGATTTGGGAAGTTTGATCGATCGAACTTGTGGTAAGATCGATCGAACATAGCTGATATCTATCGAATTTAAGCTGGATCGATCCTCTATGGCTGCGCCTTTTTGGATAAAAAACAAATCTGAGATATTTTGAAGATATGTTTGAGAAAGAGATAAATGTGGTAGGTAGGGTGGTACAAGTGGATAAGATGGAATCTTTTCGATCGATCGGAAGAAAGTTGGATCAATCGAACTTTGTGGGATCTTGGATAAGGACAAAAGAGCTTGGATCCATCTTGAAATGCAGAGATCGATGAACTTTCGATCAATCGAGTATTTTCTGAGATCGATCAAACTTGTTGGATTTCCAGCACTTGCTTCTTTTTGCTCCTACTTTGCTCCTTTCTTTGATTCATCTCAAGATTGCTTCAATTATGCTCTTATTTAGCTGAGTTAGCTTATTTTGGGGATGAGTACCTGAAAATGGAAATAATACAAAATCAATTTAAAGCAGGAAAATAAGATAGATAAAGGTCCTAGAATACCTAAGCTTAAGGGGTTTAAATGCGCACTTTTCAGCTCTCAACACACCCCCAAACTTAAATATTGCTAGTCCCTAGCAATGAATTAGAAAGTAAATGAATGAAATGAACAACTATACAACTATGAACTAGAAAGCAATAAATTGATAACGCCACTTTCGTAGGGAACACGATTACATTTAGCACATGCAACAAGCCTTTTAAACCCCTAGGTTACCCCTAGTAGACGAGTGAAGTCTCGTGAGGGTTTCCAGAAATGTTACCTACAAACATTAAGCTCATTCTTTCAAAAGAGATACCAATATTGCAAACAAGCATTGGGAGAAAACTACCTCAAGTATGCAATTCTTCAACCGTTTCCTAGTAATCTCCCAAAATTTCAACATTAAACAAGCAAGTATGGTTCTCCACACATCAAGAAAATGATCATGCAAATCAAAACAACTCTAGAATCCTTTTTGAGTGAACCGGCATCAAATATGTTACTATCTTAGCCAACTAAAGAAATGATCACATCCTTACCTTCAAACTAGCACACAAATCTAGTACCGATCATCAAAACAAAGAATGGACCTTTTATTAAAACTTTATTGTTCTAGGTGCGCTTATTCTTTTCACTCATTTTTTTTTTTTTTTTTTTTTTTATAGGATCAAAGATGGAAGCATGGTGCAATGTGTTGATCTATTAAGCTTTTTAGTGATCCATGAGGTCAAGCGTTAGGTCAATGACTCCCAAACCAGACGGCTTTAGGGCACTAGGTGTTCAAACACCCCTAAGGACTTACAAGCTTAAATCAACTAGGTTACAAATCAAAACAACCTCCATCTAATCATTTCCCACTTCTCACCTTTTGGGAGAAGTCCTCACTTTTTTATTACTTTTGCAACTTCTTTTTTTTTTTTTTTTTTAGACAAGTTCAATTATTAACCTAGAGTTTGGGCCCTTCACCTTTCTGCACGAGAAATTCAGTACTTGATGAGGCTAGAATCCCAGCTACTTAGTGAAAAGGGATTATTATCCACCATTATCAAGAATGAAAGCTTTCAATGCACTACTAGCCCAATTGGGATATAACCAATTCAATAATCAACAAAGCATGTACCCCACAAATGAATGCTAGTGTGCGTCTGTGCTAATATAGAATACTAGAGTGAATCTCAAAATAATCACAAAATCAGGATGATGTGGACCACAAGTGCAAGCATGATATCAATCTTTTGAAAAATTTACCCCTAAATGGCATGCACAAGGCATACAAGGAGTATTGGACTCTTAAGTCAAGCAATTTTTAAATTTTAAGCAATATAGTCCTCAAAAGATCAAAATCATAACTAGTTATGGATCAATCATAGAAAATTCCTCAATTACATAAGTCATATTCAAAATTTTGAATTTAAAGCAAACACTGAAAATCACACTATTACCCTCAAACTTAAATGGCACAGTGTCCTCAATATGCAAAGGGAACAAAAGGAAAGAGTATACTTGTGCAACTATAGCAAAGAATAGCCGGGACAGAAGTATCCAAAGTAGGTGGTATAACCCCCCCAAACTTGGGATTAACTATGGTCCTGAAAATTTGGCACTTGGATAAAACTCATCAGATAACAAAAGGGATAATAACAGTGCAGAGTGGACATGCAAATGTAAATGGGATAGCAACTGAAAATAGAGAGATGTATAAGGGTGGTCCTGAAATTTTGGGCAGTACTCTCTCTCACAGAAATCACTGGGATGCACCTGATGGAATCAATTACGAACAGATATATCAATGCAAGGTATGACATCCAAAATATAGCATGTATAAACAGAAATAATATACATCATATCACAGTATCGGGGCCAACAGACTGGCCGCAAAAATAGAGTAACAGTAATAATGTATCATAGATATATAAAATGACAAGAGTAAAGGGATAGAGAGATCAGGAAGAAGATGTATGACGGGCAGGGCGTGCTCCGCGGATATCTAGAGATAAGTCTCGCAACGCAGCCATGACATCGGTACGGAGAGATGAAATGTCAGCTCGGATGGAGATAGCATCCTCTCGGATAGAGATCGTGTCGGCGCAGATAGATACTACAGTATCCTCCAAAGCCTGGAGTTGCTCTCCAAAGCCAGGTGTCTGTGCTGGAGCCTCAGGTACCGCTGGAGCGAGAGAATGATGATCCCGAGCCTGCTCCTCATCCTGAATGGGTGACCCAACTGGAGAATGATGCTCCTGGTCCTCTGCAGGCTGCTCTAAGTCAATGTCCATGTGCGTAGCAGCCAGATCGACTAGTACATCGTCCGCCGCCTACGCTGTTGTTGCTGCTACTGCCTGCTCCATCTCCTCTCTCTCTAACTCCTCAGCTGTCTCGACAGCGTCGTCTTGTAGGCTCTTGATAAAAGCCTGGTAGCTCTTATCCCAATCCTTCTTCTTGAATAAACAGGCCCCATACTCAGTACGCTCTCGTGGCTCAGAACGGAAGGGATAGCGCTGGTCTCTCAGAATCTATGTGATGAGATGGCCGAATAGGAGAAACTTAGCCCTTTTGGGCTTGGCCTTCTGATATGGTCAACATATAGCTTCATCATAACGCTCCAGATAAGCGCAGGAATGGACAGCCAGTGCCCTGCATAGAAGCGTATAAAGCTGTAAGATAGTCGCCGCGCCTCTGTATCTTGTGGCCGGCCATGAAAACATTTTGGTATAGCACCGAATCGAAAAACCATAAGTCATCTGGCAGATAAGTCCTAGTGGCGAAAATCTCACCACCGGCATAGTGACCTGTAAGTGCAACGGCCATGTCTGCATAGGAGGGCCTCCATAGAGTAGGATAGGTATCCTGGAGATCGGGAGGGCAGACGTGTGGACAACGGCAAGATTTGGAAAGAGTGTCCACCATGATAGTGATAGGGTGGCCATCGACGGTAGTCCACAGCTCTACCAGGTTACTCGGGGCAGGTCGGAGGTTCTGGAAGAACATCCGGACCAACCTCGGGTACACTGGGTATGTGATAGGGGCTGGTATGGTTGAGATGCCCCTCCGGTCTATATCATCATTTGTTATTATAGTAAGAACAAATCGGGAGAAGTAGTTAATGTCAAAGACAGACTCATGCGCCGCTCGAAGGCGTGAGTACCTCGGCAATGGCCGGTCTAAGTGTTGGGCTGGTGGTGGTGATGGAGATGGTATGTGCTCAGCCTCAGCGTCAACCTGTAAAGAAGATGCCTCAGCTGAAGACTGTAATCAACTATCAGGGGATGGAGACTGAGGTGGAGGCTCTGCTGGTTCCTCCTGAATGGGGTCCTGGGCGTGAGATGGATCTGCCTTGTCGTCCAAACTCCGCCTGGCCCTGCGGTGATAATGTCCGCAAGCAACAATCTTGACCCTAGCCATGGCCTACAAAATAAAAGGAAAACTTGCAAAAAGGAAGTTAGTGCCAGTATAAAGAATTAAAGCACAATTTATAGAATCATGTATGTCAAATAAGATAAACAAAACAGATAAGGAACATGAATCTATGCAAGTGACAAGGAATGATTGACATGATGTGAAGCATGCTAGATAGTTTAAGTATTGAATTCATCCAATGTGGAAAACACAGGCATTGGGCATGTATGAGATAGCATGAAACACAAGAGATGGTATGTGAAATGTGTGAAGTAAATCTGTGAAGTTCGATCGATCACAAAAATGTGAGATCGATGCAAGTTCGATCGATCGAGAATAAGTGAGATCGATCTATTACAGATCAATCGGAGAAAAAGTTCGATTGATCGAACTGTGAAGTGAAACTCAAAAAGTCACAGATCTGTGATCGAACTGTGAAGTGAAACTCAAAAAGTCACAGATCTGTGACGTGGATGGCACGGGGCCTTCACGAACATGGTCGTGGGCCCATCTACACAACAAAGCATTAACATCGGTCACTTGATTCGGCCCATGACCCCCGAAATCAAATCAAAAATCAAAAACGTATAAAACCATATATACATATATATGCACATATATACAAAGCTTCAAAACGTCATCAATGGCAAGATTCATCTTCAAAACACTTTAGATCTAACATTTAGAGCATGGATTCATGAAATTAAGGCTTAAATCAAAAAAATGGGTTCAGATCTCACCTATAAATCAAGAGGGAAGTTGAGATGCGAAAGGGTGAGATGCGAATTAGATCTACGATGGAGGAGAGGGAGAATCGACGCTTGGGATGGTCGCTGGAGTCTCGCCGGAGATGGAGAAGATGGGTTGTGCAACGACGAATGGAACGAGGGTTTGAGAAGGTGTAGATCGATCTTTGAATCGATCTACAAACCCTTGACTTGATTTTTAAAAACATTCCTGAACTAGTTCGATCGATCGAACTGAAATCTCATATCGATCGAACTGTGATCAATCTCTCCTCACTAAAAGACAAATTGTTTTTGAAGCTTTTTGAAATTTTTATTTTTTTGAATAAATAAAATAAAATATTTAATTATTTAATTATTTAAAATTTAAAATTCAAAACAAAAAAAAAATTAAACTTAAAACAAAACAGTAATTCAAAAAACAAAGATCGATCTCTCCAAGATCGATAGAAGAATGATTCCGATCGATTAAACATGCAAAAACCTGCAAACATGTTCAATCGATGGGACAGAGAGCTGAAATATGCAGGTTCAATACAGGTTCAAAAAATTTGTAAGTGTTGAGACTGCAGATCGATCCAAGATGAAGTTGGATCGATCGAATAACTGAAGATCGATCTAGGAACAAGTTCAAACGATGGGACAGAGAGCTGAAATATGCAGGTTGGATGCAAGTTCAAAAATTTTCTAAGTGTTGAGACTGCAGATCGATCCAAGATGAAGTTGGATCGATCGAATAACTGAAGATCGATCTAGGAACAAGTTCGAATGATGGGATAGAGAGCTAAAATATGCAGGTTTTCCTCGATCGATAGGACAGAGGATGATTTGGATGCAGGTTAGAAGTTCGATCGATCGAACTCATTTTGAGATCGATCGAACTTATGCAAAATGCTTAATTCCAATATGAAAGTGCATGCAATCCTAATCACAGTTCCTAGCAATGCAAATGAACCCAAAGCCAATATCCAGACTTCACAAGAAATGAAATTAAAGATAGAAATGAGGGAGGAATAGGGTTTTGACACTCTACGAAATGCCTTGCTAGTCTTTAACGTCTCTAGCAAGGCGTTGGGCTCTTTTAGCCCAGGTCAAACATTTTGTAGTGCATCCCCTCCTTGATGGGGTGATAAGTGCTTTGAACTCCACCCAACAAATGGTTCTTTAAAGAACTTGTTAGATTAAGCTCAAAAGAAGTTTTCGGTCCTTGGTCAAAACAATCTTTGGGCTTCCATGTCCTTTCAAAGCAAGAATTTGAAACAATTTTCTTAGAATGCAGGGTTGAAGATGAACTTTTTGAAACTTCGTTCTTACACAAAAACTCAATTCCTTCACATTTAAGGTCATGACATTTCTCCACAACATTAACTTCTTCATGCTTGTCAAATGAATTGGGGGTCGGATTGAAGATATTCAACTTCACCTTCATGTAGCCAAATGAAATCTTCATTATCTCCGTCCTACAATTAATGTTGGCATTCACGGTTGCCAAGAAAGGACGGCCAAGGATAACGGGAATTTGGCTCTTAGGATTCGGGACCGGTTCCGTGTCAATGATAACGAAATCAACGGGGAAGAAGAATTTATCAATCTTAATCAATACGTCCTCAATGATACCCCTAGGCTTTTTGATGGATCGGTCGGCAAGTTGCAAAACCACCGACGTCAATTTCAAGTCTCCTAAGCCTAATTTGACATATACCGAGTATGGAAGAAGATTAACACTTGCTCTTAAGTCAAGAAGAGCCCGATTAATGATATGATCTCCAATAATGCATGAAGTGGTAGGTGAACTGGGTTCTTTGAACTTTAGAAGAGTGTTATGCTGCAAAATTGAGCTTGCTTGCTCGGTTAAGACCACTTTCCTAGGTGTTTGGCTTTTGTTCTTCCTCTTTTGGGTGCATAAGTCTTTTAAGAACTTGGCATAAGCCGAAATTTGCTTGATTGCATCCAAAAGTGGGAGATTGACTTTCACTTGCCTAAACACATCTATAATTTCATTTGTTTTGGCCTTTTGTTTGTCAATTGAAATGGATCCTTTTAAGGCATCCAGGAATGGAGCTCTTGGCTCAAAAACATTTTCAAAAATTTTCTTTGAAGTCTCTTCAACACAAGAAGTTTTCAAATCATTTTGTAAATTTTTCTTTTCAAAAGCACTTTTCAAGATATTCTCATTTGAAAAATCATGCATATGCAATGAAGGAGGAATAGGATGTGAAACGGGACGGGTGTCAACTTGTGGTTGCACCGGTTCACTCTCTTCATTGGACATACCCACTTGGTTATCCACAATCTTCCCACTTCTCAAGGTAGTCATCGCATTGACATGCTCTATTGTGTGACCTTCCGATGAGGAATGAGTCTCCATAACACATTGTTGCTTTTGTGGGGCATTCAAGGCATTTTCCCTTTCTCTCTAGCATTTAAAGTACTAGCTATTTACCCCACTTGGGTTTCTAGCTTAGCAATGGATTGAGAATGAGAATGAAACAATTGAGTGTTCGCCTCTAGAGTGCCTAGAGCGGTCAAAACTTTCTCTTCAAAAGCGGGACTCCTAGCATTTCCTTAAGAATATGATGGTTGATTAGGAAAATGAAAATTAGAAATTTGATTTCTTTATGATTGAAATGGTTTATATCCTTGGGAACCTTGGCTTTGCATTGGAGATGGAACATATTTCCCTTGGAAACCACCTTGGGGAGGGTTTGAGCTTTCCCCTTGGTTTCTCCAAGAGAAATTCGGGTGATTCCTTCAACTAGGATTATAATGATTGCCATAAGGATTGTTCCCTTGATTAACAAAAGCTGAATTGACTTGTTTATGATGCTCATTTTGCACATGTCCATGGGGACAATTGGAAGTAAAATGTAAAACACTTGAACAAGTCATAAATGTCTCATTGGATGCATGATGGGAATGGTTAGGGATGGAAGATACTTGATTTGCTGAGTTTTGGTTAATCAAGAATTGATCAAACCTTTGAGATAAGGATTTCATCTCGGTGGCTATTTCATTGGAATGGTCGACTTGATGTAAGCCAACACTCTTCCTTCCACTTGAATTCCTACCATTCTTGGAAGATAAAGTTCGATGCAAGGAATTTTCACTCATGCTCTCATAAAGACGCCACACGTCATCCTCATGCCTATTAATGTAAGAACCACCCATGGAAGCATCAACCATGCCCTTGTAATTGTTTGATAAGCTCTCAAAGAAATATTGAACTAATTGCCATTTCGACATGTCATGATGTGGACATTTCCTAAGCAATTCATTGAATCTTTCCCATGCCTCATGGAACGTTTCCCCATCCCCATGTGAAAACTCTCGAATTGAGGTTCTCATAGTATTGGTCTTAGAAACCGGATAGTACTTTTTCAAGAACTCTTATTGCATTTCTGCCCAAAAAGTTATTAAAAAATGCCTAAAATTGTTAAACCAATATTTTGCCTTATCTTTAAGGGTGAATGGAAAAAGTTTAAGCCTTAAGACCTCTTTCGGCATGTCCGTGTATCTTACGGTGGAACATACTTCAAGAAACTCATCCAAATGCTTGTAAGGTTCTTCACTTGAAAGTCCATGATAGTTAGGATGCATTTTAATGGTTTGTGGTTTGATCTCATAGTGGTGTGCTCTAAATGGTGGCAATTGAATGCATGTGGGTACATTGTATTCATTAGGCGCGTAGTGATCTCTTAAAGCAAGGGGAGGATTAGCAATTGGAGGTGCAACATGGGCACCTTGATTGCCTTAAATGATAGGAGGTGGTGGAGCATAGATTGGCCTTGGCATTCCCAATGGAACCTGGCCTTGTTGTTATGGTAGGTGAATGAATGGTCTCGGCATGCCTAATAGTACTTGCATGTTATCATGATGCACATTGGGTAGAGGATACCTTGTTGGTCTATGTGACCAAGGTCCACCACATGGTCCTCATTATGTTTTTCCATTGATGAAATGGATTGACTAGAACTTCCTCTTCCCCAAGGGTTTCGAACAAAGGATTCAAGATGAAAATTTAGAGGGACAAGAGTAGGTTTCAATGATCTACGACCATGCATGCATAACAAAACACAACAAGCACCAAGTAATGAACAAACACTTCACCTTCGCAATAAATCGACAATCAACAAACTTCCTCCACATATAATGATCCCATACTCCCATGCTATCAACAATATGAAAGAAAAGTAAATTGCCTCCACGTGGGCTCACGATTTATCTAAGAATTGAAATACAAGCCTCCACGCGGGCCGACGATTTAACTAGAGATTGAGTTAAGAAAGAGCTCACAAAGGGTTCTTTAGCATTTCAATTTATTTTCAATTTTTAGCCTTGCAAATTTTTAGAATTTTGCCTGTTTCCTTTGCTTTGCTTAGCTCCTTGCTTGAAATACTCCTTTGTTCACTTTCTTTTTAATGCACCTAGTCAAACAAGAACCAACACAATGAGTAATCAAAATGAAAATGAAAACAAAGTAAAGATACGATCAAAAGAGTACTAATTCCTAATTGATTCCACAAATACGACGTTGCCTTCAATCAATCCCCGGCAACGGCGCCAAAAACTTGGTGGGTTCCCTCGGGGGTAGCACCCCGAAGTCCAACAGTTTGTGCACCAAAAGATAATGGTGTAGAGCTATGATGAATGTGGCCAAATTTTACATTTAGAAATTGCTACTACTACCTTTCACTAAAAACATAGTTAAAGCAAGTAGGGATCGTCCCAACGGATTGGTGGGTCGTATTAGGTTGTGGAATCGAGATTAGGGTTAGTAGGTCGAGTGATCAAAAGATTAGTTGGTGATTGAATTACACTAAGATGCAATTTATACTAAAGTAGGCAATTAAATGTAACAGAGAGAAAATAAGAGAGAGATATTGGGGTTTAGAGATCACCACTAAGCATAACTTTTTTACACCCTTAATAAATGATTAATGAGAGGGAAAACATGTATTGCAACAAAGTGTGTGTGTGTGTGTGTATGATTGTTTTAACAAGCATGGAAGACAAATTAAGCATATATTGTCTAAGCAATATGGTGGATAACACAACATATCAAATTAAGCCATTAATCCTTTCTTTAAACTCACAATCCAAACACATCACAAGGTTAGAGATATATGCTACTTGCTTTCATAAGTATGGAACATCAAACAACAAGCATAGATTGTCCTCCCATTTAATATCTAAACTACAACTACATTACAATTAAGCTAATGACATAAAATTAAACTAATTAAACTAAGGGAGAGGTACAATCCATCAAGAAATGAGTATGAACCATCAAATAAACATAAGAACATTCCATTAAGCATTATGTCTTGACAATCTCTAGATCTATAACATTAATACACATAGACATGCATCAACAACACAAGAAATAAAGACAAACACATGAACATCTATTATAGCATACATAGACATATGGATAGAATGAAATGATCAATTGGAAGCATTAAATCATATAAATCATTGAATAAACAAGATCTATATATATAAAAGTGTTAAAACATGTATCACAATACAAATCCCCTCAAAATTACATAAATCAAGATGTAGAAAGCATGCTTAGGGCTAACTCTAGCCCTAAGAGGATGTCTAGTCACTCATGGATGGTGTCCTCCAACCCTCAAGGGTTAACTCCATGGTAGAGATTGTTCCTTTTCTTGGTTGATGGAAGAACTCTAAACTTGTGTCTCTAGCCTCTTCCTTTCTTTTCTTCTTCACTAAAAATATGAAAATTGTGCCTCTCAAGTGTCTAAAGTCTCTCTCAAAAAGTGGCTCATATTCCTTATATAGGTAGGTCAAATATCACCCCAAATGAGCTAGGCTCGTACACTAATATTCCTCCAATGATTGGATATGAGACAACTTTTAATAAGCTGAAATTTAAATTTTCTCGGGATTTGGGAAGTTCGATCGATCGAACTTGTGGTGAGATCGATCGAACATGGCTGAGATCTATCGAATTTAAGCTGGATCGATCCTCTATGGCTGCCACTTTTTGGATAAAAATAAATTTGAGATATTTTGAAGATATTTTTGGGAAAGAGATAAATGTGGTAGGTAGGGTGGTACAAGTGGATAAGATGAAATCTTTTCGATCGATCGAAAGAAAGTTGGATCGATCAAACTTTGTGGGATCTTGGATAAGGACAAAAGAGCTTGGATCCATCTTGGTATGCTGAGATCGATGAACTTTCGATCGATCAAGTATTTTCTGAGATCGATCGAACTTGTTGGATTTTCACCACTTGCTTCTTTTTGCTCCCGTTCTTTAATTCATCTCAAGATTGCTTCAATTATACTCTTATTTAGCTGAGTTAGCTTATTTTGAGGATAAGTACCTGAAAATAGAAATAATATAAAATCAATCTAAAGCGGAAAAATAAGATAGATAAAGGTCCTCGAATACCTAAGTTTAAGGAGTTTAAATGTGCACTTTTCAGTGCTCATCATTACCTTAACTTAGCAAATTTCTTTTTTTTTTTTTTTTTTTTTTTTCTTTTCATGCTGATTTTTTTGAATTTTATTTTTAGCTCCATTATTATTATTATTATTATTTTACAATAACCTTTATAGCTCTTTAAGAGAAATATAAACTAGTCAACAATTCAGTGATTTTTAATCAATTTTCTCAGAGATAGACTAGTGCACAAAAAAAAAAAAAAAAAAAAACCTCTAGAGTATAAATATAAAAATCTCATCACCAAAGTAAATTATTTTTCATTGTACAGATTACAATATAAGAATCTATATATTTATAAAATCATCATGTGTCCCAATTTGCATTCACAAACAGATCATAAATTCAACTGAATGAAATTTTCACATATATTATGATGAAAAAGAATATTTGATCAATGTTTCAAAACAATAACCAAACCCTAAACTCTTAAAAAGTGAACCAATGGTAACAAAATTTTCAATAAACACATTCCATGATCACTCAACCATCTTAGGACTTAGTTTGACGGTTTGGCACCTTTTGGAAACTAGTTCCATAGAGTTAACTAGTACATAATTGACTAACTCATCTTTCTTAATCCACACAGTCTTCACTCTTACTTTTTTAAAAGATTTTTCAAATTTGACTTCCTTCTTAGCCAAATTCTAGCATTAGAATTTTTTGGTGAAACAAACCTCTTGTTCTTTTTATTATGCACCATATTCATAACACGAACCCCATGATTATAAATGTTAGAAAAAAAAAAAATTATTGCAAAAGCAATAATGTTGGTTATGTCCAATTCTACTATAAAAGTGCAATGCAACACATCAGGTATATAGGACATATTAGAATGCAATGAATCGACCAAAATAGGATTAGGCACATTTTGATTAACAAATTTCACAGAATCTATTTTTCCCTGATTACTAGACGAACCCTTAACAAAACCTAAACCTGTTTTATCATTCACACTCTTACCAATATTTATCATCTTGTTCATTTGACTTGTCTAGCTGTAAAAGCCATGAGCTTTTCTTGTGACCTTTTCAATTCAACATTACCATATTCAATTCTCAAAGCAAGATATTCATTAACAGGGTTAACTTTACTTACCCTGCTTTCAAGAGCTTTTACTTTTTCATTGAGATAAGAGATGAGTGAGTTGCTTTCAAAAGCCTTTCTTTTTCCTTCATCAATCTATTTTCTCAGTTCATCATTCTCTTCTTTTGCATGAATAAGTTCATTTGCTAACTTTTTAACAGCCAATTTGACTTGAACAGTTTTTGCAAACATCTTTTTTAATTTTTCTTCATTCATCTCACCCTATTGAACTTGTTCATCATGAATTTCAATGTTTTCATCATCTGAAATGTCAGAATCAAACAAAGTAACAATATAAGGACCTTTATCAATAAAAGTAACAAAAGAAAAATCATTGTAATCATCAATTCATTACCACTAGAAATAGAATTCTCAGAAACTGAAACTTTCATTGTTTTTCCTTTATTCCTATCATTTTGCTCTTTCTTAGGACTAGGACAAATATTTGAAGCATGACCTTTGCCACCACAATTCCAACAAGTGAATTCAGTTTCTTTAGATTCTTCTCATTGCTTTTCATTTATTTTGAAATTTGACACCTTATCAAAATTTCTAAGATTTGTCCCATTGCCATTCCTTCTCTTTTGTTGTCTTTGCAAAAACTGATTAAATTGCCTAATTATGAGAGCCACATCTTCATCAGAATTTTCAACAACAATATTATCGACTTGAGTTGACTTTAAAATAAGATTCTTTTCTTTTTGATTTTGATTAAAATTTTGCATCTTAAAATTTTTCAAGGGACCTACAATTTCATTTACTTTAGCACTAGACAAATCCCAATGTTGAGTGATAGTTTCTACCCTTATCTGAAATCTTTTAGGTTAAGATTTCAAGATTTTCTCTCAAATTTTTCTATCACTAACTCTTTTGCCTAAGTGACAAAGTTCAAATATAATTTAAAGAAAACTAGAATAAAAATCAGAAAAAGTTTCATCTTCTTTCATCACAACGTTCCCAAACTAATAAGAAAACATTTAAATTTTGGACAGCTTTACTTTCGAAGTCCCTTCATGAGTAACTTGTAAAATATACCAAGCATTTTTAGCAGTTTTACAATAAAAAATTCTAACATATTCAGATGGAATAACATAATTAATAATTCCATAAAAAGCTTTTCCATTAACATCATTACACTCAGTTTCAAGTGCAATGAAGATGAAAATATATTTTAAAACCTGAATAACCTTATCATCCATAGTCTTTTCCTGAGTAGAAGGTGTATAACCTGACTCAACAACAATCCAGTCTTTACCTCCTGAATTTTGCAAATAAGCTCTCATATTTGATTTCTAAAAATTATAATTGTCTACTTCGAATAAAGGACCACGTTGATTGGATCCTCCTTCTTTAAAGACATAAGCCATTATGAAAGAATTTTTTTAAACAAGCAAAAAAATTTCACCAGGATCAACACAATATGTAGAGATTAGCTCTAATACCAATTGTGAGTTTGTGTAACAGAATAAATTATAGGAAGTTTAAGTTTTAAACTAGAAATGATTTAATCACGTATCTTTCAATTCAATTAGCTTTACTTAAATTTGTAAATAATTAAACAATCACATCCTCTAAAACATTTTTCTAAATGTAGGGAAATTGTTACTAAACAACCTGAAATTTTAAAAAAACTAATCCAAATATAAAGAGTGATAATCTATCTTATGAAGCACGTATTTTATTTTATATGGCTCGCATGCCAAAAGATTTGCAATTTTATTTTATTTTTTTGCGGAAATTGAACCCAATTCCTCACTGAAAACTCTTGATTGGTCGTTTATGCAAGATATAAGAAATATTTTGCAAAATGTTCGCTATTGATTCTTTCTATCTACAGGGGAGGAAGTGGAAGAAAATCCATTGTCATCAATTCATCCCAAAACTCATCACCCTCTCCCTTACTTGTCTCTGTCTCACTACTCTTCTTCTCCAACGACTTGAGTCTAAGCTCTTCATTGTTTCCGTACTGTGAGCTTTGTGGCATCTCCGTTTCCATATTCTTCACCTTCTCAATTGCATTGGGATTGAGCTCTTCATTTTCTTGGTGTAGTTCTGAGTTTGGTCCCTCTGTATAATAATCCGACAATGGGAAGTTGAGCTTTGCTTTGTCTCCACGGAACTCAATGGCTGCCTTGTCATAAGCCCTCGCTGCAGCCTCCCCCGTATCAAAAGTGCCAAGCCACACCCGGGTTGCTCGCTTCGGGTCTCGAATCTCGGAAGCCCACTTCCCCCACGGCCTCTGACGGACTCCTCTGTACTTCTTCTTCTCCCTCTTGGTCTCACTCTGTTATTCTCTTCTTCATTATTTGGCGGGAAGAAGTCGGCCCCACTTGGGGAAGTCTGGAGGGCTTGGAGTAGATTGGTGGTGGGACAATCACCATCGGAGCCGTCACGCGCGTGAGAGCCCAGACCATGATGGAGTGTTCTTGTTCTGAGTTCAAACGAAAAGAAGAGATGGGCTTTTCTGATTGAATTTCATATGGTTTGGGTTTCGTAGATGATTTCGGTACTTCCACTGGGTTCATTTAATTTCAAAAATAAGAAGAAATTTTGGCATGAAAACGGGACAAATCTATCCCATTAAGCGTGTCAATTTATATACGTTGAGGGAGTCCATGTGGCATCCGCTGTACCAGGTTGGAACCCAACAAGAGAGGCTTAGAAGTGACTTTTATTTGGGTTTGACAAGAATGGAAAGTCAGTGCTGGTCGGCGCCTATGGAGGCGCGGCGGCTTGTGGGACGTATGGTCGGTGTTGAACTGAATTTCAGAAATTACTGTTAAACAAAAACATACGCGGCAAAGAAGAAATTATTAAATAATTACATGATTATTAATCACAAAAATATCTTAATATATTACAAATTGTCATAATTAGAGAGTTTTTATTTAATTAATCCACCAAATATTAAATAGATCAAAATCATTTAATAATATTATAAATAATAAATGAAATAAAATAAAAAAATCTCTTTATTTGGTTATTCTCCATAACTTACAAACGCTCCACCAAACCAAAGTGGACTTACAATAGAACAAAAAAACTGGTATATGTCCTTTGGTGCAGTATTTGTAACCATCCGTTATAACTCGTTATCATTATAACAATTGCAAAGAATAATTTCTTCAAATTTTGGCCCTTTTATGCATGCGCTTGTCTAATGTTATATACATTTACTAAGGTCTTGTTTGGCATGCGTTTTGTTTCTACTGTTTTTGTTTTTAGGCTACTACAGTATCGATTTTGGTAACAAAAGTATGTTCGGTGCGGCCTTGTTTATTTTACACAGTGCTAAAATACTTCGTGAATAGTGGCGCAAAACCAAAACACCAAAAATGTATTTTTTTTTCTTATTTTGACAACTGTTCATGTCCCAAAACTGCATATATGTTTCTGTTTCCGATATTTCCACAGTAATACATCATTCTCAAACGTGCTTCCGATTTTTTTTCCAAAACACTCTTACAGCAAAAATATTGTTTCTGTTTTAACTTAAAACAAAGCGCATGTCAAAGGGGCCCTAAGTGAAATGTTCTTAATTTATATTGTAATTTTAAATTCAGATTAACATTAATGAAATTAAATTTGAATATTTCTTAAATGGCTCATGATTTAAATTGTATTATTGTAAAGGACAATACTTGTTTACTCACCGGTGAGTAGGAAGTGCATACTTACCCTGATGCGGCACAAAATTAGTGGAACACGTTTTCATATAATATAAAATAATAAAAATTAAAAGATTTGAGAGGTTATTCAGATTAAACTCAATATGATGCAAATCTAACTCTCTCTCACGTTACTCTTTTTGTCCAAGAAGTGAATGAGAAAGGGATCTTGTCGAAAAAAAAAATTTAAGCTAAAATTCTTAAATACAATAATATTACAAGATACAAACAAATCCCTGGATGATGAATAGAAAGAATAACTATAGATATTTGTTTTTTGCCAAAAGAAAAAGAAGACAAGAAATATCCAATAAAAATCTATCCTGTAATCAATAAATCATCTATCAAACCATATGAACCAGATTTTATGTAATTGGGTGTACTTTACGTAAAAACAATTGATAAGTATATATAAAGATTACACATTAAACCATGAAAGATAAAAGTTAAAACTTCTAGTATTAGCAAATTAGGGTTTCAGCAGAATAGTTTGAGAGAGAGAAAGAGTGGGGAAAGAATTAAATTAGGATTTGATTTGCATCATTTTGGTTTGATAGGCAAGTATTGTCTTATTGTAAATACTCCGTATTGATCAATAATGAATCAAGTATAGATGTTCTTTTGAAAATTCTTATCAAATTGGAATTGAATTTCATAGGAGGATAAGCTTCTCCACAATTAAGAGATAAATATGCCCTTATATATGAGTAGTTTTTAAGGGTTGTAATTGGTCATTTTAGTCTCTAAGGAAAATTCTTCAAAAGTTGGTTGCCCACGAAGAATATTGCTAGCGTCAATTTTTTTTCTAGCGTGGTTCATTTTTTTCGGCATGGTTCATTTGGTAGAACCATTGAACTGACACAGACAAAATCAAATCAATAAAGTATAATGATCAATCAGAAACAAAAATCAAATATTTGATGAAAATCAAAACCACCTTGATCTTTAAGGTGTTATTTGATTTTGAGAAATTTTCATCTCTTCATCATCAAAGATAGTTCATTACGAGGATCGTGTTAGAGTTTTGTCGAATAATGTTGTTTTGAAAAAGTGCAACCGGTTGCAATTGTCTGATATGCCTACAAGTTGTTTCTTTTCTTTGTAATTAAAGAAGTTGTCCTCTTAGGCTGTTATTTTAGAGTTGTAGTTGATATGGTAACTTCGTATTTGACAAGATATGAGAATTCTTGTTCAAGAAGGAATGTATTGAAGATTTTATAAATATGGATGGAGTTAATGGAGTTGGGTGAATAAGTGACGTAACTGGAAGTAATAAATTTGTTCACATGAAATGGATTACTTTGAATCCACAAAATAAGGTGTTTTGAATTTACAAAATAAGAGATAAATTCATAAAGAATTTTAAAATATTATTGACAAAATGTTTTTTTTTTTTTTTTTTTTTTTTTTTTTTTTTTTTTTTTTTTTTTTTTTTTTTTCTTTTGCTCTTACAATGCATGTATTTATAATAAAAGAAAACTTAACACTAGAAGAAACTAAAAACATAAAGAAACCTAAGATCAAAACGAAAATACATGTATGGATCCTCATCCATACCCAGGTATTGATTCTCTATCCCCCTTCATACTACCTACCCTACCATCCCAATTCCATTCCTCTTTGTGTTCTATTCCATCTATGGATGAAATACAACATTGTATGTTCTCATTGAAAAATGACAAAGCACCTGGGCCAGATGGCTTCAATGCTTTCTTTTTCAAGAAAGCTTGGCCTATCATTGGCCATGATGTTACCCTGGCAATCCAAGACATCTTTCTCAATGGGAAGCTACTTAGGGAAGTGAACTCATCATACCCTGGTCCCCAAAGCACCTAACCCCTACTATGAATGAGTTCAGACCAATTTCTTGTTGCTCCACCATATACATGTGCACCTCAAAACTTTTGGCCAATAAACTCAAACCTACTCTACCCCCACATCATTGGTCCAGCCCAATCTACCTTCATCCAAGGTAGAACAATTAATGATAGTATCCTCTTAGCCTAGGAACTTCTAACTGGTTACCAGAGAGGGGGGAATTCACCAAGATGTGCATTAAAGATTGACCTCCAAAAAGCTTTTAACTCATTTTCATGGGATTTTTTACTTGATTCCTTACTACTCTATGGCTTCCCACTTCCCTTTAATGCCGAGATCAAGGTATGTGTCACCACACCCTCTTTTACCATTTTATTAATGGGGAATTCAATATATGGCTACTTCAAGGGAGTCAAAGGTCTTCGACAAGGGGTTCTATTATCACCCTTCCTTTTTGTCACAGTAATGCAAGTATTCTCCTCCATTGTTGGCAAGTTCACACTAGAGAAACCCTTCAAGTACCATTAGAGATGTAAAGATTTAACCCTCACTCACCTAATCTTTGCTGATGATTTGATACTTTTTTCACATAGAAGCCTTCCATCTATACAAACACTAAAGCTTGCAATTGATACCTTCTCATTGCTATCAGGACTGAAGATTAACCGTACCAAAAGCCGCATCTTCCTCTCTAAAGTCAATGATCCCACCGAGCAGTCCATCCTCTCATTCCTAGGTTTTGATAAAGGTGAATTGCCAGTGAGGTATTTGGGAGTCCCATTTATCACATCTATGTTAAGAGCCAATGATTGTAGAACCTTGATTGATAAGGTTACCTCTAGGATTGCCCACTGGACCAGTATGGACTTATCTTATGCAGGTAGAATGCAACTCATCAGAGTAGTCCTCTTCCCCACCCAAATGTATTGGAGATCAAAGTTTATTCTTCGTGTTAACATCATCAATGAGTTGAATTGCATCTTTAAAGCCTTTCTCTAGTCTGAACCTGCTCTCAAGAAAACTGGCAGCAAGGTGGCATGGGGGAAATGATGTCTTCTCAAAAGGCTTGGTGGCCTTGGCTTTCCCAACTTGTTCTCTTGGAATAGAATTGCCATCATGAAGCATATATGGCATCTATTCAGATCAAATGATATGATATAGATCAAATGGGTTAATGCTTACCTCCTCAAGGGTAAAAGTTTTTGGGAAATCCAGACCCCTGGACAATGTTCCTAGAATTGGAGGAAACTTCTATAGCTAAGGGCTGAATTTAGACCTCTTGTCACACTTGAAATTGGAGATGGAATTCATTCCAATTTTTTGTATGACAATTGGTGTTGCCTTGGACCACTTTATCAACTCATTCCTTCCCAACAATTGAATACTTTAACCTTTGACACCAAAACCAAAGTAAGGTCCTTCATATCTAACTCATCTTGGTCCTTCCCACAAAGCCTTACCACTATCATACCCCAACTGCTTCAAACCAACAGACTTCATATACCTTGCCCACAAAAGCAGGATAAACTAAGATGGTTACCATCCTCCTCTGGTGAGTTTTTAATTACACAGACTATGAAGTATCTTAACAAACATTTACCCTCATTGCCATAGACTCATTTGGTATGGTCAAAGTGAGTCGTACGTAGCGGAATGTATTTTGGAAAGTATTAGATTTTGTAAAACAGATTTATGTTGTTACTAACTTTACTTATTTTAACAGTTAAACAATTAATCGCATGCGGTAAAATAAAGCAAAGTAGAAAGTTAGAGATGACACCCGAATTTTAGCGAGGAAACCCCAGTTGATAAAATACATCAACTATAATGGGAAAAACCTCGTGGACTATGCAATCCAAAGTAAACCAATCCATTATGCTTGAAACAAAGTATACCAAACTTTGACTCTGGCTTATACTTTATCGTTTTACACCACATCAACCGTTGACAATCCTCTGGCTTTGCGACTTCCCGTCCAACAGCAACTTGACCTCAGGCTTACACTTGATATTTGTAGAAGAGTAGCAGGTAGATCAGATAGCACTCCACGAATGCTCCAACCCTTCCAAAGTGTGACTGCATTTACTTCTGTTCTTCAATCGTCTGAATGATGTAGAAGAAAATCTACTTCGTCTGATTGATGTTAATACGACTGTATGATCACGATTAGGATTCGAACACTACAACTCTAAACTATGTGTTTATGTGTATGTGTTTTAGAAAGACATCAGAAAAATCAACTCTGATTTTCTGCAAAAATAATCTTCCTAAGGGTTTGAATAATATCTGAATAATATTGTAAAAGCCGTAAATAAACTGATGTATATGATATGGTTTATATAAAGTTTAGAATGACCTAATATGTCTGAAAATAAGGTAAAATTCATGTATAGGATTTGGTACAATTCTAGACCAACTGGGACATAATTCAGAATAAAGAAACTGCAATTGTATAGCAATCAGGACATCTTGAACTGGTTCGAGGAAGCTGAACCGGTTCAAGTTTGGCAATGACTCAAACTTGAGCATCTTGAATCGGCTCAAGGAAGCTGAACTGGTTCAAGATTGGCAGACCTGAATATTCGGATTCTTTCAGCCTAGTTTCATTCTACGGTGATTTTAGACCAAAATAGTAAGTGTAGAATGTCTAACCTTGTTTAAATTTCCTACCTAAATTAGTGTTCTTACCCTTTTCTTCACAGACTCTTCAAGTATGGTAAGTTTGAACTCTTTCCCAATTCTGTAGTCCCTGTTGAACTTAATGACTTGTAGAATAAATAATTTAAATTACAACTCAACTTGGACTTGTTATGTCTACGATGATTGCCAAAATAAATTAATATTTCATAATCTCCCCCTTTGGCAATTTCGTGACAAAACCCTAAAACAATTTTGCAATCTACCCAAAGCAGAAAACTAAATTAGATTCTTTGTTTCAAGACAAAAATACGGAATGGGAACACTATTCTTCTTAGATTTAAGACTCTGGGAACACTATTCTTCTTGGATTCAAGACTCGACCTGTTTTCCTGCATACGATTAAGCAACAACTATCAGCGATGTTTAATAAATAAAAATTTATAAAAAATCCCCCTTAAGTAAATATCCAAATCAAAAGTCCAAAATCAAAGATATGATCTCCCCCTTTTGTAACAAATTGACAAAGCATAGAGATAAATAATAGAACAGATAAGTCCACCCAAGTAAAACATAATCCAAATAAGCATATTAAAGTTTTTGAAAGCATATTCCATGGATATCCAAAAACATAAAGACAAGGTGTGCAATAATTAAACAAAACATGATGTCATGATGTATGAGAAATTAACATTAAAAGCAACATCATATTCCCTCAACCACTTGCAAACATCATCCTTAGTCTCCACCACTCTCCTCCTCATCCTCATCTGTATACTCATCCCCTTCATCATCTTCTTCGGCTCTCAGAGATGGATCTAGAGGTGCAAGCCTATATATATCTTCATCCGGAACTCCTAATGGTTGTCCTCTTAGCTGAGTCATTTGTAGTTTGAGATCTTGGATCTCAACCATCATCCTATCAAACAACGAAGTCTAATACTGAAGTAAATGAGAATACATAATATTGGCATCGGCTTTCATAAAAGTCCTTTTCGGAGTAAATAGCTGAGTAATTTTTAAAATTTGCGAGTGCCCTTCATCAACAGATCTCCTGGCCTTTCTAGCATTCTCCCGAGTAGTCTTTGACTTGTTCAAAGCATGAGGATCCAACTCAGTCATCATAGGCTTATGATTAGCTCTTGGAGGAATCGGCACATTCTTCTTTTTCAGAATTTCCATGATGATCATTGGAAATGGAGAAGAATACTTGCGAGAATTTTTCTTGTAATGAGCTATCATAAGTTGCACAATAGATTCTATAAGCAGTATAGTCTCATTATTAGTAAGAAAATAAAGCACTTGTGCTCGCTCAAGAGGTAGTTCATCCTTCGTTCCAAAGTAACCCAGATTAGCCATAGCAAACAAATTGAAGAAAGCCGCTTCATCTGTCAGAAAACGAGCTGGAATACTATCTTGGTTTAGTGAAGAGTTTGGCACACAAATCTTTGGAACAATCTGGGTAAAATCAGGACCCATGACTATCAAAGGCAAAATATGTCCACAAAAATGACAACTGTCCTGAAGACCAAGAATAATCTCAATATCTTCCTTTTCAACAGTATAATCACCTCCAAACAGAGAGACAATGAAGTAAGTATCGTGAACTTCATGGATATTAGTATAGAAATAGCTAATCATAGCTGGACAATAATAGCCTTTGCCAAACTTAGTGAAATAAAGCCAATTATTCGATTTGATATAGTTCACTAGCTAGCACCCTGCTGTGTCTTGGAGTTTCTGAAGATTAACATTCCTCTCCATCCTTATTGGCCCATCCTTATAAATAAAGAGAAACACCTTCCAAGCTTCCTCATTGTAAAAATCAAATTTAATCCTACCAGTGCTAGAAACTGATGGATATCTCATTGGAGCCATGCTAGGTGTTTGTGAACCACTTTGAGGTTCTTAAATGGAGATGTCGGTTCGAGACCTTTTTGGTGGTTTTGGATTTGCAATTCCTTTCCCCTTTGTTTCCTTAGACAATTTAGGAGCCATATTCTTTAGAAAAAATTTCACTTTGAAGCTTGTAACTCTTTCAGGAATTTTATCAAACACTTGGTGTGCAACCCCAAAAGTGTTGATAGAATGGCTTGATTTCTTCTTCAATATTCCCAAAAATCAATCAACAATTGCAAGATTCTATCCTCTAAACACAATAAAGCTTCAATCTCTTCAATTAATGCAAAAACTTAATCAATCCTCTAAGTTTTAAAACCCAAACTTCATGAAACTCATTGAAACCCATTTTGCAACTTTTAATCTTCACAATCTTCTATTCTTGTCTTCAATCCCATATTATCATGTAACGATCATTTGTATAGCATGAATGAATGACAAAAATATATGATATACTCCCTCTGTCCCAAAAAAAATATTATGCTTTCCTTTTTGGTCTGTCCCAAAATAGTTGTCACTTTCCTTTTTCAAACAATATATTTTATATTTTTCCATATATGTCCTTGGAGTTTAAAATTTCAAACTTGAATATTCAAAACTTAGAAGGGCAAATTAGTAACTTTCCAGGGAGACAAAACATGTCCCACATGTCCCCTTAAAAATTCCTACTCCCCAAAAGTGACATCTAAATTGGGATAGAGGGAGTAATGCATATGGATATATATCTTTGAATTGGGTAATGACATGGAGTGAAGGAGAGTAAGAGAAATGGAGTGTTGTATGCAAAAATGAGGCCTGAAGCATGATTTAAACCCAAATACCCAAGCTCTTGAACCGATTCAGCCTTCTTGAACCGGTTCAAGAAGGACAGTGCACAATTATGCATTAAGCTTGAACCGATTCAGCTATCTTGAACCAGTTTAAGATGGTCAGTCACCTTAGGCTTCTCCTAGTGACTTTCTTGAACCGGTTCAACCCCCAATGAACTGGTTCAAGACTCCCAGTCTTGAATCTACAGTGTATTTTTGAACCAATAAAATTTTCTAATGAATTTCCAGAATATTTTAACACATCAGTGATAAAAAAAAAAAAAAAAAAAACAACATAAAATAAACTAAAAACCTAAAAATCAAAATCTTTTTGAATTTTTCAAATTTTTTATCATTTTTATATATTATTTTTTTATAAACTTAACTCTAAATCACCAATCATTAAAATCATCCAGTCAACACATGATTCAAAACCCTTTCAGAGAATTTTTTAAAAAATATCTCATATATCAAATATTCGACGCCACAAATTTTTCAAATAATTTCAAATCTTAAAAAGTAATCACAACATGAAATCAAACTTGCAAATTTTAATGAAAAATTTAAAAATTAATTTAGCAAGTTCATGTGTGTATGTGAAATCCAATTTAATCTATCTTCAATTAAATTTCAACAAATCATTGTCCAAACCTTATTAATCAAAAAGTATCAAGATAAAATTGTTTTGAGTAATTTTTCTAAGCAAGACGGCTTTCACTCTAAAGAGTAGTCAGCAATTCCCCAACTCATCTCCACTTTTCGCTTCAATTTACAGTTTAATGGGAGCTTTCGATCAAATCTCAATAGGTAGCCTTTTCCTTAGCATAGTATTGAGCAAAAATTTTTCTTTTTAGGCTGAATATTTTTTTATTTTTTTTTTATATGCTCCTATTTTTTTTAAACAATAACCTTTATAACTTTTATGAACAATAAACCTTAGTCAGCAGATCAAAAGATTTTCAACCAAATTTATCAGAGATGGACTAGTGCACAAAAGTCTATGAACTTAAGAGATTTAAATCTAAAAATCCCCTAAACAATGCAAATCATCTTTCAATGTATAGATTACAGACCAAGAATCTATTTTTATTTAAATTATCATGTGTCTCAATTTGCATGCAAAGATAGATTATAAATTCTTCAAAAGAATTTTCACATGCATATCAAGAAGATTATGATCAGAAATTCAAACCCTAACCAAACCCTAACAAGTGATCCAATGGCAACAATATTTTCTTTTAAACACAAGCCATAATCACTGAATTTTGTAGGACTCAGTTTGAAGGTGAAGTCCTTTTGGAAACTAGTTCCACGGACTCAATAGGCACATAATTGTTCAAATCAGACTTTTTGATCCACATAGTTTTCACTCTCACTTTCTGAAATTCTCTTTCATTCTTTACCTCTTTCTTAGGCAAATTTTCAGCTTTAGAAAACTTAGGTGACACAAAAACCTTTTTCTTTTTAGAAAATACCCTTTCTTTGCATGAATATCATGAGAATGAAAATCAGAAAAAACTTGCTTTTTCTAGTGTGAATTCCTTTTAGCACGAAAATTTCTAGGTTTATTCCAATTTTGTTTCCTAGCATGAAACCTATTTTGTGTAAAGGAATTATAACCATGAAAATCATAAAAAGAATAATATATTTTCTTTTTATAACAATAGTGTTGATTATGTCTAGTTCTACCACAATAAGAACAATAAAGCACATTTGACACATTCTTAGCATGCATAGGCTCAACAAAAACTTTAGGCTTAACAATAGGAACATACAAGTTCATGGGTTTAACAAAAACAGTTTGACCCTTTTTACTAGATAAAGCCTCATTAAAACCCAATCCAGTTTTATCACTTACATGCTTACCAACACTAATCATCTTATCAAGCTTAATCAGCCCAGTAGTAAAAGCAATTAATTTCTCTTGAGATTTTTTCAATTCAAGTTCAAGAAAATTAAATTTGGCAATAAAAGATTCTCTAGCAGAATTAGCTTGACTTACCTCACTCTCAAGGAATTTTACCTTGTCATGAAGATTTTGAATTTCAGATTTGTTCTCCTCAAGCAATTTCTGTTTTTGCTCATTCTCCTTCTTTAAGGAATCATTCTCCATCTTTAAGATATCTCTTTCCTTTTTCAAGGCATCATTTATGCTTTCTATTTCTCTCAACTTCTTAGATTGCTCCTTGACATCCTTGCTCAATAATTCAAGTTGGGTAAGATTTCCTACACACAAAGAAAAATTATTAGCAGTATCATTATCAACATGCGCAATAAAAGCAATAGAAGCATCTTTATTGTTTTCCTTATCTTTCAATTTAGAAGGATCTCCTTTATTACAATTTATAGTCTTTCTAGTTTTAAGGAACCTTCTAGAATTTTTAGACATGATAAAAACAATTTTTGAAAAAAAACAAATCAAAACTTTCAATAAGGATCAACTCAATGTGTAGAGATTGGCTCTAATACCAATTTGTGAGTTGTACGCAACGGAATGTATTTTGGAAAGTATTAGATTTTGTAAAATAAATCTGTGTTGTTACCAACTTTACTTGTTTTAGCAGTTAAACAATTAATCGCATGCTGTAAAATAAAGCAAAGTATAAAGTTAGAAATGACACCCGAATTTTAGCGAAGAAACCCCAGTTGATAAAATACATCAACTATAATGGGAAAAACCTCGTGGACTGTGCAATTCAAAGTAAACCAATCCACTATACTTGAAACAAAGTATACCGAACTTTGACTCTGCCTCACACCCTATCGTTCTACACCACATCAACCGTTGACAATCCTTTGGCTTTGCGACTTCCCGTCCAATAGCAACTTGACCTCAGGCTTACACTTGGTATTCGTAGAAGAGTAGCAGGTAGATCAAACAGCACTCCGCGAATGCTCCAACCCTTCCAAAGTATGACTGCATTTATTTCTGTTCTTCAATCGTCTGAATGATGTAGAAGAAGATCTGCTTCGTCTGATCGATGTTAATACAACTATATGACCACGATCAAGATTCGAATACCATAACTCTAAACTATGTGTTTATGTGTATGTGTTCTAGAAAGATATCAGAAAAATCAACTCTGATTTTCTGCAAAAATAATCTTTCTAAGGCTTTGAATAATAATGTAAAAGTCGTGAATAAACCGATGTATATGACATGGTTTATATAGAGTTTAGAATGACCTAATCCTTCTGAAAATAAGGTAAAATTCGTGCATAGGATTTGGTACAATTCTAGACCAATTGGGACATAATTCAGAATAATGAAACTGCAATTGTATAGTAATCAGGACATCTTGAACCGGTTCAAGTTTGGCAGTGACTCAAACTTGAGCATCTTAAACCGATTCAAGGTTGGCAGACCTGAATATTCGAATTCTTTCAGCCTAGTTTCATTCTACGGTGATTTCAGACCAAAATGGTAAGTGTAGAATGTCTAACCTTGTTTAGATTCCTTCCTAAAGTAGTGTTTTTACCCTTTTCTTTACAAACTTTTTAAGTATGGTAAGTTTAAACTTCTTCCCAATTCTGTAGTCCATGTCGAACTTGATGACTTATAGAACAAGTAATTTAAATTACAACTCAACTTGGACTTGTTATGCCTACGATAATTGCCAAAATTAATTAATATTTCAAAGTCAAAACCCTCAATCCCAAAGCACTCATGTACTCTATGGGTGGCCATTCACCATATGCTGCCAACAATGAATAGGAGATGTACTGCACATCTGAACTCTACCATTTGTGTTTTATGCAACAATATATGCACTGGAATCCCACAACCATTTGCTTTTCAACTGCTCCTTTGTCAAGCCCTTGTGGACATTTATACAAATGCGTTGTGGGTTTCACATTTTGCCACCAAATTGGGGTAGGTTTATAGCATGGATGTCTCACCACTGGAGATGGAATTCCACCACTAACAGCAATGCAGTTTCTAAAATGGCTCTATCATCCCTTCTCTACAACATTTGGACAGAAAGTAATTGGAGGATTTTTCAGAAGAAACGGCTCTCAGCAAATGCAGTCCTCCACCAAACACTTAATGCATTGCAAACTAAACTCCTGTCTTCCTCCTTCAAAGATTCAGCCAATGCAAGAAGAATTGCTGATGAATGGGAATTGCCTACTGTCATTCACCCACCATCGGAACCACCAGATCACTGACCAGCACGCGACGCACCAGAGGTTGAAATTCACCATGTTGTTACCGGATTTATTGGAGCCAGTGATGGTTTCCTTTTCTGTTAGCTCCTATGGGCTGGGCTCTTTTGTTCCTGCTATGTTGCATTTATATTTTCCTGGCTTACTTCTAAGCCTGAGCTTACTATTCATGTAATATTGCTATGGGCTGTACATGCTTCCTTATTTATAAAATTTGAATTCACTTTCAAATAAAATAAAATAAAATAAACGAAAACAATTCCTAGAAACTAACTAAAATTAAACTTCCTATAAAAATTTATAAAAAGAAAATAAATAAGAAACCTAAAATTTAAAAATTACTATACACGTAAAAGTATCCCACAGATTAGAAAAAGTTTTGAGTGGGTGAAGAGAGAAGAAAGTCGATGAGAGTAGAGGGATGTAGCCTCAAAAACAAGTGGGGTTGCTCTAAATTACTAGAAATCAAGAATTAGTGGGTTAGCTCTGAGCCCGAAAAGAGCGGGTAAGATTGGTAGATAGACTTTTTATGGGATAGGTTGGGTGCATTTTTACGGTTGTAATATCTCTTTTTGATTCATTATAGTTAAAGTTCTCTTTTTGTGGATGGTATCTTAGAAGTCGGGTGAAACAAGTAAAAAATTGTATTGTGCATGATTAATATATGATTATATTTTCATATATACTTGTATGATTGATGATGTGATGATGATTCTTCATTTTAAAAAAACATGACTGAAGAATAGAAAAACGAAAATGCTCAATAAGTTTCGAGGCTTTAATAGTTTAAAGTAACTCATTGATTGCAAAACAAGAACTCTACCACTCAAGAGATCTCTCTCTATTTTTTTTATTTTCGTGGTTTTCATTTAGGTACATATCCATTACCGATATATATGATTATCTTTAATCTAAAATCAACTAAATTTTGGAAACAATAGGCTAGTGATAGAGATAGTTGTTTCCAAGATAGTTACTTCTACTTCAAACATTATCTCATTAGCGTATTTGAAAAAAGAAAAAAAAAAATGATTTTTAAAAAGATACACTTATTAAAATGTCCCAGTTGCTTGTAAATTGGCGAATGATACACAAATTATTTGCTTATAATTCTTTGGGAAATACTCTCAACCACAATAAAACGATTTTATCAATTCAAACGTACCCTCAAGGTTACAAGTCTTTCCATATATATGTTGTGTTAATTTTGTGTTAGTGGAAGTTTTTATCTATGTAAGACTACTAATTGCCATGTTAATGAGAATTATGCCTACTAAAGGTTATATTAATGTGAGTAGTTGGCATTTATATGTGATTGTTATACACGTTTTGAAGTTTATATCATCTTATGCAGCTATTTTAATCCAAGTGGAATAAAACACTTCCAGGCCAAGGGTTCATCCTTCCATTACTCTTCAAAATATTGAATTATGTGTGTATCTAGCCCACTTATTTCCAACAAAGTGGTATAAAAGTTAATTTGTGAGAAAAACAAATAAAGAAATGGCAAATAAGTAAGTTTCATTTCAAATGCCCCAATTCACCAAAGATAACTATGAAAATTGGTGTATCTTGGAAGCACAACATAGCGCATCCTTGTCTCAAGCCAAAAAAAATATTTTACAAGTCATGAAAAGGACTACAAAGTTTCATGACCATCCATTTATGTTTTTTTGGGTAAGTAATTCATCCTTCTATGTTTGGATGATAGAATGCTACAAAGAGTTACTAATGTAAATTAACTATGAGAAAATTTTCATATTCCTACCAAGCTAATAGAGGCATTTTGGTCCTTGCAAAAGGTTTCCTTTTGGGATCATTTCGTCCGATTAATGGATAATTCCAAACGGTCACATGATAACACCCACCCCACCCCACCTCAAACTGGCCCCTGAACTATATTTAATTGTTCAAAAGTGATGTTAGTGTTATAATTGTAAGATTTTTTAATGTAAATTGTTTCATCCGTCGTCAACAAATGCCTCTGACTAAATAGGTGTGATCACTGGTTGGTTGTGGGATAAAAAGATGTAATTCAAAACCAACAGACATAACATATTCAATGTCAACCATTGCAACCTATTACAGTGAGTGTGTCTAGTGATGAATAGACACATATAAATGGCTTTGTCAAGTGATAAAGAGACACATATAAATGGTTGTGTCCGATGATGAAGAGACACGTATACATGCTTGTGTCCAATGATGAATAGACACGCCCAATTCGAAAAGACACTTCTATTTCTATAAATACCCCCTTGAGCTGTCATTTGCAATTGGTTCAATTCATTTTCTTCTCTCTCCCTCTCTAGGCTTGAACCCGACCCAAGTGGGTTCAAACCATATGTTAAGTGGTACGAGCTACTTAAACCCTAATCCAATTTCATCGAGTCATATTAAGATTGGTCTAAACCATTTGGTTCGGATTGTACCCAATTTAACATTTATATAATATAGATGCATTTTTGAAGCAGAGAGAGTATTACTGGTGTTCGCCATATTCACGAGTTTGTAGTGTTGTTACTGGTGGATATAGATTGTTGTATCCTGGGAGACAAGCGCCACAGAATCCGTCAGCACCATACGGGGCGTAAATTATCTTAAGGACATAGTATCCAATACTAACCTCGATCTAGGTTCTTTATTCATTATTATTATTTTATTGCTTTAATTTGCATGTTTAATTAAATATCGAGTTGAATATTTAATTAATTATTTTTTAATATATTATTAATTATTTCATAACATATTAGTATAAGGTTAATTATATATTAAATGTCATTTAAAGCATATATTTACCAACAATAATAACTAAAATGCCTTTAATATAAAATTAAGAAAATGGTGCACCTTAATATGAAATTAAAATTAAAATAAATTACTCAGGCATCATCTAATTCAGTAACATAATTCAACACACCCTTAACTCATAAAATGGGGTGAAACGAAATAGGTCAAAACGGGAACTGAAGTCTGAAACAATAACGTACCTTTCACCACTAGCAATCTAGGTCTTCTGCCCACTGGCTACCACCCCTCATAGGATCCTTCCTCACGTAACCCAACTGGCCATAATCAAAACATATCCCTGAAATCATCTTCATCAGTAGCTCACTTTCTTGGATCCCTAAACCATAGGTGCAACTCATAGGTCTCAAATACACTCAAAATCCAATTCCGAACCATAGCATCATAAATAATAATAAAAATACAAATCATATGACGATAACATCTCCGCTACCGCCAACAAACCCTCTGAAAGAAACTCACACACCTTCAACTTCACCTGTGAACAACTAGGCACCACAATAATCATGTATTTCCTGTATAACACGATCTTACAACATCCAGTCAACCCTAGTCATAAAACGAGTCCTACGGGTCCAATCCTTAGTTGCACCAATCAATCCAACTCTCTGTGAATCAACCATTAATAACATACTTCCATTAGTTGCCAATAATGAGAAATCATTCCTCAAATCTACCTCGGAAGCTAACCTTTACAAAGGATCAAAAGGGCTGTTAGATTACAAATTTACCTTTTTACCTGTCATATAGGTTTTTTACATATTACAAATTACCATATATGAGTACGCCTGCCATATTAATATCTATAGGTTACTAGTTCATCACTCACCTATCCCCAAACTTTCTCCTATATATGGAACCTTTATATAATTTCTTACATATCAATATAATATAGAGTTCTATACTCTCTCTATACTTTTAACAAATTTATTGAACGAAAACAAAATATGTATTTGTTTTAGGCTCCGTTAGGTAAAATATTTTTTTTATTTGTACTTTTCGGTATTTGACAAAGATCTAGGTTGAGGTCGAATCCTTCGAACATGACGTATAAAATAACTTATCAAAAATTGATGGATAAATTATTTTTGTAAAATTTTAATATATTTTTCCTTCGTAAATATTTTACGATAACCAAACACTAAAAAATAAAAAAATATTTTCTAAAAAATATTTTACATCTAAACAAATGGAGCCTTAGTGTGTGATGAATAAGGATTGAAAGGGAGTGAATATATAATGAAAAGAAGTTTTATTTTGTATTTTTTTTATTTCTTTTAAATTTTTTTTTGGTAGAAGGCAATAAAGAGTGAATATCCTGCAGCATTTCACCGGGGTGTATGACAAATATTGATTACCACGAGAAAGTCTATTGTCAGTGATGTTTTTATTTATTTATTTTTTATGTAACTACCCAGAGTGTTGTAGACTTTACACAGAGCTAGATAGATCAAGCAACGCATACCAGAAACTTGATCCTCATTCAGGGACGGATTCAGCATTTTTGAATTGGGTGTGCTAATTTTGAATTGGGCTAATTTGGGGTGGGCTACCATTACTGGGTGGGCTACTATTACTAGGTGGGCTTTGTCTATCTCTGGATTTGCCTTTGTTCATAGTTAGGGATGACAATGGGACGGAGCGAGTTTTGTAGTGTACTTTCGTAATTGTAATATGCATTTAACGAAAGTAAATAATAAAACAAATTTTCAACTATGATAATTTTTTATTTTTTATTTTTTATTTTTTTTTTTTCAAATAAAAACAAGATTCAATTTCTCAATTGAAACTTAAGACTAAAATTATTATTGAAACATCAAAATAATACATACAAGTTCTCAAATAAAAATAATACAAAAGAATAAGTAGTGATTGAAATAGAATAAATTAGAATTTATTTAATATATACTTAATATTATTGAATATAAAATAAATTATAAGAACAAAATTATAATTTACCGCTGTAAACGAAATGAAGAGATAAGACGGGACAGGTAACCTTTTCTCATCTTGTTCCACAACCATGTAAATTTTCAATCCTTAACTCTATTCTCATTACAAAATCATTTAACTATCCGTTCAAAACCGAACTGGATCAGATACTTTGCCATCCCTACCCGCGTCAAGACAATGCAAAAGATCTTGGTTGAAAAGTGGCTTGCAAGGGTAAAAGGAAATTTTGGTCTTTTCAACTTTGGAGTGTTAGTGCCTTTAACCACGTGGTTCCACAATAACGCCCAAATATCTTATTGCACCAATAAGCTTGGACAAGTATCAGGCACATCCTCAAACAATTCTCTAAATTTAGTAAATTTGCTGCACACAACTTGAAAATTTTAAACTCATCTAAGTCTCCTCTCTCTGTAGAGGTTTCTCCTTTCTCTGTGGGCGTTTCTCTGCGCGTGCAGAGTGTTCTCGAATCTTGTCGCACAGCCATGGATAGCAAATGGATCTGCTTACGGATCTGTTCCTATCTATGGTCTCTTCTGATTTGGGTTGGGGCTTTCCTGTTCCACAAGGGCTTGCCGACTGTATTCGGTGTTGTCTGTGCTAAGGTTCCGGCTTTTGTCGTCTTTCAGCCGTGGGATCCCGGCGGTGGTCGCTGGGTTCTTGTTTTTCTACCAAGATGGGATACTGTGGGTTTCGCCTATTGGGCTTGCTATTTACATCTCTGGGTGTGGCTAATTTGGGACCTCTGGTTTGTTTTTCCATCCTTTTCTGGTCTCAAGGTCCTTGATTTCGGTTCCATGTTGTCTCCTTTTCTCTGCGAGGTCCGTATCGCCGATCCAATTGGTTTCCCGGCTTGGGTAACACAGTACCGGTTTTCTATTTGGGGTTGTGTCGTACCTCGGCTTTTCTCATCGGAAATTTCAGCCGGTTCATTTTTGCCCCTTTTTCCTTTTGATCCGGGTATAGTTATGGTTGTTTTAATTTCCGTTCTGGTGCTTAATTGTCTATTGGGGTGTTTTGGATTCTGCCCTATTTCCTGGACTTCTCTTGTTACTGTACCTCTGCGTGTTTCTGCTCTCTGGGTTTCCTTGCCAGTGTTACGGTTTGGCAGTGAGGGGCCTCCTTATCAACCCATGGCGCTTGCACTACGGCCGGCTATTCTAAGGGGCCTTACACCGGTGGGCGACAGTCTGGTTCTTGGTTTTTATGATGTTTTTTGGGTGTTGCGGTGGTTGGTTGTGACCATAGGTGTCTTCGCTGCTCTGGTTTCGCCGGCGATAATGGCCTTCTCATCTTGGCGTCCGGTGCACAGTTCTTGTCTTATTTCAATGCAGACTACAGTGCATTTGTCAAAGGCAATTGTGAAGTGGTCATTGGTGCTTGTGCGTGACACACCGTATGTGGTGGACAGTTATCAGCCTTAGTTTTCAGCCTCTACCGGCTCATTGGCTGTCTCGTTGGATATGCATATATGTACTTTTGGCATGGTTGTATGTGGTCATGTGTTTCTTTCTGTTTGTATAATATGTTCTATGTTTGCCAGGCCAAAAAAAAAAAAAACTTGAAAATTTTAAATCACTTTTCCAAATATAAATAGTGACAATCAGACAGCTAGCTAATATTTGGCTCTGGTGTTGATATATAGAGCCCAAAATCTCAATCATGCATGTAAATTCTAATCATCTACGTACGTTGATTAAAAAAAACACTCCCTTCATCCTAACTATATATCTATAGTGGAAAATTCCAAAAATATATATATCTATAGTGGAGGAAGATCTTCCCAAAACTCTTCACTCTCTTCCATACTTGTCTCTGTCTCGCTACTCTTCATCTCCAACGAGTTGGGTCTGAGCTCTTCCTTGTTTCTTCCGTACAGCTGTGAGATTTGTCCCTTGTCAATTGCATTGGGATTAAGCTCTTGATTTTCTCGGTTTCGTTCCGAGTTTGATCCCTCTCTATTATAATCTGACAATGGGAAGTTGAGCTTGGCTCTGGCTCCGCGGAACTCAATGGCAGCCTTGTCGTAAGCCCTCGCCGCCGCCTCTCCCGTTTCGAACGTGCCCAGCCACACCCGCTTTGCTCGCCGGGGGTCTCGTATCTCCGAAGCCCACTTCCCCCACGGCCTCCGCCGGACTCCCCTGTACTTCTTCTTACTCTTTTCCTTCTCTTCTTCAATATTTGGCGGGAAAATATTGGTCCCACTTGTGGAACCCTGGAGGGCTTGTAGTAGAGCGGTGGTGGTGGGATCATCACTATCACAGCCATTGATAACGTGCGTGAGAGCGGAGACGATGATCGAGTGTTCTGGGTCTCGGGTCAAAGGAGAGGAAGAGGAGGGCTTTTCTGATCGAATTTTTTCTGGTTTAGGATTCATTTTGAAAAAGATGAAGAAATTTTGCCATCAAAACTCGCAGATGGAATGCAGAGGATTTCAAACTTAATTATATATATATATATATATATACACACACGGACACCCTACCCACACACGTAGAGGGTGTCCAAGTGGCGTCCAGCTGTACCTAGTTGGACGGCGTTTGTTTGCTTGACAATAAATCTTTATCTTTTTTTTTTTTGGGCTGGAAAGTGGCTGGTGCGTTGGTTTCACATGGTCACGTGTGAAACTGGGTTGGTTTGCTGACGTAGGCGGTTGCGATTTGTGACAGACTTGAGGTGATTGGTGTGCCAAAAAGGCATTTTTGTACGAAAAGTCAAGAAGAGTCAAAAAATTTTAACGCCGAGCGTGTCACTGTGTTAATAATGCCTTGTGCATGCGCGCAGAAATGTGGAAAACGGTAATTAATTTGTAAATTTTTGATTGTTTCTCATTTTTTATACTTTGGCAAGAAAATAACCATTAGTATTTTGCTGCGTGTCAACCTGTTAATAATGCCTGGTGAATGCGCTCAGAAATGTGAAAAACGGTAATTAATTTGTAAATTTTTGATTGTTTGTCCTTTTTATACTTTGGCAAGAAAATAACAATTAGTATTTTGCTGCGTGTCACTGTGTTAATAATGCCTTGTGAATGCTGCAGAAACCTGAAAAATGGTAAGTAATTTGTAAATTTTTGCTTGTTTGTCCTTTTTTATACTTTGGCAAGAAAATAACAATTAGTATTTTGCTGCCTCTAAAACTTTGCCATTCCATTGAATAAGACAAGAAAAATACCATTAGTCTACAAACTTTTGGATGAAATGTCTATATTCACTCCATAGGTTGTTTGTTGAGTGCATGTGTATATAAATACTCCTTCTATTTCATAATAGATTGGTATTTTGAAAATTATGACTTACAACTTTATGAGCCACAGTTCTCAAAGTACCCATTTATTATGGGACAGAGGGAGCGTATGGTTTGCAGTCACAGTATAATGGATTTAGGCAAATATCGGTATAAACTGATCGAATTGAACAGTTCATGGAGGTGTGTAATGGTATCGAACCTTTGAAAAAGAATTATAAGCCAGCCAATATAGTGAATCATGTTTTCAACCTAATTACTAGGGGTGTCAAAATTTAACATGACCTGTCAACACAACTCGAACAAGATACGAGTTAAGTGAGTTTGAGTTTATGTTAAATGGGTTCGGGTCGTAAATGAGTCGATACAATTAACCCGTTTAATTAATCGTGTCGTGTTTAGGTTGAGGAGTTCAACCCATTTAAACTATATGTGTTTTAAACATTTTTCTATTTGGGTTCCATGATAACTATCTAAACTTAATTGTGTCTTATAATTTACCATTTTGTGTGAACTAGAGACTATTTAGTAGTAATATGGTTGGATTAAAACTTATATTTTTTTTTAGAAATTATAACAATTAGATTGAGTATTATTAATAATCTAAATAATATAATATCGCACTTTAGTAAATAGGCCGTTAAACGAATTACACATCTAACTTGTTTAATAAATAGGTCAAGTCAATGTTAAGGTTTATACTCTTAGATTTATATGATACGATTATAACTTATGAACACAAATTAATATCCCTAATTACTAAATGACATGAAAGCAAATATGTCAACTTTGTATCACCTTTATTTCCTTTTTCATTTACATACTAGTAAGTAATTAGTGGAGACTAATAATTCTTGAAACAAGCAATAATTTCTCATATATATATATATATATATATATATAGATAGATAGATAGAGAGAGGATGGATAAAGGAAATATAACTATTCAACTTGATTGGGAACTAATAAGTAGTTGTCTGGAGTTGGATTTGTTCATTTTAGGCAAAACTAAATAAAATAAAAATAAATCATGTGCCCACTTTATAATCATTAATGGATTTCTAGTTTGAAATGATAAAAAAAAAAGATTTATTTATTTATTTATTATTATTATTATTTTCTATTCTCATGTTATATATGGTATGAATGTTTGTTTATTTATTTAATGACTTAATTTATTATTATTTATTAATTTATTAAAAATATGAGTAATTTCACAATTTAAAAGTTATAAATAAATTATTATTTGTATTAAATGGTCTTAAAAAATAGAGGAAAAATAAATTCACTAAACAAAAAATTAACTAGGAATAAAAAATTCACTAAAAATTTATATCTGTCATATTAATAGCACTCCAACGGCTTCTGGGTCTTTTTTAGCTATTGGGTCAGTCCAATAGACTCTCCAAAAACTGAGCCCATGTTTTGGGTCGCGGAATGGGTCGCTAAAAACGACAACCCAATTAGTGATTGCAAGCTGCTAAATGCGGGCCCGTGCCATTTTTTGGAATTTTAACTTTTGTGGCCCAGAAATACTGTAGCCTAGTAACATTGTAGCCTAGAATACATTTAAGGGTGTGTTTGCCTGTGAAAAAAATTCCAAAAATCAGTCTTTTTTATCTTTTTTTTTTTTTTTTTTTTCCCCCTCAACATAATTGAACTAAAGATCCATTAAGGCACTGTTTGGCTGACACAAACAGTGCCTTAAAGGCTTTTTTGGGCCAATAAAAATTTTAAAAATTTTCCCTTTTCAAAAATTTCAATGTTCCTATTGACATTATAGTCGTTGTAGGTACTGTTTGGCGACCCAAACAGTGCCTTAATGACTATATTGGCTAACCAAATAATTTTTACTTTTTATTTTTATTTTTTTCGCCTAACAAATTGAAATTTATTTTAAAATATGATTTTTTTTATTAAAAAAAGCGTGTCTTTGTTTTCACCTCTATAAATTAATAAATCAAATGATATTAGATATTGTATTATTTACAATATTTCATACATATTGGCTAAATAATTTAATTAACAAATAATGTAATTATTTATTCCAAAATAAAACATTACATAATAAATATTCCAATATATAAACTTCATAACAATTTAAAAATAAATAAATGCAACATAAATTAAACGTTTTCTTCAACAAAACGATTCTACAAATTTTCAATTAAATCTTTCCTCAACCACATATTTGTCTCTTTGTTACGAATTTAGGCTTGGCGAGAGTAGATGTGTGTTGCTAAAACCGATGGATTTTGAATTAAAGTAGGAATCAAGATTGTCTCCTCTCGTGGTCGAGTTCATCTTCCAACGTTGACATGGCGCTCATCTTCAATGATCATATTGTGAAGGATGATGCACGTTTTTATTACAAGGCACAAGTCCTCTTTATCCCAAAAGCGCACTGGTCCTTGCGTTATTGCTGACTTGATCTGCAAGACCCCAAAAGCTCGTTCAACATCTTTCCTTCAAGCCTCTTGTCTCTGAGTAAAAAGTTTTTCTTTTACTGTAGTTGGGTGCGGGATGGTCTACATCAAACTTTCCCACTTAGGGTATATACCATCAGATATGTAATATCCCATTCTATAGTAATGACCAATCAAAACAGAATTAACCAGAAGAATTTGGCTAGTGACGATAATGTCAAGTACCGAAGAATGATCCAGCACATTAATATCATTATGTGAACCTGGCATTCCAAAGAATGCATGTCAGATCCACAATCTTTTGAGCCGCCCGCCTCCAATATGAGCGTAGGCGTATGAGAGCGTCCTTCGTGCCACGCCACGACACTGGATAATTCTTCTACTCCCAGTGTATACAGTCAATAGAACCAAGCATACTTGAGAATCCTCTCCTCCCCTTATCGAAGTAATCATGCTATGTCAGTTTCGTTGGATGGGCGCATGTACTTTTCCCCATACACACCAACAACAACCTTACAAAATGTAATCAGGGTTTCAATGGCAATGCTCTCGCCGATTTTAATATACTCATCACAATGATCATCTGCACAACCATATGTGAGTATACGTATTGCAATTGTCATCTTCTGTATAGAAGACAACCCCAAACGACCTATTGCATCTCTTTTTTGGATGAAGTAGTCATTATAAGCTTTAACACCATTCAGGATAGGAAGAAATAGTTCTCGTCGCATCCTGAATCGTCTATGAAAGTACTCCGGTGGATATGTGCAATTCTTACCAAAATAATCTTTCATTAGTTAACGGTGGCTTCCCTCTCGATCATAATGAATGTACTGCCTCTTACGCAGTTTAAAGACTTGCTCTATTATCCCTGCGTTCACAGAATTCAAAATCGAACTAAAGGCATCTTGATTATGTTTAATCAACGTGTCAATAGGGTTATCTGATGAAGAGGATTATGAAGAAGATGATGAATTAGAGCCTGATAAAGGAAAAAAGCGTGATGAGGAAGCCATTGGAATTTTGAGATTAAAGGAGATGTGAATTGATATTTTGCTAGAATGATAAAGATGAATGTAATGATGATTAGATGAACAAATGATTGTTTATATAAGATAAAAAATAAAGCACTTATAAAATATAGCCATTAGAAATATAGCCGTCATAGGAAAAAGTTCAGAAAAAAATAATTTATTAAAAATTTAAAAAATATTAATATTTTTGGAGAACGAAAATGCACCATTGGAGTATATGCGATAGCTAAAATTTGGAAATTCTAAAATACTGACGTGGCTATGAGAAATGCTAATGTGGCAAATTTGGAGAACCTAATTTTAAAGAGTTCATTGGAGATGGTGTAATGCGTAGTATTTTAAACTCCATGTGCGACATCAAAAAAGGTAACCACTGCAATAGGCAATCACTAATTCTGTAAACGGAGATTGAAAATCACAACTGTAAACATACAGTATAGGGTAAAGTGCAAAAAAAAAAACCCTGAACTATCAACCAATTGCACAAAACCCTCCTAAATTAAGAAATGCCCCCCCGAATTATCAAAAAAGTGCATTTAAGGACAAAATAAAAAATTGCCCTCACCGAAAATGTTAGATTACAAAATTACCTGTTAATGAAAGGCTACCAAACTCGCCATAATTACACTACTTATTTTAGTGCCAAACACGCCCTTACACGTATGTTGCTCTCTCTCTCTCTACGCTTTCATGTTCTTGGCCACCATCACCACCACCACATAGAGGGGGAAGAGCAATCGTGAAGCCCTTATACAGGTTGAATCCCAGAAGTCGTTGCCTTGCCCCCACCCAACAAGCACGTGATCAATGGGTCGCCGATGCTTTCTATCATCTTGCTCAACACCTAGCTTTCTAGCTTAGGGTTCCAAGCAGAGCTCATTCGAATCTCTGCCATATTCAATGTTATGTAAAAAGAGTATTTTATCGGTAAACTGGTATAAAGAGGTGGTGGAGTTGCCTGTGCTGAACTAAGAAAGCCTCGGCAAAGATGGAAAGAGCTTAGAAGCCTTAGATTGTGTACGTGTGAGTTGTAACTTACCGTGCTCGTCCCTCCACTAAGAAGGAAAGGTGCAGAGGTCTAAACCCATCTCGTTATCAAGTTAAAGCCTTTGCTCGGTTCAGAAGCTTTGCTTTCCTTATCTGCACATCTGACAACTTCACCAAAACCTAGGAGAAATGGAAAAATAGTTGATGATGAGGGAATCGGAGATTGATAGTTATTTACAGGAAAGAGTAACGGATTTCAAACCTTTTTCTTCCCCCAAAACAAAAATATGTTTTGGTTGCAAAGATCTAGAATTAGAGGGGGAATTGATTGAAAGAATTAACACAAATATTTGGGCAGTTACAATTGGGTTGGGTTAGTGATCGCGACAACCGATTTTTTGGGGCTTTTGTGATTGAATTTGTAACTTTTATGATTGATTATCAACGATCATGATCCCACCCACAGTGATGTTTTTGGTTGAGAGTGGGAGTGTTAATGCTTGTTGCAACTTAATTTTTTTTCTCATCTTCTTCAATTTCTTGTTGGAGTTGGAGGTGGATTAGAGAGAGATACAGGTGGATTGTAGAAATGATGGTAGAGGTGGTTGGTTGGGGAAGAACAAAAATTAGGGTTTGTGACGGTGGAGAGAGAGATGGCGATTTGGTGTTGAATTTTTTGTTCAGCGGTGGAATCTCAAAAATAAGGCGGTGGAATCTCGAAAATAAGGCAGTGAAGGTAAAAGCGGGGGAGTTCGTTGACGGGGTCATCATCTCGGGTTGGGTGCATGTCGCTTCAGGTGGCCGTGGTCGGTGTGTTTCGGGCGATGTAGCTCTTCAGGTGGGGGTTGAAGTTCGGGCCGATCCTTTTGCCTTTCCATTCTACAAAAAGCATCTTAAAATGAAGTAAACGACCAAACACAAGGTCAGAGCTGCAAGGACGACGATATATACACCGCAGCATATATATTTGTATATAAGGATAGGATTGTCATTTTTAATTTACAACATATAGTCACGGCCAAAATTCAAAGGCACAGTGTCACCTGGGTTATTTTTTGGAAAAATAGGAATAATTTAGGGGGTTTTTTGTTAAAAAAAGTTCAGGGGAGTTTCACTACAATAGTTATGGCTTTCACCAGCGCTCAAAAATGCTGGTGAAGATCTAAAAAACACGCTGGTAATTCAATTACCAGCGCTTTTAAAAAAGCGCTGGTGATTCCAGCGTCGGTAGACCTTTACCAACACTTTTTCAAAAGCGCTGGTATAGACCCTTTATCAGTGCTTCTTAAAAAAGTGCTGGTGAAGGGTCATTTTATGTTTTTTTTTTCCCCTTTATTGTTTTTGGAAAAATATCTTTACAGCTGCTAAATGTCATTCAATATAACACAAGTTGACAATGTGAAAAATATAATCGAAATTGTCTACTAATAGATAAACCTGGTAAATATCAACCAAAACCTAAAAAATGTCAACCAAAAAGCCAAAATGTCTACTAATACAACCACAAGTTAACTTGCCAATATGAAAATACCATCCAAATTGTCTGTATCTACTAAATGTCACACAAAAAGAATAAAGAATTTTTGACAAAAATACCATCCAAGGCAAAGGAAATGCATAAAGCACAGCCACAATCCTGTCTTCAACTTCAACTTCAACTTCAACTTTAACTTCAACTTCAACTTCAACAACTCTTCTTGGCCATTTGATCTGAATTACTCTACATTTTTTATAAATTCATTAAGCGCACACTATAATAAATGAAAATTTAACATATAAGAAAAATTAAAGTTCATAACCTTAACTGAATTAACATCATGACTAGAAAGTGAATTTGGGGATACTCTAGGAGCATTTAAAGAATCAAAACCCTTCAAAATTACAAAACAAAATCTTGGCATAAGTAACGTATATTCAGTAAAGAGTAAAACTAATAATAAATATACTTGTCCACTACAATTTTGTTGTTGCATCTGCATTAATATAGCCACCTGTTGTTGTAAATTTTCCAACTTGTCGTCATAGTTGGCTCGTAAATTTTCCAACTTGTCGTCATAGTCAGCTTACATTTTTGAAATGGTCTCTTGCAACTCTACACGGCACATGCCTCCTCATCAGATTTTTTGGAATTATTAATCATTTCAGCTTTACTAGGAGAAGGCCCCCAAACATCGCTTGGTGTAGGCCCCAAGCCAAGCATCCGCACACAACCAGTTCTCTCATCCCCTCACAACGAAGAATAAATCATCGGAACTGCCAATAGGCGAGTCAGAGTAACTTTTTTGAAGACATTTTATGCTTTCCTCAAGAAGAAAAATAAAATAAAATAAAATAAAAATTGTTAACCACAAAGCAGATCCATACTTGAGTCAAAGAAAACTAATGACTTAAAATAGGAAAAAGAGAGATACAGTTGTAGATTTTAGAGAATTGCAAATTAACTTGGACTGCTTAGTAAAAAGTTACTGATTAAAGTGGTTAGCAATTGGAATATTCACAAATAATTTTCTCCATACCTTCACTTGTATCAATTCTATCACCAGTTCATAAATTGACATGTTAAGAATTCCTATTTAAAAATAGAGGGACTAAATGATTGAAGTTCGTATGGTTAGTTGATATTGTTATAAGAAGTAAAATAATTTACTGGTAATAGAATTAAATGACAAAATTAATTCTTTCCTTATAAATAAATAAAAATAAAAAAATGATCTTCTTCTAATTTTGATTAATTTAACAATATCAACTAACCATACAAATTGGTAATATGTCCAACAACCCACATTTTTCCCATGACGTTAAACCCAAAACCAAGACGAGAAAACAAAGAAGACACAACGGGGAAACAAGCTCCCAAATCTCGACAGAAGCAAGAGAACCTCTGCAAATGGAGTAGTTTTTTCTCAGTTCAACAATGGAGTAGTTTTTCCCTTGTGTGATTGAGTCTAAAATTGGAATCATCAACTATTTTTACTCAGTTCGACGATGGAGTAGTTTTTTTTCCATCTGTGATTGAGTCTAAAATTGGAATCATCAACTGTCCTGTTAAAGGGAAAATATGTCTTTATATGTCCTCAATCAATCATCATGTTTATAGCACTAAATTGTCACAATCTTGAGAAAGTCTACAATATCCAAAGTATAATTGTCACAATCTTGAGAAAGTCTACAATATCCAAAGGATCTTACCTCCAAGATCATTGCTAATGAGACAAAAGATTGTGAAAGTCTACAATACCCAAAGTATCTTACGTCCAAGATCATTGCTAATGAGACAAAAATAAATTCACTTATATTACGTCTAGGAGTATCAAATTTGCAGATATTGAAACAACATTAGATTAAAATTTGAGACACTAAAGTTAAAAATTAATAGTCATTGAGTATTATATCTACATTAATGAAAGTTTAGCTTAATACATAAAATAGAAAATACATATATTTTTAAAAATATATTTAACATTTTTGTAAGTAGTGTATATTTTTTATTACTAACTCTCGGCAAAGGCAAAAGGAAACATTTTTGCCATGCCAAGCATCCTTCGCTGATGATCCCGTATCATCTCCAGAATCTGACACCACCAAGTTCTGGGACCAACTGCAGCATTTGCTATAAGGATATTATGGTAGACCAGGGCTGGCATTGTGAGATATATCCAAAGTTTGATGTTTGTGCTGCATGCTATCAAACAAAAACTGGTGTGTGTCATATTTAGTAATTTACCAGCGTGTCTTATATTCAGAAGTCATCTTCCACTTCTAATTTTGAGTCAAACAATGGACAGGCTCAGCGGCAGCAAGTGAAGGTATGGAGAAAATCTCTTACGAGCTTAATTATAATATTTAGAGCTCACGTGTCCAAGATCTGATCCCTTTCAAATGCACAGAGTCTATTCATTGTCATGTTTATCTTCTGACACATGGAGTCATTACTTCAAAATTTTATGATAGAAAAAATAGAATTAAGTAAAACAAATTTCAAAGAAACACTACTGAATCACATTTTTCTTGTACTGAATCACAATTTTTGGTTCGAATGAGTTCATTGATTGGTTGTGTGCCTGCAGATACAGATCTCATTTGTTAAAATGTGCCGGTTATCGTGAACTTTACCTTGTTTGGGAGATTTAAAAGAAATATAGGCTTCTTGCATTTTCTAGTTTCTGATTAAGTTGTTAGTCTTGAATTCATTTTCAGTAGTATTACTGTATAAATGAACAAGTAAAAACTATAATAATGAACATTTACAGATATAGGGTTCTGATGATGATACTTTACTGTTGGCCATGTTGTCAGAAAGTCACTAGCATGTCTAGTGGATTACATATATAAAACAATGATGATGTGGTGGCCCAGGGCTGGTCTCTATAACTCGATGCTAAATTTGGTATTTGGTATTTCTTTTAAAAGTAAAACCATGTAAAACGAAATAACACTTGAGAGAGCATTGATGGGTGGGTATGTACGGCCTACTCTATATACTCATCTATCTTTATTGTTCTATCAAATTAGTTTTTAGTCACTAGACGACCATGCATGCAAATTAACACAAACAATAAATACTTCTCTTTCACGACACAAATCAATCAACAAGAAGCCTTCACATACGATGCAATACTCTCATGCTTTTCAACAAATACAAGAAAGTAAATTGCCTCCACACGGGCCGATGATAAACAATGAAATTAAAATGTTTCCACACGGGCCGATGATTTAAAAATTAGTCACTTCAAGGCATGTGACCCCCTAATACACCGCAAAGAGTTTAAAAATTCGTCACTTCAAGGCACGTGACCCCCTTTTATCTCTAAAGTAGCAACATCAGTAGCATTGACATCCTTATTTATATGTGTGCGAATGAATTAATCTGCACAAGAAAGTTAAATAACTTCTTTTTCCTTAATCTATAAAAGAAATATAGACATTGTGATATATACTATTTACCACTAACATTTATAATCATTCAACGACATAAAAATTGAAATAATTTATATTGCCAAAACTTCAACTAATCTCGATAGAAACACGTGCAAAGTTTTTTTGTCCCTCCTACAAAAAGTGAGAAAAAGTAAACGTTCTTTGAATAAAGAACATTCCACCTAAAATAATGACTGAAAGTAGGTAAACTATAAATTCAACTCATTGACTTTAAACAAAATTGATAAATGGAGAATTACCTTCGCCATAGGCGTACTCCAATGCCTAACCAAAAATTCCCAATGCTCCTTCTCAACATCAGATGGTGGGTTTGCCAATCTTTCTGCATCTGTATCCCGAACTGAGTAGTATTCACTTTTTAATTCACATTTGTACCCCCTCCATTTTGTTCCGATGGAGGATAATGTCCACTGTTTTGACATGATTCCCACATCATACTTTCCCTGAAAATGTGATAATTGCGGCATGTTAATCCACTTTTTCCATCAAAATTATTTTAATGTTATTGAAGGGTTTTACCTTTACAATGTTCCACATATCCTCTTTAAGTCGTTTAGGCATCTCCCACCAAGTTTTGTAGCACAAAGGAGCTAAATCTAGCACTCCGGGCAAGTGTTCCCAAATAATTAGTACATGTACCACTTTCACGGCCGATCGGCTGTCCATACTAATTAACCCTAAACAAAAATTAACAATTGTAGATGTTTAGTACAAAAATAAAGATAGAAATCCTTTTTCCACTTTCATATTGAATATAGTTTAATTATGTAAACTATATAAAATGACCTCTATATATATGTACCTTAATGGTATTAAGGTTGTCGCGTTTACGACATTCTTGCAACGTGTCGGGCCCCGTCTCTTCTTCGACGGTGGTTGGGATGATTTTGAAATTGAAGCTTCGGTATTTTCTTCACTCACTTTTTCCACTTCACTAACCATTTGTTTCATTGTCAGCTTATTATTTATCCTTCCGGGAAAAGCAAACAAAAAAGTGAGAATTCATTTAAGAGAATGCAATCAAGTTGTTAAAAAAAGGCGGTGCACAATCCAGGTAATACCAATAAAAAGAAATAACAAATACCTCAAAACTTTAGGGAGTTTTTGGTTGTCCAATGAAAATTATATAAAACCATTATGTTTTGGTAATGTAATACTGAGACATGGTTGTTATGACCAATAAAAACTCAAACTAGATCATTTAGTAAAATCCTTGATTGCACTTATACAATAATGTGCCAAAAATAGATCAAAACATATTAAAAATATATAAGCACACAAAAAAACTAAATCAATTTTCATGGGAAGTATACATGTGCATGCTACAAAATATGATACTGAAGATGAAATATTACATGTGCATGCTACAAAATATGATTTTATGTCTTTTTTCATCTATTTTATGTCTTTTTTATTTTGACTGTGTATTATATATATATATATATATATATATATATATATATATAAAATATAATATAATATAATCTTTAAGTGTGTGTTTTTATATATGGGTTTTTTCGATGTTGTGTTTGGTAGGGTAGTATGGAATTGGTGCTTTAAAATTATATTGAACTAATTTTTTTCTAATTTTAATTCTAAGACGTCAATTCCATGCTATGGAACATAGTAGAAGTTCCGGCAGAGTGTCATTAGGGAGATAAGTTCAGGAAATTGAGTTTTTGTTTATATATATAGACTTGTAACATTCGTATCATTTGGTAATTACCTAGTATATGTAGTTATATAACTCAACTCAACTTGGAATATGTATTATCCTGTTTTGTCATGGTGGTCTACATAATTCAAATTTCTGTATGTTTGTATGTATAATATTGGTTTTTTTTTTTATTATTATTTTTTCTTTCTTTGATTTTATTCAAACTGCCATTTTGCAATTATAAGTACTGTCATGGCAAAATATGACTGCTATATTGAAATTTATTGACTGCCATTTTGCTGTATAATATTGGTATTTTCCTGGTTTTTTTGGGGGGCTGGGGATTTCCACTAGGTGAGGATCTATAAAAGAAACTGTTGGATATAGGACTAGCAAATTAATAGTTTCTTCTTCTTATATACTTTTATTGTTTTTTTCTGTAGAAGTATCAAGATCAACAAGAGATGTACCACCAGCTCATTACACATTTAAGATCGAGTCATTCTCACAACTCTTGCAGACACTACTAGAAACTGGAGTAGAGAACTATGAATAGAACACTTTTGAAGCTAGCGGCTACAAATGGTTGAGTTTGCATTCTAGTATTTTCAAATTTTCCTTTGGTATTCTATATATATATGTGTGTGTATAAACTGATGGTCTTTTGTTTTCAAGGAAATCGTCTCTCTACCCATCTGGTGATAAAGAAAGAAATGGGAAAGGACACATCTCTCTGTACTTGGTAATTGCAGAAACAAATGCTTTGCCTATTGGTTGGGCGGTTAATGTGAACTTCAAATTGTTTGTGTTAGATCAGATTCAAGACAAGTACATGACCATCCAAGATTGCTCAAGCATTCCACCATTTTCTTAGAGATTTCATGTGAAATTTGGACCAAACAACATTGCTAGATTAACGTGTTTATATAGCAAAGAAATGTAAAGAAGAGCAAAGCAATATGTAATTGAAAGTTTCAAATAGGATACTATTTCATTGCATCAAAAAAAATAATAATAAATAAATTAAATTAAATTAATATAAGATCAAACATACTCGTATATAGAGGCTTTAGAGAGAACGTTTTGGGAGGAAAATCTAGTGAGTAAGATCTCAAAATGACATAAATTAACAGCTCTTGGAGATCGAGTAGCTGGTTAGAGATCGAGACAGAGGAATAAAGAGAAAACAATAAAATATTGAAAGAAAGAAAAGGATATAACAAATCAAATTACATACCTCTCCTAATCACAATATAACTCCTCCTAAACAAAACTAAACCTTGTACTTGAAACTCTCTGAAACTAAAACCGAAACTCTCTGAAACTAAAACCTACAGTATTATCTCAATCACTACCTAGACAACTCCAAAAAATAAGGGCCGATAATAATAAATTTCATAGTGCTCAAAGAAGACCAATAAGCAACTCCAAATCCAAAAAATTTAGACCAACAATAACCTCTTGCAGAAAACCCTTTTCATATCATAAACTAGATTTAAAATGTTATGCATACAATGTTTCACCAAGTGAAATCAATGATTTTTTCCTATACTACTAATAGTAATTGAAAAAAGCTTATATCCCAATAATTGGAACATCTCATGCAGGCAAGCATTCATTCAGTTATAGATCAAAGCCATGACCTAAATTGCAAGAATAAAGGCACTTTGAAACAAGGGGAAAAAAAAAAAAAAAAAAAAAAAAAAAAAAAAAAAAGGCACAATAACTCAGGTTATAGCAGAGCACACAAAGAAACACAACAACAAATCTCTGCATATAGCAGAGCCCATGTACAAAAAATAAACAAGTACCAAGAGGAACTCAACTTACAATACTCGATCCATTTCTTGCCCATGACTATTTTTTTAAATACCATAATTGATTTCCAGGAAAAACTTTTCATACAAAAGACTTTATATGTATTTCCATGAAATCGAACCATAATAATTTTTAATATATACATATAGAGAGTGAAGGGGCAGAAAATTCCCCAACCATCACAAGCAAAAAAGTTACCTGAGAGTTATGGAGATCGAGCAAAGGCGAGACGGCTTGAAGAGAACCCTAGGGCTTCAACTTTGTAATCCCAGATGAAATACTCAAAGAGAGACGGGTTAGCCTTGCAGCTGAGAAGCGGCCTGATCAATCAAGGTCTTCAGCTTAGAAATGGAAATAATCTTGAACAATCATATGTTTACTACTGAGATGAAAATTTTATAAACCCTAATTTGATGAACCACAATAAAATTCAATTGTCTGAGAATCCAACAGATTGAATTTTGTAAAACTAAAACAGACTCATCCTCGTGTGAAACTAAAACAGACCCCTCATTCTATAGGGTCTGCTGAATCAAAAACAAGCATGACTAAAATGAATGATCAGTGAGAAATAAAACAACAAAACCACGAAGAAATTAAAATGAAACAAAGAGGAACCTGAGAGAGGCTTTAGCGAGAATGTTTTGGAAGGAAAATCTAGTGAGTAAGATCTCGAAATGACATAAATTAACAGCTCTTGGAGATCGAGTAGCTGGTTAGAGATCGAGACAGCGGAGAGACAGCCTGAAGAGAAACCTAGGGCTTCAACTTTGTAATCTCAAATGAGATAATGCCGAAAGAGAGACGGGTTAGCAAACATCAATCAAGGGCTTCAGCTGAGAAATGGAGATCGAGCAGTGAGAGATCGAGACAGAGTAGAGGAGTGTTGCAGCTGAGATGGAGATCGAGCAGTGAGAGATCGAGATAGAGTGGGTTCGCAAACATCAATCAAGGACTTTAGCTGAGAAATGGAGATCGAGCAGTGAGAGATCGAGATAGAGTGAGGTATCGGACGCTAGCCTTAATACAACAAAAGTGACCGAGCGTTTCGGATTGTCAACGAGAAGTCAGATGCTAAGCAACACGCATCCAGGGACGTAGAATAAAGACTTCAAAAAGGAGGGAGAGGGCGGACTCGTGGATGTTTGAGTCAGCGTCACCAGACCATAAGGTGAACCAGTCGTTTCGGTCACATGCCTAGCTCTTCTTCGTTTCGCTTATGATCAGGAGATCAAGGTGAGTCAACTGCAGCTTAGCCTTCTTAGACTTCCCGGCTGTACATACAGCAGTCACTCACATTCCGTTAGAAGAGGATCGTTAAGACCTCTGACATAGGTTCAAGCAAGATAGGGAATTAAGAAGTTCGACTGTTGTTTCGAATCCTGCTCTTGATACCTCGTTTTTGTTAAAGAGCTGCGAGTCATTTACATAGCATTTTTAGATTTCTTTTTCCGTAAGCGCTACGAGTGAAATGAAACTCATAATGTTCACTCGTTTTTGAAAGAGATTGTGGACTTCGTTCCAGGTGCTTGATTTTGGCTTAGTATCCAATTAATTACGTGAAGGCTGGCTTGCTGTGTCTTATCGGTTAATCTGTCTCCGCAGCGGTGAAATCTGCCCCACATTTCTTTCTTTAGTTCCACAACCCCGCATCATGTAAAAGAAGAATGGAAGGAGAACTTCAACACGCTGAAGCCGATTCAAAAGAAGATTCTAGGTGCGTATAAGCTTCGAAAGAAGCAGAATGATTTCTTGCAGATTACATCATGCGTCCGTTTCTTAATTCACTTTGACAAAGGAACCCATCTGAACCTTAAGTAGTAGTTTTACTTGTATCTTCTCTCGCTAAGGGAACAACCAGCTAAATTCGATTCGTTGGCTATGGCGCTATAACGTTCTAGTCCTTTCTAAGGGTCCTGCGTTTGCTCTGGATGGATCTCTTTCTTGCTTCTTGGCACCTTGGAAGTTGAGATTCAAACATTTTGAACTAGCTGACCACTAGCCCTCTCTATCGGAAAAGAGCGTGTGAGCGTGCTGGCTCTATGCCCTAACTCACGCAACTCTGATCAAGAATCAAATTCACAGCTAGCTGGATAATGACTTAAGAAAGATGAAAACTCAAAACCATAAGCCAACTCTCTGCCCTAAAGTCAAAAGCTAACCAAAGAGGTTGCATTTCACAAATAACTAAGAGCCAGTAGTGCACGAGTAAGATTCCCATTGAAAGTGAATGGTCTCAGAAGCAGATGATGCGAACCTACCTATTGGCCTTTAAGAGGAGCTGTTACCGCTAGCTGTATTTGGAATGAAAGTATGACCACGCACTTCCTATGACATAGCGCTATGGGTGAATTTGCTGTGAATCATTAGTCTGTGGACCTGGAATTGAATTAGAGACTCAGGAAGTGAAGGAAGAAGATTCTACTACGACATTCCCTTACTACCTATTAGCAGGCTGTAAGCTCCGAAGCTTTCACCAGATGATGCAAGATAAGGGTAGGCTTGCGTCTTTGTACATGTCTGGTAGCTCTGGCTGGCACACTTTCTCTTTCGGGCGAGTCCTCGATACCATGCCTAGAGCCTCCAAATCTTTCTTCAATCTAAGAGAATGTTTGCGACTGTCACCCTTGTAAGAGTAGGAAATCCAACACCAATAACAGCTCCGATGGTTGTTCTGATGCCATAAGACTAATTGCGTGTGTTGGTGGATCCAATCACAGCCAAGCAAAAGCAAAGCACCTCCCTTTTTTGTGGATGACCAAACCATGAAGAAAAGGGGGCAACCAGCCTCTCACTGCCCTCAACGCTTGCTTTTAGAAATACAAAACTAGCCTGCTTGAAGTCAATATTCTTTGATCATTTTCTTTTCTTTGTCTGCACGGTCCTTTTCTCATATGGTTAAAACTCAATGCACTGACTTTCGTTTTAGTAAGGAGGCATCTTCGGCGGGGAGACATTTTCCGTTTGGTCGAAACCAAAATGCAGTCAATTCAAAAAGCCATTTTGGCGCGAGAATGCTTGCTTTGTAGCCCATTATCTTCCTGCGGCTGACCATGAATCATACGGATTGCTACTCGATAGCTGTGGTGGCGAAAGAAATAAGTGAAATGGGTCAAGCTCGGCTTTTTTCCGATATTCGAATTTGGTGATGATTTTCTTAGTGAATTTGCTTCTGATGTTCCCTCGAAAAAGAGAATTTTGAGAAGAGCTTTTCACCCAAAGAATTGACTCTTGCTCTTTCTTTAGGCAATCTTGATTGAGATCGGGGAATAATGCCTGATCTTTTCTTTCATTCTTTTGTTCGAATGAGCGTGCTCTTTTCTCATCGGTTGCCTGAAGTGATCATGATGTGGTTCTAGAAGAAGAATAATTTTGTTACAAGTATTGTCTTAATATAGATCTTTTGAGAATCCATGCCCTAAATGAAAGAGAAAAAGCTCCATAAATTAGCCTGAGAAAGCGCCTCTGTGAACCAACCTTGTATTGTATGTGACTCTCCTCTTGTTTGTAACTTGTGTCCAGTGTTCGCTATCAAGTCCTCTGTCCTGTTTGTCTCTAACAACAATTAGCTTCCTTCTACCACACATTCATAAGCTATGAATTCTTTGCCTTCAACCACTAGTCTTTGCGTGTGAATCTTGTTGTTTCTTTATCCGTAGGTCCCTGTACACATTCATTCACTAATAAGCCTTTTCATTCCCTTGTTAATCGTTGTAAACCATCAGTCACATAGTTCAAGGAGCAAGTAGTCATTTGTTTCGCTTCCTCATCATCTATCTGCCAAAGCTTGTTCATGGGTCCCTGATGATATGGTTTCTTAAGTGAATTCTCAACATCTTTTCTCTCTCCTTTGCTTCTCACAATGTTTGGTCTTCTTTCGAGTAGCTAGCTCAGTGAAATTAGAATTCAAAAGCCAAAAGTTGGGGTATATGGGCTTTTAAGTTGGACATGGCCAAGGCCTACGTACTGTATGGAATTGTGTTATCTTGAGAAAGCCATTACAAGGTTGGGTTTCGCTGGTCAGTGGATCCGAATGGTAATGGAGTGTATTCGAACGGTGTCTTACTCAGTTGTTTTGAATGGTTCACCGGTCCAGCTCTTTTTTCCTAAATACAATAGTGTTGAGGCAGGTCTATACGAGCCTACCTCTTCCTACTTTGTGTAGAAGGTTTGTCGAAGTTTATACATAAGCAGCCACAGATGGTCGGATTACTGGTGTTCAAGTGGGCAAACATGCACCAAACATCTCACATATTCTCTTTGCGTACGACTCATTATGAGATTTTGCAGAGCGTCATGTAGTGAGTTGCTTCAGTTGAAACGAATTTGAACAGTTTACCATTGACAGGCTCCGTAGTGAATTTCAAAAGTCTGCTCTCATTTTTAGTGGACGTTTCAAGTGCAGAGAAGGTGCAGCTTGGGAGAACTTTTGGGGTCAGAGTGACTGGTAAGTTCGACCCCGTGGTAATGAATGGGTATTGAGAAGCTTGCCTTTGTCCAAGGTTTGCTAGATTTGGTAAGCTTTTCTGTGCCATTCCCTTGGGCTTTCTTCTTCTCCAGAGACATAGCTTCTTGCCTCGCGGCTTTTTGTATCTTCCTCCTACCTATCTGCTTTCTTGCCTTTTACAATTAGATTCTCGTTATTAACATTTTAGCAACCTGCTTGCACCACAAGAAGTTTACTAGAGCCATGCTCAGATATTGGAAAGATATATAACGTTTCAACAGTCAGTCTATCCGCCAAAACTGATTGAGATTTTTAGGTGCCATGATGAACATTAGTCTTTTTTAAGACTAGGCGATTATGGAAAAAGCCCCCTATCGTATAAACCTAGTACGCCCTGCCTTAACCTACTGTGGTGGATGAAAGAGGAGGTTCAATAAATGAGTAAGTGGCTGGGGGAGGGGAGAACGAATGGCTCAGGAATCCACCGGTTCCGAGCAGACTTGTGGAGCTGCAGCTTAGATTATCGTATCTTAAGAGGATCCGTCTGACTTAGGAAATAACTGAACTTCAAATACAGATGCTGCCGTTGCGAAGGAGCAACTTGTCTGGTCTTGCGGTGCACTCATTCCCTTTACGAGAATGAAATAATGCCCCACCCCAGCTTGACTCGAGACCAAGACTCCTTAGAACTCGCACCAATAGCGCGAGCAGCAGGAGATTGATTTCAAAGGCAGCCCAGCCGCCCCTCTCCCACCTAGCCGCCTACCTACTCGTGCTCCTAGCCCGACCTCCGGTCGAGACTGTGTTCCGGCGGAATAACGGAAGTCGTCCGTATCAAGTGATATGTGAATTGCTCAGTAGTGCTTCGCCACTACCGTCGCTGGCAGAAATAGCTTAATGGTAGAGCATAGCCTTGCCAATGCTGAGGTTGAGGGTTCAAGTCCCTCCTTCTGCTCCTGGCTTCGTCGGTTAGTGGTAACCAGTGCCCTTCAAAAGGATAAGCCAAAACGTACTCCTAACAAGTTGCTGGCTTTTCATCAGCCATTGTGCGCTAGATAGCTTCTTTTTTTCAGCAGGCTTCTGAAAATATCCCAACAAAAAGAAAGTAGGGGCTATAACTAGTTGTAGCACGCAGTGTAGTAGTGAATAGGAAAAAAGAATGGAGATGGCTAATAGCGTATGGAGGTTGAGGATAAAACATATTCGGTGCCCCACCCTTGTCTACATCGCCGGAGACTGAAAATGGTGGGAATCCTATCGAAAAAGAAGAGGCATAGACATCGCCTCTCGATCCAATCCGCCTTTCCTTGGCCCCCCAACACACTCTTGATATGAAATAAACCCCCTGCCATAAAGAATTAATCTCCAGTCTGGGTCCCCTCGATCACCTTCCCTTGAACTTGACCTGGTCGAGAGAGACCGCACCACTTTTTTTCTAACCTTTGAATCGAAACCCCAGCTAGAGATGGAATTACAGAACCAAAACCACTCAGTTGAAAGCTCCGTGACCGATTCAAGGGAAGGCCCACCAATAATGGAGAGGCCATTTCTCCCCTATCCGTCTCTTTCTCCCTCATTCCATTAATCCATTCTTACTGATTCATTTAAGGTATATACTCCACTATTTCTTTTGTTTTATTAGCGCGCAGGTCTTCGTCAACGATGAAAGCCGCTGAACTTCAGACTCGAGTTGATAAAGAGGGCTAGTAGGCTCCCGGGAGGGCTTTCAGGGACTGGGTAAGGCAGTTCAAAGGCATTCTTCTTAATCCGAGTTTGATGAGATGGGGTAAGACCCAGACGTAGAGTCCCCCGTCGGCCGGGAAGGGGTTCTTCTCTCTTCCCCCGAGGTAAAGCCCTTTCCAGTGGAGAGTCGTGCATCTCTGTCTTTCAAGCCTGCCCTAAAGATAGGAGTTCCTATCTCTACTACCTATCCAACTCGTGAAGTTCAATGTCGAGTAGGATCCGATCCCACCCCAGCAGTTAAACTCCTTCCTGACCCGGAACACCTGACCCTGAAGCTGGAATGCCTTTCTAGAGGAGCCGAGGGATCTAAAAGTGTGTAGTGGGATGCGGAATGTGATTGGTGATGGATGGTGGTTATTCAATTGGTTCGGGATCATATCGCATATAGATCTGTATCTGCATCTAGCTCTGCTGTTGAGGCGGGAGGGAACAAGGGATAAGGTTTGTTTCATTTCCAAAGAAATGCCTCTCTATGACCGACACTCGTTTTAGGCGGCGTCTTAAACTCCGGACCACGCTCTGAATGTTGGCCTCAAGTTCCTTGGCTAGGCAACTACTAATCCTTCTTCTCTTCCTTCTCGCCTTTCTTCCATCAAAGTGTTTTTTGCCTTCAACTATTACCGGCTGGCAACGCTTGGCCCAATATTGGATTTGTTTGAAAACAACCAAGGGTGGCGTTCATTCAAACAAAGATTTTATGCCAGCCCCAGCTAATGAATATCTTTGGAAAGGAAGGAATGCAGGGAACAACGCTTTCCTTTCCACTGGTTCTTGAAAAAAAGCTCTAAATCCCCACTTATCCCATATTTCTTCTCCCTCTCGCATCAGTTCTGCATCAGATGATGAGCCCATGCGAAAACTTTCTCTTTTATTGGAGCCCGATAGGGGTAGTTAGATGGAGTCGAAAGCCTACCAACGCATAAAGGTTCCGATTCGAGCGAGAGCCCAAACCAAATGGGGGAGGCAAGAACATCTTGATCGAAAGCTACACTGTTCTGAATAGTGAGAAAGAGTTTTCCAAATTCGAGAAAATCGATCGAGAATCTCATCATCTGTTAGGTAGGCCAACCGACCAAGTTAGGCTGGGCGGCGTCCATGTCACAGAACCTTTCTCTAGCCAAGAATCCTATTATTGATCGAATCGGGGCGGAGTCAATTCATTGGAAAATGCTAAATCTACTGTTTTCACACTCAGAACAAAACCTAGAAAAGAGGAGGAGTCGCTAAGACAAGAGCTAGGTAAGCAAGAGCAAGAAGGAGAGGCTAGAAAAGGCGAGGCAAGGGGTTAAGGTTCTCCATCTGACGGAAAATTGTGTCCTGGATCTGGTAATCTAAGCCTTGCTTCTTCTGGTTGGCTTAGCCTGTGCTTTTTTATTATAGGTAGTCATTCCCCCGTTCCTTTAGTCTTTTCAATGTTGAATCTTAAGTCGCGGCCGTGTCTCAACGGTGACATCTTTTATGTTTTCCACGAATTGGATCAGCAGTTCCAGGCTCAAGTGACTGCTCATCTATATTCATACCAAAGGCGAACATCTCCATTGAGTGACTCTAACTGGCATGGTTTACAGTCAATAGTTCTTAACCAACCCTCTCTTGCCGAGCTTTATAAAGCCTTTCAGAGAGAATAGGGAGTAAGGGGGACCTTCACTTCATTAGAAATTGGACCCGGACCCCTTCTTTCGTCTTCTACGGAGCCCTGAGAAAGTCACAGGTGGCAGGTTAGTTCTCCTGCTGCTGATTTGGCCCTGCGCTGATTTAGGATCTTCTTATTTAGTCTAGGATTCTCAATCATAATCCAAATCAAAAGAAGCGGCTGGGCGAGAACAAGAAGAAAAAGGGGTCGTCGTCGCTCTACTAAGCGAAGAACCGCTCGCTGCCTTTTCTTCGTGAATAACATGTGCAGGTCATATATTCTATCTAAATATGTCGCAAGCTACCCTCGCGCCTACCCACCCCCATCTATATCTATAGGCGGCAATGGTCAGAGCTGGTAAGCATGGTCACTGTATCGGCGGCCAGCGCTCCTAGGATCAAGAGAAAATCCCGCTCTTACGTACGCCCCACCTCACATAGAAGAAGGGGAACCTCTTCCATAGAAGAACCCACCCGTGTGAGTGGGAAGGGATTCCATCATTCATTCATCAGATACGTCTTCTTCCGTGATCCATTTCATGTCCACTCTAATTAGTTAGAAAAAGGCCTACTTTACAAAGGGAACGTCGGTTACCGCAACCAAGCCTTTCTTTTTTGATTATGTTTTTCTTTCTGAAGGACTTGCGGTTCATTACACCAAAGGCTTTCAGTGAACTATTGAAGCTATCAAGAAGACAAATGCTGACGGTGACGAAGGTTACCGACTTTCGGTGGACGCGGAGCCAACGAGTTCAGTCGAACAGCGTAACGAGTCTAAGGTTACAGAAGCGAAGCGTTCGCCAACTTTGATAGGCATAGTATTGCAAGCAAATAGAGCCGAGAGCTTACCCTTTCTTTCTATTAGATAGAGTCGCGAGCTTGTTGTAGTCGGTCCGTGAAGGGAGAACCTTGCTGCTTACTTACTATATTCCCGCGTCCTTGCATAGCTTGCTCCTTATTGGAGCCCTGCTTCTCCCTTCCCCCCTCTCCCCGTTCTACCGTCCAAGGCCGTATGGAGTATAGCCAAGTGGTAAGGCATCAATTTTTGGTACCGGCATGCAAAGGTTCGAATCCTTTTACTCCAAATTATGAACACCCAGTCGGATCTGTCAAGAACGAGCTGACGACTACAGGGGAAGTGGCTGACAGCAGTCCCTGAGCCCAGTTTGTAGCAAGCTAAAAGTGTGAGTTGAGCCTACTTTGCTAAGAGAAGAGAGAGATAGGAAGGCCTCATCCAAAAAAAGGAACCTCTTTGAAAGACCCGCACTTTGAGATCCATGTTACGGATACAGAACCTGAGGGTGAAGAAGAACCCGCTCTCGAGATAGCTATGGCAGAGCTTTCTGTGAAATACCCCTCCTTATGTAAAGCCTTAGTTAGCCACCTGAGACAACGAACGGCGTTCAGCTGTCTCCTCTGTGCTAGCCATCAAATTCACCGCAGAGGCCGGTAGGACTGATTCTTTTGACATTACTAAGGCAGAGAAAATCTTCAATCTCGTGGTTGGCAGACAAGATGATCAACCTACCACCTGGCCATAGCATCCTTTCTCCTGATGAACTTAAAGGAAAAACATATTGCAAATATCCCCGGTCTTGGAAACATAACACTAATAATTGTCTGCTGTTTCGAAATGTCATTCAGGACAAGATCGAGAAAGGTGCCCTTAGATTCCCAGATCAAAATAAGGAACCTATGGGGGCGGATGCCAATCCGTTTCCAGCCTCGGTGGGGGCAACATGATCAATATCAGACCTAATGTTACTCCCCGAAAGAGGGTCGATCTCGCAGATACCAGCCAGGCGAGAACGTGAAGATAACAGAAAAATGGAGATTGATTCCGGAGGACAGATCACACCTGACCAGCCAGACAGGGAGACCAGTCTTGCAGTTTGGTGACTTCTCCGTCAACCTTAATTGCAACATGTTCTTAACCCTTCCATCCACTTCAACAACCGATGCGAGCTTTTCTGATCATTTCGCTTAAGGACCTGGGAAGAAAACCAACTCATAATTGGGCGTCTAAACTGAGAAAATACAAGCGTTCCGACAGCAGCTACTCCAGTCCCAAAATAGAAACTTTTACGAAACAAGCGCAAGAGTGGCGGCTAAGTCCGTATATCTTTTTCAGACAGCGGGAAACTCAGTCATTACCAGGAGCACAAGCTTTTTTCTGTTTATTTAAGTGCTCTCTCTACTGATAGAGTGGTTGACTCCATGAAGTTTGATCCCCCTCTCTCAACTGGAACTAGGTAGGAATGTTAAAAGAGTGAATCACTTCTAAAATGAATTATATGGTCTCTAAACGGCTTCAAAACATCTGATTGCAACATAGATGGGTCACGCCCAGTTAGAGGTGGGTATTCGGTCCCGCTGCAATAATAATAGAAAAGGTTGAGTTGGTTCTGTTTGAATAGGTTTTCTATTTAGATCCTTAATTCAATTCCGAAACTTCAGCATCTTCGGTGAGAAGCAGGATACACTCATTTCCAGGAAGATGGCTCTTTGTCAAGCGGATGTCGCTATCCATTCGATTCCTATTTGACATGCTTCCGTCTATAGTAGATATTACGATGATTCTGTTCTACCGATTTCGTAGCTCACATGAAGAGTAGCTTTCAGGGGAAAATTCGACCACTTTCAAGGCCAAGCATTACCAACACATCTGCTCCAATGCCTGAACTTCAAGGCAACCTTAGTCTCGTCCTTACCTTCAGATTGTTGAATGAAGAAGAAACGGACTTTATTGAGGAATGGAATGGATTAAGAGTTTGGTTCGAGAGGGGATAGATCCACTAGCGGAAGTTGAAGAAAAGGGTTACTCAGATGTGTTTCTAAAATAAATCCGTTTAGTTGGATGTTTCCTGCCATGAGATTAGGAATTCCAGGAAGGAAATGACCTCAAAAGAATCATTCTCAACCCTCATTACCGGGGTTCTTGTTGAAGACCTAGAACCCAAAACCTGCCCCAAAGCTACTGTTGGAGCTGTTATCGGAGGAAGTTTCAGAACTGTGAAAGAACTCCGAAGCTGTGGAGCACCTGGCCCCTCAGGAACTTGTACATATAGCGACCTTCTTACCGATTGAGTTGAGAATCTTGTCTTGGAAAGCGAAGCGCCTCCCGCGGTAGGCACTTAATGTGATACCTGATCCCCTTGATATAAAACTGGAAGCGGAGGCTACTTCCCTACACGCACTTGCAAGAGGTTCCAAAAAGTAAGGGACATGGTCATTGCATTTGTGAGATTAGAGAAATAGGCTCTTTGACATTTGCTAGTTCCATAAGTGTAGGTCTCTAGAGAGAAGTTAATCTCTAGTGCTTGAGATATACTATAAAAAGAAATCCTTGAAAGCTCTATCTACCATAAAGTGTTTTAACATCACTTGCCTCGCCCTTATTAGGCATACTTTAAGGAGACAGCTCTTTTTGTGACCCTTTCAAAAGTTCTTCAGAGCCGGCTTCTTTACTTTTCAATAGCTTGCAGATCTTTTTTTTTTTAATATTTTTTTCACAGAAAAACCCTTGGATTGGTCAGCCTGAGCTACTGAGCTAAACCTGCTCATCAGATATTGAAACCCGTGCACCTCAGACAAATATGAAAACCCCGTCTTGCCTAAACGTTCGGATCTACTGATTCAACAGTGTATCGAAGCCTAGAATCTTTCATCCGTACAGTGGCTATCAAATACTAGATGAACCGGCACTGGCTAATTCAAAGCCAGACCTCTTCGAATGGCTTCACCCCTTTCTTCTTATTTAGCACACCTGAGACAGAAGGAATAGCTAGAGCGACCAGAGCACTTCGTTCCTCACAAAAAGAGATCCAAAATCTTTACCATTTCTATCTATGAAATTTCTTGCGAGGTCCTTTTCAAGGGCGAAGAAAAAGCTCCTACGGATCAAAAAAAGACGGGCTCTAGAGAAGAAAAGTATGCATGCATGATTTCTCTAGTAAGTTGGCCTAACTCTCCCGCTAAGGAAAGGCTCCTACCCAGTAAGTACCCCAATGTGCTCCTAAAGTTCAAATGAAGTAGGTGAAGTGCCTTTGATTGTGACTAAGACCTTTTTCACGAGCCTTTGTATGCACTCGCCTTTCAAGCGCTGAAAAAGAGCCTTGAAAGTGAAAGAGTAGAGGTTCCATGGAGAAAGCGATTCAAAAAGTCTGCCCAGAAAAGGCTATACCGAAGAGAAACCTCTTAAAGGGCATTACATGCTCTCCCGCGCTAATAGATGACTTACTTCTAAGTAAGAGTTGGATTACAGGCCCTAGCATACATAGCCTCAGGAAGTGAGAGGGAAAGATTCTCCGTTCAAAAGAAACAAGGAAGAAGAAGCCTTCGCTTGTGGAACACATCGCTAGGGACCCGACTGCCTGTGCAAATAGAAGAAGAATCACACTACAATGTGGTTCTGAGATGCGAACGAATACAACATTCTTTCATAACCGATTCCTTCAATCTACCAGCTGCGTGGGCTGAAGCTAGGTTTTTGACCCTAGCTTTCGTGGAAGAAATTAACTGATTCGAGTCCTTGTTCCAATCTTTTGGTATAGCTGTATCAGCGACTTGGGTAATAAGGTGAGTTGGCTTTTCAATCACCAATCTTTCTTACGTTAGATGATCTGTCATCTGTCGTCAGCTAGTATGGGCGGTGGGTTAGCGGTTCTCCTCTTCAGGAGGTAATTTGAAGCATTAAACACTTGTACTCATTTCTCGTAGTTGAGGCCGAGATAGATGATGATTATGCGCCTTCTGTTAGAAGCTAGAGCTTAGGGAATAGCGATCTTAGGATTGATAGGCGGTTTGACCATAGATAAATGGGTGAATTGGAGCATTTCATTATAACGAAGTTCTACCCTCAACTGAAGAATTTAGAATTGATCAACATACCCCCTAGCTTTCAAAGCGGATGCCCTATTAGATGAGTGACTGACCTAGGATAGAAGTGGAGAAGTGGAACCCCTCTTTCTTTATTTCCTTATATAGATGGCACTGTTTGGGCAGTTTCTTAAAGGTTCGTTTCGTGCCACAAGATCCGTTCAAAAGACAAGATTTTGTACAAAGAAGATCAGTGAAAAAGAGGATCTTGTATTATTTTTTGAAAGTGACCAGGGCCTTTCTTCTCAGGAAGTGTTCTCTTTTCCATTCTTTTGGGCTCGAAACTCTACTTTTGACTTTGATAAAGGGATCCACGGACTTGAACATCTGCGCGGGAGACGGAAGTACAGATGGTAGTAGCATTCTCTGGTCGTGAAGCAGCTTGCTGAAAAGATTCTGTCTTCTTGGCCTCGTGATCCGCAGTTGACTCTGTCTTGGTGTTGATCCGAGTATAGGGGACGCATATTAACTTCACGATTCTGGGGGCTTCCTTAAGGGATTCCCCTTCATAGTATATATTACAGGATTTTCCACCAATCTAGAAAATAAAAATTCCAATGGCTTTGGAGACTCTTACCGACCATGATTACTTCTTTTTGATAGGCATTTCTCACTTCTTTTTTATAGGCATTTCTCACCTTATAGCCAGAAACTGTCTACTAGCCTAAAAGATGTTCTGCGATTGTTAATGGAATCCGACCCCAATGCTAACGGCTATGAAAGGAATTTCTTCTATAAAAAGGGTGACTTCTCTAGCTCCGGGGACAACCCCACAATCCTCGAGTCAAGGTCCGTATCTTCTTTTTTTAGTAGTGTGGAAATCCTTTGTTTTCAATAGTCGTACTCCCTTCATCTTCATATCCGCCTCAATGGAAAGGGGAATCTTACTCATTTGCTAATAGCTCTTAAAGGAATCTCACTACCTCACCTGCTATTAGCTGATCTATGTATCCGGCTCAAGCTTCTAAGTATCTAACTCACCCTCTTATCGTACAACCAGCAATCAAACATGTCTTATACAGCTAGGTTCTTTAGTCACAAATCACAGGAAAGACTTCAATAGGTCAATTGGACGATAGATGATCCAAGAATCATTTCTCCTCCCTAAATAAGGTCATTGAATCGATCTCAAGCCGAAGCTTCACGTACCAGCTTCTAATCGAAAGAAGGAGCTTGGTTAGGAGCACTATCTATCAAGAAGACAACAGCATTAGAGCAACGGGCAGAGAAATCCGCTTCTTTAGTTGTAGCCCGAGTAGGCTCTTGTAGTAGTTCCTCAGAAAGAAGGAGTCTGGCGACTGATTAGGAAAGACGGCAGCTTAGGAGGTTATGATTCTAGTAGCGAACCGATAGCCTAGCTGGCTCAATTCCTTGGTCTTATTACCTCCCTATCTAGGCCAAGGCTTGGTTCAACATTTGGATAACAAGAATCAGATGTGAGCGAGTTCCTTTCAACAGACAGCCTAGGGAATAGCCATTCTATAACAGACGTAGATCTTTTCTATTGACTGGAAAACTAAAATCTGAATCTATCTATATATGAGATTATAAGAGACCACTCATCCTATCATCCTATAACTATTTGTTTGCCCAACTGCGAGTTCTTGGGGAATCACTTCTTGTTCCCTTGCACCGACCTTCATTACTATTACCAGATTGATTGCCGGACAGTTTGAATTATGGTTTTGATTTCTTTGCAGTGCCTAGTGTAGGTAGGGTTCCGATACCTTTTTATCCTTTCGGCGAGGAATAGAAGTGGGAAGAGATTGTTTCTGAAGCGACCATCCGTTAAAATAGAAAAATGAATCGATTTGGAAAGCATCTTCCCTAGAAAGTCAAGCGAAAGTTCAGAAAGGTAAGATGCCCCCATGGCGTCAACTCCTCCACCAACTGCTAAATCCGGTTTGACATCCACTTCGAAACCAAGCCCATCATTCCTTTTGCTATCTGTGTGATTCGCCGTAGAGGAGGAGCTCCTCTTCCTATTGATTCAACCACTTCTACAGATGGGATTTCAACAATAGGAATATGGATAATTGGGTCAACGCATACCTTGACTTCTTCGGTTCCTCCCGTTCCAGACCTTGCCCAAGAAGATCAAAGGCCTCTTTTGTTTTATGGAATACCTTTTCTTCACCATACTCAATACAAGCTTCCACCACTATGTTCCGGGGTAGGTTCCTATTCGAGATCCATTTCTGCGAGCCCCCAATCTTACAGAGGTGAGTCCAGACCTAAAGATCCTTCCAATGCCGGTGGTATCTACTGAATATGAGAAAGCCTATAAAACAACGAGCTACTATAATTTCTCCCAGCCTCCGAACACACTAGGTGTTAATTCTCCAACCTTTCCGGGCTTGGAGAATGAGCTTCTGGACTCTGTCTGGGCAGATCGATCCCAACCGACTGACCACCCTGTCTCTGATTTCAACTTTCTCATTGGCAAGGTCGAGCCAGTAACAGTAAAGGTAATTTCACGGCTAAGAAATGCCCTTTCTAATAGCATAAGGAAAGTCAAGAGAAAAAGGTAACGACACATGCTTTCATTCTTCTCAAAATGGGTGCTGCAATGCCTTTGTTGTCCTTCCCTCGAGGTGGAAGAATGTTGAACCCTGTCCACAAGTTCAAGATTGGACCTATGTCAGAATTGAACCTATGTCAGATCCCTTGTTTCAATCCTCAGGAAGAAGAGGAAGAAAAGGAATATGCAAGGACTCCTACTATATGTGGAATTACAGATCGATTGGATGAAATCCTATTTTCCAGGTTGAACATCTCTATGTTGTATAAGTAATATGCTAAGAAGCGAAAGCTACAGAAGTAAACACCTAATCCTAACCTAACCAAGGGTTCAAGTTCTAAGGTTACTAGGCTACGTGGAAACTGGGCGGATTGAAGTTATTTTACCTGGGGCTTCTTTTTCTCCCATGCTTTTCTCTTCTGGCTTCCTTTAGGTCAGATCAGTCAGCTGGGCTAAAGCCCTTCGATAAGCTTCTATCCCCCAGGAGAACAGGCGCATAAGGTTAGGACTGTGGTCTAACCCCAAGAATAACACAGAGAACAAAACGCTAAGGATATGTTTGGTAGCTCTCTTCCTTATGGTAGTAGGGATGGTGTACGGTTATAGTTTCTCTCCTAAAGCTATAAAACCATCTGCTTCTCTTTCAGACCCTTCATCTAAAGAGCACATGCTTTCTCCCCTGTTGCTAAGCTTAATTCTGTTCTAGTGGTTATTTCTATTGCAGCGAACAGGTGTTGGCCTTCTCTATTAGTTGGACATTCAAAATGCCTTTCTCAATGGGGACTTAGTTGAACAAGTATTCATGGTGACTCTTCTTGGCCTTCCTCACCAACCTGGAGAGGTGTGCAAACTCAAAAAGGCATTATATGGGTGAGTCTCCTCGTGCTTGGTTTGAAAAGTGCTCTACAGTTATCTGTGATCTTGGGTTTCGTGCTAGTGATCATGATTAGGCTCTCTTTCTTTGGTCTACTTCTGCTGGTCGTATTGTTCTTTTACTTTATGTCGATGATATGATCATCACCAGTGATGACACTGCTGGTATTTTGGCTCTCAAAACTCAGTTACAACATCATTTTGAAATGAAGGATTTGGGACCTCTTCGCTATTTCTTGGGTATTGAAGTTGCATCTTCTCCTAAGGGCATTCTACTTTATCAGTCAAAGTATGCTTCAGATAGCATTCAAAGAGCTCGTCTTTATGATACTCAGACGATTTAGAATCCCTTAGAACTCAATGTTCGTTATTCTTCCTTTGATGGTGTTCCCTTTTCTGATCCCATTTTATATATATCGTGTTATTGTGGGAAGCTTGGTGTATCTCACTGTTACTTGACCAAATATTGCCTATGCAGTTCATGTTGTCAGCCAATTTGTTTCCTTATACTGTCCTTCGCATTCTTTGGTATCTTAGTTGTACTTTGCATCAGAGTTTACTGTTCTCCTCTAACTCCTTCGTTTGAGGTTTAGGCTCCTCGCCTCGATCTGCCAAAGAGGAAAAACTAGAAGATTTCACCTCCATCCTATCCTGACTCTCTGATTGAGGAGAGAAATCGGAGTTCTTTCTTTCTGCCCGTTGGTCAGATTCTAGATTCGACATAAGCGCCAGGCCGAGGCTGTCAAAATAATGCCCTTCTTGGTGACCCAAAAGTTTGAAAAGGCTTTTTCTCTCTTCCTAGTGAAGAGAGGCTTCCCGGACTCGTAACATACTTAGTTTTCCAATAATGGAGTACGAGTTCCCCACCCTTTTCCAAAAGATAGAGAATCGAAGTGAAATGAGTCCTTGGTTTGGTATCTGAGGTGTCGAAATCAGGGTAATCCTTACTACAAATACTCTGCTGTCCTCATGTACCACCAACTGCTTCTATCTCTAGTAGAAGTGTAGTAAGTTCTACGCGCTGATAACACAACTAGTACGGTGGGCCTGCTACGCAACTGGTGTCTTTAGGAAAGGTTGTCATAAGGAATGAAAAGCAAACAAGTTCTCCAGTCGAATTCCAATCCCTTGCTTGTTGGGTACTCAAAAATCGATGAAGATTTGATTGTTCGAGAGCGCCTAAGCTTCGACAAGAGAGTCGGATCTATTCAATTCCACATAGCAGCACCATTGCCACTGGGGTATAGGAGACAAATGTTGATTCGAAAATGACTTTACTTAAAGAAAGAGTCAAGCAGGGAAGGGGGATAATGCATTTGTCCCACCAATGAGTTTTCTCTATTCTTTTTTTGGAACAGGAGTACCACAAATAGAATTCCACTTATGCCGGAGGTTCGGCTCTCCTTTTTAATAATCGATGCTACCTAAGCGATTCTGAAAGAATAGATTTGAGAGGAAGTGTAGTTTTAGGATATAGTCTAGCTCCGCCCCCTTGCATCCCTCTATGGCTTTCATTTGACGAGTGGGCCTTACCAACCAAAGCTTATGACGCCGGAGGTGAAATCTTCTAGTTCTCCCCGAAGCAAAGAAGGAGCGTCCAAATTCACCCTAAAATTAGGTGTGCGAGGCAAACAGGGGACCCTTTCGATACATAGGAAATCTCACTTGAACATTGGGAATAGGGGAAGTTCTGAAACGATTGACCGCACAGTGTGTAAGCCTTTGGCGTCTGCCATCTCTCAAAAAAGCTATTATGAATAGGGCCAATATGAGTTCTTGCTTATTTCGATGTCTCTTTTACTTGCATTTTAGGGGGCGATATCCCAATCCATTCTTCTTTCCTCCGTGAAGGGAGACTGAACCAACCTGGTATGGTAGTTAGTTACCTGCGGCACTCTCTTCTTCATGGTCAGGGCAGGTTTAACCCAATCAATATGTTTAACCTCTTTAGAAAAGCCCTAAAGGAAAGGCCCCGGCACTGCTCTCGTTCAATAGAGTGGGCTTACTAACTTCACTCGCTCTCGTTCAGTAGCGCTTTCTTCTTTCCACTTCATATGGTTACCCCGGGGACCAAGCCCTGGGGCAATTCGCATCTCTTTCCCTGGTCACTCGGTCACCCCCTACTATCCCAGGATCCCTTGGGCATGTATATTTACATAGCGTTGTAATAGCGAAAGAACCCAGCCAATAGTCTAATCAGCAAGTCAAATCTTGCTATCTCATCTACCCTTGTTATAGGGACGACTCCCCTTAGATAGCTTTTCTCTCTTGATAACCCACCAAGTCAAATGATAGGGAAGTGGTAACTTCGAACCCTTTACAAGGTAAGGCTCAACCCATTCATCCCCTCAGTTTAGCTGGGAAACTTTCTTTGAGTGTCATCCTTCTCTTTCTTTTCTTGCTGAGGATTGAAACACTTGCTTATATACTTCCTGATCTAAATTAGTCTCTAAGTCATTTCTAGTGGGATTTGCCTTACATCTTCTAACCCTGGGAAATCCTCAATATCAGTTTCCCACTATTCTAAATAGCCCAAAGCTTGATCAATTGAGGAGAACTCAGTGACAGCTGAGGCTCACGTCGCTCCTTTTAATCAGTCATCCTTTCTTCCTAGTTTCTTTCTAACAGCTGCTTCGTGAACTCTTCTTGGAATGCGTCTCCCTTTCAATCTTGATCCAAGCTTGCTACTTTCATTCTTCGACCAGTACTTTCGCCAGCAGAGGAATGGCATTCTTGTGATCCGACAACAATGGCTAGAGCGTAACCCTCAATCAAAACACTGAGTATACGACCTTTTTAGCGAGCTTTAAGGCACGCGATCGCCCTATCTAGGGGTCAGACCTATCTATGCAGAAATCAGATGGTTTATAAATCTTTCTACTCCCTTTTATTTAAGATCTTCTTCTCAAGAAGGAGCTTCCGCCACGTTGCCATCGGCTTTTGCTGTGTTTATTAAGAGAGAGGTAGAAGATGCCTGCAACGCAACATGATTTGATTGAGGAATAGTACTTCGTATTGCTCTTGCTGGTTGTGAGTAGTTGTCCCCATCATCATATAGGTGGAATGCTGACGCTTATGTCTTAAGAAATATGGAATAAAACACTACCCCTTTCGGGACGGTTCAAGGTTTAGGGGTCCAGTCCCGAGCTGGGGAAGGAGTGGGGCTTCGGGAGTTTCCTGCCTCATTTCTGTTGATGTTCCTTGCGAACTCCTCTCTCACTCAGAGAACAACTCTTTGTAACCCCAGATGCCTTTCTTAGGAGTTATATACACTGAGTAGAGAAGGCCCCTCTATATGGGGCTATATCGTTGAATAGATCCCTTCATTTTTTTGATGAGAAGATTTCCATTTGAATCGATTCTAACCTTCAGAAGAGAAATAGAAAACTAAGAGCAGACAGCGGATAACCCTATATAGGTGGCGTAAGAAAACCACCTTGTCAAGGTATGCCCCCTCGCCAATTCAGTTACCACACTCCGTAGTGTACATAGATTCTATATCCCACTAAGGAAGAGACAAAAGAAGACTATTTTTTGATCGAACCAGTTAACAAACAGGAACAAAATCCTTATCTAAGTGCATTAGCTTACTGCTAGACCACTGACGAGTTCCACTTCTGCTATAATTCTGTTTTTTTTTTAGATTAGGGTCTCATTGTAATATCCCTGACCCTCTTTTTCATTTCATTATATAGAATACAGGTGTGCTAAATCACTGTTGTTCTATAGAGTATAGCTTCTAGCTGGGATGACTCTTTTGTTTTGAACCATGGGCCACTTCACTTGATGCTCAAGCATTTCAACTTTCGCCCTTTCTCCCTGTCTCAATTGCTTGCCCTTTGAGAGAACTTTTCTCACTTTCTTTGTAAGCAACTATATGTGAATGAAATGGAAATTTACCCAGCGAGATCTGCTGTATATAATACAAACTAGCACAAGGGATGATACTTTATTTGATTGATGCTGAAATCATTAACGCGCGGTTACTTGCTAAGTAAGGGCAAGGCCTCAAAAGGCTTCTTATTAATATAATTCATACAAGACGTCAAACCACCATTATTCTTTATATATGAGAATCTTGAGATTGTTTGATCGTTCTTCCCACTGAACTTCCTTTTCCTCAGCCCATTACTCGGTTTTGAAAGGATTTCCCCTACACCGTACCTCTATCCCTGTACATAGTGAATCTACTGATAACTTGAAATGAAAAAGATGCTTCTGGGCAGTTGTTTATTTCGGTCACTAGCTTTTGTTCGCTGTAAACAAACAGGTCAAGTGAAGATAACATCAATGAGCATATTGGCCATTTACATGGATCTAGGTGTCTTTTATTTTTGCTTTCAAAAAGACGCCCGAATACGGGTTTGAGTCTTATGAGTTCCATTCAATCCCCTTTTGTGTAACTCTTCGTCAGTTCCGCTTATGAGGCTATAAAGAACTTCCTTCGCTAAACTCTCTGACCTTTATATCCTATTGTAGGAAAAAAACTGGACTTTAGGGAACCGTTCGTTCTTATTGCTAATGCAATCATCAGCTTAGTCAGGTCTGTAACCGGGCTTAGAAGACTCCCCGAGTATGGACTGTTCAAGAATGTGGTAGGCGGTGATCCGTAATCACAACTCTGACTAACTAGGATGAGAATTATCATCGTATATTATGATCAAGATCTTTTGGACAGTGTGTGGAAAGAAAGCCCAGTCCCTGTTTCGTCCGTACACCTGCGGAAGTCATACTTTTGGTCCCCTGAAATGGTATGATGAACCATTCTCCCTCCTTATTTGGCCTCGCATCAATGTACACCGAAACGAATGGAGAGAAAAACTTGCTTTACAACTTGTTCAAGGTCTCAATCTTTCATTCACCCCCCAAAAGGGGGTCATTGAAGTCAGAGAGGAGAACGCTACCCATCTTCGCAACCAAACCCATACCGGAAAGACAATGAATATAGCAATAGCTGAATTAGGGGATGATATACTCAAAAAATGCTTCTTCCCTCAGCCTTTTAGCTTCTTGCATACTTCTCACCAGATTTTGACAGACTTTCACGCTAACCGAGAATTACTTATAGAAAGATGAGCCTAGCTATGAACAACTACGCCATGTTCAGTGCGTTCCATTCCTCGGCTTATGACGCTGAGCTACTAACAACATCCCTTAATGCTGCGCCAAGAGATGAAAGAGAAATCTCCTCCTAACCTGACGAAACAACAGCAACAGGAACGAGGGATTTCCATTATTCTCTAGCAATCTTTCCTGCTGGGCCAGGACCAAGTGTCCCTCTATTTTGCTACTAGCTTTGTTGGAGCCCTCTCTTGCTTGGGCGTACGATTGGTTCCATCCACAATGGATGAATGGAAGAAGCGAAAGAGCGGGTAAGAATGCGAGCTGGGAGGAGTACTTGTTTACTCATTTCTATCCCAGCGTACTCGTAGAGATCCTGGAAAATAGAGTGGGTCCCTATCAATGCGAAGGACCGAAAAGCGAGAATGGAAGGGTTCATCTCTTGAATAAGAAAAAGGGGGCGTCTCTTCTAACCGAGGAAAATCTACGGTTGACCGAAGGAGAACTAAAAGGCTTTGCTTCTATGAATCCCTCCAAAAGGATGTTGTATCGTGTTAACGTGGAGGAACTTAAGAGTAGTGAAAAAAAGAGTTCAAAGCGAACAACAGATGAGAGATACTTATATAGGATGCACTTTCGCCCATGGATTGTATCCTGCTGCTGTGATAGGAGAATGAAGTTTTGCAAGACCAGCTACGGTTACCCCAGGAGCAGAGCCAAACCCCATCTTAGAACTATCCTACTGCCAGACGTGAAGGGGTTCACTTTTTGACTCAACAAAAGCAAGCTTTACTAAGTGCAGGTATTGACTGGGAGGGGAGCTCCTTGAAGCCTTTTACATAATATCCAACTCCTGTTAGTATTTCCTTATATAGACAGAATGAGGACGTGGAAAAGTGTTTGTTCAGTTCAGTTTCTTCGTTGAAATGTTCAGAAAAAGAAAGCATTGCAATCAAGGAGCTTTCCAACATTTCCTCTTTGTGTTTGCTCCGTTTGTTCAGTGATCTTCTCTTTCTCTCATCCGCTCTGGTCACTTCCTCTTCCCCTGCATCCCTTATGTGACATACCAGTTTAATATAACACAGAAAACTGAAATCGCATATATAGTGTAGATCATCTACTCCGCTTTCATCTATTCCATGGCGCACTATATCAGTTAACTCGCCGAGATAGAAGCATTCTTAGAAGCGATTGACCTATCTTAGGAAAGAATTCGAATATCACTATGCATTGACTCATCCTAACCGGCAATGGCTTGCTTTAATGATTCTGCATATACGTTTGCATGAATCAACGTGTTTCATTTCAAAGCGTAAATGCCCTTTTTCAGCATCAGTTCGTTCGTATCTCAGAGAATCATATGTTTATTCATTGGATTCGTTTATTTCGTCATGAATTACATGCCGTAACGATGACATTTATATAGTATAAAACTCCGCTCAAGGTCCAATCAGCATGTGGGTGGTCGTCCAGCCGAGCCTCCCCATTTAGACAAAATATAGCCCCCCACACCACAAGCAATGGTTGAAAGCGAAAGCGCTATTGACTTAGTGACTCACCTCAGAGAGTTTGGATTGGTTAGAGCATCGTGAAGAGGAAGTGCATCCCCGTTATATTTTATCTTCTTTCAAAGCCCTCGATCTCCTTCCACTACACGAAGGGGACTTAGCTTCTCTATAACACTGACCAGCGATTCAACATAGATTGACTTGAGGCAACAGTGATTGAGTTTTCTTTAGTGCGCAAATAGGTTTTCTTTTGAGTGCTGTTGTTTGATTTCTCACATTTCCCTCAGCATTTGCATCATTTAGAAGGATAGAATCAGCTCGAACAGATGTCAAACCTTGCCTTGTATCCAATAAGCTCTATTGCTTCTTCTTCGTCAGATATCCATAGAATTGCTCGGGCGCTTGACAAAGAACCAACGGCGAACCACTTTTGGTGTACGTGGGTGGGCCTTATGTGCGAGTGCCTTAGCACTCTTTCCTTACTCAAACAGAGCTACTGAACCCCTATTTTGACCAGATGCTAGAGTGGGAGAGCACCCGATCTACTCTAACAGCTTACAGCAGCAATCCCACTCACTACTCATACTATGCCTGGGATGCAAACTAAGCGAGTTTTCTTCTTCTTCGTGATATGGATCAAACATACCAGCTTCTTTCATTTGTAAAGGGGAGTTCACGTCTAACGAGCAAAGAAGGAAGATTTTCAAGCGTGAGATGATAGATAGGATTTTCTTGTTATACAAGTCATAAAGGCTATTAGCCTAGCCGTCTTCAACCTTGAAAAGGTAAATGAAATACTCCAATGAGCGAATAATAAGGAAAGAAACAGTGACTCATATGGCTTTCTTGTTTGTAGACGCAGCAGAGGCGACCTTAGAATGGAAACGCCCAGCCAGAAATAGAAGGCTTAGCTGGAAACTACAGACAGAGAGAGTTAGGTAGGGACGGACAGACTTAGGAAGTTAATGCGTTACTTACTTAGGGCATTAGGGAGGATAGCGGGTAGCATCGATACGACGATTGATCCACAGACTGGCTTAATAACATGGGTGAATAGCTGAAGAGGGATGATATACTAGATTTACCTGAAAGAGCCAGTCCAAGTCTCATCCCTTGGGATAGAAATGAGGCTATGCAAAGAAAAGTCTCTAGATCCATTCAAGAAAACTTGTCTTATACGGCCGGGTTCTTTAGTCACAAACAAAAGGAAATCAAGATTTTGGGTCATTCCCTCTGGCTGATGAAAGAAGAGGTTATTTAGCCTTAGTATAGGTCTCTGAAGTGCATGATGTCTCTTTAAGGGCTCTTCTCTGGTGGTGTTTTTTTCTCCCTCTGTCAGGGTTGGACCCATTTATGAGTGAATCAGAGGTTTAACCACCTTTACGTAATACAATGGAGAGAAAGTTATCATTTACGAGGATTCAATTCCATAGCTGGACAACTTATTGAAAGGTTTGACGAAGTAGAGCTCCTGCAAGCATTCATCGCTGAGGCCAATGACATCCCCAGGCGAAGGAGATAGCTTTTTTGTAAATTCCTTAGCTTACGTCCTCTCCTCTTGTCTTGTTTAAAGTAAATAGCCTCTTTTGGAACTTTTTTCAAATGATTGCATAAAGTAAATTCATAGATCTCAAATCAACATTGAAAACGAATAGTTCTCAAAGGCCGGTTCCATTGAAGTTTGTGTACAGCTATGCCTATGTCGAAATAAGGCAATTCCATGTCAAAATCTTGCTTGTATTGGTTTGAACACCTTCTTATCGATCTCAAAATTGTGATATTGGCTCAGTCATTTTATTTATTCAATTCGTTTATCTATTTATAGAATATTATAGCTCACTTTATCCTTGATTCGATATAGCAGAGACTTGGAACTAAAGTGAACGGAATTCAATATACCCTTCACTTTCATATTAACACGGCAATAACGTTATCCCGCTGAGCAAGTACGAGCACATCGAGTGGGCTCTGACTTCGGTAAAAGCCCTTTTGGGGTGTGGGAGACAACTGCCGTTTCCCAACGCTCTACCAACTAAGCTTACAACAAAATAGTTTACTAACCTTACCCAACAAGCTAATTGACTGGCCAGAAAAAGAAGGAAAAACAGCCGATTCACGTGCAAGAAATCCCCATCAACAAGGTCCGAGAACTAGAGCAAAAAAGCAAAGGTCCCTTACTATAAGATGCATTTCACTGAGCGAAGTAGGCGACACCGAGTGCCGGCAGGAGACCTGGACTACAACATAGGGCTCTTAGGAGACTGTTGGCTGCCCCAGTTCATTCAATGATGAATGCGAACTGAATTGGAAACAAAACAAGTCCTGTTTGCCAACCTTTAGAACATCTTCCAATTCTGGAAGAAATCTCGTTAGTAGAGTGGCCTTTTTCCCCGAAGACGCATTGGGAAAGGACTGAACTTACCAAACAAACGAGTTCTAGGCTTCAAAACTTCCGAATTGAGCATAGGTGGTTCCCCCCTCCTGCTACGACTGGGATTGAGATTTTGAGATTGTTTTTTCTCTTGTTTTTCATTAAAAGAAAAGGGAGTACAACCTTTGATTACAATAGAGTATGACCAAGGGGCGAAGTCCCAAGCATCAAAGAAAGATGGAATTCATTACCCGCTTGTTACAGAGTTCTGATCTTGCCTCTTTTCCAACCAATCCCAGCATGTAGTTGTGGTGGATCCTACGGGATCCGGGGATCTCCTCTCTTGGTTAGGGGACAACGAACCCAGGTGGTCAAACTCTCTACTAAGCCCAATGGTCAACTGCAGGGGTAGCTTCTAGGGCCTACACTGGAACGGAACGGATGGCTTGGCCGGTCCCCTTTTCTTTCTTTTTTGATGATGTGAGGGAAAAGGTTGTACCCTAACTCTAACACTATAAAGCATCCTCCAAAGGGTTAATGGAAGCCTTTTCTTTCCCATTCCTTCTCCGGAACATTCCATGTCAATTTCTACAGGAATGCCAACCTCAAATCCCAGGCCACTCGCCTACTTATACTCTCGTCTCCGATCATGTAAGATCAACCGCAGTAAGTAAAGTGAGTCTGTCGCTAGAAGAAGTTGGAAAGTTTTCCATCGACACTACTTGCACTATAAGGCTAAACAAATTGTCCTGGACGAGGAAAGGACTAAGCCACAATATTCCTAAGCAAGGCTATATAGGAAGAGCCGGCCCAACTTCATTTTTAAAAAACTTGGATAACGTCCCCCGCTACTGAAACTTGTAAAAGCTGTTTTCTGGGCGGTGAATCACTTACTAAAAAAGAAAAGAAATAAACTGACTGAAGCTACCATCTTTGAGGTGTCAACTCTGCTGTTCCAGAGCGTCTAGTTAGCAATCCTGAAGAAGGGAGTAGGAGCTAACTTTTATTGAATCAGCATGCCGCGGTGGAATATGTAGTTATGGAAGCTAGCAAGTTAGTAGTCAAAGATTTGATATTCGTAAGGCTAGTCCCTTTGTACCAGAAGAGTGTGGCAAGGAGGAGCCAAGCCCTACCCCAGGGAAAGGTAAGGAGGCAATTAATAAAGAAGCGCTTTTGTGGTCAAAGAGAAATTATAGCAACGAAGTCTTATTCATTTAACTCATTCATTCTTGCACCCACTACTATAAGCTACAGGGTGAATCCCATAAGATACGGGTGGGCATCTGACAATTCGTAATAGAAGTGATTAAATCTCTTGCTCTGGGATACGAATCATCTTGAGAGGCGTACCAATGTCGAAAACTCTGCCACACTGTGAGACTTTCTTGTTGAGTGCAAAATCCGGTCTTATTGTTCCCGGTGGGGAGTGGCCAAGTCTAATCCTTCCATCTCTCCCTATTGGGGCGCTGCGCTTGACCCATTCCCTTGGTGCCTAATGCGCTTGGATGAACATGGAAGTTCATGACATCAACTGGTATTCCAGATCCAACCAAATAGCTTCTCATCTATTAGATTCACATGCCCTTTAAGGTTAGCGTCCTCTCTATCTACATCTCCATCTACTGACTCAACAAAGCCTGTCCAATGCAACAAGGCTTCAGCCTTAATGGAAATACCAAGAAGTGAGGAGACTCAGGAAGTGAAGGAATAGTATGGAAGCCTCCGGCTCCCTATTATTGCCCCGGGGCTATGTCATAGTCTTTACCCATAAGGGGCTTCCCTTTCAAATTGATTCGTTACATCCTTTACAACCGAATAGTTGAGATCGCTGGAACTGAACTGGATCCCGGCTCATAAGGAACGATAGCCGGACGCTTAACGCCTGCAAGTCCATTCTTTTGTTATTAAAAAAAAGAAATGATTCCTGTCTTAAAGTAAAGGGATATTAGGCCGAATCTTCTGCAACTAAGCTTGAGGCACTTCGCAAGCAGGTTGCGCGTCGACTAATGTGAATGGATTGCTTTTTCCTTTCTTGAAATGGTCTTGGGAATTTCATATGTGGAGTCGTCATCCCGAACTGCCAAATCAACTTCTCGCTTGTTCCATTCACCTAATAGCTTCCCAGAAACAACTATGATGGAACGTCCTTAACTAGAGTTCCACTTAATTAGTACACGGCTTCGGCTGTTTCCCTTTGAACTTCATCAGTATGATTTTGACATTCAGCTACTAAATTACATTCTAAAGTTTGAGTTCCTCGATTTATTCAATGTTGCATCATGGAAAAAAGATAAAGCAAGTCCTGGAAAAACAAGAAAGACATAAGCCATATCCTTTCTATAAGCAATTCTCAATCCCACTAATTTGACTGTCAGAAGAGGAGGTTCGTCAGATCCAGTTCTGAACGGAGATTGGCCTAAGTGGAAAAGGGTTGGTCAGACCTTCCCAATTCCTGAACCGCGTTGCACCAACAAGTTGAGAAGATAGATCCATTCCACGCTAATGGACCGGAGAATCCATTCCATTGAGACCGATACCAGGTTTCGGGTTATGATTCGCTATTCCTCTGTCCACGTCCTGTTTGTCTCTATCAACAGCCAGCTTCCTTCGAACATCCTTTGCCTTCAACAACATGTCTTTGCGTGTGAATCTTGTTGTTTCTTTCTCCAAAGAGACGAGGATGGAATCGATGCTACATAAGCGATTCTTACAGGTGCTCTTGTTACATACGCGATTTCTTTCGTTTCAGATGTTTCGGAAACATCACCAAGATCTAAGACTGCCAAATCTACTAATGGGTCAGTCCACTCCTCAGCATACCATGATCAAAGAGTCACCATCTCCGTCAGCATTGCCTTTAACATCGTCAAGCAGGCATACTTAGCCAAAGGGTAAGAAACGGCTATTCTCGTGCGCTTTAACGCACGTTCATGTGCTCTCTAAGGGTTTGTTTGGCCCATGGAGTCTTTCCTCGGCTGTTTTTCGATCTGAAAAACCTCCATCTAATCGATCTCAATCTCCGATTCCCTATGAGGTAACTCTCTTCGTCCTGCCCGTCCCGTCCCTTCTGTTTCATAGAGTTATCTGGCGATAAACAAGACGGATCCCCTAGTTCAGTCACTAAGTCAATAGTGCATCCGGTGAACATCGCATTCCCCCTTCCCTAACTGGTGTAGCAAGTGAACCCCCAATTAACGGAAGAAGCTGCCTTAACCACTGCCTGTGACCAAACTGTCATAGAACCTTGCTTCTTTTATTCCTGCTTACATGCCCTACCAGGGCTTTCCGTGTCTGGCAGAGTACCAAAAGGATTTCTCTCATTCAAAGAAGCAAAGGAACCTTCAAGTGCTCTGTTTCTCCTGTTTGTTTTTTTGTTCTCATTGTTCACTTGCCCATCAGCCTTAACCTTCCTCACTAGCATACTTCACTGATCATAGGGGAAAGGAAGTTCGAATGATATCTAAGGTGAATCTCCTGCACATTCCACTCTTGTCTGTCTTTGCTCTCCACCTTCACCTCATCTAGTGATTGTGCGCTTCGCTTTCCCTTCACAACTCAACTCGTCATCCTTCTTTGACTGTTGATTATCTGAATCTTAATCCAAAAGAGCAACTTTTCCATGCATGGGAGATAGAACTTTTTCAATTAGATCGGACTCTCCTTAAGGAAAATGCCGTTCCCTCTTTCTTTCTCTTTTCCCCGTCTCGCGTCTAAAGCTTGGCTCAGTCATGTTACTGTTCATATTTGCATGTGAGATGTGTTTTATTTGTCACATTTCCTGCTGAACCTTACCAAAAGAGAGGTTTCAAAGCTTTCTCAAATGGGGTAGGATCACCCGCAAGCCTTTATAGTACGAGTCAAATTGACTTCCTCAACTGAAGGATGAAATCCCAACTACATGAATAGGGGTGCACTAGCATGAGCTGCGGGCTTTCCCTAAGATTCATTGGTAAGGGGAGGTCATGAGGATGAAAGCAAGAAAGGATTAGAGCTGTACATACAGCAGGAATAGGAAAACCAGACACGAAGTTCTAACTTGCCTATAGTTTGACGGCTTACCAGAGATTGGGGGATATTCTGCTCTGCTAAAAAGAAAGCAGAGTCATCATTTCCTCGATAGCTGGAACATATTCTACTTCTACACAAATATCCTCTCAACAGCTTCATTCGGCCGAGCTCTCTTTAATTGCTTGCTTCATCAAGCCAAGCGCCTTACCCAAGTCAAATTATTTACGGTGATCACGTGCTGAAAATGTCGTCAAAATCAAATAGTTTCGTCATTCGACCGCGCACACGGTAAGCAAGCAGCTATCAATATGGCTGGTCGGGAGAGCTCTCCTGCTCACTTGACTTTGGTTCTGCTTTGTGGTAACTGTTGTAGCTGTTCTGTCTTTCTTCGGCATTTCCTAGTCCACAATAGACCTGATCTTCTCTTGATCCATCTAAATCACACCCTTGCTGATCCAATGGCCAAGAAAAAGCACTTTCGTCTGAGTACCGTTTCACGTACAGCTTATTTTCTTGTTACGCTCAGAACACTGTACTCAGTGTTCCAAACCTCCAGTGAGTGACTATAAATGATTATGTCATCGAGGTTTTCCACTACAAAATGGTCAAGGTAAGGGTTTGAGTTCTCCAATGAAGTACGGAACAAGACCTGAATTAGGATGATATTCATAGATCGGTTACTCTTTGTGTACGTTAGGGAGTTTCCACTCCATATTGAAAGTCTTCAATTAGACTAGAGCGTTAGATTCTTTGTTATATGCCCTATACCCGCCCAATTTCTTTGGTAGATAGATCCTAACATGAATGAATTATGTACACAATGAGGATCACAATCATTTATACAGTTTGGATACCAAGTTATCTTATCAATATATTTACAAAAAAGCCTTCGATGTAGTGATGAAATTGTGATACATAATCAATCCTATTTGTTTTGTTCATGACTCAAAAATGAATCGAATCCTATCCAATATTTCTCTTTTGAATGACTCGTATATATATCCTATGAATTTTATTTCGCACCGGAAACTATTCTCGGAGAAGTTCGAATCCGTTCTATTTGGATATTGCTCGGTCTTGGTTTGACATGGTTTACGCGTTACTGGTTCCCGGAAGAGTTAATATCTCCATTAGCTAAACCCTTTCTTACCCTGCCTTCGGACTCGTATTTTATTCGTACACAATCAACGGAGACCTCCCCGACATATGTTGCAATGTCTCCAATAGCATGCTCTTACTTCGTCTTTCCCTTAATAAGTCATCAAATTTGGTGCTTTTTGATCCCCAGTTGCTATGGGGAACAAAGGACGAAATATAATCGATTCCTCTATTTAAGTGGTTCTCGCTTCTCCTTGTTCCTGTTCCTAACTCTTCCCTGGGTAGTTCCCAATGTTTGGCACTTTCCATACTTCATGGGTGCAATATCAACAAATTCGCTCATGATCAAGTTACAACCTAAGATCTATGACCATATTATGTTAACTATTCGTATTTCGTTTATTCCATCGGTATGCTCCCAGGTACCTGTAATTGTGATCCGTTTGCCAGAACCAAGGGGTCTTTCTGTGGAAACCTCCACGAACAATCATCGTTTTTTGATGGTTTTTCCACTTTTCATAGCTGCTCTTTCCATACCTCCGGATATCTGGTGCCAAATCGTCGCCCGTTTCCCTATTTCTTTGATAATAGAGTTGGCTATCTTTGTGGCATCGATTGTATAAGTTCGTAAAGAGGGCTGGACGAGTGGAATGAGGGAGAGCGGCTCGATCAACAAAAAAAAAAGAGTAGCCCCCTAGAACCTGGCAAAGTCATTATATCAATGAATTCCCGAGCAATTCTCAACCAACATATGCGATTCATTTGAGTAAAGATTATAAAAAAACAGAAAACTCCTTCCCTTAGGAGCGGGATGAGTGATACATCCGGCGACCGACGGATAAGAACGCAAGCAAAGCTAGAGCTCGGGTATTGTTATATTCCATCAAGAGAAAGGAGGCAGACTGGGAAGAAGGCCGACCACATAGGGGGAACAAACCCCGGCTCCACTTTGCGGAGCGGGCCAATCTTCCGTATCGCCCTCCTTTCCCTCTCTATAAAAAAAAGCCTGCGGGAAGCGCGAAGAGCTAGCCACTAATGTCGTGGCGAAGGTTATACTTCAGAAAGTCAGTGAAGCTAAGGTTTCATATGTGTTATATCCTTTCTATCGAGCGACAACTTCTAAGGAAGGGCTTCACGGACCTTTGAACGAAGTCAAAAAAGTGCTAGGTAAAACTCCCATGGGGAGAGAGAAAGTTGCAGAGGTGCTTCTAGATCTCCTGGAATAAGGCAGAATTTAGAACAACACTTTCCGTCTCTTGCTTTCATAGAAAAAAAGAATTTAGGAGATGAAATCCAGATTACATTACCTAAGGCCAAAATAGGATTTTTTGGAAGAGCAAGCCGGAGAAAAGAAGCATTGAGATAATACCTTTTTAGATGCACAGGATATTTAAGAGGTGGGTTGGTCAATCCATTTTTGCCATTGGAGAGGTACTTAGTAGCCAAATATGAGCACCATGGCTTTTTCTTTTCCTTTGGAAATATCCATAGCCACTTCATAAAAAGGGCTGACTTGGTTGAAGTCCACCTCCTTCCTTAAGGTGATTGAGAAAATCCAGACCATCAAAAGATTTGATGTTTTGTATGAGATGTGAGTAAGGATGAACATGACGAGGTCTTATTGCATTACTTTTCTTTTTCAAAAGGAAAATTCAAACATATCTATCTCAATCTTGTGGCAATTTTCTCTTCAAATCACATCTTGATGTGATTTGAAGGAGTAGGGAAGGCTACTCTGGGAATTCATATTATGACGGGGTTTTAAGAAATGGCAATGGTGCTGTCATGTGGAATTGAACAGATCCCCTCTAGGGATCAAAATGCAACCTTTGTGCAGAAACAGAAACTCTCCTGCATGGCCATAGTTTTGTCCAAACTATTGATTCTTTTTAAGTCATCATATCAACCAAACTTGTCCAAGGCAGCCTTACCACTAGACTCTGAAACTAGAACCAAAAAAACGAATTGTATTGACATTATCTGGCCAGAGAATCCTTAGTTTAAGGTACCTATAGCATCTCCCCCTTGAAATTTACTTTAAGTAGTCAAGTTGTACGGGAATGTGTGTGTAAGCATATGAATTCCACTTCTGAACATGCGGAACAGCTCTTGAGCTGGGAGAATACTTTCGGTTTTAACTACAACCTGCTAATAGCTAGTAAAGGAGTGTTGGAGAATCTGCTTCATCGACTAATGGATAGAGGAAGATATCGCTACATCCGCTTCATTCGCTATTCAACATTAGGTAACAAAACAAGAAACAGATCCTTCGCACGGTCAGCAACTAAAGAAAGAAAAGGAAGGGAGATAAGCATTAGAGAGATCGGGTTAACTATGTTACCCTACGCTTCTTTATTGTCTGGGGGCCTTACCTAAGGTAAGTTACTGAACCAGCAAATCTTAGATGAAAGTTCATACATAAGTGAACTGAAAGTAGTTTTGTTGGTTGTTGACCAACGGAAAGCATGGGAAATGAACTCAAAATAAGAACTAGAGACAAAACATGGAAATGGAAGTCAGTAGAAACTATAATGCACAACGCAGAACCAGATCTAAGTCCCCCGGATACAGGCTTCCGGGACGCACAGAAGGTACCCAAGTCATAAAAGGCTCAGAAGCCCTGGTCGTGTAATGCCCCAGGTTGAACTTACATCTAGCAAGGCCAAGTCGACTAAGGTCTTTCAATCCAAAATCCAAGGATCTAATCCTCGGCAGACGAATGCCCTGATTAAAATACTTAAACCTAATTATGCGTCCCCACAAAAAAGGATTCCATATGTTGAGGCGAGGTAGATCAAAAGGGATTTCAATAGGACTCAGATGCCCCTGAACCCCGACCGTAGGTAAGACGTCTATCAACACTGAACTAATACGTTCTAGTTCCACTACAGTCGGCATACAAATAGCTGTTACCTCCGCCTACTCCCTCCAGTTTCAACTTCGGAGTGGTTCTCACGACTCAAGGGCGTTCTATATGAGCACTGACAGCTTTGAGAATCACATGTTAGTCAGCGCGTTTGTTATAGTTATATTGTAATATAATATAAAGAGGACTAAAGCTCCATTGAGAGCGATATCTGGATGATTGGCTAGCCCACACATTCCACTACATTCCAGACATTTCAATTCTAGTGGAATATCCAATGCCAATAGCAGCAGACATGTAGCAGATGTCAAAGGTTTAGACTTCAATTGTGAAGGAAAATGGCATCTAATCAGTCTATTGGCTCCATCAATAAATTGGGGTTGCTTGCCTCTTGTAAGTCCAAGGCGCAGGGACCTCACTGCCGGAAGACATGAGAAGGGGAGTTCCAACAAATCGATTGATCCAGGCGGCGTGATGAGAAATTGGCCAAACTTGTAAAAAATCTCATACAGAATTTAATAGGATCGGGTGATTTGATTGTCTCCGTACTACTGTGTGTTGTACCAATTATGGAAGAAGAAGCTGCTGAATTGGCCTATTTGTAATTTCGTTTTTGAGAAATGAAAAGAGAAGAAATAGATTCTCCCGAGCCTTGCTTGGTCACATCCAAGAATACTATAGGCAGAGGCGAAGAGGAAGCAACTGACAGATAAGTCAATTTCTTATGTAATTTATCCCTTTTTCTTCTTTTGCGTAAAGGAGTAAATTCGTATCTAACTAAGCCAGAAAGTGGGGGCTTGGGCTTCTCAAAAGCACACCAACCTGTGTTCAATGTGAAACGATGGAACTAAAGAAGGGTGTAGCTCATACGTAGTGAATCTTATTGGCTGGTTCATTTCCCTTAACCTCCTCCCATCTGAACCATCATATCTGGGAAGACTCTTGATTAATGATAGATGCATCCTAACTTCCTTCTATGTAAAAAAGGGAGCCTTGTTTTATAATGTCAAAAAACAAATGCAATGACCATTTCCATTCAAGCTTCGGACTATCTGCCTCAACCGATCTACGTATCAACCGCCTTCTTCTATTGCTTGATCTCGCTCTTGTTTCTTAATTCATGAACTTCTAAATCCTATTTTAGAAGAGAGATAGCAACAAGCAAAGTCAAGTTTTCTATATTTTCTTTGTCAACTTGTCCGAAAGATTGGTCACAAGCTCTTTCTCTCTCACTTCAACCAATTCGTCCGATCTGGCGTCTAGTCTAAATGGGAGGCACTGCCTGCTGAACCAGCGATTCTATTGCGTGATTGAGAACGACTCGAAAGGGATGCTTTTCGGACTGATATAGAGAGAATTGGTTCGATCGCCCAGGGAGGAATGGTGCAGTGAAAGCAAAAGACCTCGTTCCTGAGTCTCTCAATCTTAGGTTAGGTCTTTTTTAAGGAAGATTTACACTAAACGCTTTTCTTCAAGTCCATGAAAATGATGAGTGGAAGAACTGCGACAATTGCTTTAGCGGGAGCTGCTATCAGTATTTACATCCCTTTAGGGGGGATCTTTCACATAAATAGCACCATGTAAGGCGATGAGTAGAACTAAGAGGAATGACTCCTATCCTAGGGTCACTGTAGACGATGGCGAACATATAAGTATCCTACTTTGTCACAGGTTATAGACAAATGAACAGTCATAAATGTTCACCAATTGGTTAGAATTGGTAAGTAACCTACCCGCTATCATGCTTCTTCATCAAGGATAGGTGAGAAACTGGTATCGAGAGGAATACAGGTGATACTTCGTGTTTCATAGTCTAGGCTAGGTTCTTCACCATGACCTATTGAGAATGCGTAAAAGTCTATAGCTCCTACGCTTCTGCCTGGCGAGCGATTAACCCCTCTGAACCACTTGCTTGGATAGAAGGAAGTTGCAAGAGGGAGTGAAAGTAAAAATGGGATACTCAGTTCACTCCGGCGAAAGTGGTTTCAATAAAGATATGAGCGTGCTACTCCCCGCCCGGTACACTAACCTACACGAACTATTGTTTCAAGTCTCGAAGTTGTGAAGGAACCAAGTCCTTCATATCAAACTGATTAGAGGAGGCTTGCCTCTGTTAAGCTTCTCAATGCCTTTATCCTTAGACCTAGTATTGAAGAATTGCTGCAGACTCCCAATCTCTGTAACTTGGTATAGGGAAGAAAGTGAAGGTAGTAGAGAGATTTTTCTATTGAGAAATCACTTCTTCTCCAAATTGTGATGTCGAATTCCACAGATGTTCGAAGTCATATTCTTGCCTTGGAGCGAAAGAGCTTCTACTGAAGCTGATGTTCCCCTCTTCCCTTGTTACTAGCAGTTTTGTTCGATTTCTCATTGGAAAATGCTTTCAATTGGATACTCAAAAGCTCCCCTTTTCGGGCGTAATTGGATTAACGCTTTTGACTTGATTTTGGTTATCTTTGTGACCGCTTTTTGGAAATATAACTTGTGAGCAATCGCTGTCTTATTTCTCAAAAAGGCTTTGTTGCTCCCTGCCTTTTCACTTCTGTACTTTCTCCAACCAAATAACTTCTAGAATCTAAAAATCCGTCTCTATGGCCCTTTTCGAGAGCTTTAAGCCACTAGATACCTCTCTCTCGGGGTATTTTCTATTGATGCGTGTCTCGGAGGTTTTGACTTCTTGACTATTGCCATAGAATTCTATTTTCATTCCTTCCAATCTCAAGCTGAACTAAGTAATGGATTGCTCATACACTCTCATGTTCGAAAGGATCAGTCAATAAAGAGAACCTGGAAGAAGGAGCCGTGGAGTCTACTCGTTCGAATTGTTCGCACCATCCGCTGGATCTTCTTTTTCATATCTCGCATCATCTGATTGATGAACCCTCTCTGACTCAAAACTCTGCCATCAATCCACCTATGAACTGGCATCTAGGAAACTCACCGCGCAAAGGAGCTTTCGTGTATGTACTGCTTGCCTTTTCTTTCAATTGATTAGCCGACGAACAGGCTTTCATCCGAGATCTCTTTTCTATATAAAAGAAATATAGTCAGAAGCAAACAGAAGCTGGTACCTTACTTCTGATTCAATGCACATCCGTTCGAGCCGAGAAACCATTTTAAGATAAAAAACAAATGAATGGGAATTGATGATATGACAAATAGCCTTCTCGCTTACCGCATCCAACTGATCTATCTTACAACAGATCCTTATATCCCCGATCTTTTCTTTCTTGCTTATCTGACCGAACAAAACTACGTTCGTCACTCTATGCTAGGGTCGGCGGGTCCCTACACCTACAACTTTCTAAACTTTGAATAGAGATAGGCTCTTTTGGTGGTAACTAAACTAAAGCACGAAACCAAGGGCTTTCGGGCACGTAACCCATGCGCTTTCTCATTTCCCAACTAACAACATGGTTACACAATCTTTCCATTTCCAGAATGAAAGTGCGCTATCAACCTACCTTCATAAAGGCACCCGCACACGAGTGGGAGAAATGCATTTCTCTATAGTTTGCCCAGGACATCCATCTAATTGTAAAAAGGGAGTCAGAGGGCTTAACATTCTAAGGAAGCAAGCTGAACCATGATTCCTTGAACGAACCGGAACCCAACCCTGAGTGGTAGAAGCAAGTTTCCTATTTCGCTCTGGTTTGATAGTCCACTAACACAACCCCAATTTCAATGAAAAAAGGATGCTACGGAAGCTCTTTTCTTGTATAGGTAATCAACTATAAGGTTTCTATCGTAGCGGCTAGTGCGCTTTACTAATAAGATAGAGCATAGAGCAATGGGTACCGTAAGTGATTAGTGAAAATCTTGTTGAAAAACCTTCTTCCTTAAACAAATGTTCACAAAGCAGAACATATAATTCCGTCCCGGGCATCAAAGCAAGACCTACCAAGGCCCAATCCAGCAGCAAAGGTGCTCCAATCCTTCTGCCTTAGACTTTGACTTACCGCGTTCAAAGGTAAGCTCGTAACATCCGCAGCATGTGCCTGAGCTTTTGGCTTTTCCTAATCTGCTTTGTAAAGCACCACCGTTTCGAACCAGAACAACCTATATTCATTCATCACAGTCTTCCAGCCAGGGGGACTTCTCAATGCTACGACCAAACCGCGAGCAATGCTACGGCCAAACATGATTGTAAAGGTTGATGTAGCGAGTACGAATCAGATTTGAGCAATGCAAATCTTCACTCTAACTTAGATTCATTTGATGAAGCTTACGAGTAACCAGAGGATGCCTTCTTTCCACAATCATGTTTGGCCGCTCAAAAATGGTAGGACATTCTTCGGCTAAAAAACGATGTAGTTTAGGGCCCAAAATATATATAAAACAACGGAGGGAAAAAGTGGACGGAAGGGAAAAATTGGAGGAAATGGAAGGGTTATTAAAAAGAGCATTGGGACTATTGCACCTATACCTACTTAGTACACCTATACCAGCGTTCCAATACCAAAATGCTGGTAAAAACCCAATTATATTATATGTTTGTTTTTTTAAGAGACAGGGTAAGGTTCAAGGATTTTTTTTTTTTTTGTACTTCACCCTATATTATATGTTTGATCATTGTGCAGTGCGGAGTCTACTTTTTCGAATCAGGCTATAGTACTATCCAGAGTGTTAAATTGGGTGGGTCTATTTCAAGCTCCCAAATTGAACTCTTGCTTGCAATTGAATATCCTAGCTATAATGAAAAGACAAATATGTCCTTGTACCCATTCCAATTGACATGCGATCCCCATTATTCTCTCATGTCCCCTGTGAAGAAGACTGTCTTCATAATTTGTTCCGTTAGGGAGACCAAATTGGATAAATTATCCAAATTTATATGTATCGTAGTTAGAATGCGAGAAGTCTAATAGGGGACGCTAACACAATTTTTATGCATTTTCGGCATGTCAATTTGTAATAACGAATACCATTTCTAATCATAAACGACTCAATAATCAATTTTTGCATTAGAAATTTTATAGTTTAGAAGTTAGAGAGTACAAACCCTAGTTGAGTCATTCTCGGACGCATTCCTTTCAATATAAGTTATTTTCATACTTAAATTTACTTCCTAACCTTGAGATCACCTTATTCGGGTAGGATATGAATTACACTTGGGCCTTGTGGGCCTCCCTCTTATTTTAGCTGTATGTTGGATCACTTGACAGAATGGGCTTCTCGCTACTCATTTGACCAAACGGCCCATTGTTTCTAATAGGGCCCAACTCTCTATTCTCCTCTTGCCGCCTTACGTGAGGACACATATTAACCATGCACGTTGATAATTTTTCTTCCTTAACATAACATTGTAGCACGCATACAATCACGGGTGGATCCCACTAAAAAAAAAAATTATACCTAATTTTAGTAGCTGAAAAATTATTATTATTATTAGTTAGCCAGAAAAATATTAGTCCACTCGTTGACAATTCTTGAATTTCGCATTATAATTGATTATATATATATGTTTCTATATATTAGCTCTTGATCTTTTTTTTTTAGGAGTGTGTTAGAGTCTTTTGACCTAAAGGGTTGGATAGTCAAACTATCCTTGGTGCTGAATTTGAAATCGGCCCTCAATGAATCAGGCGATTGCTGAAAGGCAAGGATGATCCTTCCTTCAGGTTTTTCAATGTCTCAATAAAGATGACTTTTAGAACTATAAGTAAAATAGATGAAGGGAGTAAAACTAATTGCACGAACATTTATCTATTCTAAGAGACTTAGAAAATAAAAGTAGAGGGAACTAATGCCAAGCGTTGACTTTTATTTCATAAGTAAAATTCTTATACAGAGTACAATGAGTGGAATTCTAACACTAGGCTACTCCTATAAATAGATGTAAAATACAATTAAAAGACTGTATTGAATTGCAGAGAATGAAAAACATCAATAAAGAAACAAAAAATTTGTGTTGGTCAAGGACCTATTGCACAAGGCCATTATGGTGCTATTTATAGATGTCTGGAGCAGTAGTTTCTTTTTTAAATTCAAATATCATTTGAATTATAAAAACTATCTTTGTCTCAATCTTATCCACCTTTTGCCTTTTGTTTTAAACTTATCCAAATAAATTGTGTTTGTGGAATAAAATTTTGACTTTAGACTCCAATTTTGTATAAGAGTTCTATTTAATAACACGGTATATATTTTCTCCTCCAATCAAACAACGCTACGTGCCTGAATTAAAAAATTTGTTTTATGGTGCAAACATCCTCCTAACAATATATCTACAGTGGAGGAAGGTCTTCCCAAAACTCCACTCTCTTGCATTCTTGTCCATGTATCATTACTCTTCCATCTCCAAGTTGGGTCTCAGTGCTTCATTGTTGCCGGACTGTGAGCTTTGTAGTGTCTCTGCTTCGCTATTCTTCGCCCTGTCAATTGCATTCCAATTACGCCAAGGCCTCTGCCGGACTCCCCTGTACTTCTTCTTCTTGCTCACAGTACTCTGTTTTTTCTCTTCTTCATTGCTTGGCGGGAAACTGTTGGTACCACCACTTTGGTAAGCCCGGAGGGCTTTTAGTAGATCAGTGGTGGGATCATCACCGTCACAGCCGTTGATCACGTGCGGGAGAGCGGAGACGGTGAGGAGAATCATATTCCTTTGAGTCGACCACAAACGATCATTAATGACAATGTTCAAGAAATTATAGAGAGGTGGCCAATTTATTGATCGATTAATAAATGCCCTTATTTTCAGCTATATAGAAAACACCAAATTATATCATTCTTTGTACTTTTTGTTATTGTTGCTTCCCAAAATATACCTCGAATAAACTTGACTACGGTCTTTACCTTGTGTTTTTATGGGATATATATAAACATAAAGGTTATCGGTACGGTACTTACACTCACCAACCAGTGAAGTCTACATCAATCGTCATATGGTCTTTTATAAAGAGGAGAAGAAGAAAATAGAGATAAAAACAGAAAAAAACTTAAATGTTTTCGGTGTGTTGATGATCCTCCTGGTATCACACAATATTTAAAGTACTGACACATAAATAAAAATACAACTATTTCTGTGAGTCATATTACTTTGTGACCTAAGCGAATATTTAAGTCACATCATGACCTACTAATTAAGAACCCGAAATTAAATGTCAAATGTGGCCGAATCAAGTCCCAAAATACGTTCAATTTAATTGAATTCTACACGTGACAATTAATATATAAAGCCTGAACTATCTTGAGTTCACACAAGAACATTTGCGTGCTCGCATGAGCACGTTTCTCCTACTTTTATTTCAGATACATTCATTATGTTCAGAGTCCGTACATGTGTGTGTGTATATATATATAATAAAACTTTAGTCGTACGTGGAGATAGGAATGGTAAGAGCGTAGTGTTGTGGTGTGTAGGGAACTGGAGATAGGAATGGTGAGAGCGTAGTGTAGTGGTGTGTGGTGTTTCCTAGAGTGCTACAGTAGCCCATTTCAGAACACATGTTGTTTGGCCCGCCTTGTTGTGTTCTCAATAGTAAAAGAACACTTGCTCCACAAACCCAAAATTTGGCCCAAAAGTTGGAACAACAATTCTATGTTGCTCCAGCCCATCTTTTTTACTGCAGTGAAGGTTAGAGGAAAAATTTTATTAGGGCAAATCATTTCAGCCTCCCAATTGCCTTCGCCTCTATTCTCGTTCTCAACTCTGGAACTTGCTCCCTCTCTCACTCTTCAACTGCAAACATAAAATCTACAAGGATCAAAAGTTCAAAACGGGCCCTAAGCAATTCTCCATCTCTCTCTCTGCAACTGCAAACTTGCATGAGTTTTGTTTTAATTTTTTTTAGAGCAAATCATTTCAGCCTCCCAGACGCCTCCATCTCGATCTATTCTCGATCTCTCTCTGCAACTGCAAACTTGCATGGGTTTTGTTTTAATTTTTTTTAGGGCAAATAATTTCAGCCTTCCAAACGCTTCCATCTCTATTATCGATCTCTCTCTCTGCAACTGCAACAGTGGGTTTTGTTTTAATTTTTTTTAGGACAAATAATTTCAGCATTCCAAACGCCTCCATCTCTATTCTCAATCTCTCTCTCTGCAACTGCAACAGTGGGTTTTGTTTTAATTTTTTCTAGGGCAAATAATTTCAGCCTTCCAAACGCCTCCATCTCTATTCTCTTCCTCTCTCTCTGCAAGTGCAAACATGGATGGGTTTTGTTTTAATTTTTTTTAGGGCAAATCATTTCAACCTCCCAAATGCCTCCATCTCTATTCTCGTTCTCAACTCTGCAAATCCAAGTTTAGGGCAAATCATTTCAGCCTCCCAATTGCCCTAGTCTCTCTCTCTCTCTGCAACTGCAAGTCTGGGTGAATGGGTTTTGTTTTAATTTTTTTTCTAATAAATCAACTAATCAAGCTCTGTAATTCTTGTTTTGCAAACTAATCAAGTGAAGTAATTAATTTATTTTAATCATTAAAAAATAATAATAATAATAATTTTTATTCCAAAATTCTCAGAGCAAATTTTGGTCGCCAAACATATTTTGTTCTCCTTTCAGAACACTACACCACACAACACTTATTCTGTTTTAGGCTAGAGCACTACATTACACCACACTACAAACTCCGAACAGGCCCTAAATTGGGAGGGCCTATGTCAAACTCTATTGCTCCCAATGACAAGACAAATATATCCTTGTACACATCCCATCTGACGTCGGATTTGTATTATTCTCTCATGTTCCCTCTATTATTTCCTCTCCCAAAAGAAGACAGGTCTCATTTTTTGAATGTCAAGAAGTCTGGGATGGTTCGCCGTATTAACCAAAGCTAATCGGTTCATAACCTTTTTTTAAGAATTCGATAATGACATACATATTTATGAACAGGTTGATTCGATCAATTTACATCGATATTTGTTCGAGTTTGTTACTTCTGAATTGCAACCGATACCGATTGCTAACTATGGTGCTAACACAATTTTTGATACATTTTTTACAGTTATATTTATACTTGCTAATACTCATTTCTAATTAAAAAAATTACCAATAATTAATTTCTCATCAGAAATTTTATAGTTTAGAACCCATGTTTGTTTTTAATTTGTTATGCGAGGACTATCAATTTCTTTGTGATTTTTGTTCGAGATCAAAAACACATTCGAATGGTTTTGTTTTTATCTTAATTTAGCCATTATAAATTTTTATTTTTATTTTTATTTTTTGTGTGTGTGATTGTTTGATATAGTGCCACAGTGGATTTTATTTAGTTTTATAGAATTTCTTTGTATATGAATAGTGGCTGTGGTAGATTATTAATATTAATTATCAACCAGAAATCAGTTTCCTTTTGTTGAATTTCGAGGACACAGGTTTTCTATCTATTACTTTTATAACTTCCATTTCGTCAAATTTGTTCCTTCCGCTTGCAACGAAAGTATTACTGTAACTTCAATAATACAAGTATGTACTAAAATAACAATTGCACACATCCACACACAATTAACACAATATTTTGCACGATTCACTCAACTCTAAAACTACATCTATAAATTGAGAGATTGCATTATTATATATCAAGAAATAGAATATACAACCATTACTCAACCTCACTCTACTATGAGGCTACCATTCTTACACATGGGAATTTCATATAGTACTCTCCCTTCTCCTTACAATACTCACTTTTTCAACCCTTATATATTTTCTTTATTTTCTTCCATCAACTCCAACTTAATAGAGTAATCAAATCCAAGTTGTTGTTGGACAAGAATTCCATAACTTGATAAGGAGTTACCATATCAATCATGCATAATTCTAAAACAGTAGCATAATATGCCACTACTTTCTTATTAAATCTTCAGCCTTGTTCACAAATCTTCTAGCTTTCAAAATGGAATAGGAAACTGTTGTAGGCACACATCACCAAAGTGCGACTAGTCCTTAATAGTCCGACCGGTTAGGACTTTTAAGAACTTCTTAGCTAAGATAATGCGACCAATTCGACTTCTTCAACATTTAACAATCTTAAAAAATTTGAGTTACAAACCCAACATTGAATACATTAATGATCTCATATGCATCTTTATTTTTATATGCTTCATTCATTGAGTGAATTTGAGTAAAGTTTTCATCTGTTAATATATATATATATATGATTTCATTGGATTGAGGTTTAAAAGGAGAGAAGTGGCATTCAATTTTAGTTGTTCATGGTGGGTGATGAAGAGATGAGTGAGAGAGAATAGGAGAGAGACAGGAGAAAAGAGTAGCTAGAAGGAGAAAAGAAATAAATATATGAATAGTTTTGTTTAAAATTATTAAAAGGACTAGGACCACCACGTCAATTTGGCCCCACTTAAAAAGTAATTTATCAGTTTCATCTCAACATTTTGAAAAATTATTGCATCACGTATCATTGGCTTTGACCAATTACTAACTCACACGTAAATAAAAATCAAACTGAATAAATTCAACACAAAATCGCATTTACTTAAATGGACTAGTGATTGGTCTGAACTATTAGTCTTAGGCCATGAAACAATTTCTTCAACATTAATTTTTATCATCCATTGAGAATTTGACCTTGTCCACCAGAAGTTGTTATGCCAAGTAAAGTGTGTTGATACCCCATTCTAGGGTTTCTTCATCGGAAGTGTATCTTATACCCACAACTGTTATTGCGGTTATTCGTTTTGTTAGCTGGTTTGGGCTTTTAGTCTTGTTTTGCAATTTGGGCTTCTACTACTTGTTTGGGCTTGTTCACAAGCCTTTCGATCTTTGTGCAAAGGCCCACATGTAACTATTATTTCATATTTATATCAGTTGCTTTAAATTTCAAAATATATATATATATACATACACACACTAGATAGAACCATGTGCGATGTCCTGATTGTAACTTAATTATATTTTGAGACAGTAAAATAGTTCAAATGTAATAATAATAATAATAATGGAGAACGAAAAATCTAAAATAAAATTAAAATAACAGTAAATTGCAAATTAATATATGTGCTAAATTAATTTTATTAATTTATTTAAAATTTTATAGCAAAATAAGTTCAAAACTTTAACATTCATCCATCACTAAGTCAATCCTTTTGTCACTTTTCATCATTTTCAAAGTCCTTTTATGCAAAACGTTATGGAAACCCTAATATTCTTGTAGTATTTATAACCGAAGAATTAAATAATATAATTTTATTTCGCCAAACAATGAAAAAGGCTAGTGAATCAATTGTACAAGAGATTTATTATATCAAATCATATGTTGTATTATAATAAAACAATATAACGTTACAGTATTTTGCCAAATTTTTTTTTTTATAAATTTACCCACAAAAAAAAGAAGAGGTTACATTAGATTTCAAAACACGCAATAAAAATAAAATAATTATACGAGCATGTCTTATATTTTATATATATATATGAGTAAATTTATAAAAAAAATTTGGCAAAATACTGTAAAGTTATATTGTTTTATTATATATATATATATATAAGTGCCTAATAATAGATGAAAGAGATAATATATAGTAAGTATTACGATTTATTCATAAATAAAATCTATAATTATCAACCGTCTCATATCTCTAAAGGTTCTATGTTTCACTTTCAGCACACTTTTCTTTTTATCTAATAACTTCTTCCAACACTCTAATTAGGCATGTTACTTTTTCATATCAATAGATTTCAAAACATAGAATTAATACATAGCAATAGATTGAAATTTAGATACAACTAAGAGGCTGAAAAAAATAGATGAAATAGATTGTATAGTCAATGTTACAATTTATTTATAAATGAAATCTATAACTTTCAACAATCATCTCGTTTAATAATACCAATTTCAGTAAAATTGAATATTATACAAAAAAAATGTAGAGCTTTTTATTTCAATGCAGTTGAATTAACATAGCTTTTACTTTAAAATTTAAACAGCGTGTATTAATTTATTAATTAATATTTATAATTTATTATTTAAAGAGAGTGACTTTTAGTACACTTAAGAAATAATTAAGAAAATAACTTTTGCATGATAGAGTTTTAAATTTAATCAATCATGTTTTGCCTTAACGGTAATAGAATTCAGAATGAAAAAGTGTATTAGTTTATGATACTTTCCTTTAAAAAAAATGTGATTTTCAGTAATACAAATGATTAAAGAACTGAAATGCGATTTTTTTTTTTTTTTTTTTTTTTTTTTTTTTTTTTTTTTTTTTTTTGAAGAATAGGATGTATTGGGATGAAAAAGGAAAAAAATCGTTAATGGAATATTGTATCCATGAATTTTTTATTTTTAAATCAATTGAAGTAAATAGAAATGGGTTTATGATGATATATATACACACATACATGTATACGTAAATATGTAATACACTACGAATAAAACAATATTAAACTGGTTGAAATAAATACCATTTTATTTTAAATAGGATAATACTTAACTACTTACCGGTGAGTAGCTCCACCCTACTCACCCCTTGTGTGTTTCAATAACAATTTAACGCATCACATTTAATAAAAATATAATCCACATTTATTCAATGATTGATCCGAGAAAATACAGGAGGACGTGTGTTATTTTATTATTAAAACTAATGTGGTAAATTATTATTGGAACACATAAGGGGTGAATATGGTGAAACTATTCACCGGTGAGTAGCTAAGCATTATCCTTTTAAATATAACTATAAAGAGTTTTTTAAGTTCTCGTCCCTTAACCTTCGTGGAACACTTCCCAAAATCTTCACTTCCAAATATAAACACAAGAATTATAAATACTTTGGAGAGAATAAAGAAAACATATATAAGAGAACAATATTTCTTAAAAAAAATAATTAAATAAGAAAGGAACACAGAATTATGTAGAAAAGGAACACGTACAGAACAATAAACACATTATATACTAAGCAGATGAAAAAATTTCAATTAAACATGATCATAATATAGTTGGACCAAAACACTTAGTCATAGCAGAAAATAAATAGTACAAATAAAGCATTATAAAATAATAGAAATCCAGTAAAATATCAATAAATGCATATTAACATAAAAGAGAGTGCCTATTGGAGAGTCATGACTATGAAAGGCTCCAAAATTGTCACGTTCACTGAAGAACATTTATCAAGTCTTCCATTATCATGTTGCCCATAAATTCAAGATATATATATATATATATATATAATGAGATAGTATGTAAAACTTATATTTTACTCATTGAATTACTATTCTATTTATAGGATATTACACACCTATTCATGAAAGGATATGTCTGTTCAACTATGAGTAATTTTTGCCTTAACTTTCTTTAAAATCAATTTGATGCACACTAATCAAAGATGTGTCTCTAACAAAAGGGTTTCAAAGGTGACTGTGAATAAAACATTTAATAATTTTTTGCACACCTTTTTTATATGATCGAATCGACATATACTTTTAGTAGTTTTGAGGAAGCAAAGTACGTATCTTTTTTTATAAAAAAAATAAAATACAAAATAATTTAAATTGAGAGTTGTTATATTTTAACTGTTAGGTAACTCTTTATGAAAGAAAAAAAAAAAAAGGTTTGTAATATAAAAAGTATTTGAATTTGAAAGAAATTCTTTATAAAAGAAGGCACTTATATAAAAATGTTTGAATTTGGAAGAATTTTTTTATAAAAGAAGACACTTACTAAGCAAAGTATATAAAACAGAAGACGTACGTGTCTGGAGTTTTGTTTTGTTTTGTTTTGTTTTATTTTGTGTTTCTTTTTCTTTCTTTTGCAAAGAGGTGCTAAGTAGTTAAGAAGATTATTTTTTAAAAATTTTATTTTTCTTATTTGAAAATACTTTATTGACAAGGAATATAAAAAACCGTTGAATTCTTGAACGATACAACCTTTAGAAATCAAAAGGTATATAACAACGTAAATTGAGCAAATTGAAAACCTGAGAAATAATAGTTGTGTTGAAATCCTAAACAGGGCAACCATTACAAATCAAAAGGTATATAACAATGTACATAAAAAAACTTAAAAAGTCACATTAAATTAAATACTTTAAAATGTATATAAATATTATAAATTGAATACACTTATATATATATATATGTGTGTGTGTGTGAGAGAGAGAGAGATAGTAAAGGATAATGAAAGGAGTTTTTATTTTATTTTATTAATTTATTTTTGGTGGATTTGAAGGCATTGGTGAGTGAATCTTCTGTGATAGTGCCACAAGGACCAAAATCCTCTCCATTGGAACAGTGCTCCTGTTCTGGCCGGTTTTCACTGTAGCGGCAGTAAAAAAGTAAAGAAAGTTAAAATCTGTATTTATAGAAATATAAATTATATACAGAATATATATGAATTATACGCATAATATATACGTATATCATAACAGTGTTACATCCAATTTAAAATTTGAAATTTCAAAAGCCTACCCATTATTGTATCTTTTTCTCCCAAGGCTCAAAATAGAATCAGATTTTTATTTGTTACTAAAACAAGAGAGAGGTCTCATCTCTTTCCTAAAATTTGTTCTTCTTTCTTTTTTTACTTCCATAGATAATTGTTTCCAAAGAAACAAAGCAACTGGTGCATGCTATGAATTCTCGGGTACATGAATTGCTGGAAAAGGAAAGTTATAAAAAGGAAGAGAGAGAAGAGAAAGCTGCGAAAGTGTCCGGTGTAAATTATTTGGGTTTACAAAGATAAAAACTTACCTATTTTCAATATTGTAAGTTAAAGGTCGTTTCCAATATATTAGGTTTGTTTTTTTTTTTTTTGTTTTGTTTTTAGTTTGTTGATATATTTATAAGTTTATTCCTGATCTGAACCAATATTAAAAGTTGTATATATTGTATGGTATCTGAACCCTAATTAATATTGGAGACAAATATTGCATTTATTGTTTTTATGATTATTTGGATTCGGATTTTGTTAAAAAAAAAAATTTGATTCCTTTTTATTTAATTCTGAACCTTAATTAATGTTGGAAATAAATATTGCATTTATCATTGTACAATTCTTTAGGATTGTATTTTGAAGAAAAAATTTCAACCCTTTTTAATGTTGGAAACAAATATTGCATAATTATTGTTCTTACCTTTTTAATGTTGGAAACAAATATTGCATAATTATTGTTCTTATGATTAATTGGGTTCATATTTAATATTGCATATTGCAAAATTTTCAAATTATAATTAATGTTGGAAACAAATATTGGATTTATTGTTCTTATGATTAATTGGGTTCATATTTTGAAGAATAATTCTTAACCTTTTTTTTATGACATGTGAACCCTAATTAATGTTGGAGAGGAATTTATATTTTTAAGTATCAGTATATAGTTGATAATTAATAAATGGATGAGAAATTGTTCAAATTTAATTGCTGATACATACTATAAAAGAGTTGAGATGTACTTTGTTATACATAATGGACCATATGTTTTTGTTTGATATTGTTTGTAATAGTAATTGAGAATTATGAGTGGTCATAATAATTAGTAGTAACTTAACATAGTTTTAATATTTAAGAAAATACTAGCCCCAAAAAAGATTTGAAGTTCATGCCTCAGTTGAAAAAAATAAAATAAAAAAATTAAACTGTCACATTATTGTACGAAATTAAATATATTCATTGACTTTAATTTTTTCTATTGTCTTATCCTAACGTTATAGAAAATGGATTGACTTTGGTTTGAATTTGGTTTGCAATTGAGGGCCTTGGATTCTTGATACATTGTGTTTGTTTAATAATCTTAATAGGTCACAAAACTGTAGTCGTAAATTTGCTGAGATGAATGCAATTTATAGTTGTGGTAAAGGCAAAATTGGGGAGCAACAAAAGCACTGACAAGATCCCCAATAGCTTCAATTGTAAAAATACATGTAAATGAAAATGTAAGAGGTTGAAACCAACCATGGAGCTAAAAATTCACAATAAGATGAACTCAACGAAAGGAACAGTTCAGGTTGAGGTATTTTTCTCCCCCTACCGTTTTCCATGTAGTTTCATAAGTAATACCATTTGTCTATTAAATTATGCACACGTAATAAATCTCATTATTATGTTACAGAATTTTACTGAAGCCCTTGTATCTGGAGAGACAGGTGACAGTCAAAGTTAAACAATCCCCTACCACCTGTTCGTTACTGTCAGTATTGTTGCAACTATAAGAATTTTCATATGTGATGCCTTCATATGTGACGCCACCACCAATTGCAATATTAATGCCGGTGAACTCAATACTCTATTAACTAACCAGGTAAATGTGCTATTAAGGTGGAACATGCATTTAAGAACGACTCCAGATGTAAATTGGATTGCATTTTGTCCTATCATCATATTCAAAGATACCATATGTAAACAATTGCCAATCGACTGGCACGCCAATGTCCCACTTGTCAATTTCGAAGATAGGCTGACCAATTCAAGGATGACTCTTTGATTCTTGACAGTCATTCCAATATGTATTTGACTTTAGTTTTATGATGTTGCTCATTTACGTCTGCGTACTTGTAATCTTTTGGAATTTGCGCGAGTTGTTTTATATGGTATGTATATTTTGGTATATTTGGACATGTAGTGGTTGACCAACTTTTGATAATTTTGTGTATTATGTATGCATTGAAATTAGATATTTTCTTTCGATGATCAAATGCAGGTGACTAACCTATTTAAAATGAGGCAATGCATTGACGTATTAACATAATACATTTGGCATATAATACCATTTATTGCTCCTAATTTTAATGATTTCTTTTTAAGTCAACTTATCAATTCAAGTAAAATTGTTTACAACATAACTTTTTTAACTTATAGAGGCTGATACAAATATATTTGTACAATTTTTGAAACCTATAATTTAATAGTTGCATGCCTAAGTTATACATAACATCCCAATAAATTCATACCGAATAGAGTAATTGCATCCACAATACAAAAATAATTCAAGTGTTTTCTAAACATTGTTCCAATTTTTCTGGGACTTATATCCTTTTACAAATATATTTGTACAAATTATCCTAACCTTTACTTAAATAGTTTCATTCATAAGTTATAAAATACATTCCAATATATTCGTAAGACAATTTGTAAGACCCAAATGAAAATAATCGAAATACAACTCTCAAGTGATCCATTTATTTAAATAGATCTGTTCTATTTATCCTTATATTTTTATAGTTAATGTCGTTAATAGTTTATAGAAAGCATCCCAATAAATTTGTAAGACAATTTCCAAGACCCAAAGGAAAATAATCCAAATATAACTCTCAAGTGATCCATTTATGCAAATACATATATTCTATTTATCCTTATATTTTTATAATTAATGTCATTAATAGTTTATAGAAAACATTCCAATAAATTTGTAAGACAATTTCCAAGACCCAAATGATAATAATCGAAATACAACTCTCAAGTGATCCATTTACACAAATAGATATGTTCTATTTATCCTTATATTTTTATAGCTAATGTCGTTAATAGTTTATAGAGTTATCTCAATAAATTTGTAAGACAATTTTCAAGGTCCAAAGGAAAATAATCAAAATACGACTCTCAAGTGATTCATTTATGCAAATACGTATGTTCTATTGATCCTTATATTTTAATAAATAATGTCGGTAATAGTTTATAGAAAACATCCCAATAAATTGGTAAGACAATTTCCAAGGCCCAAATGAAAATAATCAAAATACAACTCTCAAGTGATCCATTTATACAAATACATATGTTCTATTTATCATTATATTTTTAAAGCTGATGTCGTTAATAGTTTATAGCAAACATCCCAATAAATTTGTAAGACAATTTCCAAGACCCAAAGAAAAATAATCGAAATACAACTCTCAAGTGATATATTTATGCAAATACATATGTTCTATTTATCCTTAAATTTTTATAGCTAATGCCGGTAATAGTTTATAGAAAACATCTTAATAAATTTGTAAGATAATTTCCATGGCTCAAAGGAAAATAATCGAAATACAACTCTCAAGTGATCCATTTATGCAAATACATATTTTTTCAGGGCCAAAGTAACATAATACAAATAAACCTTTTAAGTTATCATCTTATGCAAATACATATGTACAAACTATCCCAATAGTTATGAACATATTTTCGTTCCAAAGTTGTTGGGAGCATCCCAATAAATTCGTAAGTTAATTTTGGGATGATTGGTACATATGTATTTGCAAAAACAAATAACTTAAAGTTGTATTTCATTCTATTACTTTGGCCCTGCAAAAATTGGAAAAACTAAAGAAATAATCTTCAATTAAGTGTGAAGTAATATGACCGCAAGTACTTTGGTTTTTTACGAATTTATTGGGATGTTCTCTATAAACTTGGAATGAAGATTAGTATAAATATATTGGGATGATTGGTACATATGTATTTGTAAAAGCAAATAACTTAAAGTTGTATTTTATTCTATTACTTTGGCCCTGCAAATATTTAAAAAACTAAATAAATAATCTTCAATTAAGTATGAAGTAGTGTGAACGCAAGTACTCTAGATCCTACGAATTTAATGGGATGTTCTCTATAAACTTGGAATGAAGTTTTCTACAAATATATTTGGAAGATTGGTACATATGTATTTGTATTATCTTGTGTTGTGAGTTCACAACCTTGTCTTATGTTGTTGAGGTCACATTGTAAGCCGCCTCTAAGTTTTTCCACTTGGTATGATTTTGGATTTATTTTACAAGTTGATATAACTTAGGGTTATAACTTGTTGTATATCATGGATTATTCCATTGTATTTGATTTTTCTACCTATTGTGGATTGCTTACAATGCATTTCAATCATAGGATGTTGCCTTAGCTCACCCTTGAAATGTAGACTTTAGGAAGCATGATCCATTGAGTACAATTTATATTATTCATGCAAAGGCATTAAGACTATAGGGTATACGCATACTCATTTCCTATGAGTAACTTGTTTACTCCCCCTAGTTGTTTGGGATATTTTTCAGGTAAGGAGACCTTATTTTAGGATGCACAACATCCCTAGGTTGGCTTGGTTGTATTGACGTCTTTTTTTGTAATAGGCGATTGATCACCCAATTCGAGACTCCGAATCTTCTTATGCAAATACATTTGTACATCCCAAACAATCTCGTACATTTGTTTAGGTTAGCTTGGTTGTATTGGCATCTCTGTTCTCACAGTTTTGTTAAGTTTTTTGTAAAATTTTAAGATTTCATATCTTCTTCATTTAGACTCTGAATCAAGTGATTCTTGAGTCTAACTTTGTTAATTTTTCATTGTCTTTCCAATGGTGTGTACTACATTCCATGAATAATTGTAACTGAATCACTATTTATTTCTCCTTCAAAAAATCATCTTTAATTTTTTTATTTTGAACACATTTAATTATTTATCATGGAAAATATGTATCCCATAATATATATATATATATATATATATATATATATATAATATGTGTCAAATTATAGTTAATATAATCCTTAGGATAACCTAAAATGAATCATCTCTTATTTCACGTCAACACAAGAACATCATGGAGATATATACATCCCAAAATTAAATGTAATATGTGACAATCAAATATCATACAATAAATCCCAACAAAATTATAGAAAGAATCACTCCTTATTTCAGTTGAACACGGTTTACAGTCTTCATAGATAAAACATACATCCCAAATAAAAATCACATTTGATTACATTTTAAGAAGACAAATTAAATCAATCTTAATAGAAAACATACATCCCAAATTAAAATTAAAGTCTGTGAAATTGAAATTATTCATTAAATTCCCAACATAAACCAAGAATGAATGCTCTTCACTAGAACACATTAATATGGATAGAATACATCCCAAGTTAAATGTAACGTGTTTCAAAATTAGTTGTTCTCTATATCATAACATAATTGTATAATGAAAATTTTAATTATATGTAAATAATAATAATAAATAAATAAATATACATGGCATTTATACCAACTTGTACATGAATAATTTCCTATTGTAGCTCAACTCCATTTGTACATAGGAATGCCAAGCTTTTAGTGTCGTAGAAAATCCAATCTACCTGCAATCACAATAATTTAATTTGCAGTTTAAATTTAAAAATTATAAATTTTTAGAACTCTTAGTATAAGCTTAGAATCTTAGTTACCGTACCACCCTTTACAAGCTTTGCATCATGATTCCTAAACTCAAAACAATGTTGGAGGTATATATGCCGATCTCCGATTAAATTTTTTGGCCCTTCAAGTCCAAGTATTTGCTTTATTTCACCGTAACATTCCCATGTCGTCGTCCATTTAAAATCTAAAATAGTTAGTTATCAAGACTAATATCCATGAATATGACACACACACACACACACACACACGAGACTGAGCATATAAATATCCTTTTGTTGGTGACTAACAACAAATGATATGCTTGAAACTAATGTGGTCCATGTTAATAGAAGGTTTTAAAAGGGACAGACATTGATCATAAAAATACCTAATATTTAACATTATTTGCATAAAAAATAACAAGATAAAAAAATATTGATTGGAGACAATTGAACGTAGTATAGCAAAAAAAATCATGATTATAAACTACACATAAGATAAATGAAAGAGTAGTACCGGTTAGCTAAAACTCAATATTTTCAATTTATAGTACTGGAAATTCAAATACCAAAGTTTTTAATACATCGAGATATAAATCAAAATATGGCATGAGAGACATGTAACAAAAACCATCATAGATGGAATCAAACACTAACATAAATAAATAAATAAAAAATGACATGTAAACCTAAGAAATCAAACACATGCAAAAGAAATCAAAATATGAAATACAAATTAATGCACGCAATAGAAATCAAAGGTGGCATGAAAGAAACATGAAGTTAATATTACGTTCACCAATTAACTAATTTTGTTGCTTCATAAAAATGCGTTCAAGAATGAACACATTAATTTTAGAATTAAAAAAAAAAGTGAAAAAAGAAAATAAATGGTAACTAATACAGAGTTAATATTACATTCAACAATTAACTGATAAAAATTTGCATAAAAATGCAAACAAGAATGAACAATTAATTTTAAAATTGAAAAAAAAAAAAAAAAAAAAAAAAAAAAAAAAAAAAAAAAGAAGAAGAAGGAATAAAACTATTTCTTTGGACTTTTTTTTTTTTACAGACTTAGTTTTTTTGCAAAAGAACTATCTTAAAAATATATATATTAAATAAGGAAACTTGTTTACCTATATGGATAACATATATATACTCTCCAATTCTATATACATGAAGCCATTGATATGACATTTACCGAATAAATTAAAATAATGACAGTTATAGTAATAATAATAATAATAATGCCACCATCAATCTTATTATAAATCAAATAATAAAACCTGAAGCAAAGAAAGTGACAAATTTGTTATCCAGAGTAAAGTAAAAAATTTTGGTGCATAAATTAGTCTTGCTCTAAACGCTTAAAAAAGAAATGATTGAAGAATTGAACCAATATATATACATTCAATAATAGCAGTGCCTGTAGGATATAGGCCCCGAAATTAAATTTTATGTAAATTAGTTCTCAAACTTAAAATCAACTCATTGAATAAAACTAATGCAATGCAACCAGTATACAAAAAAATAAATAATAAAAATAGATGGAAGTTGCAAATATAAATACAATCTTAATTGGTTTACAACATATAATCAAACAAGTCATTCAGTACATATTTTTCTAATGAAATTAATTCCATGAGTAATTAAATGATAACACTTTTATCCTTCTTTGACGGCTGAGAAAGCTTACCCAAAGAAATGAAACAACAGTACTAACTGGCTAATTTATTTTTCCTTTCACCGGAAAACCAAAGAATTAGGAATTGAAAGAAATTTAGATTTCCTTTTTGTAATCTTTCTACTGGTTTCTCAGTAACCAAATGAAGTTGCTAACTAAATATAAGATTGAAAAAGAAAAAGAAAAATATAATATGAAAGAAACAAGAGAAGTTTAGTCTTTAAATTGCCATTAGAGGGCTAAGTTGTAGTCGTCATATCTTACTGCAAACCACTGAACCAAATGATCAAATGATGATATGATTGCAAATGTTGAATGTTACAATATTGAATTTTTAATTATTAAATTAAGGAACAAGACCTAGAGAGCAACTACAACCGAAAGAGGGCTAAACATGGATAAATTTAACCCCAGAATAAAAATTAAGGTTCTCTTCAAAAAAGGCTATATATGCCTACCATGTGCCATGATTTCCAAGCACCTAAAAATCTCTTCGAACATTCATCCTTACCATAAGTGAAAATCATGAGTCTCTAATCGACAGGCTAAAATTATTATTGGAATAGTATTCTTAAGGCACTTTCTATCATTATGAACATTAGACCAGTTTCTCCATTTAAGCAACATAAACAACAAACCAGCACTACTAACCTATGATTTCAATTTATGTGATAGAACTAAAGAAAGTCGAAGAGTGACCGTTTTCTATCTTAGCGCTAGATTTAGATTTATTTCCATTGTGACTTGAAACTGATGCCTTTGCTCATTTCTTCGTTGCCCCTGTCATAACTTCAAAAATTATTGGAAGATGGTTTTATAGTATTGAAGAGGCGTTTCCTACATCAAAAACAGCAAAATATCAATGGAAGGATGAAACCATAGAATACCGTAACCCATGGAAAAAAAACAAGAAACAATTTGGCCATAGTTGGCAAAACTTTAGAAACCTAAATGCAAGACTTTAGTGCTTATTTTTTTAATGTCTCAATTTTAGCCATTTAAAACCCTAAAACACCACAACACCACAACAAACTTATGCGATTTACACCAAATTTAACAAAAAGAGTGGAGTCAAGGTAACCAAACAAGCAAGGCTTTCAATAGAGAGAAGAAGATTGTTGTGTATTTAAAAGGACACAAAATTCGAGTGCTTCAATATGTACCAACCACCTCTACAGCAATAAACCAACAATAATTCATATGAACACCCAAAATGATCACCAAATTATTTGGAAATAAACTATAAGAATTGAAAGCACAGAACATAAGATTAAAAATTAAAACAATTTACGCAACTAGACCTTTAATATGCATCAACCACCTCTGCATCAATTATGAACAAAATTTTAAGTATAAACACCAAAAACGAACACAAATTTAACTGGAAATAAACTACAATACTTTTGCACCAACCATCTCCGCAATAATAAAATAAATCAAATTAACTGCAACAGTTGAAAGGATAGAAAAAAAGAACAAAAACAGAAACAAATAAAGCAACTAGTCCTCTAATATGCACCAACAATCTCTGCATCAATTATCAACAAAATTTGAAGTATAAACACAAAAAACGAAAAAAAAATTAACTAGAAATAAATTACAATAAGCGAAATAATATCAGATAAGAAGAAAAAGAGACCAATTTTATCTGATTTTGGGGGGTGACGAACCGACCAGATGAACACCCAAATAAAGACTAATGAGGGCTGAAAAGTGTGCAAATAAACCCCTTAAGCTTAGGTATTCTAAGACTTTTATCTATCTTACTTTTCCGTTTTAGACTAATTTCATGTTATTGCCCTTTGCATGCACTTATCCAAAAAATAAGTTAATTCAACCAAATAAGAATATTAAAGAAGCTAACTCAAGCTGGATAGAAGAAATGACCAAAGTGGAAGCAGAATGAAGCAAAGTGTGAAAATCAATAAGTTCGATCGATCTCAACATCACTTCGATCGATCGAAGCAACATCGATCTGGACACTTCAAGATGAATCCAAGCCCTTGTCCTTATCTAAAAGATTTCTCAATGTTCAATCGATCCAACCATTCTTCGATCGATCGAACTTATTTGATCTTATCCACACCTACCATCCCACCTACCACTTTTGTCTCTTTCCCAAAATATCCCAAAATATCTGAGAGATTTGTCTTTATTCAAAAAGGCGCCGCCAAGGATGGATAGATCTCTCCAGCATTCGATGGATCTCAGCACAGTTCGATTCATTTCTACATAGTTCGATTGACCGAACCTCCTCAAGTCCGAAAAAAATAAGTTCCAGCTCATTAAAAGTTGGCTCATGGTGCAATCATTGCAAGGACCCTAGTGCACGAATCCAGACCATTGGGTGTGACACTTGACTTACCTATATAAGGATTTTGAGCCTCTTTTATATCATATCTCAACATAGGTGATACATATCTCATATACCATCACATAGACTTGGAGAAACATTCTTAGAGAGGAAGAAAAGAGAGGAGGAGAGGCTAGAGACATATCTTTGGGAGTTCTCCCATTCTTCTAGGGTTTCCATCAAGAAGGAGGTCATTCCTACCATGGAGATAGCGCTTGAGGGTTGGATGACTACTTCAACGAGTGGCTAAACATCTTCTTGGGGTTAGAGTTAACCCTAAGCATGCCTTCTAGACTCTAATGCTTTGTATTTTGAGGGGATTTGTGTTGTAATCTTGCTTTGACACATATTTTATATATGAATCTTGTTTATTCAATGATTTATGTGGTTTAATACTTCCAATTGATCATTTCATTCTATCCATATGTCTATGTATGCTAGAAATTCATGTGTTTATCTCTAGTTTTTGTGTTATTGATGCATGTCTATGTGTGTTGATATTATAGATCTAAAGATTGTCAAGCATAGTGCTTAATGGAATATTATTGTGGTTTATTTGATGGTTTATACTCATGTCTTGATGGATTGTGCCTCTCCCTTAATTTATTTAGTTTAACTTTCATGCCCTTAGCTTAGTTGTAGTATAGTTGCCTTAATTGTTAGATGGGAGGACAATCTATACTTGTTGTTTGATGTTCCATACTTATGAATGCAAGTAGTATTATTCTATAACCATGTGATGTGTTTGGATTGTAAGCTTAAAGGAAGGATTAATGGCTTAGTTTGATGTATTGTGCTATTCACTAGGTTGCTTAAACAATATATGTTTAATTGGTCATCTATACTTGTTGAAACAATCAATCATACACTCTCAAATTGCAACACATATTTCACCTCATTAATTATGCATTGAATGTCTAGAATGGTGATGTTTAGTGGTGATCTCTAGACCCTAAGACCTCACTCTCATGTTTTCTCTGAATTTCATTTAAATTGTTTTTGTTACATTGAACTTGTTTAGTTTAGTTTGTAGTTTAATCAACCAAACACACCATCTCTTGATCACTCGACCTACTAACCCTATACATTGTTTCCATTACAAGTACACCTAAAAACCCCTTGGGACGATCCCTACTCACCATAGCTATCTTTTTGGTTAGAGAAAGTAGTGGCATTTATAAATTTAAAACTTGGCCACACTATTTTTTTGCAAATTTGGCCCACACACGACTGCACAAACCAAGTTTTTGGCGCCGTTGCCAAAGACCAAGTTGATTTGATCGACCTAAAATTTTCAGTATAAACACCCAATCAAACGAATGAAGACCAAGTTCACAAGCAACTACCAAAGATTCAGTTCTTTTCTCTTTTGATTTTCCTGCCTTCCCCACTTCCGTGTTCATATTTTTCACCTGCCTTCCCCACTTCCACTTCCACTTTCATGACCTAAAAAATTTGGGAAGGAAAATGATAAGGGCATTTTAGACTTTTTGAAATATAAAATAAGGATATTTTAGTAAAATTCCTTATTCGGATAATTACGAAGTATTTCAGAAAATACATGAAATATATACATACACTATTATCTCATACGCGATAAAACTGTTGTTACTGTGTTTTTTTTAATTGACGTGGCCCAATCTGGGCCACACATCCAAACCGGCGAGAACAGGCACTGGAGATGATTTTTCCCTGTCAACAGCCGTACAAATAAGTTTATGTGAAGTGCAAAAGGTTTTGCTTCGAAAGTCACTTACAAGGGTAAAAGGGTAATCTTCGTTATCTTCGTCTTTTCATCTTTTGGACAGAATTATGACTTATGAATAACAGGTGACTAACAATCCCTTGATGCTTGTGGGTTCCACAATAACCCTGGGGGGCATAGCTATATTAGTAAGATTCTACAGGTAAGTCTTGGAGATCTCGCTTTTAAATCGCATTCCTGATTTAAATTGTACATGTGTTGTGAGGTTGATACACGTGCTCTAAGAGGAGGAAAAAAGAGAGAGTAAAATACAACCACACCCTTTGAGGTTTGACAAAAGGACACACAGATAAAAATTATCCATTTTTTGGAAAATAACACCCCCCTTTCTGAAATTCCATCCAAATAAAGCCTTAAAATATAAAAAGATAGAATTACCCCTCAATATTAAATTAAAATATATTACAAAATATCAGACTTTGCAAAATAACACAATAACCCCTTATTCATTTTTTCTCTTCTTCTCTTCATATCACACCGTTTATGCCTTTCTCTTTTTATCTGCTAACATATATATATATATTACAACACCACCACCATCACCGGCAAGGCAGGCCTACGGGTCGTCGGCCGTCGCCGCCACGACACCTACCCAAACCGCTTTCCTGGAGTGGCACCACCGCATCCACCAACGACGACTACGACGAGTCGAGCCAGTCGTCCGATCCCTCCTCTGCCGCTAGATCAAGGTTTGTATTCGTAGCTAGATCAAGGTCAAGGTTTGTAGTGCTTTCCTCATTTCTGGCGTAGGTGTCAGAAGATCAACGACAGTTTTGCCGTCGTCTTAGAACGAGTTGTGGGCACTGAGTTGGATAAAGAGCTAGGAGTGAACGAGTCGACTTAGTCGGGACCATTAGCAAACTCCAATCGGATCTCTTGAAGAGAGAGAACGGAGAGGGGAGAGATGAGAGAGAAATGGCTGTGAATGGGTTGTGGATGAGAGATAAAGGGGGTATGTACATATATATGTATCAATCTTTGCAAAATCTGGGTTTAAGGGAGAGGCAGTGGACTTGGTGGTGGATTTGAGAGGCGATGATTGTGTGGGTGGTAGCGGCAATTGATGATTGGGATTGTGTGGGTAGTGGCGACGGCGACGATTGGTGATGGGCTGGGATTACGATTGTGTGGGTTTTGGCGGTGGCAGCAATGGGTAGTGGTGGTGGCAGTGGCGGCGATTGGTTGGGATTAGGATTGTGTGGTGGTTATTAAGCAAAAAGAATCCCACCAAGGTTTGGCATATCGGGGAAGGCAAGAGGCACTATAATGCCCAAAATTTTCTAATAAATTCCTCGATTTATTTAAATCCAAATACATCAGTATTACACCAAGGATCATAAAAACAATATTCTTTTATTAATACAAAATCAATTCCTCAAATAAATACAATATCTCTCAAAATAAATTAAATAATTCCTCACGCCAACTCTTCCATCTAAGCATGCAACTAGTAATTCACGGCACCTGAAACTGAAAGGGAATGAGATTGGAGAAGTCCTAATAAAAAATACCATAACAAAGATTTCAAAGAGTTTCATAAAAAATTAACTTCACAAAAATATACATATATTTTTAAACAAAATATATATATATAATTTTAACAAAAATAGCAGTTAATACAATATTTAAAATAAAATCATTTGAGCCATTCAAGTATGAAAAACCATACCCTGCAAAATTAATATTCTATCTGAGCATCAAACTTTTTACTTTTTTTTTTTTTTTTTTTTGGTTGGAAGGTAAGTTAGTAGTATATATTAAAAACAAATAACACAAATCATTTGCTAATGAGGCCCAAGATTGATGCTCAAACTTCCGCACTGTGAAATCTCGGCTCTCTCTCTCTCTCTCTCTCTCTCTCTCTCGGTGTATTTCTCTAATTGCTCTTCCTTTTAATCGTTCCAAAGTCGCAAAGCTTATACAAATATATTATATATACCCACGACCCCACAAACATCAGCCGACAAAAATCAAATAAAATCAAAGGAGATGTACCCGCCGCCCACTTTCTTATCTTCAAATTATTTATCCTTATCATGTATCTTCATTCATCTGATACCTCTGAAGAAAATAACAGCCCACGTGCACAAAGTCAAGCCAAAAGAGTAATTGGCCAAAGAGTCATTTGTGGGACCCGCCTATTCCCACCTGCTGGGAGTCCCTTCTTTTATTCTCTCTTATCCCATCCGAAACTTAATATTTGTACATGTATATCATATGTGTATATATATATATATAAAAAGTAAAAAAACCAAACAACCCATAAATTCTGAGGTGGGACACGCACCAAAATCATCACCATTTCCTTTCTCTTTCTTTTCCTTCGGCCAGCCCATTTCTCATTTCCTTTATACTACCTTCCACTTCTTTCCATTATACACAATTTACTCGGCTGCATTCTTCTATTAAATTCGCACATGCTCTCTTTTCTCCATTAAACCAAAAAGACTATATATATATATATATATATATATATATATATATATATATAAAATGCAACCAATCAAATCAGCCCATTTAAAATCTCAAACGCGTAAATCTCTAACTTAAAATTAAATACTCAATCTTGACATTTAAAATCATAAAATATAATTTAAATTTTTTTAAAAATTCGAGTTATCACATACACAACAGCAAACTAGCTAGGAAAGCGCGGATTGTCATAATAATGAATCCAAAAGCCATCCATCTGTTCCCAATAACCAAGTTCTCATCTAATTAAGGGATGTCGCACGCGAGACACACACAGAGAGAAAGACAACATTTTCGAGCATGGGGTAGGGCGTCGGGCAACGATTATGTAGTGTGTGTGTGTATATATATATACATATATACATACATACAGAGGGAAAGGAAGAAATGTTTGAGTTTGGGTTTAATTCAATACTTAAGTCAATTAAAATATCAAAAAGTAATAAAGTCAATTCACCATTATCAAAATTTCCTTGTCCATTTTTCAAATTTAAAGAGGTGTTATTGTCCAAAAAATGAATAACTTATTTTTTTTTGCCAAACCTCATCTCTGAGGTGTGGCTTTACTTTATCCAAAATAAAAAAAAGCAAAAAAAAAAACTGATAATCTGTCCCATTAAGCATCTAGCTTATAGTTAGCTGTGTGTTGAGAGATCCCAAAAAACTCAATCATGCATGCAATTTCTACAATACTGATTAATATATTTCTATATATTAGCCCCACAAGAAGCCATTTCAACCCATACCCCCACGATATGTCCTGGAGCAAGGCTACCAAGGCGCCTAGGGCCTCAATTTGAAAGGGCCTCAAATTTAGTGCCAATGTAATATAGAAGTATATATATATATGAAATGAAATGTCACTATTTTTCATAATTGAACCCAACTAACCATTTAATCAATTAAAAGACATCCAATTTGGATAATAATTTCAATAAACAATAAACAATCATATATTATGTAAATTTATGACAATAAATAACTCTCAAAAAAAAAATTATGACAATAAATACATACTTATAATATCAATTTATATATGTAATACAATAATTTGTTTCTATCCCTTTCCTTCAAAAGAAAAAAAATGATTTTTTTTTATATTTAAACAAGAAACTGATTTATAATTTTGTATATCAAAATGTAAGACGGTCACATTTACTTTGATATGAAGTTGAATTTTGATTTTTGTGACTAAATTGTGTTGGATATTTAAAAAAATTTAATATAAATTTTTTGTTCATGTTAAACCTTATATATAAAGAATCTCGTAGTTAAAAATTCGTCTAAAGCCTCTCAAAAATTTTGAGAATCTCATAACCGGCCTTTGGATGTTGAAGAGAAAGGGCAGATCATGACCAAAGAAAATAATAGCTATAAAGAGAACGAAGAGAATTGGTTGAAGAACAGTATCATTAAAAATAATTCAAAGGACCAGGACCACCACGTGTCACTCATTGAGTACTTAATTTACCGATTTCATGTCAACATTTTTATGGAGAACTTAACCCTTTCCACCCCAAGTCTGTGGTATGTCAAGTTGTCGATGAATTTATTGAACCCAAAGTACCAAAGTACTTGTTTTAATCTGTGATGAATAAGGATATATAATGGGAGGAAGTTTTTTTTTTTTTTTTTTTTGATAGAATGCAATAGTGAGTGAATCTTCTCCAACATTGGTAAAATTGGTACACATGAATTTGAAAATTTCAAATCACTTCTCCAATTATATATATATCTATAGAGTGAGAATCTATAACACTAAGCAGCTAGCTAATTATATTTGGCTATGGTGTGAGTGAGCCAAAAAACTCAATCATGCATGCAAATACTTGTCAATTTTTTTCTTCCTTAACGTACTTACATAACATTGCAATGCGTACAATGGTTTTGATTGATTATATATATGTTCCTATATATTAGCACTGGATCCTAATTATCTATAGTGGAGGAAGATCTTTCCAGAACTCTTCACTCTCTTCCATACTTGTCCGTGTCTCCAACGAGTTGGGTCTGGGCTCTTCATTGCTTCCGTACTGCGAGCTTTGTGGCGTCTCTGTTTCGCTATTCATCGCCTGGTCAATTGCATTCGGATTAAGCTCTTCGTTTTCTCGGTTTATTTCCGAGTTTGAGTTTGATCCCTCTGTATAGACTGTATTATAATCTGAGAGTGGGAAGTTAAGCTTGGCTTTGGCTCCGCGGAACACAATGGCAGCCTTGTCATAAGCCCTCGCCGCCTCCTCTCCTGTATCGAACGTGCCCAGCCACACCCGCTTCGCTTGCAGGGTATCTTGTATCTCCGAAGCCCACTTCCCCCACGGCCTCTTCCGGACTCCCCTGTACTTCTTCTTCTCCTCCTCGTCCTTGGACGTCTCTGCACTCTTTTCCTTCTCTTCTTCATTATTTGGCGGGAGAATGTTGTTCCCACTTGTGGAACCCTGGAGGGCTTGTAGTAGATTGGTGGTGGTGGGATCATCACCATCACAGCCGCTGATCACGTGCGTGAGAGCCGAGACGATGACCGAGTCTTCTTGTTCTTGGTACTCCGTAGAGAATTTCTGAACTTGCTTAGGGTTCATTTTGAAAAAAGATGGAGAGTTGTGGAGAGTTTTTTTCAAACATAAATTACATATGTATAGGCGTTGAGGGAGTCTTCGTGGCATCCAGATGTACCAAGTAGGACCGCGTTTTGTGTGCCCGGATCGAGAAGAAATCGTTATCTCTTTTTTTATTGGTCAGGGCTTGAAAGTCAAAAACTGAGTTTCACACGGTCGGCGTCCCGTATGAAAGTCAATGGTCATTGGACGGTAGTTGCAGCTTGTGACTTGTGTGGGACTTTGAGGTGACTGGGCGTCAAAAAAGGACAAAAAGAAATTTGGTGTATTGATTTGTGTTATTTGCCGTATTCTTTGATATGCAATTTATTAGACAATTTAAATCAATTAATTTACACTAATTTTATTTAAGTCCATTATATCATATCAAAATTAATCATGACCCATACTATAAACCATCGAATGAAAACTACACATATATCACAAATGAAAATAATGAAAACTACACATATATCACAAATGAAAATAATGAAAACTACACATATATCACAAATGAAAATTACAATGTTGTGGGACCAAAATAATATGAAACAAGTAAAGGGGCAGAATTTGCCTCAACCCCCTGTGGCACGTGAAATTGCTTGGTATCAATGAGAAATTGATAAGTGTGAAATTACTTATTATCAGTGCAAAATCTAAGAGGAAAATGTTACATATTTATTGTGCTTCCAAGCATTTAGTTGATCTTTACTAAGTCTTAATCAAGGAAAATGGGATAAAGATAGAAATGAATTTCATATGATATTTGCGGGACATTTCAGATTTCTATGAGGAATACTAATCATTTGATTAGTAATAAAAATATCCACACTGATTATTTATACTTCCTTTTATCACATATGTTAAGTATACATTTATTTTATTTATACCAAAGTTTCTTTTGACACTTAAATATGAAGTTTACATGGCTGAGTAGACAGGGACCTGTTCAATACATTAACTAAAGGTAAGATGTATTTCTTATGGACAGTAAGACCGTCACATACAATCCTTCGAGATTAAAAATATTTTCTTACCTAATTTTGACAGATGCTAGTGCCAGTACAATATCAGGTCCCACCAACTTGATAGAAGGTTCCGGACGAGCCAACTTTATTTTACCACGTAGAATAAGATTACAAATTAATGATGCCTTATATTTTTCAAGATCTCGGAGAAATCTGTTGAGTTTTAAAGACTTGCGTCGTAATGGGTATCATGAGACCGCAAATGAAAGAAATGTGAAATATTTCTACATTACTTCCAATATCTCATACAAGAAGTTGATACTAGAAAAACATATTAATTCTCTTATGGGTATTATTATACCACCAAAAGCATGTTTATTTATTTTATAGTCGTAGTATTTTATTTACAATTCTTCTCCTATCTGTTTATGAAATATGTTGAACCCCTGACACGAGATGTCTTTATGGCATGATGTGCTGGTTATCATTTTAATGAGATTGTCTTCCCACCATAAGGGGTAGAAAAGGTAAGACTGGTAATGATTATCTATTTGATCTTTGTACAAAGAAATATGAGCAACAAATTCAAAGGAAAATATGAACAAAAAGGTCAAATGATCATTTATTTACAAATTACTGCAAATCAATTACGAGGTGCATTCACTGACACAAAGAAAATAATAATATCATATGTTTTAACTGAAAAAATAATATCACCATGAATTGACATCCCAGTGGGATAGTTTGTCGCGTTGCAAATGCATCTAAAGCACGCATGAAGCGTAGCAGACCACTCGATACAAAAGATTCTGTTCCATGAAAGTGAAAAGCACTAGACAGAAGTGCATGTTACTCCTGATGAGGTTTAGCTTGATGAGACAGAGACACTTAATGTGGCACATGCAAAGGAGCATGATGAAATGGGTGCTTTTATAGAGACCTAGTTAGGTAAAAGTGATAAAATGAGGCACCTGCCAAAGAGCATGATGAAAAGGCTACTCTTGAAGACACCCAATTAGCTAACAGAGATAAAGTTGACCTTAATAAAATATATATATTCCTTTTATATGGCAAAGGGACCTGACGAGGTCAAGTTAGCTAACTATGATAATATTGCAAAGGTACCTGAAAATAATGAGGTCTCAATAAATTATGAAAAGAAATGAAATAGAAATGAAGTTGTCATGGACAACGTATTCTCGTATACAATTGCTCTTAATATAAATAATGAGGATCCAAAATCTCAAAATGTCGAAGAAAGTCGATGAAGATATGATTAGCAATCATGGAAAAAAGCAATATAGGCAGACCTAATTGCATTAGCTAGGCGAAAGGTCTTTAGACTGATGGTCCGGACACCTGAGGGTGTAAAGCTTGTTTGGTACAAATGAGTGTTCGTACGAAAATGAAGTGAGAATAATAAAATTATGAAATATAAAGGTCGACAAGTAGCTCAAGGTTTTCACAGAAACCTGATATTACTTATTAGGAGATATACTCTTCTATAATAGATGAAATCTCATTCCACTTTATAATCAATTTGGCAGTCACAGAAAAACTGCATATGCATCTAATGAACGTGGTTATGACATGTTTGTATAGATCACTAAATAGTGATATTTATATGAAAATCCAGAAGGATTTAAAATGTTTGAAACAAAATGACGTAATATGTACTCAATAAAATTACAATGATCCTTATACGGATTGAAGCAATCTGAGTGAATGTGGTACAATTGCCCTAGCGAGTACTTACTCAAAGAAAGGTATGTGAACAATCATCTTTGTCCATGCATTTTTATTAACAAATCAGAATCTAGTTTTGTTATTGTTGTAATATATGTTGATGATCTGAATCTCGTGGGAACATTGGACGAGATAAAAAAGACGGCCACATATTTAAAGAAAGAATTTGAAATGAAAAATCTCAGAAAGACAAAATTCTGCCTTAACCCATAGGTTGAACATTTTTTGAGTAATATTCTCATCCACCAAACAACATATACAAAAAAGGTTTTGAAACGTTTTTATATGGATAAAGCCCATCCATTGAGCTCCTCAATAGTTGTTTGATCACTTGACGTCAAGAAAGATTTTTTTCGTCCTCGAGAGGATGATGAAGAACTCCTTGGTCCTGAAGTGCCTTATCTCAGTGCGATTGGTGCTCTTATGTATCTTGCAAATTGCACACGGCTTGATATAGTTTATTTAGTCAATTTATTAGCAAGATACAGTTCTGTACCAACCTACAGACATTGGAATGAAATCAAACACATATTGCGATATCTTTGTGGTAAAATTGATATGAGATTATTTTATTCAAAAGAGTTAAATTCTTAATTAATTTGATATGCAGATGCTGACTATCTCTCTGACCCACATAAAGCTATTCACAAACAGGATATGTGTTACATATGGTTGTACTACTATATTATGGCGATTTATGAAACAGACAATGATTGCAATTTCTTTAAATCATTTTGAGATACTTGCAATTCATGAGGCAAACAGGGAATGCATTTGGTTAAGGTTAATGATCCAACATATTCAGACAACATGTGGTCTCTCATCAATAAAGAATAGCCCAATAATATTATATGAAGATAATGTGGCATGCATTACATAGATGAAAAAATGGTATATTAAAAGTGACAGGACCTAGCATATCTCACCCAAATTATTTTATGCATATGAATTCCAGAAAAAAAAAAAAGGGTGATATTGATATTTAAAAGATATGTTCATTTATTTATTAAAACACTTCCAACTACAACATTCAAGAACCTGGTGCACAAAATTGGAATACAACAACTCAAAGATCTTCAGGGTTGAACTAATGCAACAATGAGGGGGAGTAATTGATCAAAGAGGTATTGACATACTATACTCTTTGTCCTTCATCTAGGTTTTGTCCCACTGGGTTTTCTTGGCAAGGTTTTAATGAGGCAGTTTTAACCTATGCAATACCATTTTCAGATGTACAAGAATACTGTACTCTTTTTCTTTCGCTAGGGTTTTGTCCCACTGGGTTTTCCTTAGCAAGTTTTTAACGAGGCATATTCTTAGTGTAGTATATTGTCGTGGACCCCAAGGGGAGTGTTATATATATATATATATATATATATATATATATATATATATATGTAAGTGGGGTCCACTCATATTTATCCCAAATATTAGCTTACAAGAGGAGCTCCTTACTTAGCTTATAGAAGAAACTCATTACTTAGCTCATAGAAGAAGCTCATTACATAGCTTACAAAGGAAGCTCATTATTTAGTTTACAAAAAAAGCTCCTTACTTAGCTTACAAAAGAAGCCCATTTTTGAAGCTATATATATATCATGTGAGCTTGTGTTTGAGTGATGTACTTGACAAGTGAATAAAAGAAAAATTTTCACTTTACTATTTTCTGTCTTATTGTTCTTTGATCTTTGTTTAATTCTCTCTCTTCTTGGTATATCTATAACAATCCTTTTTTTATCAGGAGTACTATTTTTAAACAATTACTTTGCTGACTCTACAGTGATAAATATTTACTTTTCTGCCCCTACTAGTCTTAGACTTTGCCATTTCACTTTGGAAGGTAAGAAAACATTATGGTAATTTGCACTCACACCCCCTTAAGTTTGCAATAAAGACAGGTAGATACAATTTAAAGAGAGTGTAATCCAATTGCATCCTAAGTTTACAAACTTGAATAACAACACCCTAACCATGATAAGAGTACGTAATTGCCCTTTGACCTTTATAAGTAATTTTATTTTACCAAAATGACCCTTAGCCAAAAAAAAAATAAAAGTAAAAAAAAATTTAAATAAAAAACTCCACCTGTGGCTGCTAACGCCATATGCATACAAATAGGGGCGGAACCAAGAATTTTTAATTGAGGGGGGAGTAAGGGGCAAACTAGTTATGTAAAATTAAATTTTAAAATAATATAAAATCACTGTAAGAATTTATTATTATTATTATTATTATTATTATTTTGTGCATGTTTAATGTCCTAGATGAATTAGTTATACTATATAATTCAAAATTAGTTATACCATATAATTCAAAACTCTAACTTTCCATCTGAAAAAAGTAAGAAAATATGATTTTTAAATATATATTTTTAATTATTCTGTAGTAATATATTAAATATTAAAAAGCCATATTTATTATTCAAATATTATATATCACCTTCAAGGAATCACACACAAACTAATCTTTTTATTTCTTAGTATTACTGAAAGAATGCTTACATAACATGTCACATTTTTTTTTTAAAAAAAATAAAGAAAATGAAAACATGTCACAATAAAATCATATTTATTTTTTTTCATTTTTGACAGAAATCAACTTTACATGTGAAAGTGGTGTTTGGCTTTTTTTTTAGGGGCGTGCCAGAGTCTTTCAACTCAAGGGGTTGGATAGCTAAACTATCCTTGGTACTGACCAAATCTGAAATTGGCCCTTAGTGAATCAGACGACTGCTTGAAGGCAAGGAAGACCCATTCCTTCAGGTTCTTCAACGCCTCAATTAAAAGAACTTTTGACCAAATAAAATAAAATAAGGGCTGGAATTCGATGAAAAAAGCAACACTAACTGCACAAGCGTTCATCAATCCCAAATAAACAGGAACACTTAAGTATTGGCATCCATTTTATTTCATAAGTGAAATTTTTATACAAGTGATACAAGTACAACAATTGAATTCTAACAGAACTACTCCTAAGGAAAAAGAAGTACAATGCAAAAAATACTAAGGGTAAAGCCTACATTATAAGAAAAGTAAAGTAAAATTGTAACGACCCAGGTTTTTATTCAACTCGGTGCGTCAGTGATGACCAGAAAGTTGACCCGGTAACGGATCCTAAATTTGAAAGCGAAAGATAAACAAAGGTCTCTAGAGATAGAAGTCATCCTTAAGACACTAACGTGCCCTGTTATGAAGTCACGGAAGTTAAAGAGAGCAAAAGAGGAAATGAGAGTCAAAACGGGCTAAATCCGTCAATTAAGGGCAAAACGGTCCATTCACAAATAGAAGGAGAAAATTGACTCAAAATGAATCAAATAAGGTGAATATAACCTAATATAATCATTTCATAACATTCTAAGAGGTTTTAAGAACTTTGGCCAAGAATCCCACAAAAACGCCCTTTCCCGGTTTAAGCAAAAACTGATACTACCTCACTAAAACCTGAATAACTCTCACTATGTTTTGAATCTAAGAATGAAATTGATATCATTGGAAATATGACTCAAAATCCTTGAGTTTAGGCTCAAGAATCACCCCATTTGGGTTAGGAATGAAGGAGTTATGACCTTTTGAAGTTGGATTATCAGTGCTGAAACTAAATCTGGAAGACTGTGTGTATGAGGGCTGTGTTGGTTGACTGAAATAGAATTTCGGACGATCAAAACTCATAGAAACTTTTCTAAAGTCTTGTTTTTGAGGGTTGGTTACTTCGGTAAATCGAAATAAGCCATCGGTCGATCGAAATGGCCTTGAAATGTGTTTTTGGCTACTGGAATGTGCATTTTTACAAATCAAAAAGGCACCGGTCGACCGAAAAACACCTCGAAACCTGCTAAGAAGCTTCACTAAACATGGAAGATTTGCAATTGGACCTATAGAATTCATTCTACCCATATGCATAGGTCAAAACTGATCATTGTTAAGGGAAATTAAGCATGTACACATATCAACAAGCATAATATGAATTATTTATACATAGAACAATGGCTCATGGCCTCATACACATCAATTACAAGAATCTCACATGCTAAACCTCTAAAGTTGGTTAAATACATTTTTAAAGTAAAAGATGGTACCAAATGACTTTAAGTACTAAATTAAACATGTTTGGCCCTTGGCCTTGTTACACACACATGTAAAGAGTATCAAAAGGTGCACTTAAGTGCACATTACATGGCTTAGATAATAAATACAAGTTTTTATACAATACACCAAAATGAAGCATGATATGCTAACAAATGCATATTCTACTATAACAAAATTACTCCAAGTAGTCAAGCAAACCAAAGAATGTTGTGTATCCTACAATAAAACTTCTTTACCTAAAAAACACCCGGTAACTTTGGGGTGAGTAAACAAGTTTACTCGTAGGGAATAAGCATGCATAGGTTTAACTTATTACAAGGTTTATTCACAATGAGATGAAATTTCACAAAGTTATCAACTTGGAAATTAAATACGAAATCAAACCAAAGTGGATACTTGGATATTGCCCGGATTAAAACCGTACTCTTGGGGTCACTTTAGGGCTATTAACCCATGGGTACCTTTCCCTAGTGCGCACTATAGTGTAGGGAGCTCTCTATCTCCCGTACTAGAACCAAGTCCTAGCCAAGTCATGTTCTTGATAATATCCTAAGTTTCCAAAATCAATAAGTTGAGTAACAAATCATGATATGTGATAAAAACACAATAAAGCTCTATGAATTACATGACTAAATCATTATATCAATAAGATAGAAATTAAGTAGACTAACTAGTTAATTTCTCTAGATTTCAAGAGTTATTCAAATGATTTCAATTTAATATATAACAAGAAGTAAGTTATGGCCATGCCATATATCAAGTTCAAATTGGAATACAAGCATGGTACAAATAAGTAGAATTAAAATCAATTTAAATTACTTAAGTCTCTAAATTTAAAAGCTCATTTAAATTATGCCAAATTAAGATACAACAAGGATCAAGTCATGGCCATGCCATATATCAAGTCTAAAGTGAGCTATATACAAGTTACAATTAATCATTTATTTCTTATTTCAATATAAGACATGCATACAACTTGGATTTCTTATTTCAAGGGTTTTGTAGAGGAGAGTGAAAGGAAACTAAAGTATTCCAAGCTTCAAGGTCTTAGGTGAGTGGAAGGGCACCAAAATGGAGTTTAAAGCTTTAAACCAAGCTTAGTCTTAAATGGTGGCTAGGTTAGGGTTCTTGAGAGGAAAGAGATGAATGAAATAAATGTGCAAACCCTAAGTTAAATGTGGTGGGATTCTCCACTCACTAGGTACTCTTGCACTACCTCACACACACACACTTGCAAGATTAAAGGTGAGTCCTACACTTGTTATGAATCTAAGTAAACTTCCAAAATGTAATATCAAGCCTACACTTGTCAACCATTCATACCAGCAAGTGCTTCTATCCAAGGTCAACAAATGGGTGAATCTCCACCTTCTATGTGTCAAGAGATTAAGCCTCCAAGCGGTTCCACCACAAAACCAACAAGTGGTACCATAGGAATGTGACACTTGTCACATTTTTTGGAATTTGCAAAAAGGTCCTTTTTGAAAATATCTTCCAAATTAATTTGCAAAATGGTCCCTAAGACGAAAAATAATTACTTTTCATAATTACACTAAAACCCCTCAAGTTATGAATAATTACCAAAAAGTTATGCATCCATGCCCTTTACAAAAAAAGTAAATATTTAATATGCTTTTTTACGAAAGTTAAAATGTAGATATCATGGAAATTAAATATCATGGATGTATATAAAGCCGGAATCAAATCCGAGTACAAAAAGTGAGGTTATGCAAGGAAAAATGAAAAATGAGAAAAAGACAAAATAGGAAAAAAGACGAAAAAAGAAATTACTGAAAATAGAAAAGAAGGAAAATGACCGGGTCATTACAAAAATAAAGAACTACAGTGTAATGAAAGTAATGTAACGTTTGTTTGGTTGGGGACCTCTTGTGCAGATCTCTTCTAGTGTTATTTATAGAGGTCTGAAACAGCGGTTGAAAGCAGTTGCAATTCCCTTTTGAATTTTAATTCAAACTCTAGTTTGAATTCAAACACAATTTGTCTGAACGTTATCATCTTGTAATATATCCTTCATAATCTTCATACACGTACTTTTGATTTCATCATAAAATCTATATATGATGGTAAACCTTTTGATGATGTGGCAAGATGCTGACAAATCAACCTTACACTTTTCACCACATGGTTGAATTAAAACATTATCTTAATTAGGATGTAAACACTCTAACTAGACTTTACTCCGGAATATAATTCTTGAGATAATAATCTTCTAATTTATCACGAAAGCAATAACTCACTCTCCAATCGACTTGTGCCATGTTGTAATACCCCTGAATTTTTGAATGCGGGTTGGCCAGGCTCACGCCCGAATACCCGAGGATATCAAAAATAAATCGGCAATGATCGAACACAAAATACAAATATGATAACTAAGAATAGATAAATTGCTGAAAGAACTAAAATGATAATTCATTAAAAAAATGCTCAGAATAATTTTTTATTAAATAATAAAATATTCTGATATATCCAATCCTCCAATATACAACTCGGGAATCCATACTATGTGGACCCTTAGAAAATTCCAAACTGAATAAGTAACAGCGATAACTGTCTATAACAGAAATCTAAAATATAAATAAATCTCCTATGTAGAATTGGAAGAATGAAGTAAACTGATTCCTACTCAGTAAGAACAACCTCTACTCCTGATAAACACCTGAAAAATAATGATGGGTCAGGCCTATAAACAATAACTACTCTACTACAATCCAATCAGAGATTTGATACACGTATACATCCTAGTCAACTCAACAATAACTAGTAGTCTGTATATATATATATAGTTACACACTAAGGGTTGTCGTTGGAATATAGGACGCACTCGACTTGAATAGTAGGCAACATGCAAAACGCACATAAAGTGGGCATGAGTAGTTAGACCTACCAGGGTTCTCAACAACTCCTATAACCAATGATACTTCCCAGGGCGATATACACTCCCTAACCATAGATTCTGAGACTCGAGCTCATATCATGGCTCATAACTATATGTATATAAAATCCATCCTATCCAAAACATAAATTAAATATCCAGTATGTCATCCAACTAATTTAATTTAACTGACATGAAAATATGTAGAACTTAAGATTTTAATTAATCCATTCCATTATACATGAATAGGTAGGACTTAACGTTTTTAATTAATCCATCCCTAATATGCCACTATCCCATGCTGGTGCATATAACGCATGTGATCTATAAATGATGCAACATCTAAAGTAATACATCAAATAAATTCACATTTGATGCGACAATTTAAATACATCAAAATCCAGAAATAAACATAATAAGATCAGATTAAATACATGATCATATTATTCTGCCAATGTATGATTAAAATCATATAACATCTATATTAATTGCCAATTTATTTTTAAGCAATTAAATCTATAAACAAGTGTAATAATATAGGAAACAATACCTGACTATATTATACTGCTAATATAAGACTAACATCATCCAATATCCATTTATATAGCTAAAATAATATTAAGCAAATAAATCATTCACATCTATTAACAACATGCAAATTAAATTAAAAATTCATATTATTCCAATCCTTAGCATATATTAATGTGAATTATGCTTTTTGGGAGTTAATCCAATTTATTATAATCATTTAAACCACCCCAAATTGATCTAAACCATTCTGGAACCCTAAATCATCAAACAGACAAAATATATAAATTTTCTGCAAGTTCCAGCCATGGAGCATGCTCCAAAATTAATGGAGCAGGCTCCGTCCTTAAGGAAGCCGGCTCTCTCCAAAAGAGAGCTGGCTCTATCTATGAGGGAGCCGGCTCCATAGAGCCGACTCTTTCCTCAGAGAGCAGTAAAATTTAATTGGAAGCCGGCTCTCGACCTATTCTGCTCCTTCTTCTTCATCGCCGGCGTCCTCTGATCATTCCACTCATCTCCGTTAAGGTTCCTAAACCTTTATTCTAAGTTCCAGATCATCTCCATTAATTATATAGAGTCCTTATGCATCTTTTACACAAATTAAAACAAGTTTTCATTCAAGAAATTTTAAGATCAAGCAACTATGAATATAAACACAAAAATTCTGTTTTAATTCAATTTAAGCATGCATACAAGATCCATTTAATATCTAATTAATCCTGGAATTAACCTAGGCATGTATAGAATATGAAATCTCAAGGAAAAAGTTAGAAGAAGAACTTGCTTTTAAGGATTTCAACTTGAAACCTTAAACTCATTCTTCTTTGATTTTTTGGTGACCTTGGTTACTGTCAAAACCCTTACTGCTCGAGCCCTAGTCCTCGCACAACCTCTTATTCTTTCCTCCTTGGTTCGGCCCATGGTCCTTGACCAAACCCTAGTTTCCTTCTCTCTATGTTTTTCGTATTTTCTCTCTATTAATATCTTTCTCTCTCTAAGTATACTGTATCACGTATAAAAATATTTAAGCCTCCACAGACCTATACTATGGTATATATATATATATATATATATATATACACATATATATATATACACACAACATAAAACCCTAATCCTAGTTTAACCTTTTGTCTGCCAACTTAAGAATAAAATAAAATAAAATAAAATAAATTAATACACAAATATATAATCTAATAACTGTATATATATATATATATATATATATATATATATATATATATATATATATATATCATAATCCTTAATATATATATGTGTGTGTGTGTGTGTGTGTGTGTGTGTGTGTGTGTGTACCTAACTATCTATCCATTAATATTAAAATTATTAATAAATATTAATAATGCCATCCTTATATATATATATGGGTGTATATATATATGTGTGTGTGTGTGTGTGTGTGTGTGTGTGTGTGTGTGTGTGTACCTAACCATCTATCCATTAATATTAAAATTATTAATAAATATTAATAATGCCATCTATACCTAACTATCTATCCATAGATATTAAAATTATTAATAAATATTAATAATGCCATCCTTATATATATATACCCATATATATATATAAGGATGGCATTATTAATATTTATTAATAATTTTAATATTAATGGATAGATGGTTAGGTATACACACACACACACACACACACACATATATATATATACCCATATATATATATAAGGATGGCATTATTAATATTTATTAATAATTTTAATATTAATGGATAGATAGTTAGGTATACACACACACACACACACACACACATATATATATATATATACCCATATATTTATACCCATATATATATATATATATATATATATATATATATATATAACTATCCATGGGTAATCATCCATACATATTAGACTTCCTATCTAAGTAGTCTATGTGACCCAATTGGTTGGTCCATTACTACTGTCCAAATCTATCCTTTAAAATAAAAATAAAATAAAATAAGACATAAAGCAAGTATATTATTTACTCCTAACAATTAATTACAATTAAATCACATATCATTTAAGCAAGCGAAACACCCAATTAATTTACCACGCAGACACCCAATTAAATCAATTAAATCACATAAGCAAATAAGACAAATAAACATATAATCATGTAGCCACATAAGCACATAACCACGTAAGCACATAAAATATAATAAAATAAATAATTAAATTCCTTTTATATCCTTTTGAAAACTAGGGGTATTACACATGTGGCCAAATAAATATTTATTTTTAGGGTGTAAACAAGTGGAAAGGCAAGACTTCTTAATATTTTTTTCACAACTCAATTAGGTAGCGGTGGAATAGGATCGAAGAGAAGAAATAGACGATATCTTGCTGGAAAACAAAAGTCGCAGCGAAAAAAATAAGAATAAATAAAAGAGATGATCGCTAAGTATGTGTTGGCACCAAAACTTGGTAATAGTTGATAAAATCTGAAAGGTAAGGCTGCCTAGTTTATAAAGAAGTTTGAGACAAATAAGGAATATGGGTTTTAACTAATTCAAAGGGAAGCCAACATGAGGGGGAAGAATCCGTATATTATACCTGGAGAGGGTAAGTTCATTTGAAGAAATAGGCCTAGTCAACATCAAATTCAATAACTAAAAAGGAGATAATCAAGGAAAAAGATATTTTAGCAAGAAATTAGGTGATTTAGTTGAGGAAAGAAATCTATAAATAGAAGAGTTGTAATTATTTCCGAATGGTCCAACACCACCCACAAAACATGAATATCAAATTCATCAAATCACTTTACGTCACCTATCAATCTTCAAATCTTTTGTCCAAATGGCAAATTCCATTCAAGGAATCTAAGTTCCAACAACTTACCATTTTCTTGCAATACTTAATTATGCTATTTTTATTCAAAATACTCGTGTCATCGAATTTAATGACAATCTTTGATCGGATTTCAGTCATCTAAATTTTGCCAGCTTATTCCATTACACTCTTTATTTTCCATGCAATTTCAATTCAGCCACTTCCTTTAAAGTCTATTTTAAACACTATAAAAGAATATGCAATGCTGCGTCCGAAGAACTCTACGGCCGTAGTCACAGACGATGATCTGGAAAAGAAATATCAGCCAGCTTAGGTTGATAGCTCTACCTTGGGCTCTGTGGGTGAACTAGCTATACGATCTGAAATATTAGCTCCTTAGTAGAGGTGATGGAGAGAATGAGTGCCCGTCAAAATGACCTGCACAAAACAATATCTCATCTTTTAGCCACCATTATGAATAGGCTGGCTCAGGCTGGGAGCTTCAGCAATCAAGAATCGGTTACTCAGCTGATTTCATCACAATTTGTTTAGCCGGCAGTGGCCATCTGTGGTTCCATTTCAACCAAGCACGGCAGCAAGTTTACCACTAAATTTGCCATCAGTTTGGGCAGAGAACCAACCACAGCCAACTATTTTAATTTTTCTGCAGCTGCCAATGAGGAATCAACATCAGCGGTCACAAGTAATTTCTCTGAACCTTTCTCGGGTACCTTTTAACTCGAGGGACAATCAGGTTAAGTGGAATGATCCAAATCCACTCTATTCTTATATGCCACAACTATTGACACTCGGAGAACAACTATGGCTAATCAGCCAGAAGGCTGGCCGAATAATAATTAACCACTAGTGAAAAATCTGCCGCTAGTGGTAAATCAATTACAACAAGGTTGGCTGATTACAATCAGCCACCTGCGGTAAATCAGGCACAAGTGGTATATCAGCCAAAACCATTTAACCTGGGGGGCAACCAGGTAAGGTGGAGAGCTCCAAATCCACTTTATGCTCAGGAACCACCACAGCTGGGACTCGAGGGGTAACTGGTGGCTAATCAGCCAGAAGGTTAGTTGAATTATAATCAGCCACCAACGAAAAGTCAGCCGCCAGTGGTAAATCAATCGCAACAAGAATGGACACAGTATCATCCTACTACTCCTGTACTACAACATTTAAAACTCAAAGGGCAACAAATGACATATTAGCCAAAAGATTGGTTGAATTATAATCAGCCACTAACAGAAAATGAGTCGCCAATGGTATATCAGCCAAAACCTTTGGTACTTGGGGGGCAGTCGATGGCCAATCAGCCACTAGTGGTAAATCAAGATCGACCAGTCATTTATCAGCCCAATCAGCCAACGACGGTTGATAAGGTTCAGTTGGCTGATATTATTAAGCAAGAATATGGTAATGGCCTTAGGTGAATAAGCCAATTAATGTACAAAAAGCCCTATCTAAACACATTGACTTGATAAAGGTTCCTAGAGAATACAATGTCCCTAGCTTTATGACTTTCAGTGGCGAATGAAACCAATAAGAAGTAGAGCGCATCAGGCATTTCATAGTTCAATGTGGTGAGGTTGGTACTAATTCTTGGTTGAAGATGAGGCTTTTCCCAAACTCTTTGACAAGGGCAACCTTCTTGTGGTATATTTATCTGTCGCCAAATTCCATCTTTAATTGGCAGTGTAATATTGGTTTAATTCTTCCTATTGATTATTTATTTTAATTACATGTTGTCTTATGTGTAATTAATTGAAAATCAATCTCTATACAAGATGTTTGTTGGTTACATGTCTATGTGTGATTAATGGTGCTTAGTGATGGCCACGGCATGATATTTAATGGATACAATTGCTAACTAATTTGATGGTTTATACTTTATCTTGATGGGTTGTGCTACACATTAGTTTATTTATCATTAGGTAAATAATCTATACTTGATTTGATAATCCATGCTTATTATATGTAAGTTGTATTATCATCTTGGCTAATGTGTGCTCTCATCAAATGCATTTGTAATTAGTTTAATGGAATATGCTTAGGCTTGATGGGTTGTACTATACCCTAGTTTACTTATCATTAGGTAGACAATTCATGCTTGCATTTGATAATACATACTTATTATTGCAAGTTACTTTAATGATTGAAGCTACATTTAGATTGCAACAATGTTTTCCTCATTAATTGAAAGCAAGTGGTTAATTACATGAGCTTAGTGGTGATTCCTATGCCCTAAGACTCTCTTCCATCTCTTAAATCCCTAATCAATCTAGTTTATTTTAATTGCATTTCCATTTAATTAAACTTAGTATAATCACCAACCCAAACCTCTTTGCAATCTTGTGATACATTAGAGTAGAAGTTAAATTCTAACTACGTATTTAATCCCTTTGGACGATCCCTACTCGATATACTTCATTAGTTGTAGTAGTTGTTTTATAAATGTAAATTTGACTAAAAAGGCTTCCGAAACCACAATCATATTTTGATCTTGCGAAGCGACCTCTCACATTAAAAAGTAGGTTTTCTATCACATAGAAGAGGGCTTGTCAAATTTTACCGCCATTGCCGGGGATTAACGGTTTTGTTGGAGTTAATCTAGACAATAGTGTTCATTTGATTGCTTCTTATTTTTATTTTAATATCTATTTTCTATTTTTCTCTCATTCTTGTTATTATTTGTTTAATTAGGTACTTGACTACAAGGAAATCGAGTATGGGAACCAACATTGTTGCTTTGGGACCTTTGTAAACAATTCTTGAAACTCTCATAGCTTAATTGTCTACTTCTTTATATGCTTGAGATAGCCCCTGTCGAAGCTAGTTTCATTGTTATATTTAAATCCAAGCATTGGCCCGCATTAAGGCCATTATTTTCTTGCATTTGGATTTTAATTATGAATTGAGGAATTGTTTGATCCAAGTTTGGGGAGGTATTATATCCCTTCAACTTATGCCCCTTCATCATATTTTAATCCTTATGAGATTGAGTGCAATGTACAATATGCATCATTTTATTGTAGACTTGATTACTCTTTTGATCCTTCTTATAACTATTGCCCTCCCCCACCATTTTATGATGAACCAACTCCATCACTTTTTAGGTACTCACCCGAGTTTTAAGAAAAAGTGTTAGCTCTTCTTGATTTATTTAATTCACAAACTCAACTTATTAATTCTCATTCTCAAACTTTAGCCAAGGTAGAAGCTCAAGTTGAACAAATTGCAAGTATTCTTTCTCATGAAAAGGAGGAGGAAAAGGCAAATGAACAAATAGTAAGAACTCCAATTTATATAGACGAGGAGGAAGAAGTGGCAAGTGAGCAAACACCAAGTACTCTATCTTATATAGAGAATGATGGGGCAAGTAAGCAATTTGAATGTACTCTTTCTTATCAAGAGGAGGGAGAATTAATAGGTGAACCAATGGCTAATCCAATAGAGCATTACATGATTTATGAGGACATTTCTTGTAATTTGGACTAAGAAGTCATTGAGGCCACCTTAGAGAGTGAGGAGACATTGACCACTATAGAGGTAGAAGAGAAAAATAAGGAACTTTTAGAAGAGAACTTCCCTTCTAATCTCTTAAAGGACCCTTTTGAGGCGTGCCGTTTGATTGTATGGAAGGTGTGGTTTTGACATTGAAAGCTCCACATATGAAGTCAACTTTCTAATGAACTCCATAGCCACCTTGGAGAGTGAGGAGAAGGTGATTCATTTAGAGGAAGAAAAAAAGGATGAAGAGAGTGAGTTTCCTAATAATCCAATTGAGTCTTTGAAAGACATTTCCTTGTCAATTAATAAAGTAAATGATCATTTGAATGTGTTTCAAGAACATAACAAAATTGATGCAAGGCTAACCATGATTCATTTTGTTTTCAAGACTGTAGATGAAAGGAACGAAATCATCTATTTCATTAACTTTTAAGTTATTCCTTAGGGAAAGGATATCATTGTTGTAAGTGAGACATCAAATGAGAAAATTGACAAGAGGGTCAATAAGGATGTTTCATATCCGGTTTTTTATTCTTTTGACTAGTGAGTCGATCCAACGTCTTGCTAAAGACTAGTTTTCATAGAGTTTTCAAACTTTATTCCTTCTCAATTTCTTTTTGTTTTTCATTCTTGTGGTGTCTTGATAGCTTCATTGCACTTCATTGAAAAATTTCAGGCATTTAGGGCCTTTGAAAAAAAAAAAAAAATGTTGGATCAATCAAACCTGATGTTAGATTGATCAAAGGTTCCAAAATTTCAAAACCCCAAAATGCATGTTCTCGGTCTCACCGTTCGAGTTTTTTTTTATGATTAATCCAACAATGCTATGATCGATCCAATTTATCTTTGTTCGATCGAATTTTTTTTTTTTTTTTTTTTTTTTTTGCATTCTTTATTTTCTTGCGTTCTTATTTCCTTGTCTTTTTTTCTGCTTGTACATACTTTGTGTGTTAAAAAAAAAAAAAAAAAAGTTCAAAGTAACATTTCGTCTTGCTAGAGACGTTAAACTTAGCACCCACGACACATTGTGTCTTTTACATTTTGCATATTTATTTTTCTCTTGTATCTTTCATTTTTGTTCCTTATTTTTCTTCCATTTTGTTTCTTTACATGCCTTCATAAAAGAAAAATATAAAAATTTCACCATTGTGCCCTTTTGTGTAGTCATGCTACTTTCATGTTTTCTATAGGGTTTGATCTCATATTTCTCTTTCATCTTGTGCTTTATTACCTTAGAATGCATGATTCGTTTATTCTTATCCCATTTGATATTTGATGTGAGTTTTCTAGTGTGGCTATTCAAATAGGTTGTTGATTCTAAGTTTGGGGGTGCACTCTTTTCTAATGGATCATTACCGGGCTTCATATTTTTGCCCCCACGATATATTCTTTCCACATGATTGAGATTGGAGATTCATTTTAGCAATGATTTTGATCTTTTGAGGCTTATGTTCCATTGAATTGCAAAATTTCTTGACTTGAGAGTTCAATACTCCTTGTATACCTTTGAATGCCATTTTGGAGTAAATTTTTCAAAAGTTCGATGTCATTCTTGTTTTTGTGGTTCACATCATCTTATTTATGAGAATGCTTTGAAGATTGATTCTAGAGTACTACAATTGCACATGCGCACACTAGCATTCATTTGTGGGGTATATGCTTAGTTGATTATTGTTATGGTTATATCCTAATTGAGCTAGTTAGCTTTGAAAGCTTTCATTCTTGACAAGATGACCTTGCATGTTAATAACAAACCCTTCTCCGAGTAACTGGGACTCTAGCCTCATTAAGTATTGAACTCTCGCATTGAAAAGTGAAGGGCCCTCACCTAAAAAAAAAAAAAGAGTGAGTGCTTCTCACAAAAGGTGGGGAGTAGGGAAATGACAAGACGAAAGTTGTTTTGATTTGTAACCTAATTGATTTAAGCTTGTAAGTTCTTAGGGGTGTTTTTACACCTAATGCCCTAAAGCCATTCAGTTTAGGAGTCATTGACCTAACGCTCGTTACATGGATCTTCTAGAGAGCTTAAGATATCACTACATTGCACCATACTCTTGTCTTTGATCTTATAAAAAAAAAATTAAAAAATAAAAAAAGAAAAGAAAAATAGAGCCTGTTAATAAATTGAATAAAAACGTTCATTCTTTGTCTTGATGATTGGCACTTGATTTGTGCACTAATTTGAGACCGGTTGTGCCCATTTCATTAATTTACTAAGATAACAACATATTTGATGTCGATTCCCTCAAAAAGGTGCTAGAGTTGATTTGATTTGCATGATTATCTTGCTTAATGTGTGGAGGGCCATATTTGCTTGCTTGTTTTTGAAAATTTGGAAATTGCTTAGATATGATTGAAAAATAGCATACTTAGGGTTGTTTTCATTCAATAATTGTTTGGAATGTGGTGCCTCTTAATTGAAAAGGAGCTTAATGTTTGTAGGTATCATTTCTGGAAACCTTGTTCCTAGGGTTTAAAAGGCTTGTTGTATGTGCTAAATGCAACCGTGCTCCCTACGAAAGTGGCGTTATCCTTTTATTGCTTTCTAGTTCACACTTGTATAGTTGTTCATTTCTTTCTTTACTTAGTAGTTCATTGATAGGGACTAGCAATATTTAAGTTTGGGGGTGTGATTAACACTGAAAAGTACGCATTTAAAACCCTTGATCTTGAGTATATTAGGATCTTATTCTATCTTATTTTCCCGTTTTTGTCTTATTTTACGTTTATTTTTCCCCTTTTCAGGTGCTTAAGGCTAAAACGAGCTAATTCCAATGTCTTAAAGCCTTTAGGAAGTCAAACTAAGTCTTGGCAAGGAGTGGGAATAAAAGGAGGCTGAAGCTGAAAATTTCCTTTTTAATAGATCCAAGTTGGATCGATCCAACCTTATGTGTGATCGATCACACTTAAGGTTGGCTCGATCGAACGGTTCGCAGAAGCTATACAAAAACAGATCTAAAGCTCATTTCGAACCAACTCGGGAGATTCTTAGGCCGAGTTCTAACCTATTTGGGCTCAAAAAGTCTTGTATAAAAGAGAAATTAAACCATTTTTGTGGAGGGATTCATATTTTTACATTGTAATTTTTATATTTTCATTAGTTTTCTCTCTCCAGAAAGGTTAAAGATTAGGGTTTGTGAGTGGAGAAGAGTGGAGGCACCAAGAACACAAGAAGATCTACACATTCTCTTTCTCTCTAGAGTTTTAAAGAAGAAGAAGAAGATTGAGCCATGTTTGGAGTTTGCCCTTGAGGGCTATATGACCACATCCACCTCTTCTATGATTGGCTAGGCTCTTCACTTAAGGCTTGGATGAACCCTAAGTCTTGTGTAATCTAAACCCTTGTATTTCAATTTTTGGGGATTTATATATATATTGTTGTAGTTAATGTTATGGTCTTGTGTAATATTGGTTTAATTCTTCCTATTGATTCTTTATTTTAATTACATGTTGTCTTATGTGTAATTAATTGAAAATCAATCTCTATACAAGATGTTTGTTGGTTACATGTCTATGTGTGATTAATGGTGCTTAGTGATGGCCACGACATGATATTTAATGGATACAATTACTAACTAATTTGATGGTTTATACTTTATCTTGATGGGTTGTGCTACACATTAGTTTATTTGTCATTAGGTAGACAATTTATACTTGAATTGATAATCCATGCTTATTATATGCAAGTTGTATTATCATCTTGACTAATGTGTGCTCTCATTAAATGCATTTGTAATTAGTTTGATGGAATATGCTTAGGCTTGATGGGTTGTACTACACCCTAGTTTACTTGTCATTAGGTAGATAATTTATGCTTGCATTTGATAATCCATGCTTATTATTGCAAGTTACTTTAATAATTGAAGCTACATTTAGATTGTAACAATGTTGTCCCCATTAATTGAAAGCAAGTGGTTAATTACATGAGCTTAGTGGTGATTCTTATGCCCTAAAACTCTCTTCCATCTCTTAAATCTCTTGTTCAATCTAGTTTATTTTAATTGCATTTCCATTTAATTAAACTTAGTATAATTACCAACCCAAACCTCTTTGCAATCTTGTGGTACATTAGAGTCAAAGTTAAATTCCAATTACGTGTTTAATCCTTATGGGCGGTCCCTACTTGCTATACTTCATTAGTTGTAGTAGTGGTTTTATAAATCTAAATTTGACTAAAAAGGCTTCCGAAACCACAATCATATTTTGACCTTGCGAAGCGACCAAACTTTCATATTAAAAAGTCGATTTTCTATCACATAGAAGAGGGATTGTCATAAGACATTGAAATTTGGAGGGCATTTGTTGACACCAAAACTTAGTAGCCACTTTAGCGATGACGTGGACCTACAAGAGAGAATCAAGTGTTAACAATGTGGTTTTTTTTTTATACATGTCATTAAAGGAAACACATAGAGCAATATAATGATTACACGCTCTGAAAGGTTAAGGCTGCCAAGTTTTTGAAGAAGCTTGATACAAATAAAGAATATGGGTTTTGACTAATTCAAAGGGAAGGCCAGCATGAGGGAGAAGAATTTGTATAGTATAGCTAGGGAGGGGAATTTCATTTAAAGAAAGAGACCTAGTCAACATCACATTCAGTAATTGAAAAGGAAAGAATCAAGGAAAGAGATATTTAAGCAAGAAATTAGGCGAATTAATTGAGGAAATAATTCTATAAATAGAAGAGTTGTAACTCTTTCCAAATAGCCCAGCACCACCCATAAAACATGAATATCAAATTCATCAAATTACTCTACGTCACCTATCAATCTTCAAATCTCTTGTCCAAATGGCTATTCCATTTAAGATTAATCTAAGTTCCAACAACCTACCATTTTCTTTCAATGCTTAATTATGCTATTTACATTCAAAATACTTGTTTCTTCCAATTGAATTTAATGACAATTTTTTATCAAATTTCAGTCATCTAAATTCAGCCAACTTATTCCATTACAATCTTCACATTTTTTTTTATTTATTTATTTCCAGAAGGTATTACACTCTTCACTTTCCATGCAATTTCAATTCAGCCACTTCCTTTAAAGTCTATTTCAATTCAACCGCTTCATTTAAATTCATTTACTTTATATCGCATTTCTTTTCTTTTAAATACTATAAAAAAGTCCTTGCATCCAAGGCAGAAAAAGAATCGAGTTGAGAGTTATTCCTATCCTCTCTCTTGCACAATATTTGAAGTGAGTCACCAAAAGAAATAGTTTGGTGTTCAAATAATTTTTTGAGTATTTGTATACTCTGGCACGCTCGCAAACTCCATCGGTTGTGTGAGCCATAAAACGCGCGAATAGTATGTGACTAAGGTAATTTTAGCAAATGGATAGTTTTGAAATTTTATTAAAAAGCACTCTTAATTAAGTTATTTATTGTACAGTGGACACTTTGTTAAAAAGACCTATCTAGGCTATTTTGGATCAATTTCTAATGTTTTTTGAAAAAAGGGACCAATGTCAAATCCTATACAAAATTATGGGTCTTAAAATAAAAAAAGCCCATTATTATAATATTATTTGTGCCAAATGGACTTCAAAAATATAGTAAAACTAAATTCACTAAAAATTTATATTTATCAAATTATGTTTTAAAAAGATATGTATCCATGGACTCTATGCATACGCGAGATAAAAAAACAAAGCTACTACTGCAATAACTTAAAATCGGAACATAACGTCAATACAAACCCTATCAACTACGCAACTGTAAACATATATATATATATATACACACACACACACACACACACATATATTTGACCATTGTGGCGACTCTACTTTTTCGAATCAGAATATTCTCCTACATACAGATATAGTATTAAATTGCGTGGGCCGATTAGCGCTTGATCTTAATTATATATCTATATATAGTGGAGGAAGGTCTTCCCAAAACGCTTCACTCTCTTCCATACTTGTCTCTGTCTCACTACTCTTCATCTCCAATGAGTTGAGCCTGAGCTCTTCATTGTTTCCGTACTGTGAGATTTGTGCCTTGTCAATTACATTGGGATTAAGCTTTTGATTTTCTCGGCTTCTTTCCGAGTTTGATCCCTCTGTATTATAATCTGACAATGGAAAGTTGAGCTTGGCTCTGGCTCCGTGGAACTCAATGGCAGCCTTGTCATAAGCCCTCGCCGCCGCCTCTCCCGTATCGAACGTGCCCAGCCACACCCGCTTCGCTCGCCGGGGGTCTAGTATCTCCGAAGCCGACTTCCCCCACGGCCTCCGCCGGGCTCCCCTATTTTTCTTCATTCTCTTTTCCTTCTCTTCTTCAATATTTGGCGGGAAAATATTGGTCTCACTTGTGGAACTCTGGAGGGCTTGTAGTAGAGCGGTGGTGGTGGGATCATCACCATCACGGCCGTTGATAACGTGCGCGAGAGTGGAGACGATGATCGAGTGTTCTAGGGTCGAATTTTTTCTGGTTTGGGGTTCATTTTGAAAAAGATGAAGAAATTTTGCCATCAAACTAGCCGAGACCGAGAATGGGAGTGGGGATGATTTCAAACTTAATTATATATATATATATATATATATATATATAGGGTTAAGTGCACTAAACCCTCTAAACTTTCTTCTCTTTTTCAATAAACCCTCTTAAACTTTAAGAAAGACATTTAACTCCCTAAATTATTCAATTTGTTGCAAAAAACAAATTCCGTTACTTGGCCGTCTCATATTTAACGCCAAGTGAAGGCACATGACCTTGGACAAAATTATAATTCCAAAGATACCCTTATGCGAATTATTTCCTCCAATTTCCAACTTGTCTTCATTCTCTCTCCTCTACCAGCTTCTTCTTCATCTTGTTGAGCCTTCTCCTACCCATCATTCGCCTTCAAAGCCTGCAACTTTGAATGATTCTAATAGCCAACACCCAGAAAGCCAATACATATCCAAACAAATTAACCGGCGTCATGGTATCCTTAATCACTGACCACAAAAATGCAATCAACAACCAATATTTTACCACCCCAACCACATTAATAGTTAAAGTAGAGGTCTTCCCAACAAGCAAATACACAACCAAATTCAATGCAAATGCACAAAAAGAATTGGTCCCAAAATTCACAAAATTGAAATTAAAATCCGATCGAGTCGCCACAACACCCATTAAGGGGATTCAATGTCGTCCGGGGAGATGATGTAGGTGACGGAAGAACCAAGTGGCATGTCGAAGACTCAGAGTAGATGAAATTAGTGCGAGCTCGAGAGTCACGCATGGAGCAGGCGGCTCTATCATAGGCGAGAACGGCCTCTTCTACAGTGTCGAAGGTGCCCAGCCAATTCCTCTCTTTGGTTGAAGGGTCTCTTGTTTCTGCTGCATATCTTCCCCAAGGTCTCCGTCGAACACCCAGAAACCTGCATCTACTTGTTTCCTGCTACTGCTGTGTTTGCTTCTTTTTGCTCTTGGGCACTGAGTGATTCTTATTAATTAATTTCTAGCTGATCAGAGATCAATCAATGGATCTAGAGAGAGATCAAATTAATGAAAGAACTAGCTAGCTAATTAAGCTAGGAGTTGTAAAACTGAAAGATAGATAATACCCTTTGATGTGAGCAAGATCTGAATCATCACCAACTGAGTCGCCAAAATATCCAATTGGAGAAACACACCTCACAAATCACTTTTAGTTGTTCATGGTCAAGATCGGAGGCAAGATTGTAAAGTAAAGGGTTAAAAATAATAAAAAAAAATTAAAAATTAACACAATAATTCTTATAACAAAGATATGTTATATATATTTAAAAATAGACAAAAAAATGATAATGTTCTCATATATCAAATCAAAATTTTCAAAGGATAAAAATTAAAAATCACCTATAAATAGAATTTCCTGATCTCATAGAGAATCTTTTTCTTCTACATATTCTCTTCACTGTTGTTTTATTTTTATTTTTATTTTTATTTTTTTTATCTATATTTTTGTCAAAAAAAGAAAAAGAAAAATTTGACCCCCTCTCAAGCCTCTGTAATTTCCTCGCTAGACCATAAACATGCCAAACCTGTGAGGAAAAATATCACCATGTGTTGAGATGAAGTGGCTGAAGAGCAGTAAAAATAAATTGCATATTACATATGGATTGGGCAGATAGAAAGAGGAAGAGTAGCACTATGGGTTAAAAGAGGAAGAGTAGTATTATAGATTGGGTTGAATTGGGTTGATAGGAAGAGAAAGAGTAATGCTAAAAATTGATTACATATGGACTAAGCTGATAAAAATAGTAGTACTAATTTTTTAAAAAAATTTGGACCTGGGCTATAGCCCAAGTTAGCCCATTAAAAGGTTCGCCCGTGTTCATGGTGGGTGTTAAATAACTACAAGGAGAGAGAAATCAGTTTAATTGAAGAATGGTCACATTAAAAATTATAATCAAAGCACCAGGACCACCATGACAATTTGATCACACTCATTGAGGTACTTAATTGACATTTTAATCGATTCACAACTGGACTCTTTCGACCATGTATGTGGATTTAAGGGTGGGCTTGAGCCTACCAAAAAAAAAAAAAAAAAAAAAATCTATTAATATAGGCAATTTTAGCTCAATAAAGATATGTTATATATATATATATATATATATATATATATATATATATATATATTTAAAAATAGACCAAAAAAACGATGATGTTCTCATATATCAAATTAAGTTTTTCAAGGGATAAAAATTAAAAATTACCTATAAATAGAGTTTCTTGATCTCATAGAGATTCTTATCTTTCTACGTATTCTCTTCACTGATTCTTTATCTATATTTGTTCAAAAATATGATAAATTAAACCCTTCTCAAGTCTGCAATTTCCTTGCTAGACCCTAAAACATGCCAAACCCTATGACGGAAAATATCAACACGTGTTGAGATGAAACGTCTGAAGAGCAGTAAAAATTAATTACATATCATATATGGATTAGGCTGATATGAAGAAGAAGAGTGGTACTATAGATTGGGATGGATTGAAAGAGGAAGAGTAGTATTATGGATTGGGTTGAATTGGACTGATAGGAAGAGAAGGAGTAGTACTAAAAAATTGATTATATATAGATTGAGCTGATAAGAATAGTAGTATTAATTTTTTTTAAAAATTTGGACCTGGGTTATAGCCATCCGCCCGTGTTCATGGTGGGTGTTGAATAACTACAAGAAGAAGAGAAATCAGTTCAATCAAAGAATGGTTACATTAAAAATTATAATCAAAGCACCAAGACCACCTTGGCAATTTGGTCATAGTCATTGAGGTACTTGACATTTTAATCGATTCACAACTGGAATTTTTCGACCATGTAGGCAAGGGTGGCCGGATTTAAGACTAGGCTAAAAAAAAAAACAAAATCTATTAATATAGGCAATTTTAGCTCAAAAAAAAAAAAAAAAAATACTAGTATTAGCCTACTAAATATTAGTCCACTAAAATAAGTCCAAGTCAGCTAAATTTATGTTTAATATTAGTCCACCCATTTACAATTCCTGATCTGCCCTTGCATATAGGTGCAAGAAAACTTTGCGGAACGAACTATTACTTGCTCCAAACACTTAAGAAAACAACACCAAGGAATTAGTAGAAGTAAACTTAGAGGAGAAGAAGTAGTATTTAGAATTGCTTGCTCTCAATGGGTTCTTAAGAGAGTAAAAACCCTAGTTTGGTCCTTCTCAGACTTTTTATTTACTATGTAAGTTGTTTCCATATTGAAATTTCCTTCCTTATACTTAGGCCTTGCAGGCATCTCTTATTTTTAACTGTATCGTGGATCACTTGACAGGATGGTCTTCTCGTACTCATTTGACTGAACGGCCCATTTTTTTTAAACACCCACGTCTCTATTCTCCTCTTGCTACCGTACGTCAGGACACATTTCTTGCTGTTGTTGGGCCTCCTTGCTCAAGGATGAAATATCAATAAGGAAGAGAGAGAATATATATTGAAATTTTGTAAATCTTATAGACCAATATTGAGAATACAATAGAAGAACAAATATAATAGAGAGAAAGTAAGATAATTCTTATTTTTTGTTCTGATATCTCCATTCACAATACACTACACTCCTTATATAGAGAGTTTTACAACCTAATGTACTGTACTTTGCTCATCATACTTTCTCATACAAGGCACGTAAACCACTGCAATACATTATCTACTGAAGCACACCATCCTCTGCCTTGACACTCATGCTTGGAGTAAATGAAGTGGACCCCTCTAAATTACAACACTCCCCTTTGGGGTCCGCTGCACTATACTAAGAATATGTCTCATTAAAACCTTGCTAGGAAAAACCCAGTGGGATAAAAACCCAGCGAAGGAAAAAGAGTACAATATCCTTGTGTCATTGAAAATGGTATTGCACAGATTAAAACTGCCTTATTAAAACCTTGCTAGGAAAACCCAGTGGGAAAAACCATAGCGATGGAAAAAGAGTAAAGTATGCCAATACATTTTCAATCCAATTACTCCCCCTCATTCAGCATTAAATACCATTAAGTCAACGCATTCCAATATTATCCATCAACTTCTTGAATGTTGTAGTTGGGAGCGCTTAAGTGAATAAATCTGCTAGATTATCACTCGAGCATATCTGCTGAACATTAATGTCACGGTTCTTCTGGAGTTTGTGTGTGGAAAAGAATTTTGGTAACATGTGCTTAGTTTTGTCACTTTTTATGTATCCTCTTCTTACTTGTGCAATACATGCTGTATTATCTTCATATAATATTGTTGGACTATCTTTGATTGAGAAGAGTCCACATGATTCCCGAATATGTTGTATCACAGATCTCAACCAAACACACTCTCGACCTGCTTTATGAATTGCGAGTATCTCAGAGTGATTTAAGGAAGTTGCAGTCATGGTCTGTTTCATAGATTGGCATGATATAGTAGTATCACCACAAGTAAACAAGTACCCTGTTTGTGATCGAGCAGTATGTGGGTCAGAAAGATAACCTGCATCTGCATATCCAATCAATTGGGGCTTTGATTTTCTTAAATAAAATAATCCTATATCAGTCGTTTCCCAAAGGTAACGTAGAATGTGTTTGACCCTATTCCAATGTTTCTAAGTTGGTGCAGAACTATATCATGCTAGTAAGTTGACTGCAAATATTATATCAGGTCTGGTGCAATTTGTAAGGTACATAAGAGCACCGATTGCACTAAGATATGGTACTTCAGGACCAAGAACTTCTTCGTCTTCTTCTTGAGGACGAAAAGGATCTTTCTTAACATCAAGTGGTTGAACAATCATTGGAGAACTCAATGGGTGTGCTTTATCCATATAAAAGCGCTTCAGGACTTTTTCAGTGTATGTTGACTGATGGATAAGAATTCCACTTGGTATATGCTCGATCTGCAAGCCAAGACAAAATTTTGTTTTACCAAGATTTTTCATTTCGAACTCTTTCTTTAAATAATTAGCCATCGTGGTGAGCTCTTCAGGAGTTCCTACAAGATTTAGATCGTTAACATATACAGTTATAATGGCAAATCCAGATTCTAATTTCTTGATGAAAATGCAAGGACAAACTGGATTATTCATATATCATTCTTTTAGTAAATACTCGCTGAGACGATTGTACCACATGCGTCCGGATTACTTCAATCCGTATAAGGATCCTTGTCGCTTAATCGAATACATGGTATATTGTTTCAAGGTATTTGCTTCAGACATTTTAAATCCTTTAGGGATTTTCATATATATGTCATTATCTAGTGATCCATATAAATAAGTTGTAACCACGTCCATCAGACGCATAACCAGTCCTTTTGTGACTATCAAACTGATTAAGAAGCGAAATGTAATTGCATCCATCACAGGAGAGTATGTTTCCTCATAATCAATACCAAGTCTCTGTGAGAAACCTTGGGCTACAAGTCGGGCTTTGTAACTTACAATTTTATTTTTCTCATTATGTTTCCTTACAAATACCCATTTATACCCTACATGCATGCCATCTTCAAGTGTTTGGACTATAGGTCCAAATACTTCATGTTTTGCTAATAAGTTTAGTTCTGCCTATATTGCTTCTTTCCATTTTGGCCAATCATTTCTACGTCGACACTCTTCGACGTTTTGAGGTTCGGGATCCTCATTATCACCCGTAATATCAAGTGCAACTGTAAAGGAGAATATATCATTAATAATAACTGTATTTCTATCCCACAATTCTCCATAGTTGATTGAGATCTCATTATTTTCAGGTACCAGTGCCACTTCCGGGGCATGTATCTCTTTTAGAGCTACTTGCTTATAAAATTTAGATTGATCAATTATTTTCGTTGTTCCTTTTGCAAGCGTGGCTTCTTCAGGAGTGCCAATATCTTTATTTGATTTCTCTTGTACTTTCCTCTTCCGGGGAACAGTATCTTTTGCACTGACTGGTCTACAACCTTTATGGTGTGTCTTAGATGCATTTGCAATAACACTAACAGACTGTCCCACAAGGTTATCAATTATTGATGTAGTGTTTATAGCTGGTATATGTGATTTCATTACTTTCTTTATGTCAGTAAATGCATCTGGCAATTGATTTGCAATATTTACAAATGAATAATCCTTTGAACTTCTAGTTCACACTAATTTATGTGAAGATCAAAATGAGATAAAGTCAAGACATTCCAATTAATAACTCAATGCTCTTCTGGCTTTATCTTTTCTCCCCCTAATGGTGGGAAGAAAACCTCATCGAAATGGCAATCAGCAAAACCGTGCCTTAAAATCATTACCTATCATAGGTTTAAGATATCTAATAATAGATGGAGAATCAAAACCTACATAAATACCAAGTCATCATTGAGGACCCATTTTGGTGCGTTGTGGGGGTGCAATGGGAACATATACAGCACAACCAAAAACTCGTAAGTGAGAGGTACTTGGTTATTGACCAAGTACAAGTTGTAGTGGTGAAAAACTATGATATTTAGTTGGTCTAATACGAATTAGTGATGTTGCATGTAATATCACATGTCCCCAAGTAGAAATAGCTAGTTTAGTTCTCATAAAAAGTGGTCTAGCTATTAACTGAAGACGTTTGATAAAAGATTCTGCAAGACCATTTTAGGTGTGAGTGTATGCAACAGGATGTTCAATATCAATGCCAATTGACATGCAATAGTCATCAAATGCTTGAGACGTGAATTCACCGGCATTATCAAGACGGATCGTCTTGATCGAATTGTCCAAAAATTGTGCTCGTAATCGAATTATTTGAGTAAGAAGTCAAGCAAATGCAACGTTACGAGTAGAAAGTAAACTTACATGGGATCATCGTGTCGATGCATCTATTAAAACCATAAAATATCGAAATGTCCACATGGGGATGAATTGGCCCACATATATCCCCGTGAATTCATTGTAAAAATGTTGGGCATTCAATGACGACCTTGGAAAGTGATGGTTTGACTATTAACTTACCTTGTGAGCAAGCGGTACATGGATAATCACTTGCTAAAAGAATCTTCTGGTTCTTTAGTGGATGAACATGTGAATTTTCAATGATTCGGTGCATCATTGTTGACCCAGGATGACCAAGGCGATCATGCCAAAGTATAAAAATATTTGGATCAGAGCAATTCTGGTGCGTCACTGCATGTGACTCAATTGATCTTATATTTGTATAATATAATCCAGATGATAAAGCAGAAAGTCTTTCTAATACATGCTTCTGGCATGTAATACAGAGATATTTAACACTTCCTTCATTTATAGTCTCAATATGATAATTATTGAGATGTATATCTTTAAAAGTTAATAATTTTTTTTTGGATTTGGTAGAGTACAGAGCATCATCAATATTTAATTTTGTTCCACATGGTAACAGAATGATAGCTCTTTCAGAGCCTTTAATTAGGTTTGCTAGACCCGATATTGTATTAACATTAGCTTTAACTAATGTTATACGTGAAAAATATTTTCTATCTCGGAGATAGTGTGTGTTGTTGCACTATTTGCCTAACATATATCTTCACCATTTATCTTTGGTATAGTCAATGCATTAGCGAGATCCATGCCTCTTCATATACACAAAATTTATATTTCATTACTTCAAACATGAAATATAAAGTAGGTAAAAACATACAAGATAGCCAAAATAAAAACATACTGGTACAACCAAGATAGAGACATACTGATACAACAAAAATTTAAACATACTGATACAGACAAAATAAAACATATAAAGGATAACATAATAGAGAAGGACATGTTAATTGGTATAGACATTTTCATCACCAATCAAATGATCAATACTACCACTAGGATCAACAAAGAAGTCAGAAACATCAAGGTGAGTAATATCAACGGGTATGTCATCATCAACAAAATTCATTTCAATATCCTTTCCTTTTCCCTTATCATTCATTGAGGCACGGTAAAGATAGGCTAGATATTTAGGCATACGACAAGTACGCGACCAATGCCCTTTCATTCCATACCTATAGCAAGTTTTGTCATCATATATCTCAGCAACTTTGTTTTGGCATGTAATGACCCAGACTTTTCCTCCTTTTCCATTTTCGATGATTTTCTTTTTTTCATTTTTTTTTCATTCTTTTTTTTTTATTTCGTCTTTTACTCGTTTATCATTTTTCCTTGCTTAACCTCACTTCGGGTGTTCGAATTTGATTCCGGTTTTGCATACATTCATGATACTTGATTTCCATGACATTGGTATTTTCACTTTTGTTGAAAAGCATGCTAGTTGCTTTTATTTTTCATAAAGGGCATGAATGCATACTTTAGTGTAATTATTCATAATTTTGGGATTTTAGTGTAATTATGCAAAATTATTATTTTTCGTTTGGGGGACCTTTTTGCAATTTATTTTAGAAGATATTTCGAAAAAGGACCATTTTGTAATTTTTGGAAAGTGTGACAAGTGTCACACTCTCATGGAGCCATTTGTTGGCATTTAGGTGAAGAGACTTGGCACCATGACCTCTTGACATTTAGTGGGTGAAGATTCATCCATGTGTTGGCCTTAGATTGGTGCACATGTAACCATTGGATTGTTGACAAGTGTAAGCTTAGGATTAAGTCTTGGAAGAGGCATTGGATTAGTAACAAGTGTAAGGCCATGATCTAGTCTTGCATTGTGTGTGTGTGAGAGGTAGTGTAAGAGCACATAGTGAGTGGAGGATCTCTAGCCCTTCCACTCACCATTTTTCACTTATCTTCTTCATTTTCCCTAGTTCTTCAAAGTTCTAACCTAGCCACCATTGGAGAAAAGCTTGGTTAATAGCTTTCTTCTTCAATTTTGGTGCCCTTCTATTTATCTTAGACTAAGAACCTTAACTAGTAAAAGTTTCCTCTCATTCTCCTCTTCATTAACCCTAAGCTTGTTTTCCATTTAGTGCTTGGTTGCTTAGATTATAGAGATTCAATTCTCTATTGAGGTAGGGGTGGTAGTATGTTTATATTTTAAGTGTTTTATAATCCTTTGGGGTTTAATATAGATTGTGTACATGCTTCTAATATGATAGTCTTGCATATTATAGGAAATCCTTATGATTGACTTAGGGTTTATTTGATTTAAGCATGTATATTGTGTATGTATCTTGTGTAGGATTATTGATGTTGTATATAACTCTTATTGATTTGAATTACTATACTATTGTGATGATAATTCTACATTCAAGTTGATTACTATTGGTGATTATAATTATTTTAGAAGCTTAATACTATAAATGTTGTAATCTAGTATATAAAGCTTATTGTTGAGACATGGTTTAAATTGATGAGTTGTGGTATTATATTACACATTATATCATGTTAAGAACTTGTCATTTATTATGCCATTATAGATTTGGAACCCTAAGACATGGTTTGTGTGGTTTCAAAGATACTTGTGCATGGAAGGTGGTTTATATGCCTTAAATTATGATATATAAGTTTTGAACTTGATATATTTTGGATTCTCTTGGGACATTGTGTTACAAGTGACATGGCTAAAGTTTGGCTTTAGTGCGGGAGGTATGAGTTCTCCCCAATTGAGATAGTACGCACTAGGGTGGTCTTCCCAGCGGGTTAATGCCCAGAATAACCATATTGATCTTAGTTTAGTCCAAAACGAGATGTCCAAGTTTTCCATTATGTGATTTCGCATTAAATTTCAAGTTGACAACCAATGTTTAATTGTAACTTGTAATTTTGGTTGATTGCAAATTAATGTTGTTAAGTACATTGACATTGTTATGTGTTGTTTAAGAATCATTTAAGTTAGCTTAAGATGATCCCTTAGCATACCTTGAACATAGACGTTAAGTGGAATGCTCCCTTGTATTCGTCTATATTGATCTTGCAATGATATTGAAACTTTAGGGTATACGCATATGCTTCTTCTACGAGTAACTTGATTACTCACCCTAGTGGTTTGGGTTGTTTTTCAGGTAAAGAGACCATGTTCTTGGATGCTCATCATCCTTAGAAGATTTTGAGTTATTTAAAGCATATTTGTATGTTGACATGCACTTGTTTAGCATGCCATCCTTTTGGATGTTAAATTTTGTATACCATGGATGTATGGTATTGTAGAAGCTAAGATGGCTTCCTTGATGTGTAATGTATATCTAAGAACACTTGAAGATGTCTATTTTGTATGTATAACATGAGGCCAAGTGCCATGTACATTTATATCACATGTATGCTAGTTTAATCCCATAGTTGTCTTATGAAATGATGAGAATTCGAGGTTTGACAGGTTGTATTTTGTATATGACATGTTATGTGACCATGAGCTATTGGAACACATGTATTTACTCATTTTACATATGTGTGCATGTTCACTTTGACACACTACACCATTATTGATGAAATGAACACTTAGAGTAGCATTCATTTGCATATTTTTGCTAAATGAGACCTCAAGGGCATTTTTGGTATTTCACTTAAAAAAATAAATGTTGGTCTTGACATAGTTGACCAAAAAACATGATTTTAAGGGGGGTTACTTCACAACTTTTTTCCAAAAAAAACCCAAAAAGTCCTCAAAATTGCACTTCAAGGTTGCATTTCAGGTACAGCTACAGGAGTTCGAGCGCTCTAAATGGGAGTTCGAGATCTCGAAGTTTGGGCAGAAAGTTTTGGTCTCGGGCATGTACTATTTGAGTGCTCAAAGTCCTAGTTCGAGTGCTCGAAGTACTGTTCATAGGGTGTGTTTGTGTGTTTTGGTTTAGCATTGCACCTCCAACTTCAAATTGTCATATCTTCCTCGTTCTTGAGTCTAAACTGACCGCATCGAAATAAGCTTTCCAATGGTACCAATTAGAGTTTCAGATTCTTTTGGTAACTCAAGTTATTCAAGTTTTAGTGGAGGGATGTCAGTTTTTGGGTCGAACCGGGATAGGGCTTTTCTTCCTTCGACTTCAAGACTTGATATCTTTGCCGTCCGTACTCCAAATCAAGTGATTCTTGAGTCTAAATTCATTTATTTTTCGTTGTATTTCCAACGGTGTGCTTGGTAGTACTCACTTTTAGGATGGAAATGACCATTTTACCCTTGGGTTCCTTTTTGTCCATTTTTGAAATCTTGTTTCCACATTTGTTTTCTTTGGGTTCCGTAATCTCATTAAGGGTCTCTTTGATGTCCTAGAGACATGTTGTGTCCCTAGGGATGTCGTTTCATCTTTTGCTTCCGCAATTCGGATCCGTTATCGGGTTATCTTTCGGTTCATCACTGACGCACCGGGTTGAAAAACCTTGGGCCGTCATATGGCAAAGCTTTTCCTTTTGCCTGCTTGGTCGCATTTGAATTCCATTTTTGGTAGAATGGTGTGGAGTTCCTTCTGGGAACCAAGGAGGAATTATGACCACCACGATTATGATAATTATTTCTATTGCGACCATTTCCACGACCACCATAACGTCCGCGTTCGCGTCCACATCCACGATCGTGAAATGAGGACACACTCGCTTCTGGGAATGGTACAGATCCAGTTTGATGGGACTGGTGGTTTTTCATCAAAAGCTTATTATTCTGTTCAGCCACCAACAAATAAGAAATCAGCTCAGAATATTTTGTAAATCTTCGCTCTCTATATAGCTGCTGCAGGAGCACATTTGAGGCATAAAATGTGGAATATGTTTTTTCCAACATATCATCATCAGTAATTTTTTCTCCACATAATTTCAATTGTGAGCTTATTTTAAACAAGGCTGAATTGTACTCACTTACACTTTTAAAATCCTGTAATCGCAGATGGATCCAGTCATAGTGAGCTTTTGGAAAGATCACAGTTTTTTGATGCTCATACCGTTTCTTCAAATTTTTCCACAGTGTAAGTGGATCCTTGATTGTGAGGTACTTTATTTTTAATTCCTCATGGAGGTGATTGGGAATAAAGATCATCGTTTTCGTGCGGTCCTGCAGGGACACATTATTTTCTTCTTTAATTGTCTCTCCGATGGCATCCAAGTGGATTTTAGCATCAAGGATCCATGATAAGTAATTTTTTCCCGAGATATCAAGTGCAACAAATTCAAGCTTGGTAAGATTTGACATTATAAAGGAACTATAAAGGATAAAATAACACAGTTAGAATTACTTCATCATAATCGAACTAAGGTATGCATCATAAAAAAAATAATCAATTTGAGATTATAAAAATATTGCAGTCACTGTAATATGATTTGCATAGTGGTGATACCATATATATAAATAACAGTCAATTTATAATCACAATAAAACAAGTGGCTTGGTGGCTCGTTAACTCAACTTGCGTATTAAAGGGCCATGGTTCGAATCTTGTGGTAATTTTTTTTTTTCTTCTTTTTTGTTTTTCGTTTTGTTTTCACGTACTCAAATCTGAGCCAAGTTATATGTATAGTAATGTACATGAAGTAATATGTAAAAGATTGTAAGTAGATATTTAGCAAATATAATATGAATTGTCAGTAAATATACTGTACAATGTCAAAAAGTTAATTATGTGGTTTCAGTAAAAGACAATGGCAAAAAGACAAAATATGTTCACACTAAAAATGTAACCAATTGAAGTAAAGTCCGAACTATACTTATTTCACTGTATACTAGTACTAGCTGAACTAGTATATCCATATATCAATGAACTAGTATATATAAACATATAGTGCCTAAAGGTTTAAGTATACAAATGGAAGGAAAAAGACAAAACGAAGGTAAAGAACTACGAAAAGTAAACTGAATATTTGCACTGTTCATACCTTTTATTTTTATTTATTATTATTTATTATTATTATTATTATTATTATTTTGGTCATACTTGAACAAGTCCCATAGTATATGTGTGTGTGTGTGTGTGTGTAATCAAAGGCACGTACTTTTTTTTGTTTTTCTTTTTTAATAGTATATAATTTATATTTCTACGTTTTGCAAAACTCCAGGTTTGCAAGGGTACTCAGTGTAAATGACTTCAGGTCAAAGAATTTCAGATTCACTTGGACTTTAGACCAACAAATTTTGAGAAACTTTGGGTTCGCAAAAGAATACCAAATATTCGTGAAACTTCAGGCTCACGAAGAGTATATTAATACATGCAAAACTTCAGATTTGCAAATTAAATATAAATAATTTAGTATTTGTGAGACTTCAGACTCTTCAATTTACTTTTCTATAAAGAATGAACAAAAATATTCTAATATAAATAAATAAGTATTTGTGAGACTGCAGGCTCAACCATTTTAATTATCTGTAAAGTTTGAACAAGAACAGTTTAATATAAATAATTATTTTTCTTACCCTTTGAAGTGAGAAAGAAAAATAAAATTTTCTTTGCAGTTGGCAGAGTCTCGTGTTGATAACATTTTGTAAATCTTATAGAGTAATATTGAGAATACAATAGAAGGACAGATATAACAGAGAGAAAGTAAGAGAACTCTTATTTTTTGTTCTGATATCTCCATTCGCAATACATTACACTCCTTATATAGAGAGTTTTACCACCTAATGTACTGTACTTTGCTCATCATACTTTCTTATACAAGGCACGTAAACCACTGCAATACATTATCTACTAAAGCACACCATCCTCTGCTTTGACACTCATGCATTGAGTAAATGAAGAGGACCATGAAGTAGACCCCACTAAATTACAACATGAAAGAAATTTTTTATTTTATTACGTATTAATATATGTATATATATACATATATATACATATATATATATATATATATATATATTGTATATTTTTGCAGTAGTAGGTTGAACCTAATGATCACCATTATTGAGATAATGCCACGAAAGTCACTTGCAAGGGTAAAAGGATATCTTGGTATTTTCACCTTTTGAATAGAGTTATACGTGTCAATAGCGTTGATGCATGTGGGTTCCATAAAAAGCCCAAATTGCTAGACAATCATCTCACTTCCTCTCAAACATTTCTCTAAATCCACTATTCTAAATTAATATAAATAGTGATAATCTATCCCATTAAGAGTAGGTCCAATGGACAAAAATTTGGCGATTTTGGGCCAGGTTTGGATATTGGACTGTTCTAATGGGGTCGTCAAAAATTGGGTCCCACCCAATGGATTGCGAAATGGGATGCGGTATTTTGCGACCCTGTTGGCGAGCCGCAGGCCTGGCATATGGGCCCGCATCCATTTTCTTTTAATTTTTTTTATTTTGGCCCAAAACTGACATTTAGCCCAAAACACTGTTCCTAAGGGCATGTTTGCCTATAAAAAAAAAAAGAGGAAAAAATCAGTTTTTTCGGCTGATTTTGGTCTTTTTTTTTCTTATTTTTTTTTACCTCAAAATAATTGAACCAAAGAGACGTTAAGGCACTGTTTGGGTGACACAAACAATGCCTTAAAAGCTTTTTTGAGCAAAAAAAAGTTGCTAACCCAAATAGTGTCTTAAAGGATTTAGGTCTTTTTTTAAAGTGTTTTATTTAAAAAAATTTGCTTTTTAAAATATTCCTATTGACATATAGCCATTTTAGGCACTGTTTGGTTGACCCAAACAGTGTCTTAACGGCTATATTGGCACAAAAATCTATTTTTTGAAATTTTATTTGAAAAAATTCATTATATATATATATATATATATATATTCATTTTTTCTCTATAAATACATCAACCCTACTATTATTTACCTCATATCCAACCCATCTTTTCTAGTTTACAACCTATAACTATAACCACTAAGTCATTTTCTCAATCTTTTAGTTATATTTTTTTACTCAAGTTCAATTCCATGAATCCTCCACCACCATATTACAGCTACAACTCCCAACTCAACCAATCAAATGATAATTTTGATCCCTTCTTATTTGTAGGAGAAGAATCTTAATTTGTTGGAGATGAATCTCAATTTCCATCTCATCAACCTTATTGAAGTGCCACAATCCAGTAACTCCCAACCTCCGAGAAAGCAAAAGGCTATTTGGCCTCCCAATTGGTCCACAGTTGAAGATGAGGCTTTATGTTATGCGTGGATGGCCATTAGCACTGATGCAGTCATCGATTCAGACCAACAAAAGATAGAGTTATGGATCCGAATTCAAGAAAGTTTTGAGCAACACGTTAGTGGTGCTGGTACACCTAAAAGAAATTATATCGCTTGCTTAAATCGTTGGTCCATTATGCAACAAATGATTACCAAATTTTTTGGATGCATAGCCCAGATCGAAAGGAATTACCCCAGTGGGCAAGACAATGAGCACAAGATAAGTTATTTATTATATTAAATATAATTATTGATTTTTATATTTTTAGATGACAGCAGCCAAATAGTTGTTTACTTGTTAAAATAACTCCAAATTTAAGTTTGACAATTGTTGGAACATTTTACAGAGTAACAATAAGTGGCATTTACATTATAAAAAAGAATTGACGTCCAAAAAAAAAAAAAAAAAAAAAGCCGAAGAAGAGGATTGGAATCCACATTGATAATAGTGAGGGATAGTGAGCCTATTGGTCACTCAAACCCATCTAGTCCATCAAGTAATGAAGCAACGACACCAAGTTCGGTTAAACGATCGGTGCACGTAGGCGAAAATGATCCGACGAATGTTGAAGAATATTAGCGACTGTGATACCCCCGAATTTCCGAATGTGGGTTGGCCAGGCCCACGCACGAATACCCGAGGATATCAAAACAAATTGATAATAAACGAACACAGAGTACAAAAGAATAAAGAAGAATAAATAAAATGCTGACAAGAAACTAAAATGATAATCCAATAATAAACCTCATAATATATTTCCATTAATTAATAAACTCTTCTGATACAACTGATCCTCCAAAATACAACTCGGGAATCCATACTGTGTGAACCCCTAGAAAATCCAAACTAAACAAATGACAGTAATCTGAAACAGGAAATTGAATCATAAAGGAACTCCTATGTAGCATCGGAAGAATGAAGTAGACTGATCCCCGCTCAGCACGAACAACCTCTACTCGTGACGAACACCTGAAAAATAATGGTGGGTCAGGCTTACAAACAAGTTCTACTCTACTACAGTCCAAGCAGAGATCCGATACACGTATACATCTTAGTCAATCCAACAGTAACTAGTAGTCCGTATATATATATATGCACACTAAAGGAACCTCACTAGACTATAGGGTTGTCTCAACCTGAATAGTAGGCAACATGCAAAACGCACATATAGTGGGCATGAGTACCTAGACCTACCTGGGTACACAACTACACTATATCTAACTACACATCCCTGGCGATATACGTGCCCTAACCATTGATCCTGAGACTCAAGCTCATATCATGGCACCATACTTATATATATAAAATCTAGTAACCATCTTATCCAGTATAAATTAATCCTCCATAAGTCATTCAACTTTTTCATCTGACCTGACTTTAATATAAGTAGGACTTAACATTTTAGTTAATCCATTCCCTTATATAATAAATTAATCCTCCATAAGTCATTCAACTTGTTCAGCTGACCTGACTTAAATATAAGTAGGACTTAATATTTTAGTTAATCCATTCCCTTATATAAAATAGGTAGGACTTAACTGATAAGTTAATCCATCCCTAGAATGCCACCGTCCCATACTGGTGCATTAAACCACACAATCCAACAATTGATGTAACAATTAAGGAAATACATCAAACATTCCATAAATAACTATGATAAATATGATATCAAGTTATCACATAATAGGAATGACTTATTATTTCTTTAAACTTCCTATATCATATGTCCTACACAAACTGAATCTTATACATGATGATATTTTATTATACCGTTAAATAAGGATTCTCTATATCCAATTCATCCTACACATTTAATCTCAATTGCTAAAATATTTTAAATATATTAAATCCATTCGTTTGTTTAAAACATTCAAATAGCAAGCATCATAATGATTGAGTCTATTTAAATTTATTAAAACCCAAACCTAGTCCCTATTTAATGTTCAGGAATCCTAGGCATGTTTCTACGTTCCATCATTCCACAGATATGAAAAATACATAATTTAAACATGTAAAAATTCACATAAGAAATCAAATCAAAATCATGCATTTTATCAATTCATAACACAAGAACAGATATGAACCAATTTCATAAAACCTATGTTCTAACCCAATTAAACATGCATAATTATTTAATTTTATGTGTTTAATAAATTCTGGAATTTCCTAGGCATGTACAGAAACACGAATCAAAGGAAAAGAGATAGAAGAAGAACTTGCCTTAAACTTTCGGATTGAAAGTTAAACTTCTTCTTCCTTGATCTTATCTCTATAGGGTTTTTCTCCTCATTCCTTCCTTTTCCTCCTTCCCTCTCTAACACTATCTCTCCAGTATATATCACGTGAATATTTCTAACCCCCTTTTACAACCTATAACTATATATTTATAAACTAAATAAAATAACCCTGACCCTTTTCCCAATCCAAGTCAACTAAAAAAAAAATAAAAATAAAAATATTAAAAAGGTAAGCAAAATATGTTACGTATATAATTTATGTATATGTTTATTAAATAAATAAATTATACATATTCCATTATTTATTAATGGATTATCCAATAATATTTAAGTTACCATAATATTATAAAGTAACTTAAAACATAACACGTATCAAATCTATGTATATTTTTATTATTTAAATAAACATATACATCAAATTAAATATTACTACCCAAATTATCATAAAAGTAATTAATAAATTACTTTATCTTTTATATATATATTAAAAAGGTAAGTAAAATATGTTACGTATATAATTTATGTATATGTTTATTAAATAAATAAATTATACACATTCCATTATTTATTAAAGGATTATCCAATAATACTTAAGTTACCATAATATTATAAAGTAACTTAAAATATAACACGTATCAAATCTATGTATATTTTTATTATTTAAATATAAAACATATACATCAGATTAAATATTACTATCCAAGTTACCATAAAAGTAATTAATAAATTACTTTCCTTTTTATATATGTATATAATATATATCTATATATATACATACACAACTATTCACGGGTAATAATCCATACACATCCAATCTCCTATCCAAGTAGTTCATGGGATCCAATTGGTTGGCTAATTACCACTAACCATAACCATAAAAGAAAAATAAAATAAAATAAACGAAAATATTTAATTTACAATTAATCAAAATACCATTTAAGTACGTAATCTAATTAAACAATTAACACATAGACAAATACAAATAATACATAGACACATAATCAAATAATCAATTAATACCTAATTCAATTAAACACATAAACAATTAGTCAAATAATCAATTAAATAATTAAAAATACAATTAAAACAAATAAATAAATACCGAGACTATCCTTTTAAAATTAGGGGTATTACATTCTTCCCCCCTAATAAAAGGAATTCCGTCCTCGAAATGCGCCCTTACTTTCTTCCATTATGCTTGGAAATTGTGAGCGAAAAACATCCTCATATTCCCAAATAGACGCTAATTCAGAGGTGACTGCCTCAATTGCGAAACACAATCTTCTAAAAGTCAATGTAATAAGTAAAATTGACCTTTCTCCAAAAATCGCCTTTCTTCCTACATAGAAAACAGAACGAGCAAACTACTCCCTGATAGAAAAACTCTAGTATACGAGTTCAATTATTTACAACATCCTACTGTTGCCTCCCAACCGCGCGCAGTTCAATATAAAGGGAAGTATCTATTTCTGACATATTTTTAAATGAAGTCGAGGTCTGATTGTACAACCCTTACTTCCATTTCTAACCAACAAATGAAAGGTATGCATTGTGAAAGATACAAAACCTCCAAAGTTGTCACACTAACCTCCTTGTGCCAATAATATCACAGACAAAATTCCGACAAGTGAAGTAAACACTTACAACAGTCCATGAAAATCTAGGATATACGCCTCAAACATATCCTTTATGGTCTAATTTAATCTCTCGATTAATTCCTCCGTCTATATATATGAAGTAGAGCTGCTGCTCCAAAATCTTCATAAAGCTCCTTCGAAATAGCATTTTGCATCCACTAATATGGACATCCACATGCTATAACACCACTATCACTGAACTATATAACTATTATGAAGTTCTAAAATAAGCATCACTCAAATTTTTGTCCTCAAGCGATCTTTCTCAATCCACCACTCGGATTCCATATGGAAAATTGAAATTCCAAATCAATGTCGATCCTTCCCACCAACTATCACTCCTGTTTAGTTCAACTTCCATATTTGTTATAGGAAGTGGCTAAAGATTCTTATGATATCTAATGATCAACTTTCCACCTTTGTAGCAGGTTTTACACTTAGGGCAATTATATACACGTCCCTATCCGTACCTGTTCATCAAAACTGACATTTGATGTCGTGATGTACCTTCTAACCGTCTGGGTGTATCAAGAAAAATTATAAATTTGCATCTCAGTCGCCTGACAGTCATATCACTATTTATAGAAACAACTAGCTCCTCCTCCGGTACCTTAAACTCCATCTGAGTAAGGTAACACCTTCTCTATGGTCAACTCCGATATTCAAAATTGACCTCCTGAACTACCTTGGTAATAACAAGTGTTATTATTCACACTTTGCATCCATCTAAGCCGTCTCGTGATCAGTTATATTCGTATGAACTGATATCTTACCAGCTCGATCAAAATAGACAAAATGAAACTGATTTAATTTTATCAGTCAACCAATATCCCATCTAGAATCCTGACCCTTGCATCAAATCAGCAATCCCTCAACTAAATTCGTGAAAATGCTCTGTCATTTCCACTTCAGTATAGAAAATAGCTGCAAGAATCCAATGATCTCTGATGGTCCATCTCTACTATTTAATAAATATTAGACTTAGAGAAAAAAACACTATATTTCTCTTCCTGCCTATCCTCCAAACATCTGCTTCATACTGTGAAGCATCATGTTTCTACTAGGGTGAATAAAGAACTAAGAGTTGTGAAACTCAATCCTTGCATCCTCCATCAAATTTGTCTACAGAAAGTACCGTTAGTCCGGTACCACTAGCTTTCGTCTGTACCCATTGTTTAAATTAGAGCATCTTCAAAAGCGAATTCTATAACTAAATCTATCCACCACTGATCCGTGATAAACTTGCCGATATTAAAAATCAATCGGTAATTCAATTTATCAATAGTTAACCATGACTTTAACTCAACAAAAGTCAACAAACTACGACCTTTCCATACATACCATGCACCTCATCTTTATATAAGTATTTGGTCTCACCATCTTGTCTTTAACACACCCTGCTTCTTTAAGACAAGTTAATGACAATCCGACTTCTTTATCTAACTTCAAAAGAATATAAAATTTTCCCATCCTCTACATAAGTCATCAATTTCCTTGCAACAGTTAATTGTTGCAAATTGTGACTTAAAAAATAATTCCATATTATTTATGGAAATGAAGAGACTTAGTTTCCTCCTCCATGTGCAACACCGGCAAATTCCTCCCAATGACACACCTTCTTGAATAAATTCTTGATTAAGAATTTACTGATGAATATTTATTCAGTCTCCTATCCTCACTCGGTGTCATTCCAATAAGTATTTAATCCAGTACTAAATCCTCCTTCTGACTCGGTAATAACTTCTGAAATTTTCAAGAAGATGTTCAGCAAATCCAGCACCTCTGATATATCATCATGGCGTTTTAGTGATCTTTATTTACCACTACCTCACGCATACCGAAACATTAACAATCACCAATATCATGACGTTGTAATATGATACGAATCCATACCTAACGTAAAGTATATTAAATTAATCGTTCTAGATTGTTTGACTCGTAGTGATGGTTTAATTATCCCATCCCAAAACACACCATAATGACATATGTCCAGGTCTAATAGATTGGTTATATTTATGTGTATCTACCAAATCCTATGACCGTATGCTCACAAATTTAGCGTAAATAATGCTATGACTCCATGTTATTAAAACAATAATTGGTTGATCACACACTTATGTCCCCAACTAAACCACATACCAAATCCCGAGTAATTAACAAAAAAAATAAAATAAAACATGTATGATAAACATAATAGAACAAAATATACTCCTACTTAGGACATCGTTCTTTCTAGAAAAGAATGTCTCCTTTGAAATCAACCTTACTAGATTGTTTCAAAATTTCCTATTATAGTTTCGTAAATAATCATTCAACCTCAAAACATATCCTTTAAAACATCGCTTAAAAGCACAAATATTTTCTTAAGCAAATACCAAGGGCTTAACCTTCATCCTCCTTATATGCGGAATGTAAACTGTCTTACTTGACTTTATAAATCGAATTAGAACATCACAACATAATACTAATGCCTTTTTGTATGTGATTTAAAAATTATGTATTTTGTTCTGATAAGAACACATCCGATCCCTAAACTCCTGAACAATACTTCTTATATACCTCTTTTAGAGATGATAAGAAAGATTTAATTATTTGTAGATTGATCAACCCCAATTCTACTAATAACATTCGCTATACTACTAGCAATTCAGATCACCTCGTGCAATCATCGCTCTTCAAGATTTAGTACCCTCTCTATTGGATACACATAAATCTCCTCCATTAGGATCCTCTTCGGCTCCTACTCCTTGCTTGTCTCCTTTTTGAGATCAACTGAAGTCGTTTTGGTCACGATATGCGGTGACCTATCACGTACACCTAAATCCTTCCTTGGCTTATACTTTTAAAGTAACGCCAAACGAACCTAAACCGTCAATCCTTAACTCTGCCTTTTGGCAACGAAATTGATAACATACTCTTCTACTCCTTTGGGTCTTTATTGCTTTCGCCTTGAACCCATCCTTTTTCTAGTGCCAACCATTTTATGACTAAAGAATATAATTGACATCAGCTCCTCCTAACAAACCGTAAATAAAGTACAACGAATCCTAATATGGGCTCTAAGTTTTAAGAGACGTAACGCGGAAGTCACATAACGAAAGACACTCCTAAGGACACTTGAACCTGGAGTGCTCTGATACCAACTGTGATACCCCCGAATTTCTGAATGTGGGTTGGCCAGGCCCACGCCTGAATGCCCGAGGATATCAAAACAAATTGATAATAAACGAACACAGAGTATAAAAGAATAAAGAAGAATAAATAAAATGCTGACAAGAAACTAAAATGATAATCTAATATTAAACCTCATAATATATTTCGATTAATTAATAAACTCTTCTGATACAACTGATCCTCCAAAATACAACTCGGGAATCCATACTGTGTGGACCCCTAGAAAATCCAAACTAAACAAATGACAGTAATCTGAAACAGGAAATTGAATCATAAAGGAACTCCTATGTAGCATCGGAAGAATGAAGTAGACTGATCCCCGCTCAGCACGAACAACCTCTACTCGTGACGAACACCTGAAAAATAATGGTGGGTCAGGCCTACAAACAAGTTCTACTCTACTACAGTCCAAGCAGAGATCCGATACACGTATACATCCTAGTCAATCCAACAGTAACTAGTAGTCCGTATATATATATATGCACACTAAAGGAACCTCACTAGACTATGGGGTTGTCTCAACCTGAATAGTAGGCAACATGCAAAATGTACATATAGTGGGCATTAGTACCTAGACCTACCTGGGTACACAACTACACTATATCTAACTACACATCCCTGGCGATATACGTGCCCTAACCATTGATCCTGAGACTCAAGCTCATATCATGGCACCATACTTATATATATAAAATCTAGTAACCATCCTATCCAGTATAAAATAATTCTCCATAAGTCATTCAACTTGTTCATCTGACCTGACTTTAATATAAGTAGGACTTAACATTTTAGTTAATCCATTCCCTTATATAATAAATTAATCCTCCATAAGTCATTCAACTTGTTCAGCTGACCTGACTTAAATATAAGTAGGACTTAATATTTTAGTTAATCCATTCCCTTATATAAAATAGGTAGGACTTAACTGATAAGTTAATCCATCCCTAGAATGCCACCGTCCCATACCGGTGCATTAAACCACACAATCCAACAATTGATGTAACAATTAAGGAAATACATCAAACATTCCATAAATAACTATGATAAATATGATTTCAAGTTATCACATAATAGGAATGACTTATTATTTCTTTAAACTTCCTATATCATATGTCCTACACAAACTGAATCTTATACATGATAATATTTTATTATACCGTTAAATAAAGATTCTCTATATCCAATTCATCCTACACATTTAATCTCAATTGCTAAAATATTTTAAAAGATTAAATCCATTCGTTTGTTTAAAACATTCAAATAGTGAGCATCATTATAATTGAGTCTATTTAAATTTATTAAAACCCAAACCTAGTCCGTATTTAATGTTCAGGAATCCTAGGCATGTTTCTACGTTCCATCATTCTACAGATATGAAAAATACATAATTTAAATATGTAAAAATTCACTTAAGAAATCAAATCAAAATCATGCATTTTATCAATTCATAACACAAGAACATATATGAACCAATTTCATAAAACCTATGTTCTAACCCAATTAAACATGCATAATTATTTAATTTTATGTGTTTAATAAATTCTGGAATTTCCTAGGCATGTACAGAAACACGAATCAAAGGAAAAGAGATAGAAGAAGAACTTGCCTTAAACTTTCGGATCGAAAGTTAAACTTCTTCTTTCTTGATCTTCTCTCTATAGGGTTTTTCTCTTCATTCCTTCCTTTTCCTCCTTCCCTCTCTAACACTATCTCTCCAGTATATATCACGTGAATATTTCTAACCCCCTTTTACAACTTATAGCTATATATTTATAAGCTAAATAAAATAACCCTGACCCTTTTCCCAATCTAAGTCAACTAAAAAAAAATAAAAATAAAAATATTAAAAAGGTAAGCAAAATATGTTACGTATATAATTTATGTATATGTTTATTAAATAAATAAATTATACACATTCCATTATTTATTAATGGATTATCTAATAATATTTAAGTTACCATAATATTATAAAGTAACTTAAAACATAACACGTATCAAATCTATGTATATTTTTATTATTTAAATAAACATATACATCAGATTAAATGTTACTACCCAAATTACCATAAAAGTAATTAATAAATTACTTTATCTTTTATATATATATTAAAAAGGTAAGTAAAATATGTTACGTATATAATTTATGTATATGTTTATTAAATAAATAAATTATACACATTCCATTATTTATTAATGGATTATCCAATAATACTTAAGTTACCATAATATTATAAAGTAACTTAAAATATAACACGTATCAAATCTATGTATATTTTTATTATTTAAATATAAAACATATACATCAGATTCAATATGATTATCCAAGTTACCATAAAAGTAATTAATAAATTACTTTCCTTTTTATATATGCATATAATATATATCTATATATATACATACACAACTATTCACGGGTAATAATCCATACACATCCAACCTCCTATCCAGGTAGTCCATGGGACCCAATTGGTTGGCCAATTACCACTAACCATAACCATAAAAGAAAAATAAAATAAAATAATAAAATAAACGAAAACATTTAATTTACAATTAATCAAAATACCATTTAAGTACGTAATCTAATTAAACAATTAACACATAGACAAATACAACTAATACATAGACACATAATCAAATAATCAAGTAATACCTAATTCAATTAAACACATAAACAATTAGTCAAATAATCAATTAAATAATTAAAAATATAATTAAAACAAATAAATAAATACTGAGACTATCCTTTTAAAATTCGGGGTATTACAGCGACCACAAGGATGAAAAGCAGCGAAACAGAGGCAAAATAAGGATAAAAGACAATCTGAAAGTCAGAATGATTTCATTAGCAAATTCGATCATGCAACAGCCCTTTATCAAAGACAATCTGAAACTCTTGAGGCCGCTCAAATAGCATGAGAGGCACACAAAGCAGATAAAGAAAAAACTAGACAACTTGAGACTCAAAGCAAACTAATAAAGATTGAAAACAAACAAAGAGCTAAAGAGATGTTAATCATGCAAAAAGATCCAGAATCGATGCCAACATAAACCGAGAAAGCGTGGTTAATTGAACGCCAAAATGAAATATTAGCATCTATATGCGTACGCGGTAACTCAAGCTTTCCATATGATTATTTCAAGCATTCCATATGATTGTTATGGTTTTCCTAGTTGTTATGTTTTTAATTCATATCGTATTGTATTGTTTTTTATTTTTTATTTTTATTGTATTGTACGTTTAAATTTGTATTGTTTAAATTTATGTCGTATCGTATTGTTTTGAATAACAAATATTGTGTTGTTTAATTTTTTTTTATGATATAGTTGTTTTAAAAATATAGCCGTTAGGAAAAAGTTAAAAAATAAAATATATTAAAATTTTAAAATATATTAAAATATTAATATTTTTGGAGAGCGAAAATGCACCGTTGGAGTACATCCGATAGATAAAATTTGGAGACTCTAAAATACTTAAGTGGCTATGGGAAATGCTAACGTTGCTATTGACCAATGCTGATATGGCATCTCCAATGAGCTCATCGAATTTAGGCTCTACGAATTTGCCACATCAGCATTTTTTAATAGCAACATCAGCATTTCCCATAGCCACATCAGCATTTTAGAGTCTCCAAATTTTAGCTATCGCATGTATTCCAATGGTGCATTTTCGCTCTCCAAAAATATTAATATTTTAATATTTTTAAAATTATTTGGTTAGCCAATATAGCCGTTAAGGCACTGTTTGGGTCAACCAAATAGTACCTAAAACGGCTATAATGTCAATAGGAATATTGATAATTTTGAAAACGAAAAAAAATCACTTTTTTTCAATTTTTTAAAACTTTTTTTTGCCTAAAAAAACCTTTAAAATAGTGCCTTAACGGCTTTTTGGTTCAATTATTTTGAGGGGAAAAAAAGAGAAACCAAAGTAGACCAAAATTTTGAATTTTAGGCCCTTCTTGGAATGTATCTCCTAAAACAGTTTTATGTTTTAGGAGATACAAAAAATTGTTCTTCAAATTTTTAGTCTACTTGGAACCTATTTTATGAAAATTGTTTTCATAAAACTGAGTTCAATGAGTATCAGTTTTGTGAAAACAACAAAATGTTGTTTTGGGAGTTTTTGAAAACATGTGGAGAACACTGTGCACTTAAAAAAAAAAAACGGAAGCGGCTCTTGGACATAACAGACCTTTTACGCCTCTTCCAAAATGGGCTCTGCAACACCTCTCTTCTCTCTCCTCTCTACGACTTCTCCGCTTCTCTCTCCTCTCTACGGCTTCTCTCTCCTCTCCACCGCTTCTCTCTGCAAGATCGTTGCGCGCACTTCTTTCCTCTAGATCCAACTCTTGCTCAAATTTTGTTGAGGTAAACACAAATCACTCATTTTTTCTGTAGCAAGTTTTTGTGGTTATGGATTTTGTTTTCTTTGTGGATTTGGTTATAGATTTGATTGGTTGGATGAGTATGGTATCAAGATTTGATTATGTATTTTGTTGGTTGTGTGAGTTTTACTGTGGATTTGATTTTCAGTTTGGAGATTTAGGGTTTTCAGTTTAGGGATTTGGTTTTCAATTTAGGGATTTGATGTGTGTATGTATAAATTAGTCTACACACACACACACACACACACACACACACACACATACATACATATATATATATATATATATATATATATATATATATATATGGTCCCCTTTGCCTCAATTTCCACTCCCTCAAACAAACAGTCCCTATGGGAGAATAATCCGAATTCCAAAATGCAATTTTCAGATTCCATGCTGAGGTCCATATTTAATTATGATTTGCGTTATTGCATCTATACGGTTGTAATTTCTTCTTTAACATTGCAATTTCTGTTACTTTGTGAAAGGACCGTGAATCATATAATATGTGATGGTGAAGGGTGCTCCGTCTCTGCAGTAGAAGAATGAAATTGTGTAGTGGCCATATTTAATTGTGATTTGTGTTTGATTCTTACTAATTTTTTTTTTTTTTTTTTGTATAATATATTTTACTGGGTTTGAATTAAACTACATATATAAAAGATATGCAAGTACTATCATATTAAAATTGAACTATATATATATATATATAGGTCTCTGTTTTTGTCTATTTTTGGATGAAATACAAACTCCCATTTAAATAAATATTCATTCTTATTTTATGTTCCGATCTCTCAGATGGTAGGGTGTGAAAGCAATTCTTTCTTTTCTTGTGAATTATGTGTGAGATGTAGTGTGGCTAGAATGTTTCAACATAAGTGAACAGATTCTTTTTTTTTTGGAGGTCATGAGCTTGAGAGAGCTTAAGAATGATGAACTTTGATTCGTCATAAGGGGGGAGGGGGGGGGGGGGGGGGGGGTTTACGTGGTTTTCTTCAAGTCTATTAAATGAGGACATCCATTTTAACATTTTATTTTATTTTATTTTTTTTATTTATTTATTTATTTATTTTTGTCTTCTATTTCCTATATTGTTTAGCATGATGTAACATGTGTATAATTCTGCTATGCTGTGATCAAGATCTTTGGGCCTTGGGGATGATTCTGTACTACAGTTTGGTGTAATTTCATGTGAATATCTACTGATAATCGTTTTAATTTGTTTATCATAAAGTGATCAAAAGGTATCTGAAGGAATTTGTTTGTTTGTTTTAGTGTTATTTAATTCTCTATTTGTGATCAATGGATTAAATTTGTTTATAATTTATATGATGTTGTTGTGATCATATATGTAAAGTAGAAAGTAGATTGTGCTTCAATTTGAATTAGCTTAACCTGATCTATTTAGTTCTCTAAGTTGATATCACTGTTTACTAGTTATCACACATGAACCAGTAGCCAACTCTTCATTTTTGTTTGTAGACCCTTGTTAGGAATATCCTGATGTGCCTATCTCCGTTTTACTTTATAGAGAAAATTGCAACTGAGAACTTGAAATGACTGCAAACATAAAATTCAATTACAGTAGTATTAGTTTCATGACCAACTTCTGTTTGAAATTGGTTTGTTGTAAATTTAGTTCATAGTCAAGCTCAGAGTTCTTGTCAAGAGTCTCTCCGTGGAATTCATTGTTTCAATTAACATGCATAATATAAAATCCAAAAAGGTGCTTGAAGGTAACTTTTATTGAAGCTTCTAATTCAACTCTTCATCACCCTAAATACTGTTATGCAATAATTTATATAGAGCTATACTATACATGAAGATTGGGTGGAGCAGGCCGACCTCCCAGCATCATTGTGGTCGAATCTCATCATACACGTGTGAAACTGAGGCCATAATTAAATCAGTGACTGGAATGGTGTGTGTATAGCTTCTAAATATTTTACTGGTGTTTCTAAATATTTAAAGCTTGTTTGATTCTTAACTGTTGGATTAGCATTATCAATTTGGATTAGAAATTATATTCAGAGATGGAGTAACTTTATGGGTATAATATATATTTGAGTTGTGTGAAAATCTTTTATTACTTGTAATTCTTTGCCTAATGCACAAATAAAGGATGGCATCTCAAATTGCTGATGTTGAGGAGTCAGCTTTGTGGTCTACACAATTAGAGAGATGTTTTGTTGATATAATGGTTGAGGAGGTTAACAAGGGGAACATGCCATCTGGGATATTTACTTCCAAGTGTTGGAAAAAGATTGCGGAGGAGTTCAAAAATAAGACTAATCACGTTTATAATGTGAAGTAACTAAAGGCAAAATTTAATCGATTACGTACAAAGCATCATGAGTTTTCAACTCTTCTAAACGAGACAACTAGGTTTGGTTGGGATGCGGAAACAAACACTGTGACTACTGATGAAGAAACTTGGCAAACATATTTGCGGGTAAAATATGTATTTAATTAATTATTTTACAATAGTTAGTTTAATTTTTAAACATGGTTATTCTTAACAATCTTTATATATATATATATATATATATATATATATATATATATGTATATATATTTTCAGGCTCATCCCAATGCTAAGTGTTTTCGCAAACAAGGTTGTGAAAATTATAAACTTTTGGGAGTTCTTTTTAATACGTCGACTACTACTGGGCAACTTCACTATGCATCCACTCAAGATCCACCTAATACAGATGAAGAACGAGAGCAGGAGGATCAATTTATGAATATAGGTATCCATGTTAGTTCATGTAATGACCCAGGTTTTATTCAACTCGGTGCATCAATGGTGACCCGAAAGTTGACCCAGTAACGGATCCTGATGCGGAAGCAAGAAATAAAAAAATTGTCTCCCAAGGCACAACACACCTCTAAGACCCTAAGATGACCTTCTATGAGGTCATAGAACTCAAAGAAAACTGACGCAGAAGTAAAAGATCAGAAATATGACAAATAAGCCCCCAGGGGCAAAATAGTTATTTTTGAAAACTGTGGATTCCAGTGCCACCGAGTACACCGCTGGAAAGACAACAAAAAAAAAAAAAAAAAAAATCAAGATGGACTCAAGAATCGCATGATTCGGAGTCCGAACAAAGGAGAAACGACATGACGAAGAAAAATGAGCACTTAAGGCTAAAAGGGTAAACTGGTAATTATCCAGGAAGAACCAGGTGCAACCGAGCACACTGTTGGAAAGATAGCGAAAAATTAGTCAAGTACAAAAAAAAAGTTCACTCGATTTGGAGCCCGAACGAGGGAGAAACGAGTGTTTGAAGTTGTGACGTCGCAGCGGCCCGACGAAGGCCATGGCGTGCCCCATGCGCGCTCGGCACCCAAGCCGGCGCCCCATTTGGCGTCCAATGGCATGCACCATGACATGCTAGGAAAGAAAAAAATTCAGCCAGAACTGAGAGCCGAAACGAGGTCCGAAATGGATTTTTCTAGAAAAACACGAAAAAGAAACCCCCTTAAAATCGAGTTTTCTACCCGACTATGCCCTTAGATCAGAACTGGATAAGAGGGCAAAAAGCTACTACAAGATTTGAAATTGAAAACGGGCTACCAAACGAATTTTTCTGGAAAAACACAAAGAAGAAACCCCTCCGAAATCAAATTTTCTACCCAACCACGCTAAAGAAAATGAAAAAAACTCACTTTAAAATCCCCAAAATGCCCTCCCAAGAAATCTGGTCATGAGAGCTAAAAGGCTGTTAAAATGAAAACTGGAAGCTGAAACTTTACGAGGGATTTCCGGTACCAAGACGACATTTTCTGGAAAAACACGAAGAAGGAACCCCCCCTAAAATCACATTTTCTAAGTGACCATGTGAAGACAGGAATTTATTTCCCGAAGGAAAACCCCAAAATGCCCTAAAATCAGATTATGCAAGAAAATTTAAAAATGATTCCATAGGAGGCTCAAATCACAAAGGAAAGGGTTTTTCTCGGAAACGATCATTTTGAGCGCGCGGGAATGGTCCGCGGCTCCCGGAAATGGCCGAGTCAAAATCCAACCCCCCAACGGCCAAAAAGGCGAAAATGAACTTGAAATAGAAAATATGGAATCCAAAATTAGGAAATGATTTCAAATGACCGTTTGGTCCTTGGCCACACTTCATACAATATAAATGAGACCTAGTACAGGTGCCGGAACACACTTTACACCACCCGATTTGAAAATGAACCCTTAAAGGCTCGGTTTCTACTATTTAGCCCAGAAATGTAATATGTGAACTAAAATGTAAAAATGAACACTAAATGGTGTTTGGCCCTTGGCCACACCTCACATATGGCAAATGAATGCTAAAGGATAAATTACATACACGATGCACACACCGGTGCGAAAATGACATATTGAAACCCAAGTTTTCATTTTTTTCTCATTAAAGGCAAAATTCTATATTTTTCAATATACATTGATTACAAATGAAGTTTGGTCCTTGACCACATATCATATACATAGAATGAATATAAAAAAAGTGTACTTAAGCACATAATACAAGTTTGGAATCAAATATACACATTTGACAAAATGGCTACAAATGGCATTTCAAGCCCACTTTCACAAGAATGGAAATCTTCAAGTCCACAAATCATCCAAGCATAATGAGAATTTCAGCATTGATTCTTGTACCTAAAAAATGTCCCCACTACGTGGGTGAGTAACATAAAGCTACTCGTAAGAGATGAGTATGAATCGACCTAGCATTTTACAATTTTATCACCTTATGGTGAAACATGTTAAAGGGGTTCATGCCACCTAACGTCTATATCAAAATGAGACTCAGGAAGCATCCTAAGCTACCTTAGAGTGTTTATAGCATAAATCACATCTTTCATGCATTTCAACAACATAGAAACATGTTATACAAAGCAACAAGATATAGATTCTCAAAGTCATCAACTTGAAACCTAAAATACGAAAACAATAAGAGTGGGTCATGCCATCTAACGTCTATGTTCAAAATGAATATATAGGATCATTCATAAATTATATTTGAACATCAAAACATAAATCATGATATCGATACAATTTAACTAACATTGGAACTTCCAATACAACGCATAAAGCATGATTTCTCAAAGTTAAAATCTTACAACTTAAAATGGTAAATCAAACAAAGAATAACAAGTTACGATATCATCTAGTTATCAACTTGAAAAGAAATGTGAAATCAACCAAAGTGGATACTTGGATATCACGCCGGATCAGACCGACACCATAGTTACTTTAGGGTTACTAGTCCACGGGTAACCTCCCTATATGCGCACTAGACTATATAGAGGGACAATCTCCCGTACTAGAACCAAGTCCTAGCCGTAGCCAAACAACGACATCCCCAAGTTTCTAAAATCAACAAGTTATGCAACAACGTATATATCAACATGTATATACAAGATATCAACTATCTACCAAGCACAACCGAATTTGGAAACACATACAATACATGTACTAAGGCCACAACTATTATGGCATGACAAATGTCGAATCTTCAGTGTGCGATTCGTTACACACTATAACAATATCTTTTAACATTGAAAACATAAGCTCATGAATTTAAATATAACAACAATGTTATCAAATGCTCAAATGTAACCAAGTGAATACACAACAAGTCAAAGTCCATGATTTAAACATGGAAACAACTTCCAAAACGCAATTAAATCCATGGAGCAATTAGATAGAATTTAATTAAATAAACACAATTAAATTCTCTAGATTCCAATTCAATTCCAAATAACCTTAAATTAATACATACTAAAGGACATAATATGGTCATCACTTATATCCATTCTAAAACTCAATTAGGTTGTTAGAGCAATAAAGTGGAATTTTAATTAAATCATGCTAATTTAAATCCCAAGGTTCTAAAGCAACTTCAAATGGTCTCAAATTACTTATATGCTAGTAAACAAGTCATGGTCATTACAAATATTAAGCTAAAAACTTAATTAAGCCAAGGGAACCATTAAATAGATTTTAATTAATCCTTTTAATTAAAATCTCTAGATTTTCAAACTCATCTAAATGTTCTCAAATTAACATATGTTAGGGAACATACCAAGGCCTATTATAATATCACATTACAAGCTTATTTCATGCAAGTTACATCTATGTAAATTTAACTTTCACCAAAGATAAATATTAAATAAAAGTTGCAATTCTCATTCAAATGATTCCAATTTAGTATATGTTAACAAGTATACCAAGGCCTAAATTACTAGCATGCCACACTTTAATTCCAAGTTGTATATCATCATAAGGATTAAATCTCAAACAAAGAAATTAATTAAATGAAAGGTTTCAAAACCTAATCAAATATTCTAGATTTAATATGTGTGAAAGTATATGGCATGCACATCAAGAATATCAAGTCGGAATTTCAAAGAAATGAATAGTGCACTTAGAGCAAATTAATTAATCAAATTAATTAATAATTACTAGATTTCAAAATATCTCCGATTACTTTCAATTTCACATATGTTGAAGAGTGTATTAAAGCTTAACATAATATGCTAACACATATTGATTTCAAACTAGATAAGGCCACATGAATTAAATATTTACTCAAGAAAAATATTAAATAAAATCTTCATTACTTGTCCAAAAATTTTTAATTTAATATATGTCAATGACCATATCAAGGGGTAATAAAATTCCATACCACATACTTAAACAAAGCTATAATCAATCGAGAAAATCAAATCATCCACAAGAAAAATAAATAATAAAATCTCTAGATTTGTTACCAAAGCATGTAAATAAGTTGCATAAACATCACTAGCATGCAATATAACAAGAATAACAATCTATAACACCTCCTACCTCAATTTGAGATGAAAATTTCAAATCCCCACCGAAATGAAATGGCTCCGAATCCGACAATATTTCAAGGTTTTGTCAGGGACAACACGGTGAACAAGAATATCCAAGAAGCCCCATGAAAATCACAACTTGACTTCAAACCCGAACTCAAAATTTGGCAAAAAATGGTTTCTAATAAGGGGGAAAGGTGCGCGGCGTCAAGGCGAACAATAAACGTTAAGACCGAAGGGTTTTCACTAAGGAAATCAAGTGGAGGAGAAGAAAGATTGAAGGCAGCCCCTTAGGCTCCCATGGCTGCCGGCCAAGAAGAGGAAGAAGGTCTGAAAATCTGATTTTAAAAATTAGGGCAACCTATTTATAGAAATCTCAAAAAGTGCCCCGAAATGGTCCCGCCGGGTCTGGAAAAGTGGAATTTGAGTAAACGCGCTCAAACGGCAAAACTCCGTTAACAAAAAAGATTGAAAATGAGAAAATATGAACAAAGAAAGAAACAGCATCGAAAACTAAGTCCCGAGCAAAGAGATATGCCCCGAACAAGTTCGACGGCAATCGGGTCCAGAAACTCTGAAACTAGAGAAAAATGACCAGAACGGAATTCTAAGAGTACACGACTCGACAAAATGTGAAAATGAATCCTGTACAAGGATCCAGGCTCCAGACGAGGTATTTTTGCAATAACTTTCGTTAATTATACAATGACCCCTACAAAAAGGGTTAACTGCGAAACTGCTCCAGAATGAAAATATCTTCCAAAAGATATTTTCTTAGATGCCCCTGAAATAAAATATCTTCAAAATATATTTACGAAACACACCCCAAGAAAAGAAAAAGATTTTGAAAAATTGTGCATTCATGCCCCTATGGACACCGGGAGTAACTAGAGTACTTTCTTACAAAAGCAAAGATACGTATTTTGTGGAAACCACTCAAGATGAAGGCATGTGAAGTCAAAAACTAACTCCGAGCACGAAAAGTGAGGTTGTGCCAAAAACTAACAAACGGAGATAAGACAGAATAGGGAAAATGACGAAATAGGGAAAAGGACAAAAAGTTAATAGTGTCCGAAAAGTGAAAATGTGAAAATGACTCGGTCCTCAAAGGAAGTTTTCAATCCATACAAAAGAGTCTTGGAAACCAATTCCAAGCACTCGAGATGACACTAAGCGACGAGAAACCGAATTCAGAAAGGAAAATTAAACGGAAAAAAATTTATTCGTAAAATTTCAGAAAAAAGGGAAAGGAAGGAAAATAACCGGGTCGTTACAATTCAACTACTGAAGGTCAAGATGATTCAAATAATATTCTAGTTGAAGACAATAACCCTCGTCGTCGTAAATCCACATCCTCTAATCGTCGTGCAAAAAAGGAGAGTAAAAAAGATTCCATTAGCAATACTCTTGCTTGTATTGCTGAAGCTTCCAAAGCAAGGACTGAAGCTTCATTAGCTAAGGCGAAGACGTATAAGAAAATGAAACATACTCAAAAGGCAACTAGCCCAGATGCATACTCTCTACGTAATTGTATTGAATGCCTTGAGGGTCTTGATGAGATAGATGATGACACATATTTGAAGGCAACTGAAAAGTGCAAGGAATTGCACTATAGAGAATTGTTCATTAAAATGAGTATTTCTAGGAAGTTTGCTTGGTTAAAGAGCTTGGACTGACTTAAAGTTTGCTTGGTTAAAGAGCTTGGACTGACTTGAAGTTTGCTTGGTTGAAGAGCTTGGACTGATTTGGATGGTTACTGAATGCAGGGTTTAGTTTTTGGTTGCATGTGACTTGAAACACATATTTGGTTTTATGTGTTATTGAACAATTTCCTTATGCCTTATATTTTTATTTTATTTATTTTTATTTATTTATTTATTTTTCCTATGCATGTGACTTTATGTTATATTCATGTGGGGGACAATTTATTATGTTTTGTGTTATGAAAACTTTGTTTTAGTGCACCTTTTATTATGATTTAATTTATAATGTTTGATGTAACTCTTTTATTGTATTTAAATTTAGGAAGAATGTACATGGAGTCCCATGAAGGGGAAACAAATACAACCATACAAACAAAAGTCCTTATTTTAAGGATAATATAATTCAAAATGACACAACAATGTCTTCAACACCAGCTTGCACAGTAGCACTAACCAAAACTTCAAAACTTGGACTCCAAAATCCTCTTTCTACATAACTCCAAAAGTACACTTCAATGACTTAATAGAGATCTTTGGACGCTAGCTTGCTCCCAAGCACCAAACAGAACCTCCATTTTGGAGTTATGCAGAAAGAGGATTGTAATTAAACTTAATATATGTATTTGTGTAACTGTTTTTAAGTTAAGAATATTAGCTAAAATGAATTTACCTCTAACACTTATTTACATTAATAGTTAATATCATAAATTAAAGAAATAAAAATAAAATGAGGTACAATAATATTTTTATTTATTTTCTTAGTTCAGAAAACTATTTTCAAAAACTCATATAACCAAGTAGTTTTATGAGTTTTTGTTTTCCGGAAACTGTTTTGCAAATTCTCTTAACCAAGCAGGTTTGAAATCTGAAAAAATTGAAAACTGTTCTTTGAAAACTATTCTTGAGAATTGTTCTCAAGAACAGTTCTCTGAAATGCAATCCAAGCAAGGCCTTAGCTTTTATTTCAGTGAAACATGCCTTTAGGAAATGTGTTCTAGGCTCGTACAGTGTTTTGGCCTGAATTTAATAAATAAAATAATACAAAAATGGGCCCACAAAAAGTGAGCCCTATCGCCTTCCCAGTCGCCCTTTCTGGCGACCTCCATGGAGAGCCTAAATTTGGGGTCCACTTTTTCCATATTCCATTGGAACATGCAATCTCCAAAAGCTACTCCATTTTCGCCAAACGGAGCACTAATGTAGCTGCTCTAAGCAATATTTGACTCTCTAGTGCCAAGCGCGCCAAAAAATCTAAATCATGCATTCAATTCTAACCATGCACGTTGATAAAAAATTTCACGCTAGTTTATGCACATTCGTGAACAGAGCCAATTTCAAAGTTCAACATGTGAAATGTACTCATTTCTTATTTTACGAGAAAAATGGAAATCATTTTCTTACATCTCATTGGGTTTTATTAGTATTATTATTATAAAATAGTAACAAGATGTTTTCCACAAAAATTAGTTGTCTTTTGGTTTTTTTTTTGTTATTTTTTTGTTGACGATGTATAGGAACTTTCTGGAACATCTGGGGACTGTTTTCGAATCAACTAAACTAAGGGCATAAGCATATTAGTGTCTATTTCAAACATCAAACGACCCCACGAAACATGTTCATACCATGTCAACTCAAGTGTTCACAATTCCCATCTACTGCCAACACACACACATATGTGTGTGCATATTTAAAATTAACCCAGCAAAGCAGCTCTAAATATTGGCTGAATTTGACACCTAACTCATAAATCTAGAATTCCCAATGGCATCAACATGATGATCTTCCGTAAAATTGTACGTAATGCATGCAATGTAGGTTGTGATTATTTATATTAGTATTAGCTCCTCATCCTCCTAACTATATATCTATAGTGGAGGAAGGTCTTTCCAAAACTCTTCACTCTCTTCCTTACTTGTCTCTATCTCGCTACTCTTCATCTCCGACGAGTTGGGTCCGAGCGCTTCATTGTTGCTAGACTGTGAGCTTTGTGGCGTCTCCCTGTCAATTGCATTCGGATTAAGCTCTTCATTTTCTCGGTTTGGTTCCGAGTTTGAGTTTGATCCGTCTGTATAATCTGACAATGGGAAGTTAAACTTGGCTCTGGCACCGCGGAACTCAATGGCGGCCTTGTCGTAAGCCCTCGCCGCTTCCTCCCCTGTATCGAACGTGCCAAGCCACACCCGGGCTGTTCGCTTGGGGTCTCGGATCTCCGAAGCCCACTTCCCCCACGACCTCTGCCGTACTCCTTGGTACTTCTTCTTGCTCTCACTTATCTGTTTTTTCTCCTCTTCATTATTTGGCGGGAAGAAGTTGGTGCCGCCACTTTCGGAAGGCTGGTGGAGGGCTTGTAGTAGATCAGTGGTGGGATCATCACCATCACAGCCGCTGATCACGTGCGTGAGAGCCGAGACGATGATGGAGTGTTCTTGTTCTCGGGTGAAATGAGAAGAAGATGAGGGCTTTTCCGTAGAGGATTTCTGACCTTCCTACGGGTTCATTTTGAAGAAGATGAAGAAATTTTGCCATGAAAAGTCGGCAAGGCCGAGGATGGAATGGGGAGGATTTCAGTATCATGATCCTGCCCAATCGAACAGTTGTCCATTTCCTCTATTTTAGTAAATGGATAGTATTAACTCAGGAGGGTAAAAATCTGTATTAGTTTTATACACAATTTTCATATATATATATATATATACAATATTCACAAATAACGTATTCTTCTTCCCTCTCTTATTTTCAGCAACCCATTTCATTTCAAATCAAATCCCGCCATCTTTCTTCTCTCTCAAAATATCCAATCACCATTTCTCTCCAAATATTCTTCCCAAATAGAAGCAACCTTTATCCTCTCCCAAAATTTCCATGCTTCGATTTGTTTCCAAATAGAAGTAGGACTCTATTTCTCCCTACCTGTGTTTCCAAATAGAAGTAGGACTCTATTTCTTCATATAACAAGTCTCCTTCCCTTTCTTCGTAGGCAATTTTATTCCGAATTAACAACGCAATATTGGAACAGAGCAACATCAGCCCAGGAAATAAACATATTTTGATTTGTTTTCAAAACAAATCACATATCTATTTCTCCATTCCTTTGTTTCCATAAATTTCTCATTCCCTTTCTTTGTATATTAAGTCATTTTATTTCAAATTAACAAAGCAACATCGGAATAGAGCAACATTGGCCCAGAAAATAAACATATTTTAATTTGTTTCCAAAACGAATAATAAATCTATTTTTTCATTCATTTGTTTCCATAAATTTTTCCTTCCCTTTCTTATTTGTATACTAGGTCATTTTATTCCAAATTAACATAGCAATGGCATGGTTTTTTTGTTTTTTCGTTTAATTATTTGTGTAGGTACTGCATAACATCCCAAGCAGTTTGTAATTTATGTTTAATTATTTGTGTACGTACTGCATAACATCCCAAACAGTTACATAAAATACCAGCAAATTATTTGTATATAACATCCTAGCAGTTTGTAATTTAAGTCAATATAAGTTGTACGTAACATCTCAACATAATCCTACTAGAAGATAATCATTGACCCTAACCGGAAAAACACCATAACCCTACTAGATGACTAGAAGATAATCATTGACCCTAACCGGAAAAACACCATAACCCTACTAGATGATAATCATTGATTTTAATCGGAGAAACACTAGTTTAAATTTTAATCACAGTAATCGTACTAGATTATAGTCGTTGACTCGGAGAAACACTAGTTCAAATTATAATCTACTTAACATCCCAAGCAATACGTAATCCCAAACAATACGTACTTTATTTCATACTTATGTTATACGTAAAATCCCAACAAAATTCTCTTTACAATACATAATTGAGTAGGAGAAGGATCTGGAACAGACACGAAGAGATGGAGAAAAGAACACCAACACAGACCGAGCTATAGAAAGCAGTAATTATCCAAATATTGCGTTGGATAAGCTTCCTGGAAAATGATTGAATCGAAGTTTAAATTCAAAAACTGTTGCACCAGACTCCTTGGATAAATGGATACCTACAAAGAATATTGGAGAAAGTTCAAAGTCTTTTGAACTGAGTTATCCACCTTGATTTCAGAGGATTTTGTATTTTATTTTATCTTGATCTGTTATACAATATTATTCAAAATAATTTGTAATAATAATAAATGTATATAAATTCTCTTCTGCTACGGCATGTAAAGAGCAGAGAGTTTTCTATCAAAAATACTTGTATTCAAAAGTTCTTTATGGTAGCAGAGCCAGTAACAATGGCATTAGCATCCACTCTCAAATATCCTTACCCTTCCAACCTCAATGTTGCAAACTTCATTTCATTGGAGCTTATTTCAACAAATTATTTGTTGTGGGAAACACAAGTACTCTATTTTTATTGAAAGTCAAGACTTGCTTGGCTTCATCACAGGAGAAATAATTCTTTTAGAGAGAGAGATTGAAGGTTCCAATGGAACAGGAAGGATTGCAAATCCTGATTTTGTGTCATGGACACGCACTGATCAGTTAGTGAGAGCTTTGATAACGGCTTCTCTAACAGAAGACGTTCTTGGACTCGTTGTTGGTTTGAAAATAGCTGTTGAAGTTTGGAAAGCTCTGGCTGATGCCTTTTCACAAAGCTCGCAAGCAAAAGAAATTGAGCTACTTCAAAAGCTTCAATATATGAAAAAGGGAACTTCTTCCCTAGTTGAGTACTTAAGAGATTTTAAATCCATTTGTGACCAGTTGAATGCAATTGGTAAACCTGTGTCTGATCAAAACAAAGTCTTTTGGTTGTTAAGTGGGCTAGGACCAAAGTATAAAGCATTTTCTACAACAATGTTGAAGCCACCAGTGCCAACTTTTGCAGATTTAATACGTCTTCTTCAAAGCCATGAATTAAGAAGCAAGGGGCATCAAAGTGAGGTGACTAATCATGCAATGGCCTTTCTTAGTCAAAAATCTGAAAATAAAAAAAAATTATAAACGTGGTAGTGGACAATCCTTTACATCAAAAGGAAGAGGTTTCCAACAAATTGGGCAACGTGGGTCATTTTTTCGAGATGGAGATTTATCCAATCGACATCAAGAAACTTCAGGAACACAACCATGATACAACAATAATGTGGTTGTTTATCAAATATGCAAGAAAAGAGGGCATGAGGCTCTTAAATGTTGGCATTGGTTTAACAATAGCTATCAAGATGAAGAAATTCCGAAGGCATTAGCTGTAATGCAAATTTCTAAGGCTCAAGATACAAATTGGTTACCTGACACAGGAGCAACATCACACATTACTGATAACCCAGGTAAGCTCTCTAAATTAATTCCTTACAAGGGGTCAGATTTTGTCATGGTGGGAAAGGTGAGCGGCTACACATCTCACATACAGGTGAGGGGAAAATATTTGGTAATGGAAAAACTATTCCAGTAAAGGATGTTTTATTGGTTCCAAATATTAAGAAAAATTTATTATTTGTATCATAACTTACAACTGATTCTCCTTGTTCTTTTCACTTTAATGACATTGGATTTGTGATAAAGGATCGAAAGACAAATGAGACATTAGCCTCAGGGAGTAAACATGAAGTACTCTATGAGGAATCTAGGACCAAGGCCTTCTTCTCAAATTGTTTTCAGACCACTGATGCAGATGTCTGGCATATGCGGCTTGGTCATCCTCAACCAAGAGTATTACAGCATCTACAATCTAATAAATTGATTTCTGTTAATAAGAAATCTCATGGCTTGTGCGTGAGTTGTCAACTTAGAAAAAGTTGTAAGCTTCCTTTCTATTCTACAAATAATAGGTGTGCGGAACCTTTGAATAAAATTCACTATGATCTGTGGGGATCGGCTCATGTTTCTTCAATTCAAGGATTTCGGTATTATATAGTGTTCATTGACGATTTTTCTCGTTTTTGTTGGTTTTATCCACTAAGAAGAAAGTTTGATTTTTTTGAAACATTTGTAGCGTTTCATAAAATGGTGGAAAATCAATTTGACAAGAACATTAAAAATTTTCAGTCAGACAATGGTGCTGAATTTCTAAAAAAAGAGTTCCTTGACTATCTCCCGCATAAAGGAATTATTAATCAAATGTCATGTCCTAAAACTCCATAACAAAACAGTGTTGCCGAAAGAAAACATAGACACATTGTAGAGTTAGGGCTTGCAATGCTGATTAAAGCATTAGTTCCAAAACATTATTAGGTTGAAGCATTTTCCACTGCTAATTTCTTAATAAACAGGTTGCCTTCTCCAATGTTAGCCATGGAATGTCCTTATACCACGTTGCTTCATAAAACTCCTTCATATTCTATGCGTTGAACTTTTGGCTGCTTATGTTTTCCATACCTTCGTTCCTACAGTAAATATAAGCTTTATCCAAGATCACTTCCTTACATTTTCATGGGCTACAGTGATAAGCATAAAGGATATCGTTGTCGTTATCCTTCTACAAATCGGGTCTTTATTTTTAGACACGTGGTTTCCGATGAAAGAAAATTTCCCTTTAATTCATCATCTAACTTGAATTTTGTTGAGCAGGGAAATGAACATCTTTCTGTATTTGATGAATGGATGAATCCCTGTGATGACACACAAATCTCAACACCTACTATCACAGATCAAGATCGAGCTAGAATGTTTAATGACTTTCAAACACAAGAAGTTGCTACTGAATCACATTTGTTGCCCAACCTACCAAGACCTATTGTTCAGATATCATCAAATCTGCCTTCTCCTTCTTTTGAAAGTACTAGACCTGGTGATATGGTACAAGCTCCTCATGCAATGACTACGTGAAACAAGTCAGGTATTCACAAACCCAATCCTAAGTTTATTTACCGTATTATTCATTCTACCATTCCGATTGAGCCAAAAAGCATCAGAAGTGCTTTAAAACATCCAGGATGGCGAACTGCTATGGTGGACGAGATTACAGCATTGAATGACAACCATACTTTGACACTAGTTCCACGTTCCCATGACATGAATGTTGTGGGCTGCAAATGGGTTTTTCGAACAAAACTTAAATCAGATGGGAGTTTGGAAAAACTGAAGGCACGACTTGTTGCAAAAGGATATAGCCAACAAGAAGGGGTTGACTTCTACGAGACATTTAGTCCAGTAATTAAGCTAGGAACTATACGTATGATTCAGGACGTGATAGGAGACAACACCCGATCAACACCCGAACTGGTCTGAGATAAAACAGGGCAAAAACTTTCAAATTTTGTGGCGAAAGCCTTTTAGCCACAAGAAATAGCTCGTTGCTCAGTCGTGGGTGTAGCCCCGTCACAAAATGCCAATAACCACGACTAAAAAATTTCGTGGCAAAATATGGACCTTTTGCCACATATTTGAACTCGTGGTAAAATACCTTCTATTGACTCAAGCTATTTCGTTGCTAAATAACAATATTTTCGTGGCAGATAGCAATCCCGATATAGGAATGAATCGTGGCTAATTCAATCATGTTGCCACGAAAATATTTATCGTGGTAAAATAAGTCTTTTCCCGCAGAACTTATTCGTGGCTATAAATTCAATTGCCCACGAATATATGTCGTGGCAAATACCCAAAATAGGCCACAAAGTTTATTCGTGGTCATAATTTTAATTATCCACGAATATATGTCGTGGCAACTACCCAAAATAGGCCACGGAGTTTATTCGTGGCTATAATTTTAATTACCCACGAACATATGTCGTGGCAAATACTCGAAATAGGCCACGGAATTTATTCGTGACTATAATTTTAATTGGCCACAAATATATGTCATGACAAATATCCAAAATAGACCATAAAATTTATTCGTGGAAAATGTACCCATTTTTTTAATATATTATTTTTTTTTGAATTTATATATATTAATAACATATTAATATGGCACCAATTATAATATTATAACCTATACATTATTAACATTATAAACAATATGAAAAATAAAATTTAATAACACATCAAAATGATTATGCAAATAAATAAATAATTGATATTACATAAGCCACACGAACCAAATAAGTATTGTTTACAACATAGCCCATCGCGTGAAAAAGGAGTCTTAGCATCTGGACAAAAACAAGCTAATATCCTAAATAGAATGTTTCGAGATCTTAGACAAAAATGAGCTATAGAATCCTAAACAAATGATTCAAAGATCTAGACATAAACTACTTAAACCGTCTTAAAGAAAAAGAGCTTGAATTCTTATAGTATGAGCTCATCCAACAATCTGCAAAACCAACAATGAATAAATACAATTAGTGCCTATGACAAAAAATGAACCCAAAGCTAAGTTTTCAAAATATGCTACATGAAAAAAAAAATATAAATAGAAAAAAAGAACACCAATAGAAAAGATAAATCAACTCGTTAAAGATAAGGAAAAGTATAAATAAAAAAGACAGAATATTATTAAGATTTATCACCGACAAGTTAAGCTTTGAAAATTCAACATGTAAGAATATTTACTTTGTGAAACAAAACTAATCATATTACTTTTATGTTATTCCTTGCTACACTGCAACAAAAATGATTATTAACGTGATATTTACAAGATACATAGTCCAGTGTTGTTAATTAGTTACATTTTGTAAGATGCTCCAATTATTTTTGTCTACAACACTTTTAGACCCTTGTTAATGTTTTATTAAATTTTACCACTTAGACTCCCGTTTTTTTTTCTTTTTTTCTTTTTTAACTCCCAGCCCTTTTTCCGGTCTCCCACTTTGTGCACACAATTCTGCATCTCTCTCAATCTTATTGTATATAGAACCTTCGATTTTAATTTTTTTTTTTTTTTTATCGTCACTATGTTGCCTAAATAATTCACTTGTACTTAATCTATTCCATGAGAAAAATATATATGACCCCTAGGAAACCTTCACTTGCTATAATGTCTATATGGTATATATTTCGAAATCCCACAACTTGTCATATCTCATTGGTACGTCTTTTATGCATTTGCCATTGCTATGTACTAACAATCATGCCTCCACATCTATATTTTCCTTTCCTCTTTCTTATGGGAGTCACTATAATGGATAAACAAATGATAACTAAAAAGTATATTCTAACAATTTAAGAAAAAGCACTACAAGGAGAATCTCCTCTCTTCTAGTAAGCATTCAACTGTTCTTTATTCTATCTTCATCCATATATGTTTTTCTACATATATCATCACCTTATTTTAGTTAACTTAGCCACAAATATCCCTCATTAACACAACTGAATAAGCCTAAATTCAATTTCATACTTGCGAGGCCATATACTCGTCTAAGTTATGTCCTTCCTAAAAACCTCAATTCATTTTCAATTTTATATTCTCATGTCCTCTTTGCACCTTAACTTTGATCAAGTAACTTTATCATGCTAATGTAATAATATCTTGACACGTGGCCTAAACATCTTAGATTTATGATTCTTTTATTATTATTATTATTTCTAAATAAATGCCTACTTTGATATTCTGTGAATGTATTACTTTATTATTCTGTCTTTTTTCTACAATAGTATTAATCCTTACGAAAGACCTCTTTTTGATGACATTAGCTAGTTTTAGCTGCTTCTTTTTTTCCTTTGTTTTTTTTCTTCAAGTACCCAACATATTAATTATAGAAAATCATTTATGAACAACTATCCAAGATTTAGCAGACCGTCTTCAAGGAGTCTAAAATATAACTTTTCACTGAGATCCTTGGTCTACATGAGCTTAGTTTTCTACCAGCTTTCTATTGGAACCTTTCCAAGATGCAATAAGAAATTCATAAATCATGAGCTGCATAGGCTTGTTTTCATTTCTTTTTTATAATTCAATTTTTTCCATTTTTACCTTTACGCCTTCAATCTAACACTCAAAAGGATTTTCAGCAAAGTTGTTCTGAATTTCAATGTAGACGATCATTGTTTATAGTTATTGGTAGTTAAATACAAGAAGTGGTGCAAACTTAGAATTTCTCATGGAGCTTGCTTAAAAACTCTTGTAATCAAGTTTATGGTTGAAAACAGTCAATTCCAAACTCAAAAACCCCACAAAACCAAAATCAGAAGCCCCACAGAGTCGGACTACACGAACTAGCAGTTTTGAATAAAAAATATTCAACAATCAAGTACCTACAATTTTTTAAACAATTTAAACGTTCTCCTTTCAGATGTCTAAACGAGTACCGTTAAAGGATATCACAAAATTAGCAATTAAAATAGTTGGCTAACTTACTACTAACAAAGCAGAAAAATATAAGAAAACTGACAAAGAAATCAAATTAAAACAAGAATTTCTTAATATTGACAAAAAAAAGATGTAATATCAAATTTCAGTAATAAACCTTGCCGGAAAATAATAAATTGCAATAAGAACACACACCTAGATGACTACACAAACATTTTAATGCCATCAAGAATACAAGACACAAGAATAAATTATTAAATAAAGATTAATATAAGCCAATAAAAAAAAGGTAAAAGAAATCATAACTGTCTTACCTTGTCCTTTTCTGCAAGCAATGTGTCAGTTGTAGCTTGAGGAGATTCCAAGAACTCCAGTAATTTTACTGAAATTTCTTCTTAAAAACATATCTCAGACTGATTGGTCATTCTATTGTCCCGCATAAAAAGTAGAAACATCATTTGTGGAAACTCACCTTCTTTGTAGTGGTTTTGTTTACTGGAATATTGAGGATATCACAAAAATCCAACAGTTTTTCTTTAACACATTTGTCAAGTTTCTCCTTAACTTTTGTCCTCTGTTTTTACTCCTGAAGATAAGAATAAACCGATAAATATATGTTTTTGGGACAAAATCAATCATGTCTTTATTTATGCATGCACATAAATATCTGTGAAAAAATACAATAGGGAAGAAACTCTTGCACATGAGAAGTAGATAAATGATTAAATAAATATGACCCTCCAAAAACCATAAAACACCTGATTTTCAATCCAGGCAAATCCAAAAAACTGGCCTATATTTCTCTTCAGACTATGTGCCTGCAAAAGAAAACAATCACACTAAGTTTAATCTAGACACAGCAGAAAACAGGAAACTTAAAGCAAATTAAATTATTGCCAAATGAATGAAACCACAAAATCATATTGACTGACTTGTTAAAAGTATCAAGTATAAGACTACCTTCAGCTTCTTTCCATAACATCTTTCTATCTAGTCTGTGCATTTATTTGACAAGTAAGTTTTGTAATACCCTTAATTTTAAAATGATAGTCTAGGTATTTATTTATTTGTTTTAATTGTATTTTTAATTACTTAATTGATTATTTGACTAATTACTTATATGTTTAATTGAATTAGGTATTACTTGATTATCTGATTATGTGACTACGTGTTATTTGTATTTGTCTATGTGTTAATTGTTTAATTAAATTATGTACTTAAATGGTGTTTTGATTAATTATAAATTAAATATTTTCTTTTCTTTTATTATTATTATTATTATTTTTTTTTTTTATGGTTTTGGTTAGTAGTAATGGGCAACCAATTAGGTCCCATAGATTACTTGGATAGGAGGTTGGATGGGTATGGATTATTACCCATGGGTAGGTGTGTATGTATATATATAAATATATATTATATACATATATAAAAGGGAAAGTAATTTATTAATTACTTTTATGGTAACTTAGATAGTAATATTTAATTTGATGTATATGTTTTATATTTAAATAATAAAAATATACATAGATTTGATAGGTGTTATGTTTTAAGTTACTTTATAATATTATAATAACTTCAATATTATTAGATAATCTACTAATAAATAATAGGATGTATATAATTTATTTATTTAATAAGGAAATACATAAATTATATTCGTATCATGTTTTTAGTTACCTTATAATATTATGGTAACTAAAATATTATTAGATAATCTGCTAATAAATAATGGGATATATATAATTTATTTATTTAATAAGGATATACATAAATTATATACGTAACATATTTTACGTTACATTTTTATATTTTAATTTTAATTTTTCTTTATTAAGTTGAGTTAGAATGAAATTAGGATTAGGGTTAATTTTCTTTAGCTTATATATACATAAGTCTTTAGGAGGATTCAAAAATATAGTATGTGATTTTATATTAAAGAGAGAGAGTTAGAGAGAGAAGGAGGAAGAGGAAAAAAGGAAGAGAAAACTCTTTAGAGAAGAGGATCTAGGAAGAAAAAGTTAAACTTTCGATCCGAAAGTTTAAGGCAAGTTCTTCTTCTATCTCTTTCCCTTTGATTCGTATTTCTGTACATGCCTAGGAAATTTCAGGATTTATTAAACACATAAAACCAAATAATTATGCATGTTTAATTGGATTAGAATATAGGTTTTATGAATTTGGTTCATATCTGTTCTTGTGTTATGAATTGATAAATGCATGATTTTGATTTAATTTCTAGTGTGCATTTTTACATGTTTAAATTATATATTTTTCATATTTGTGGAATGATGAAACGTAGAAACATGCCTAGGATTCCTGAACTTTAAATAGGAACTAGGTTTGGGTTTAAATAAATTTAAATAAACTCAATCATAATGATACTTGCTATTTTGAATGTTTTAAAAAAACGAATGGATTTAGTCTTTTAAAATGTTTTAGCAATTGAGATTAAATGTGTAGGATGAATTGGATATGGAGAATACTTATTTGACGGTATAATAAAATATTCTCATGTATAAGATTCAGTTTGTGTAGGACATATGATATAGGAAACTTAAATAAATAATAAGTCATTCCTATTTTGTGATAACTTGATATCATATTATCATAGTTATTTCTGGATTGTTTGATGTATTTCCTTAATCGTTACATCAATTGTTGAATTGTGTGATTCAATGCACCGGTATGGGACAGTGGCATTCTAGGGACGGATTAACTTATCAGTTAAGTCCTACCTATTTTATATAAGGAAATGGATTAACTAAAATGTTAAATCTTACTTATATTCAAGTCAGGTCAGCTAAACAAGTTGAATGACTTACGAAGGATTAATTTATTATATAAGGGAATGGATTAACTAAAATGTTAAGTCCTACTTATATTCAAGTCAGGTCAGCTGAACAAGTTGAATGACTTATGGAGGATTAATTGATACTAGATAAGATGGTTACTAGGTTATATATATATAAGTATGGTGCCATGATATGAGCTTGAGTCTCAGGATCAGTGGTTAGGGCGCGTATATCGCTAGGGATGTGTAGCTAAATATAGTGTAATTGTATACCCTGGTAGGTCTAGATACTCATGCCCACTATATGTGCGTTTTGCATGTTGCCTACTATTCAGGTTGAGACAACTCTATAGTCTAGTGAAGTTCCTTTAGTGTGTATTTATATATATACAAACTACTAGTTATTGTTGGATTGACTAGGATGTATACGTGTATCGAATCTCTGCTTGGACTGTAGTAGAGTAGAACTTGTTTGTGGGCCTGACCCACCATTATTTTTCAGGTGTTCATCATTAGTAGAGGTTGTTCGTGCTAAGTAGGGATCAATCTACTTCACTCTTCCGGATTTTCTACATAGGAGTTTCTTTTACGTTTCAGTTTTCTGATGTAGACAGTTATTGCTGTCACTTGTTCAGATGGGATTATCTAGGGGTCCACAAGGTATGGATTCCCAAATTATATATTTTTGGAGGATTAGTTGTATCAAAAGAGTTTATTAATTAATAGAAATTTATTCTGAAGTTTTATTATTGAATTATCATTTAGTTTCTTTTCAGTATTTTATTTATTATTCTTTATTCTTTTGTAATTTGTGTTCGTTTATTGCCGATTTGTTTTTGATATCCCCGGGCATTCGGGCGTGAGCCTGGCCAACCCGCATTCGAAAATCCGAGGGTATCACAGTTTTGTAATGACCCACTCCACCACATGGTATGATATTGTCCGTTTTGGGCCTTAGCCCGCATGGGTTTGCTCTTGGGCTTCACCTTAAAAGGCCTCATACAAATTAGAGATGACACACTAACATATAAGCACTTCACATTTCCTCTACCCAGGCGATGTGGGACTGTGCACCCGTAACTAGCCAGTATGGTAGCCTAACAGTGTCTCTCGCACCCGCCCACAGTACACCCACCCATAAGGTCATCACAATCCACCCCACTTGGAGGCCCAACGTCCCCGTCGCCACACTTCTGGCTAGGTCAGGCTCTGATACCATTTGTAATACCTCCAGATTTCCGAATACGGGTTGGCCAGGCCCACGCCTGAACGCCCGGGGATATAAAAAACAAATCAGCAATAAACGAACACAGATTACAAAAAGAATAAAGAAGAATAAATAAAATGCTGAAAAGAAACTAAATAATAATTCAATAATAAAACTCAGAATAAATTTCTATTAATTAATAAACTCTTCTGATACAACTAATCCTCCAAAAATATACAACTCGGGAATCCACACCATGTGGACCCCTAGATAATCCCATCTGAACAAGTGATAGCAATAACTGTCTACATCAGAAAATTGAAATGTAAAAAAAACTCCTATGTAAAAAATCCGGAAGAGTGAAGTAGACTGATCCCTGCTCAGCATGAACAACCTCTACTCCTGATGAACACCTGAAAAAAAATGGTGGGTCAGGCCCACAAACAAGTTCTACTCTACTACAGTCCAAGCAGAGATTCGATATACGTATACATCCTAGTCAATCCAACAATAACTAGTAGTCCGTATATATATAAATACACACTAAAGGAACCTCACTAAACTATAGGGTTGTCTCAATCTGAATAGTAAGCAACATGCAAAACGCACATATAGTGGACATGAGTACCTAGACCTACCAGGATATATAACTACACTATATTTAGCTACACATCCCTAACGATATACGCGCCCTAACCACTGATCCTGAGACTCAAACTCATATCATGGCACCATACTTATATATATATAACCTAGTAACCATCCTATCTAGTATGAAAATCCTCCATAAGTCATTCAACTTGTTCAGCTGACCTGACTTGAATATAAGTAAGACTTAACATTTTAATTAATCCATTCCTTTATATAATAAATTAATCATTCGTAAGTCATTCAACTTGTTTATGTGGTTTAATGCTTCCAATTAGTCATTTCATTCTATCCATATGTCTATGCATGCTAGAATAGATGTTCATGTGCTTATCTCTAGATTTTGTGTTATTGCTGCATGTCTATGTGTATTGATGCTATAGATTTAGAAATTGTCAAAACATTGTGCTTAAAAGAATGCTTTTGTGATTCTCTTGATGGTTCATGCTTATCTCTTAATGGATTGTGCCTCTCCCCTAGTTTATTTTCATGCTAGTAGTGTAGTTGTAGTGCAGTGTTAAATGGGAAGATAATCTATGCTTGTTGTTTGATGATCCAAGCTTTTGAATCCAATTAGCATATGTCTCTATCCTTGTGTTGTATTTGGATTGTGAGCTTAATGAAAGGATTAATGACTTGCTTTGATTTATTGTGCCTTTCATATGTTGTTTAGACAATATATGCTTCATAGCTTAGATATATTGTGCCTTTCACATGATGTTTAGACAATACATGCTTAACTAGTCATCATTGCTTGTTGAATCAACCAAATACACTCACACCAATATTGCAACCCACAATTTGCCTTCATTAATCACTTGTCAATGATATAGAAATGCATTGCTTGGTGGTGATCTCTAAACCCCAAGATCTCTTTCCCTCTCTCTCTTACTTACTTACTCTTAATTGCACTCTTTTGCTATTACTTAGTTTAATTTAGTTGCTCTTTAATCAACCAACCAACCAATTGTTTGATCACTCGACCTACTAGCCCTAATTGTGATTCCACGACATTGCTCGATCCTCACAGTCCCTTGGGATGATCCCTACTCACTCTTGCTACGTTAGTAGTAGTGTTGGTAGTGGTTTTTATAAATTTAAATTTGACCTAAAAAGCTTTTTCTTGAACCGCACATTTACTACATTATTTTGGCGTTCACAACCGGCCTCGTCAAATTTTGGCGCCATTACCGGGGATTGTTGATTAGATTTGGCAATATCAGATTTGTGGAATTGATTAGGATTAGTACTTTTTTGATCATGTTTTTACTTTATTTTTATTTTTCTTTTTGGTTACTTATTGTGTTGTTCTTACTTAATAAGGTGCATTGAGCAAGAGGCTAGCAAATGAGCATCCAAGCAAAGGAGCTAAGCAAAGAAAGGAAAAATGCTAAAAACTTAAAAAAAAAATTTGCTAAGCTAAGCTTTAAAATTTGGAGTTGAAGTGCTAAAGGTCCTTTGTGAGATTTTCTTTACTCAATCCCTTAGTTAAATCGTCGGCCTGTGTGGAGGCTTATTTTTTATTGTCTTGCATCATTGAGTTAAAGTATGGGAGTATGAATTTAATGTTTGTGGAAGAAGTCTAATTGCATTGTTGTGAAGGCATAGTGTTTGTCATTCTTTGTGTTTGTTGTGTTTTGTATTGTGCATGCATGGGTGTCGTTCATTAAGACCAACTCTTGCCCCTCTTGATTTGTATCTTGAATCTATCGTTAGAAATCCTAGGGGAAGAGGAAGTTCAAATAGAGCCAATCTTTCAATGGATGACCATAATGATAATCATGTTGAGGACATTGGTCACATAAACCAACAAGGTATCCTTCATCCCAATGTGCACAATGAGAACATACAAGTACCATTAGGCATGCCTAGGCCATTCATTCACCAACCACCACAACAACAAGGCCAAGTTCCATATGGAATGCCAAGGCCAATGTATGCTCCACAACCTCCCATCAACAATCAAGGAATTCAAAACTAAAGTGTTCATGTTGCACCTCAAGTAACTAATCCACCTCTTGCTTTAAGAGATCACTATGTGCCTAATGAATACAATGCACCTACATGCATCCAATTGCCTCAATTTAGAGCATATCATTATGAAATTAAGCCATAAACCATTCAAATGCTTCCTAACTATCATGGACTTCCAAGTGAAGAACCTTACAAGCATTTGGATGAGTTTCTTGAAGTATGTTCCACCATAAAATATACGGACATGCCAGAAGAGGTTTTAAGACTCAAACTTTTTCCATTCACCTTAAAAGATAAGGAAAAATATTGGTTCAACAACCTTAGGCCTTTTTCAATCACTTCTTGGGCAGAAATGCAACAAGAGTTCTTGAAAAAGTACTATCCGGTTTCTAAGACCAATGCCATGAGGACCTCAATTCGAGAATTTTCACATGGGGATGGAGAAACGTTTCATAAGGCATGGGAACGCTTTAATGAATTGCTGAGGAAGTGTCCACATCATGACATGCCCAAATGGCAATTAGTTCAATATTTTTTTAAGAGCTTATCGGACAACTATAAGGGTATGGTTGATGCTTCGATGGGTGGCATATACATTGATAGGCATGAGGATGATGTGTGGCATCTCTATGAAAGTATGAGTGAAAATTCTTTGCAAAGAACACTATCATCCAAGAATGGTAGAAATTCACAAGGTAGGAAGAGTGTTGGCTTACATCAAGTCGAACATTCAAATGAAATAGCCGCCGAAATGAAGTCTTTATCTCAAAGGTTTGATCAATTTTTGATTAACCAAAACTCGACGAACCAAGTATCTTCTTTCCCTAACCATTCTCATCATGCATCAAATGAAAAATGTATGACTTGTTCTAGTGTTCTTCATTTTACTTCTCATTGTCTTCAAGGACAAGTGCAAATTGAACCTAATGAACAAGTTAATGCGGCTATTGTGAACCAAGGGAACAATCTTTATGATACTCATTATAATCCAAGTTAGAGGAATCATCCGAATTTCTCTTGGAAAAGCCAAGGAGAGGGCTCAAACCCTTCCCAAGGCGGTTTTCAAGGGAAGTACATTCCACCTCCACTTCAAAACCAAGGATCTCAAGGTTATAGACCCTATCAATCATAAGGGAATCAATTTGCTAATTCTCATTTTCCCAACCAATCCTATTCCCAAGGTAATACTAGAAGTCCCGCCTTTGAAAAGAAAGTTTTGAATGCTTTGGGTACTTTAGAGGCTAACACTCAATTACTTCATTCTCACGTTCAATCTATTGCAAAGCTAGAAACCCAAGTAAGGCAAATAGCAAGCACTCTCAATGCAAAAGAGAAGGGAAAGATGCCTATAAATGCTCCACCTAAACAAAAATGTGTTGTGGAAACCCATTCTTCATCTGAAGGCCACGTCATTGAACACGTTAATACGGTGACTACCTTGCGGAGTGGTAGGATTGTGAATAATCAAGTTGGAATGTCTAATGAAGAGAGTGAACTGGTACAACCTTAAGTTGTCACCTATCCCGTTTCACATCCCATTCCTCCTTCATTGCATATACATGACCTTGGAGATGAGAAAGTCTTAAAAGATGTGTTTGAAAAAGAAGTTTTGAAAAAGGATGTTGAAAAGGTTTTATTGAAAAATGATTTGAAAACTTCTTGTGTTGAAGAGCGTTCAAAAGAAAATTTTGAAAAAGTGTTTGAACCAAAGGTTCCATTTCCGGTAAAAGGATCAATTTCAAAAGACAAGCAAAAGGCAAAAACCAATGAAATCATGGAAATGTTTAGGCAAGTGAAAGTTAATCTTCCACTATTGGATACAATCAAGCAAATTCTGGCTTATGCCAAATTCTTGAAAGACTTGTGCACCCAAAAGCAAAAGAACAAGAGCCAAGCACCAAGAAAAGTGGTTTTGACCGAGCAAGTAAGCTCAATTTTGCAACATAACACTCTTCCAAAGTTTAAGGACCCCATTTCACCCACTACATCATGCATTATTGGTGATCATATCATTAATCGGGCGCTTCTTGACTTAGGAGCAAGTGTTAATCTTCTTCCATACTCAATTTAAGTCAAATTGGGCTTAGGTGAATTGAAACCGACGTCGGTAGTTTTACAACTTGCCGACCGATCCATTAAGAAGCTCAAGGGTATAATTGAGGATGTTTTGATAAGGATTGACAAATTCTTCTTCTCGATTGATTTGATTGTTATAGACACGGAACCGGTTCCCAATCCTAAGAGCCAAATTCCCGTTATCCTTGGCCGTCCTTTTTTGGCAACCGCTAATGCCAACATCAATTGTAGGACAGGGATAATGAAGATTTCATTTGGCCACATGAAGGTGAAGTTGAATATCTTTAATCCTACACCCAATTCATTTGACAAATATGAAGGAGAAGTCAATGTTGTAGATGAATGTCATGATCTTCAATGCCAAGGAAATGAGCTTTTGTGTAAAACCAAAACTTCCAAAGGATCATCTTCAACCTTGCATTCTAAAAGTCTTGTTTTAAACTCTTGCTTTGAAAGGGCATGGAAGCCCAAAGGTTGTAATTGCATAGACAAGGGACCAAAGACTTCCCTTAAGCTTAATCCAACAAGTTCTTCAAAGAACCATTTATTGGGCGGAGTTCAAAGAATCTATCAGCCCAACAAGGAGGGGATGTATTATAAGATCTTTGATCCGGGATAAAAGAGCCCAATGTCTTGCTAAAGACATTAAAGACTAGCAAAAGCATTCGTAGGGTGTCAAAACCCTATTCCTCCCCCATTTCTATCTTTCATTTCATTTCTTTCGAAGTCTAGATACTTGTTTTTGGTTCATATACATTTCAAGGAACTTTGGTGAGGATTGCATAAGCTTTCATGTCATTATTGAGCATTCTGCAAAGTTCGATCGATCTCAAACTTGAGTTCGATCGATCGAACTTTTTTCTGCATCCAACACTTAGAAAAATTTTCGATCTACAGAAACTTGCATCCAAATCACCTCTCTGTCCCATCGTTCGAACCAACTCCAAGATCGATCAAGAGACCTTCGATCGATCCAACTTCCAAGTTCGATAGATCTCATGACTCAACACTTAGAAAAATTTTGAGCCTACATCAACCTGCATATTTCAGCTCTCTGTCTGATCGTTCGAAACATTCCAAGATCGATCTAAAAGTTCTTCGATCGATCCAACTTTCCAGTTCGATCGATCTCATGTTCCAACACTTAGCCAATTTTTTTTGAACCAAAAACCTGCATATTGTTGCTCTCTGTCTGATCGATCGTAGGCTTGTTTCGATCGATCACATATCTTCATTTCATTATTTTAACTTTAATTTGACTTTTCAACTTTTCAAAAATCCAAAAATATTTTCATTTTTATTTTATTCTATTTTTACTCTCATTTTATTTTGTTTTAGTTTTCAACAAGTTTTCAAAAATTCAAAAATATTTTAATTTATTTAGTTTTTAATTAAAAAAAAACCCAAAATCCAAAAATACTTTGAAAGGAGTTCATCAAAGTTCGATCGATCACAACTCATCTTCGATCGATCGAACTAGTCCGGAAATGTTTTTAAAAAACAGATCCAATGGTCTTAAGATCGATAATTTGGATCAATCTCACTCATCACTTACCAAACCTTAGCCTCTCGTCCCTCTTCATTGTGAATCATCTCTCCTAGCTCGGGCAACTCCTCCGGCGAGATCTAAGCATCTCGAATCTCAGTCCATCTCCATCCTCTTCATCTGAGATCATCTCAATTCATCCTCCATTCTCTCGCTCTCTTAAGGTAAGATCCGAGACATCCTTCCTTAGATTTGAACTCTCATGCATCAATAATTGTTTCAAATATCGTAATTATGTTGCTCTCATGTTGAATCTTTCATTCTCAATGCTTTAGCATCCATGTCTATATATATATAAGTGTGTGTGTATATGTGTGCATAGATTTTCAAGATTTTGTTAGATTTGGGTGTTTGGGACACGTTTGGAGTGCATTTAGGCTTGATTTATGTTATTGGAGGGCCTACGAACTCATTCGTGTGGGCCCCATGCTTCAAAAGTCACAGATCTGTGACTGTTAGGTTTCATCGTCGCACTGTTCGATCGATCGAACAAATTTACGATTGATCTAAGATTTGTGATCAATCCAACTAATTTTCGATCGATCCAAATTTTGTGATTGATCCAACTCAATCTTTGATCAATCCAACCCAACCTTCGATCGATCCAACTTTTGTGATCGATCTCAATTCTTTTTCTGATCGATCGAATTTCACAGATCTCATATACACACTTCATTCATCTTATCTTATGTTCATGCTACCTTATATATGCCCAATGCTTGTGATATTCCACATTGGATGCATTTCATACTCACATTGTTTAGCATGTTTCATATTCTGCCACTTGCATAGAATCATGCAATATTTTGTTTTGTCTATCTTATTTGACATACATGTTTTTATATTGTGCTTTATATTTTATATATGCTGGCACTAACTTTTGAATTTCTATTTGCGGACTATGGCTCGCTTTAAAACGGTAGCACGTAGACACCGTCGCGGCTCCAGCCGCAGACTTGATGACGGGGCCAGTCCATCTCATGTCTGGGATCCTAGCCCCGAGCACACACAGAGGAAAGTCCGACAGCGGACTGGGGAGACTGCGCAGCCCTCTCATACAAAGGAGCCATTACACCCTACTCCACCCCAGTCGCCGACTCATCCAGCATTCACTCCATTACCATCGCAACCAACTCAGCCGGCTCCACCTATTCAGCCAGCTCATCTACAGCGTGACAGACTCACGCCTTGATATGCACACATGACTATCGAGCATGAGTTAGCATTTGACACCGCATTCTTCTCCAGATCGGTGCTGACTCGATCTGCCTATCAGGACATCATCCAGCGGGGCCTCTCAGCTATTCTTGCCCCAGTCGCAGAGCCGATCTACCCGCGACTGGTACGGTTGTTCTACCAGAACCTCCGACCGTCGCCGCGTACTACAACCGAGCTCATCACCTCTATCGATAGCCATGAGATCACCATTACAGTGGATACTCTGGCCCGTTCGACTAGTTGTCCACATCGGTGCTTGGCCGAGCTACAGGAGACATATCCCAGGTTCCACAGGCCTTCTTACGCCGATATGGTGATTTTTCTCACAGGTCACCATGCAGGTGGTGAGACCTTCGCCACCCGGACATTCTTGCCGAATGACCTGTGGTTTCAGATTCGGTGCTCTACCGAAATATATACATGGTGGGACATAAGATTCAGAGGCGGGGCGACTATCTAGCAGCCTTATACACCTTCTATATAAGCCACTGGTTGTCTATTCCTGCGCTTATCTGGAGCGTGATGAGGAAGCTCTACGATGAGTACGTCAGCAAGGAGGCGCCCGGAAGGTCCAAGTCTCTTCCATTCAGCCACCTCATCACCCAGATTCTCATTGACCAGCGCTATCCCATCCACCCGCAGGAGCACCCTTAGAGAGGTTCTTGTCACTTCCTCAAGAAGGACTGGGACAAGAGCTACAGAACTATTATCACTCGCCTGCAGGTCCATGCCGTACTAGCGGCTGCAGAGCTGGAGTTAGAGGAGGAGGCGACAGCACAGGCCCCGGCAGAGGCACTGGCAGGGACAGCAGCAGCACATTCCGCAGCGGACGACGCACCAGTCGATCCAGCTGCCGAGCATTTAGACATCGACTTAGAGCGTTCTGCAGACGATGCAGAGCAGGACTCTCCAGCCAAGTCGCCCATTCATGAGCAGGAGCAGACTCAGGAGCTTTTTTCTGATTCATCTATGCCTGAGACTCCAGATATGACCCCCGGCTTTGGAGTATGTCTACAGATGCTCGAGGATGCTGTTGTTACCATCTGAGCTGACCTCACAGCCCACAGAGCTGAGTTTGCTGCCTTCCGCATAGATGTCGCGACCATGTTCAGAGATTTATTCAGAGACATTTGCAGAGCCAGACCTGCTCGTCCTACCTCATCTTCCTGAGCTCCCAGTCGTTTCTATCTTATGATCCCTCTCTCCTTTTGATACTTTATTATTGTCACTGTATTATTTTTACAGCCGGTTTGTCGGCTTTGATATTTTTGTTGTACCTGCACTTTCTCTATTTTATATATCTATTTTTGCTATAGATGTCATATGATTGTATTCTCATATATGTATGTTTGACTCCATCAGGTGCATCACAGTAACTTCAGTGAGAGAGTGCTACCCAATTTCCAGGACCACCTTTATATCTCTCCCATTTCTTTATCTATTTATCCCATTTACACTTGCATGTCCACTGTGCACTGATTATCCAATTTTGTTATCTGATAAGTTTATCCAAGTGCCAATTTTCAGGGCCACAGTTCATCCCAAGTTTGGGGGGGGCAATGCCACCCACTTCGGATACTTCAGTCCCGATTATTCTAGCTTAGTTGCACTAGTATACTCTTTCTTTTATTCTCTTTGCACATTGAGGACATTGTGCAATTTAAGTTTGGGGGGAATGGTGCTCTACAGTGTTAGTTTTAAATTCAAATTTTTAGCATGACTTGTGTATTTGAGGGATATTTCTATGATTGGTCCATATCTAGCTATGATTTTGATCTTTTGAGGACTATATTGCTTAAAATTTAAAAATTGCTTGACTTTAGAGGCCAATACTCCTTGTATACCTTATGGAAGCCATTTTGGAGTAACTTTTTTGAAAGATTGATATCTTGCTTGCATTTGTGGTCCACATCATTTTAATTTTGTGATTGTTTTAAGATTCACTCTAGTCTTCTACACTAACACCGGCGCACACTAGCATTCATTTGTGGGGTACAAGCTTTGTTAATTATTGAATTGGTTATATCCCAATTGAGCTAGTAGTGCATTGAAAGCTTTCATTCTTGATAAAGATAGATAATAACCCCTTTTCACTAAGTAGCCGGGATTCTAGCCTCATCAAGCACTGAACTTCTCGTGCCGAAAGGTGGAGGGCCCAAACTCTAAGTTAATAATTGTATTAAAAAAAAAAAAAAGGGGTTGCAAAAGCAATAAAAAAAAAAGTGAGGACTTCTCCCAAAAAGGTGAGAAGTGGGGAAATGATTAGATGGAGGTTGTCTTAATTTGTAACCTAGTTGATTTAAGCTTGTAAGTCCATAGGGGTGTTTGAACACCTAGTCCCCTAAAGCCGTCTGGTTTGGGTGTCATTGACCCAACGCTCGACCTCATGAATCGCTAGGATGCTTAATGGATCAACACATTGCACTATACTTCCATCTTTGATCCTCAATAAAAAAAAATATAAATAAAAAAATGAAAATGAATGAGTGAAAATAATAAGCGCACCTAGAACAATAAAGTTTTAATAAAAGGTCCACTTTTTGTCTTGATGATCGGTACTAGATTTGTGTGCTAATTTGAGGGTAAGGATGTGATTAATTTTTTAGTTAGCTTAGATAGCAACACACTTGATGCCGGTCCACTCAAAAGGATTCTAGAGTTGTTTTGATTTGCATAATCATTTTCTTGATGTGTGGAGGACCATACTTGCTTGCTTGATGTTGAAATTTTGGGAAATTGCTTAGAAATGTTTGAAACATTGCATATTTGAGGTAGTTTTCTCCCAAGACTTGTTTGCAATACTGGTGCCTCTTTTGAAAGAATGAGCTTAATGTTTGTGGGTACCATTTCTGGAAGCCCTCACGAGACTTCACTCATCCACTAGGGATAACCTAGGGGTTTAAAAGGCTTGTTGCATATGCTAAACGCAATCGTGTTCCCTACGAAAGTGGTGTTATCCATTTATTATTTTCTAGATTCATACTTGTATAGTTGTTTATTTCATTCATTTTCTTTCTAATTCATTACTAGAGACTAGCAATATTTAAGTTTGAGGGTGTGATAAGCACTGAAAAGTGCGTATTTAAACCCCTTAAGCTTGGGCATTATAGTACCTTTATCTATCTTACTTTACCATTTTAGATTGATTTCGTATTATTTCCATTTTCAGGCACTTATCCCGAAAATAAGCTAACTCAGCCAAATAAGAGCTTAATTGAAGCAATTCTGGGATTAATCAAAGAAATGAGCAAAGTAGAGAAAGAAAGAAGCAAAATGAAGCAAAGCAGCAAAATTCGATCGATCCAACATTGATCGATCTCAGCACTTCAAGATAGATCCAAGCCTTGACCCAAAAGCATAAAGTTCCAAAAGTTCGATCGATCCAACATCATTCTTCGATCGATCGAACACCATTGTCCTTATCCAAATGATTGATCTTATCCATAGCTGTTCACCCACTAACCACTTTTGTCCTTTTCCCATAAATATCTCCCATAAATATCTCGGATTTGTCTTTTTCCAAAAAGCTCAGCCAGTTGGATCGATCCAGCCTAAGTTCGATCGATCTCACTTACTTTCGATCAATCCAAGTTCAAAGTTCGATCGATCGAACTTCCTCCAGTGCGGAAAAGTTAAAATACCATCTCATTGAAAGTTGTCCTTTATCCAATCATTAGGGAATATTGGGTGCACGACCCCAGCTCATTTTGGGTGTCATTTTGACCTACCTATATAAGGATAAGGATTGCTTTTACAAAGGATGGGGAGGAGACAATATATTCATATCATCTCTTGGAGAGGAAGCTCAGGGGAGGAGGAGGCTAGAGACACCATTGGAGACTCTTCATCAACAAGGAGCAGATTTCAACAATGGAATTAGCCCTTGAGGGTTGGACCATTATCACCATGAGTGGCTAGACATCCTCTTGGGGCTAGAGTTAGCCCCAAGCATGCTTTCTATATCTTAATCTTGTGTATTATTGAGGGATTAGTGTTGTAATTGATGTTTTGACACTTTGATATATATAAATCTTGTTTATTCAATGATTTATGTAGTTTAATGCTTCCAATTGGTCATTTCATTCTATCCATATGTCTATGCATGCTAGAATAGATGTTCATGTGCTTATCTCTAGATTTTGTGTTATTGATGCATGTCTATGTGTATTGATGCTATAGATTTAAAGATTGTCAAAACATTGTGCTTAAAAGAATGCTTTTGTGATTCTCTTGATGGTTCATGCTTATCTCTTGATGGATTGTGCCTCTTCCCTAGTTTCTTTTCATGCTAGTAGTGTAGATGTAGTGTAGTTATAGTGTAGTGTTAAATGGGAGGACAATCTATGCTTGTTGTTTGATGATCCAAGCTTTTGAATGCAATTAGCATATGTCACTATCATTGTGTTGTATTTGGATTGTGAGCTTAATGAAAGGATTAATGACTTGTTTTGATTTATTGTGTCTTTCACATGTTGTTTAGACAATATATGCTTCATAACTTAGATATATTGTGCCTTTCACATGATGTTTAGACAATACATGCTTAACTAGTCATCCTTGCTTGTTGAATCAACCAAATACCCTCACACCAATATTGCAACCCACTATTTGCCTTCATTAATCACTTGTCAATGATATAGAAATGCATTGTTTGGTGGTGATCTCTAAACCCCAAGATCTCTTTCTCTCTCTTTCTTACTTACTTACTCTTAATTGCACTTTTTTGCTATTACTTAGTTTAATTTAGTTGCTCTTTAATCAACCAACCAACCAATTGTTTGATCACTCGACCTACTAGCCCTAATTGTGATTCCATGACATTGCTCGATCCTCACAGTCCCTTGGGACGATCCCTACTCACTTTTGCTACGTTAGTAGTAGTGTTGGTAGTGGTTTTTATAAATTTAAATTTGACCCAAAAGGCTTTTCTTGAACCGCACATTCACTACATTATTTTGGCGTTCACAACCGGCCTCGTCAATATGCTTCATGATAACATGTTTATGTGCTTACGTGCTATATGTGCTATGCTGCTTGTTTTGGTTTTAATGTAAAGAGCATAACATATGATCTATGCTAGATTAGATTTGTATATGCATGATTGTGTTGCATATTTGGCATGACACGGGATTGGTCATTGAGGCACGAGTTGAGGTTGATGGTGATTGTAGTCACAGTTTCATTGTAGTTTGGGTTGTTGTTGACCTAGAGTTAACTTTGGATAGGTGGAGAGTCACCTTTTGTTTAAGCTCTCGTGGGGTGAGCCATTAGGCACAACCGTAGTACTGGATTTGTTGATTTTGGGCCATAATTAGGTTTTGGACCTTTTGGGCACCTTGGTTGTTTTGGAAGGTTCCTCTGAGATTGCAATTTTCGTAGACGGTGTACGTTGTGGGCGGGTGCATGGCACTGTCATGCTACCGTGCTGGCTAGCTACGAGCGCAGTTCGGCTGGAATCAGCTTTGGCTTTTGTTTTGATAGGCGTTATCCTTTTAATCGATGATGATGATGTTGTGTTGGGGATCAATCATAGTGATTGATTTGGTTGTTATTGGTATGTCAATAGTTGCCGGTTTCTTTGAGTTCTCCTTGCGTGATGACGCTTTTGGGATCAAGTTGATTGATTGACGTTTAGGGTTGGTGAGAGCATTACACCGTTAGTGTCACTTGTAATGTCACCTTTAGATTTGGAGATGGATTGTTAGAGTTTTACCAGTGTGGTAAGGGCTCACGTTGTTTTGAGATAGGTTGTTGTCACATTTGTTTTGTCTTAAGCTGTCCATTTCTTTAAGGTAGGAAGAATGTTTCCTTTTCGTGTTCGTCGTGTTGACACTTGGGGGGGGGGGGGGAGATAGGGTTCTCACCTTTTCTTGGTTTGTGTTTGGGACTTCACAAGGAGTGAGTCTCTTCTCTTCGTTGCCTTATGCACTATTTGGGGTTGGTTGGTCCGTGAGGATCATTGTTGTCGTTTTGAGTCCTTGGTGAGGATTTGGTGGATTTTGGTCGACTTACTTCCATGGGGGGGGGGGGTGAAGTCTTTGACCTTATTGTCTTTCTTTCAGAGATGGGGTTGTGGTGCTCAAAATGAATTGATTTGTGTGAGATCATTTTCGGTGACTTGTGTCCATTTGATTGAGGATTTGGTTGATTCATGAGGTGAGCTCGATGCTCTTTTGAGAATGTCTTTTGGAGACTTGCTTTGGTTTTTGGAGACCTGGATGTGGTTGACTCTTAGGAGAGGTTTTGAAAGATCGCTATTGGATTTGGCTTGTTTATGGAGTTTTCTCGTCCTAGTTATGGCTAGGCGTAATTTTGAGGAATTGTTGTTCCAATGATTGATTGTGCATTGAAATTAAAGGATTTTGATTTAGCTTGGTAATGCCAAGCACGGTTTTGAGAGATTCATTTTGTGACTTTGGTTGTCAGGACTTGATGTGTGTACCGCTTAGTGGACTTGTATTTCGGGGATTTAGTCATCCGTGATAGGGATTTTAATCCGATGTTTGATTTTGGTGTGGTTTTGTAGTTGATCTGTTTTAGGATGATATCTGGAATTTTAAGACATTGGAGTTGTTGGTTCTATGGTATTGAGGATTTAAGGCCTTAAGCGTAGCGATACCTGTGACATTATTGTCAGAGCTTTGGGATTTGCTACCCCAACTCTCACAAGATGCCTGGTTTCCGTAGTACTTTTGGTAATGATGATTCACGACATTGATGTCATTGGTATCAAAAGGTTTCATGGGTAGACCTAGTGGGGGGCAGGTTATGAACAAGTGCCTTATAGTGTCATGCTACCGTACAAAGTTGTGTGTTGTGGGCGAGTGCTAGTTGCCGTCGATGCTACCTTACTGACGAGTAAGTATGGGGGGGCACTAGGTACTATCGTTGCTAATACACATTTGAGTACGTCGTGGGCGGGTTCTGGTCGCTATTCGTACTGCCATGTTGTCTTTGTTCTGTACCTTAATTTGATACGTGATTATCTTGGAGTTCTTTTGGGGGTTATTTTTGGATCGGTATGATGGTTCATCAGGAGAAATGCTTACGGTTGTTGTCTTCCATTCCTTTGTCTGACGTTGGGTTCTGTGAGTGACCTTTGACTTGTCGTGCGGCTTTCTTTTGAGAGGTTGTCCTGTTGTAAGCACATGGGTGCGAATGGCATTGGTTTGCGTGTTGTCTTCTAGTTTTGGAATTGCTCTCGTAGCATGTCGTGGGGTACTCAGAGATGTACTCCGTAGTTATCCTAGTTTCGCCTTTTGTTTTGTTAGGGCTAGATTTCGGGGACGAAATCCCTTTAAGGTGGGAAGGTTGTAATGACCCGGTTATTTTCTTCCTTTTCCTTTTTCTTCAAATTTTGCGGATAAATTTTTTCTGTTGTCTTTTCTTTTCTGTGGATGGTTTTTCGTCACTTAGTGTCGTCTTCAGTGCTCGAAAATGGTTTCTGAGACTCTTTCCCGTGGATTGACAATTTCCTTTGAGGACCGAGTCATTTCCACAATTTTCGTTTTTCAACACTATTCACTTTTTGTCCTTATTCCTATTTCGTCCTTTTCCCTATTTCGTCTTTTCCCCATTTGTCACTTTGTTGGCAAAATCTCACTTTTTGTACTCGGAGTTGGTTTTTGACTTCACGTATCTTTATTGTGAGTGGTTTCCACGAAATACTTATCTTTACTTTTGTAGGAAAATATTCTGGTTGCTCCCGGTGTCCATAGGGGCATGGATGCATAATTTTTAGAAATTAATTTCTTTTCTTGGGGTGTTTTTCGTAAATATCTTTTGAAGATATTTTATTTCAGGGGTATCTAAGAAAATATCTTGGACGATATTTTCATTCTGGGGCAGTTTTGCAGTTAACCCTTTTTTGTGGAGGCCATTGTGCAATTAATGAAAGTTGTTGCAAATTATCTTGTTTTGAGGCTGGATCCTCGTATGGGATTCATTTTCACTTTTTGTTGAGTCGTAAACTCTTAGAAGTCCCTTCTGGTCGATGTTTTCCAATTTCAGGGTTTTTGGCTCCGGTTTGCGCCAAACTTGTTTGGGGCATAACTTTCCGATCGAGACTTGGTTTTTTACGCCGTTTCTTCCGTTATTCTTATTTTCTCATTTTGAATCTTTTTCGTTCACAGAGTTTCATCATTTGAGTGCGTTTGCTCAAATTTCACTTTTCCGAACCTGGCGGGGCCCCGTTCGGGGCACTTTTTGAGATTTCTATAAAAGGGGGATGAGATATTTTATTTTTTCATCTTCCCTACTCTCTTGCACGACCTGAAGCTTCCATGGCAGACCAAGGGAGGCTGCCACCTTCTCTCTCCTCATTTGAACTTCATTTCTTTGTCAGAACATAGTAGGGCCTTTGCGTTTTGTGTTCGTGTTGACTACGCGCTTCTTTCACCCTTATTAGAACCCATTTCTGGCCAAACTTTGAGTTTGGTTTTGAACTCAAGTTGTGATTTTCATGGGTCCTCTTTGGAGTTTATCGTTCATAGCGTTGTCCCCGACGAAACCCCGAAGTATTGTAGGATTCAGAGCCGTTTCGTTTTGATGGCTTTTGAGATTTTCATCCCAAATTGAGGTAGGGGGTGTCTTAGGTTTATATTATTGTTGTATTGGTTGTTTTATAAGCATATACAACTTGTGAGCATGCGTTGTTCAAGTTTTTAAAGTTTAATTTAATTATTTTCTTTGTTTAAGATTTAATTCTCATGATACTAGGTAACTTAGAATTAAATTGTGGCATGCTAGAAATTTAGGCCTTGGTATGGTGGTTGATATATATTAAATTGGGGTCATTTGAATAAGAATTGCAAATTTTATTTAATATTTATCTTTTGTGAAAGTTTAATTCACCTAGTTGTATCAAGCATGGAATGAACTTGTAATGTGATATTAAAGTAGGCCTTGGTGAGTTCTTTAACATATATTAAATTGAGCACATTTAGATATGTTTGAAAATCTAGAGAAAATTAATTAATGAGCTTAATTAATTTTATTTTAAGTGTGTTGGTCACTTAAATTGATATTGGAGGTAATAGGTTGATAATCCCTTGAAATGTAGTCTGTTTAATTACCTTGTGAGCATGTTACTAATTTGATGTAGAATTAGTACTTGAGACATCTTGAAATGGTAATTGGACTTAACATGATATAGAATATCATTGAATTGCATAGCTTGTTTAGATATATCTTGTGTGAGTGTATAGCTTGTTAGAATATTACAATTGTTTACCTTGGAAGCTAGTTACTAAATTGGGACTTATTTAGTACTTGTGGCTTAGTGTGGTAATATGATTCAATTGTTGTAAAATATTATTGTTTTGGTGTATAAATTGCATATTGGAGACTTGACATGTCATATGCTATCTAGATTTGAATTCTAGGACATGGTTTGTGTGGATTCAACCTTATTTGTGCATGAAAGATGGCTTTATGCATTAGTGGATTTGGTATAAGTTTGGTCTAACTTATTGATTTTTGTATAAGTTTTGGACTTATTGATTTTGGAAAGTTTATAAGGACATATTCCACGTGATGGCTATGGTTTGGCTCTAGTACGGAGACAAGAGTCTTCTAAGTCATAAGTGCGCACTAGGTAGTACCTTGTGGGTCGTAATTGCCCGGAATAACTTATGCATGTGCGCACTAGGTAGTGCCTTGTGGGTCGTAATTACCCAGAAACACTTGCTTGGTCTAGTGACCACATGTCCTAGTCTTTCTACTTTGATTTTGCATTCAATTTCAAGTTATTAATCATGGATTACTTGTAGCTTGAGAATTAATGCTTGTTTTGGATATTTGAATCTTACTTAGTATACTTGAAACTGTATACTTGTTTTGTGCATTTAGATCTCATATAGTGTACTTGAACTTGTATGCTTGCTCTGTGAGTTTAGATTTCATTTAGGATGCTTGTGTTTTTATACTTGTTTTAGGCGTATCTCTCTTAGCTTAGTATACTTGTGTCGATATACTTGATTATTTTCATATAAAATGCATACTTGTGTAAATATGCTTAGACATTGCATGACTTGTCTTAATGTGGTTTAGTATACTTGGAAATGTATGCTTGTATGTTGTATAACATGTTTAACATTGTTTAGTATACTTGAGCATGTATACTTGTATGTCGTTGTTCACTTTAAATTGCATGAGTAGCTTAGGATGATCCCCGAGTCTCACTTGACATAGACGTTAGGTGGCATGAGCCCTTTTGACATGTTTCACCTTAAGGTGATATAATTGTAAAACGCTAGGTCGATACATGCTCATCTCCTACGAGTAGCTTTATGTTACTCACCCACGTAGTGGCGACATTTTTTAGGTACCGGGATCAAGATTCGGGATTCACATCATGCTTGGATGATTTGTAGACTTAAAGTTCTCATTTCTTGTAAATGTTGGCTTGAAATGCCATTTATAGCTTTATATGTCAAAATGTGTAAATTTGATTTTATTTTTGTAATGTGTACATAAGTACACTCTTTACAATGTATTTAACATGTATGAAATGAGGCCATAGGCCAATGACATCTAATTTGTATCCTATGTAACTTTTAACTTCATGAAATATTATAAAAAAATTAAAAAATGCCGAGTCATTGCTTCACTTTGCTTGCATCGGGTGTGGGAATTCCATTTTTATTCTTTCATAGGGTCTCATTAATAATGTATGAAGTGTGGCCAAGGGCTAAACGGTAATTTGAAATCATTTGTTAATTTTGGTTTTCAAATTTCCCTTTTCTTGCTCATCTTTGCCTTTTTGCCCGTTGGGGGATCGGATTTTGCATCGGTGGTATTTTTATTGTGAGTTTTTTTTTGAATTCTCACCCATGTCACGTAGAAAACTCAATTTTGAGGGGGGTTTCTTCTTTGTATTTTTGCAAAAAAAATCATCTAGGCCTCCAAATTCAGCATCTGTTCCGGATTTTTCTAAAAAAAAAAAAAAAAAAACCATACAGCAGCCTTATGGGCTGCTGCCAGCCATGTGTGCACCAAGCGCGCGTGCGGCGTGTATGGGCACGCGCATGGGCGTGCGCATGGGGCTGTCATGGCCCTTCGTCGGGCCGCCGCGACGTCAATTCTTCTTTTGGGCTTTTCTCCTTCGTCCGGACTCCGATTCAAGTGAATTTTTTTTTTTGAACTTGACTAATTTTTCGCTGTCTTTCCAACGGTGTGTTTGGTTGCACCCGGATCTTCCTGAATAATTACCAGTTTACCCTTTTAGCCTTAAGTGCTCGTTTTTCTTTGTCAGGCCATTTCTCCTTCGTCCGGACTCCGAATCATGCGATTCTTGAGTCCATCTTGATTAGTTTTTCGTTGTCCTTCTAGTGGTGTGCTCGGTGGCACCCGAATCTATAGTTTTTAGAAATGACTATTTTGCCCCTGGGAGCTTATTTGTCATATTTTCGATCTTTTACTTCCGCATCAGTTCTTGTTGAGTTCCATGACCTCATGGAAGGTCACTTTAACTTTTTAGAGTCATGTTTTCTGTTTTCACTTCCGTATTCGGATCCGTTATCGGATCATCCTTTCGGTTCATCACTGATGTATTGGCCTAAAAACTAGGGCTGTCACATGTCTAATGGAATATGTACCTTAAGTCTTCTTCTCAGTGACACCAATTTAAGTTTATTCATTATCTATTAGAAAACTGAAATAAATTGGTACATATGGGCTGAGTGTTAGCCATATCTAATTGCTTAAGTTTTTTGGTCAGAATACAAAGCACTCGACATGTTATAGTATAATGTTACAAAGGGAGCTTTGTTCCACATTGGATCCAGATGAGAAAGTAAATGGGTATATATGGGCTGGATGTTAGCTCCATCTAATAGTTTAAACTTTTGGGTCAGATCGCGAAGCACGTACTCGGCTCGTTATAGTTGGTATCAAAGTCAGACTCATACCTTAATCTAGTGTCATGCCAAGCGCCCAACCTATGCCCTTTTACCTTGATTAAGGACTAAAAATTAAAATCATGAAATTACTAGCAATTAAAAGAAAAAAATATAATCAAGTCTTACGTACTTTTAAGATCTTTTATTCCATTTAATTCCTAAATTACTAAATCTTTTATTTATACACTTACTAAATAGAAGTAAAATTTGTAGTTATAAATTTATTCAAGATTTGATATATAATCTATATTTTTTTATTATATCTTTAATTTTTAATTACTTAAAAATATTGCTTTATGGATTTATATATATATGTAATGATTAATTTAAATTCAATATAAGAATGTTTGGTATGGTTTTTTTTTTTTTTTTTAATCTTTTCTGTATGACAATGAGTGGTATTTAAAAAGGGTCAAATTTAAAGGAAATGTCATTTTGAAGTTTTATTAACAATTAATTAATTTGCTTAGGGATTTGGTGTTTAAGGCCCCTTATTTAAGGAATTACAAAAACTAAATAAATAAATAATTAATAATAGTCAACAAAAATATAAATTACGTGGCAAAATAATTCCTAATTGCCACGAAAACAAATTCGTTGAAAAAATGGCATTTCACCACAAGGATTGAAAATTCATGGCAAAAGATACTATTTGCCACGAATAAAACATCATTGCGAATTACTAATAGATTTGCCACGAAAATAATTACGTGGCAATAGAGCATATCATAGCCATGACTAATAATTTGTGGTAGAATCTATCTTTTAGCTACGAGAAAAAAACTTCGTGCCAAAAAAATATTTTTGCCACGAGAATAAAATCGTGGCAAATTGTAAAGCGCTTTGCCACGAAAATATATACGTGGCAAAACAAAACATACAAAAATTCATGGCACAAATAGCATTTTGCCACAACTTTGTATGTCGTCCCTAATTCGTTGTGGCAAAATTGACATTTTACCACAAATTTTTAGGTCGTCCCTAATATTCATGGCAAGAACCTAGTATTTGTCACGAAAAATTTACTCCATGGAAAATACTGATATTTAGCCACAAGAAGTTAATTTTGTGGCCAAAAGATACTTTTGGCCACAAAATTTTATGCGTGGCAAAAAATTTTGTGGCAAGAACCCAAATTTGTAGTAGTAAAAAGTCAGCAAAGGTGAAGAAGTAGTCAGAAGGTAGGAAGAAAAGATGAAGAAGTGGTTGATATAGAAGTGGTAAGAGTGAAGAGTCATGGCGTGTAATGTGACGGCCTAAGGTTTGTTAACTCGGTGCGTCATGACCAAAAGATGACCCGAAAACAGATTCGAAATGTAGAAGCGAAAGATGATCAAAGCAAAAGAAAAGATAGGTTCTGAGGCATGGATGAGCGTTTGTCTAAAGCAAAAGTATCGAGCGCCCATTCAGCACTCTTCAACATTGAGCTTGCGTTCGGCGCTCTTCCACGTTGAGCGCGCGTTCGGCGCTCTTCAAAGGTCGATCATTCTGACCTACATGGTCAGGCGTTCTGACTACGGAACGACGAAATAGAAAGCAACAATCAGCCGAGTGACGAAACAGAAAGCACTAATCAGCCGAACGACGAGACAGAAAGCAACAAAAGCTGCTGTTGTAATGCATGGTGAAGTGCTAGGTCCAACCTAAGGCTATACATGCATTCCAATGATCTGAAACAGTTTAAAAACAAAATTGTGAACTTTTAAAATTAATGGCCCTCGGCCTCATGTCATACATACAAAATAAGCGTCAAAAGGTGTACTTAGGTACACATTACAAGTTTCAAGGCAAAAATGACATTTTGGCCTAATTATACAATACAACTTTAAAAGTAAAAATCAAACATGCTAACACTTGCATGTGAACAAGAAAACATTTAAAGAACTTCAATTCACCGAAACAACCTAGGGATGTTGAGCATCCCAAACCAAGGCATCCGTACTTGAAAATAACCCGATAACTTTGGGGTGAGTAAACAAGTTAGTCGTAGGGAATGACCATGCATAGACCTAACTTTTTACAAGGTTATTACCTTTACATGAAGCAATTCAAAAGGATCATGCTACCTAACGTCTATGTTATAAGTGAGACTCAGGGATCATCCTAAGCTACTCATGCAATTGAAATGAACTACGGCATACAAGTATATATGTTTAAGTACACTAAACCGTATTAAAACATGATACACGACATACAAGCATATATGTTCAAGTACCTTAAATCATGTTAAACAAGATAAGCAATATCTAACATGCCTACACAAGTATTCGATAGATGTAGAGTACTCATAAATCAAGTATACAAGCACAAGTATACTAAGCTAAACAAAATACACATAAGACAAGTATATATGGCACAAACATACTAAATGAAATTTAAACTCACGTAGCAAGTATACAAGTTCAAGTATACTAAATAGGATTCAAATACCCAAGATAAGCATCAATTCTCAAGTTACAAGTAATCCATGACTAACAACTTGAAATTTAAATGCAAAATCAAATAGTGGAAAGACTAAGATATGTGGCCACAAGACCATACAAGTTATTCCGGGTAATTACGACCCACAAGGTACTACCTAGTGCACACTTATGATTTAGAAGATTCTTGTCTCCGTACTAAGCCAAACCCTAGCCATCACCTTTTCATATCCTTACAAGTTTCCAAAAATAAATAAGTTCAAAACTTATGTAAAATCAATAAGTTAAAACAAGCTTATACAAAATCATATAATGCATAAAAATCATCCTTCATGCACAAACAAGGTTGAATCCACACAAACCATGTCCTAGAATTCAAGTCTAAGTTGCATATGATATGTCAAGTTCTCAATATGCAATTTATATACAAAACAAGAACATCTTACAACAATTGAACCAAATTACCATCCTAAGCCACAAGTACTAAATAAGTTACAATTTTGTATCAAGTTTTCAAATCAATTTTAATATTGTAAGCAAGTTATATGCCTACACAAGATATATTTAAACAAGCTTTGCAAGAAAATGATATCATATATCATGCTAAGTCTAATTACCATTTTAAGATGCTACAAATACTAATTCAACATCTAATTAGTAATATGCTCACACAGTAATGAAACATACTAAGTTTCAAGAGGTTATCAACCTAACATAAAAAAATCTCTAGATTTCAAATCAATTCCAAATAGGCTCAAATTAATATAAGTTAAAGGCCATAACATGGTCTTCACATATATCATACCTAATATCCATTTAAATGACTACAATACTTAAAATAAAATTAATTAAGCTAATTAATTAATTTTCTCCAGATTTTTAAATAATTCCAAATGTCCTCAAATTAATATAGGTTAAAGAACTCACCAAGGCCTACTTTAATATCATATTACAAGTTGATTTCATGCTTGATACAATTATATGAATTAATTTTTCATAAAATATAAATATTAAATAAAAGTTGCAATTCTTATTCAAATGCTTCCAATTTAATACATGTTAATAAATATATCAAAGCCTAACTTACTAACATGTCATAATTTAATTATAAGGTACATACCATCATGAGAATTAAATCTTAAACATATAAAATAATTAAATTAAATTCTAGATCTTAAACAAAGGCATGCTCACAAGTTTTATATGTTTATAAAATAATCAATACAACATTAATATAAACTTAAGACATCTCCTACCTCAATTTGAGATGAAAATCTCAAATCTCCACCGAAATGAAACTGTTCCGAATCTGACGAAATTTCGGGGTTTTGTCGGGGACAACAAGGTGATCATTAAACACTAAGGAGGTCACACCAAAATCCAAACTTGGTTTCAAACCTGAACTCAAAAAATGGCCAAAATGGGATTCCAATCGGTTGGAATCGAAGGCCTCGTCAAGGCGAACAATAAACATTAAGGCATCACCACTTTTTACTAAAGGAAAGAGGTTCAAAAGAGGAGAGAGAATGTGGCAGCCCTTGGTTGCCATGGAATCCGGCCAAGAGAGGGGAAAGAGATGAAAATATCTCATTTTTCATTTTAGAGATCCCTATTTATAGAAAAACCCTAAAAGCATCCTGAACGGGTCCCACTTGATTCAGAAAAGTGAAATTTGAGCAGACGCGCTCAAACGGAAAAACTCCGTGAACGAAAAAGAACCAAAATGAGAAAATATGAACAACGGAAGAAACGACGTCGAAAACTGAGTCCCGAGTAGAGAGATATGCCTCAAATAAGTTTGGTGCTAACTGGGGCCGAAACTCGAAAACTATAGGGTTCGACCGCAAGACAATTCTAAGAGTACACGACTCGACAAAATATGAAAATGAATCCCCTACGAGGATCCAAGCCCCAAAGAGATATTTTGCAATTAACTTTCATTAATTGCACAAAGGTCCCTACACAAAAGGATAACTGAATAAGTGACCCAAAATGCAAAATGAATAGTGTCAAAAAATGAAAAATGTGGAAATGACGCAGTCCTTTAATGAAGTTGTCAATCCAATAAAAAGAGTCTCAGAAACCATTTTCGAGCACTCGAGACGACACTAAGTGACGAGAAATCGAACTCAGAAAGGAAATTTCAACGGAAAAAAAAAAAAAAAATTATCCATAAAATCTGAGGAAAAGGAAAGGAAGGAAATGACCAGGTCATTACATGTAAGGAAGCAACATGTCAGATTAGGCAATGAAAAGGAATTTCCTATGATGGGAGAAGTTGGAATAGGCAAGTGGTTCCACACACCACTTGTGTTGTACATCCGGCTATAAATAGGTCACCCTTTTGCACAAAACAGAGTATGTAAAGATAGAGATAGATAGAATAGACTCGTAGAGAGTTTTTCTTGCTTATTTTAATTGTAATTTTCTTCTCAATTAATGCATTGTTGTCATATTACTCATCATTTTCTTGCTCTCAATTTATAAACATGAATTTTCTTATTCTAATATTGCTTTAAATATTTGTTTTCCCATATTCATTTCTAGTTAATAACACACTCCAAAATCAATGTTTTAAAATCTCTTGTCCGGAAACAAAAACTCACTTGAATGCGTGATTCGACCCTACTTATCATTGGACATTTTTAGTTAAGTGGTTGTAGGCATTTTATATTTGTGTGGAGTGTATTTGATAGCGACAAGTCCATAAATACACGCCTATTAAATGGTGTCGTTGCCGCTTCAAAGTTGAGTTTTAATTTTTGGACCATTTCTTTTCCGTCTTCCTCTCTTTTCTATTTTTCTTATTTTTCTAATTATAGTTTTACTAATATTTGTTTTGAGTTTTTTGTTTTGTATCCGTCATTATCAAAAAGAAAAAAAAAAAAAAAAAAAAAAAAAAAAAAAACCACCGTGGTTTCATTTTTGTCCAATTTTTAAGCACGGTTGTTTTGTGTTTCGCGCCATATGGTCTTTTTTACTTGTGTTGTACATCCGGCTTTGTTTGTTGTTTTTGAAAAAAAAAAAAAAAAAAAAAAAAAAATCCATCTTCTTCATCCCCATTCCAGTTTCCTTTTTTGTTCAAAAAAATAAAATAAAAAAGAAAAAAAAAAATACCAAAAAGTTCCTCTTCCCCCCTAGTCGTGGCTGCCATTGGCCACCTTTAAACTCCATTTGCAAACCCAGTTTCTGCAACCCATTTTCTTCTCTCTTTTCATTCATCGGGAGAGTGTTTAGTGTAAACCACATCACCACCGTCCCTCACCACCCAAACCCAAATTCCAGTAGCAGTTTTATTCAACTTACATTTTGACTTTCAGTTTGAATTTGACATTAAAAAAAAAAAAAAAAAAAAAAAAAAAAAAAAAAAATACAGACAGAGAGAGCAACCTTGCTCACGGACATTGGACCGCACGTGATTCTGCGGTCGTCCGAGGCCGAAATCGCCCAGCCCGTATTCATCCTTGCCAGCGCTCCTATCATCGCTGAGCTCCACCTTGCTCGCAAGCTCGACGCCGAGTACCTCCACCATCCGAGCCATCCACGGTGCCATCATCCGAAGCCGCAAACTCACGGCCGAACCTGTCCACCACCGTTCTTGTTGTCCATCACTGACGGTGCTCACTGCTCCTAGTTTGTTGTCGCCGTTTTCGTTCACTCCGGCTGCGGTTCTCCGTTCTGCTCTGTGGATTGGTACCTCATTTGGGACATTGCAGCAGAGATATATATATATATATATATATATATATATATATATATATATAATCAAAGGAATCCAAATGCCCCTGTTTGGCTGCAAGTGTAGCTCTATTCAAGTTCTGGATTAGTCCAGAACTAAACCAGTTCTGCACATTCATTTGAAAACTGGTTATGTGGTAAACCAGTTCTAAAAAATAAAAAAATAATAAAAAAAAACACAAGAAAAAAAAATTTTGCCGATTCGAATTGGGGACTCATTTTGGAGCATTCAAAAGCTTGAATATTCTCATTGGAGCGCACGTGGAAAAAGGGCAAACGATAACTTTTTCTTCCAAGTAAGTCCCTCAAATTTTTATACCGCGAATCTTTCATTAGCGGTTTTATTTTTTTTAGACTAGGAAAAATTATTACTATTATTATTATTATTATTATTATTATTATTAAGTGATTAACTTTTGCATGTGAATTTTAGGATATAATAACTTAAACGTAATCTTAGGTTCACACTTTTTTCTATTTTATTTTATTTTTGTATTTCTTTATCTTGAAAAAAAAAAAAAAAAAAAAAGGAAGAAGAAGAAGAAAGTCACACACTCACTTCCTTTTTATTTTTTATTTTATTTGTGTATATTTTAATTAGCATTTGCATAAGATACTTAAGAGTAAAACCCAAAAAAGATACGGTCGGGATTTCATCACCTATTTTCTGTGGCCCACAAATCATTAAATCCTTGCATTTGTCAAACCCGAGCCAAATTTAATTTTAATTTAAAATCAAGTAGACGTTAGCCATAGGGTTTTTCACATGGCTAATATGACCCTATTGGACATAATTAATTTTTGGTCACTCCAGTGAGTACCTTCCAACTTGACAATGTCTAAGGGTGTTGGCGTACCATCATTAAGCAGGCCTCGTCCTCCCCACACTTCCTGGAAACTTCCCTGGTTGTCTTGTTGGCAAGCCTTAATTGGTAAGCATCTAATTATTCTAGAAGAGAGTATGAGCTTTTTCATAGGAACTTTAATTACTTTAGAAAGAAAAAAAAATCACTATCCTTGAATTTAAGCTCAAGATTAAAAAGCCAAAAATATTTGCATGGTTTGTGTGTGCACTCCAGTGTCTAGCCCATTTTTAGGATCTAATTCTCAAGGGCTTTCCCTTTAAAAAAAAAAAAAAAAAAATCATGTGCTCTTTGGTGTCCGTTTTGTATGCCCAACTGGTTAAAAGTTAACAAACAATTAATCCGTTGTTCCAGTGATCCTTCAATCTTTACTTTAGAGAAAGCATCCTTACTTTCTTCCAAGTCTAATTATTCTCTAGTGGATCCACCACTTGCACCACCAGTTCCACCAGCACAACCGGTTGTCCCACTTGCTCCTATAACTTTGAATGACTATTTCACCCATATCACAGCTAATCCACCCAATTGTATTGTTGTTCCTCCAGTTGGGCCTCAATTTGAGATTAGAGCCCATATCATCAATATGTTGCCCAAATTCCATGGATTTGAAAGTGAACAATCTTATGTCCATTTAAGGAAGTTCCTAACCATTTGTAATACTTTTAAAAATCATTTAGATGACGAGGGTGTCAAATTGCATCTGTTTCCTCTATCCTTAGATGATAAAGTTTTCTCATGGTTCAACTCTCTTCCTTCAAACTCCATTCGAACATGGGATAAACTTGTTAAAAAATTCATGAACAAGTTTTATCCAATGCAAAAGACAGAGTTAATGAGAGATGCCATAAGCACTTTTGTGACGACCTTGGTTTTTTTGGCCAGCGTGTCCTGTGATGAACCGTAAGGATGATCCAATAACGGATCCAAATGAGGAAGCAAAAAAAGAAAACAAGACTCTAAGAAGTCAAAGTGACCTTCCATGAGGTCGTGGAACTCAATAAGAACAAATGCGGAAGCAAAAGATCGAAAATATGACAAATAAGCCCCCAGGGGCAAAATAGTTATTTCTGAAAACTATAGATTCGGGTGCCACTGAGCACACCGCTGGAAGGACAACGAAAAACTAATCAAGATGGACTCAAGAATTGCATGATTCGGAGTCCAGACGAAGGAGAAACGGCATGATGAAGAAAAATGAGTACTTAAGGCTAAAAGGGTAAACTGCTAATTATCTAGGAAGAACCGGGTGCAACCGAGCACACCGTTGGAAAGACAGCGAAAAATTAGTCAAGTTCAAAAAAAAATTCACTTGAATTGGAGTCCGGACGAAGGAGAAAAGTCCAAAAGAATAATTGACGTCGCGGTGGCCCGACAAGGGGCCATGACAGCCCCATGCACATGCCCATGCACGCGCCCATGCATGCCATGCGCACGCTGAGTGCACCATGGCTGGCAGCAGCCCATAAAGCTGTTGTGTGGGTTTTTTTTCCAGAAAAATCTAGAACAGAGGCTGAATTTGGAGGCCTAGATGAATATTTTTGCAAAAACACAAAGAAGAAACCCCCCTCAAAATCGAGTTTTCTATGTGACTTGCAAGAAAAATCGAAAAAAACTTACTGTGAAATGCCCAAAATGCCCTCCTAAGAAAACTGGTCCAGAGGGTCTAAAAAGCTGCTAAATTGAAAACTGAAAGCTGAACTTCGTAAGAGATTTCTGATGCTAAGACGACATTTTCTGGAAAAACACGGAAAAGAAACCCCCCCTAAAATCATGTTTTCTATTCAACCATATTGAAAAAAGAAAAAAAAAAAAGCCGTGAAAAGTCTATAATGCCCCTAGATCAGAATATGCAAAAAAAATGCGAAATGAATTCACAAGAGGCACAAAACACAAACGATAAGGTTTTGCTCAGAAACGACCATGCACGCAAACGTAACTTACCTATTTGGATGTGCTACAATGGTCCACAACTTAAAAATACCATCGATACAAAATCCGACCCCCCAACAGGCAAAAAGGCAAAAATGGAACTTGGAATGAAAACTCGGAATCCAAAAATACAAAACGGGATCAAATGACCATTTGGCCCTTGGACACACTTCAAACATGATTTATAAGACCCTATGAAAGAATGAAAACGGAATTCCCACACCCGATGCAACGATGGTGAAGCAATGACTTGCGATTTTTCAAGGTTTTTCATAATATTTCATAAAGTTAAAAAGTACATAGAATACAATATAATGGTCATTGGCCTCCTGCCTTATCTCATACCTATGAAATACATTGAAAGGAGTGTACTTAAGTACACATTACATACATGGAATCAAATATACATATTTTGACATATAAGTCTACAAAATGACATTCATGCTAACATTTGCATGAAATGGAAACTTGAAAGCTACACGACATCCAAGGAATGCTAGGCGTCACGAACCAAGTCTTCGTACCTAAAATATGCCCCATTATCGTAGGGGTGAGTAACATAAAGCTACTCGTAGGAGATGAGCATTCATCGACCTAGCATTTTGCAAATTTATCACCTTAAGGTGAAATATGTTAAAGGGGTTCATGCCAACTAACGTCTTTATCGAAATGAGACTTAGGGAGCATCCTAAGCTACCTTAGAGTGTTTCTAGCATAAATCACATCATCTATGCCATTTAAACAATATGGAAGCACGTTCTACAAAGCAACAAGATATAGGTTCTTAAAGGTATTAACTTGCAATCTCGAATACAGAAACAACTAAAGTGATCATGTCACCTAACGTCTATATTCTAAATAAGTCTAAGGAATCATCCTAGGCCATGTTGAACAATCAAAACGCAATTTACAACTTCAATGCAATCTAACCACATAAAAACATATTATACAAGGCAACAAAATACAATTTCTTAAAGCTAGCAGCTTAAAATCTAAAGCACGAAAACAATAGAAGTGGGTCATGCCACCTAACGCCTAAGTTATAAATGAATCAATAGGATCAATCCTAAGCTTTGTTAGAACGTCAAAACACACTTTTCAATATTGATGCAATTTAACCAACATTGGAACTTCCAATACAACGCATAAAGCACAATTTCGCAAAGTTAACATCATGTAACTTAAAATGAAACGACAAATAAGGAACAACGAGTTACAACATCATCTAGTTTTCGACTTGAAAATGAAATGCGAAGTCAAACAAAGTGGATACTCGGACGTCACGCCGGATCAGACCGACAACATAGTTACTTTAGGGTTACTAGCCCATGGGTAACCTCCCTATGTGCGCACTAAACTATATATAAAGGGACTATCCCCTGTACCAGAACCACGTCCTAGCCATAGTCAAACAACGACATCACCAAGTTTCCAAAATCAACAAGTTGTGCAACAACGCATATATCAACAGGAATATGCAAGATAATCAACTATCTATTAAGCACAACCAAATTTGGAAACCTATACAATACATGCTCTAAATCCACAACTAATATGATATGATAAATGTCGAATCTTCAGTGTGCGATTCGTTAAACTTTCACTAAAGTTAAATATAAAACAAAAGTTGCAATTCTCATGCAATAAATCCCAATTTAATACATGTGAACAGCCATACCAAAACTTAATTTTCTAGCATGCCACAATACAATTCTATGTTGTATATCACCATGAGGATTAAATCTTAAACATGGAATTTAATTAAATGAAGGGTTTGAAAACCTAACCGAATATTCTAAATCAAATATATGTGAAGCTATATGGCATGTAAGTCAAGAATATCAAGTCAGAATTTAAATAGAGTGAATACTTCACTCGGGGCAAATTAATTAATAATTACTAATTTTCAAAACACCTCTAATCACTTTTGAAATTCAATTATGTTGGAGAGCATGCTAAGGCCTAATTTAATATGCTAACACATATTGATTTCAAGCTAGTTAAGGCCATGTGAATTAATCTTTCACCTAAGATAAATATTAAATAAAATCTTTAATACTTATTCAAATGTTCCAATTTTAATACACGACAATGAGCATATCGAGGGACAATATAAAATCATACTACATGTTTAAACCAAGTCATGAGCAACCGGGAAAATTAGATCCCGTACAAGAAAAATAAATGATAAAATCTCTATATTTTATATTTAATCATGCAAACAAGTAGTATAAGTATCACAAGCATGTTATATAACAAGAATTTAAACCTAGAACTTCCCCGACCTCAATTTAAGATAAAAATCTCAAATGCCATCCAAATGGAACGGCTCCGAATCCGACGAAACTACTAGGTTTTGTCGGGGACAACGCCGTGAACATAAGCCCCATGAAAGCCCGATCAAAATAATAACTTGACCTCAAGACCAAACTCAAGAAATGGTCAAAACTAAATTCTAATAAGGGGGAAAGGTAGAGCACGACGAGGGGAACAACAAACATTAAGGCCGAAGACTTTCTATCAAGGAAAAGTGAACCAAAAGAGGAGAGAGAAAATGGCAGCACCCCTTGAGCTTCCATGGGAGCTCCAGTCGTGCATGAAGAGGGGAGAAGATGAAAAATGAAATATCTCACCCCCCCTTTTATAGAAATCTCAAAAAGTGCCCCGAACGGGGCCCCGTCGGATCCGAAAAAGTAAAATTTGAGCAGACGCAATCAAATGGCAAAACTTTGTGAACAAAAAAGATTCAAAATAATAAAATATGAATAATGGAAGAAACAGCGTCGAAAACTGAGTCTTGAGCAGAAAGTTATGCCTAAAACAAGTTTGGCACAAACCGGGGCCAGAAACCCTGAAATTGGAAAACATCAACTAGGAGGAAATTCCAAGAGTACACAACTCGATGAAATGTGAAAATGAATCCTGTTCGAGGATCCAGGTATAAAGTAAGACATTTTGCAATAACTTTCATTAATTGCACAATGGCCCCTCTAAAAAATGAAAACTGCACTTATGGCTCAGAATAAAAATATCTTCCAAAAATATTTTCTTAAAAACCCCGGAAATAAAATATCTTCAAAAGATATTTATGAAAAACACCCCAAGAAATGAAAAAGATTCTAAAGAATTGTGCATCCATGCCCCTATGGGCACCGGGAGCAACCAGAGTACTTTCTTATAAAAGTAAAGATACGTATTTTGAGGAAACCACTCAAGATGAAGGCACGTGAAGTCAAAAACCAACTCCGAGCATGAGAAGTGAGGTTGTGCCAAAAACTGACAAACGGAGATAAGACAGAATAGGGAAAAGGACGAAATAGCGCATAGTGTCGAAAAATGAAAAATGTGAAAATGACTCGGTCCTCAAAGGAAGTTGTCAATCCACGGAAAAGAGTCTCAGGAACCAATTCCAAGCGCTTTAGATGACACTAAGCGACACGAAACAGAGCTCAGAAAAGAAAATTAAACGAAAAAAATTCATTCGTAAAATTTCAGGAAAAAGGAAAGAAAGACAAATGACTGGGTCGTTACAACCTACCCTCCTTAAAGGAATTTCGTCCCCAATATTTGGAACACACCAGAGAGAACAGAATAATGACTGAACAAAAGGTCAAATGAAAGGACAGCTCACAACGCACTGAAGGACAAATCTTGAAGTCTACAGATCAACTAAAGGAACGCGAAACCATGAACTGGGACAACACCTCATACGAATCGGCACGTTAACTCAACGTCAACTACCGAGAGAATCCCAAGACAACAAAATGTTAAAACATGATAGAAGAAGAGATTGACAAGGCAGTACGAACAGTGACCAGAACTCGCCTACACTTACTCGTCAGTAAGGTAGCATGACAGTATAAGGCACTTGTTCGTAACATGTTCCAGAAGGGAACTTTTCGATACAAATGACATCAATGTCGAAAATGGTCATTACCAAAGGTACTGCGGGAACCAGGCACTTGTGAGAGTTGGGGTAGCTAATCCCAAAACTCTGACAACAATGACACTGGCACCATTACGCTTAAGGCCTTTGATCTAACAGCCACGATCAAAGGGAATGAAACGGTACCTCTCTGGCCTACGTCTCACCCCACCAGACAATGAAAAGGAAATGAATCGCAGTCGTCTACGCTCACATGAGCCTCACTCGTATCAACCAACAGAACAGATAAGAAGGTTCCCTACATGGGTCCTCACAGAATGAATTTCTCCTATCCAAGGAAGAAACTCGTGAAACAAGAACGCATCTAAGGGATATGTCAGATCCTAAGAGATAATGCAAAAACCTGACATAAAGTAAACAAGTAGCATGCAACATAGCATAACTATCTACTCACACAAGTAGTAAACAAGTTGCCACATAAGCAAATTGGCATGTCATCAAATCAAACATGTTATCAAGAAGCACGCAGACATGTTATAACACCAGAACATGATAGTGACACAAAACATGTTATCAGGAAGCATATATACACAAAAGCATGCTCAACCAAAGATAGATGTCTCAAAACACCTGAATATGTGAACATGTTATCATACAAGACATGTTATTAAGATACAAATGATAAATCAAAGCAAAACAACATGAGCATGATATGCACCTAAAACTCGTCGTCCAAGGTATTAGAACCAGGACGCTTTGATACCACTTGTGACGACCCTGGTTTTTTTGGCCAGCGTGTTCTGTGATGAACCGTAAGGATGATCCGATAACGGATCCGAATGCGGAAGCAAAAACAGAAAATAAGACTCTAAGAAGTCAAAATGACCTTCCATGAGGTCGTGGAACTCAATAAGAACTAATGCGGAAGCAAAAGATCGAAAATATGACAAATAAGCCCCTTGCGGCAAAATAGTCATTTCTGAAAACTGTAGATTCGGGTGCCACCGAGCACACCGCCGGAAGGACAACGAAAAACTAATCAAGATGGACTCAAGAATCGCATGATTCGGAGTCCGGACGAAGGAGAAACGGCATGACGAAGAAAAACGAGCACTTAAGGCTAAAAGGATAAACTAATAATTATCTAGGAAGAACTGGGTGCAACCGAGCACACCGTGGGAAAGACGGCGAAAAATTAGTCAAGTTCAAAAAAAATTTCACTTAAATCGGAGCCCGAACGAAGGAGAAAAGCCCAAAAAAAGAATTGACGTCGCGGCGGCCCGACAAGGGGCCATGACAGCCCCATGCGCACGCCCATGCGGGCGCCCTTGTACACCGCGCGCGCGCTGAGTGCACCATGGCTGGCAGCAGCCCATAAAGATGCTGTGCGGGTTTTTTTTTCAGAAAAATTCAGAACAGAGTTGAATTTGGAGGCCTAGATGAATATTTTTGGAAAAACACAAAGAAGAAACCCCACTCAAAATCGAGTTTTCTACGTGATAAATGAGAAAAATCGAAAAAAAGTTACTGTGAAATGGCCAAAATGCCCTCCCAAGAAAACTGGTCCAGAGGGTCTAAAAAGCTGCGAAATTGAAAACTGAAAGCTGAACTTCGTAAGCGATTTCCGAAGCCAAGACGACATTTTCTGGAAAAACACGGAAAAGAAACCCCCCCTAAAATCATGTTTTCTATTCAACCATTTTAAAAGAAGGAAAAAAAAAAAAAAAAAAGCCGCGAAAAATCTATAATGCCCCTAGATCAGAATATGCAAAAAAAATGCGAAATGAATTCACAAGAGGCTCAAAACACAAACAATAAGGTTTTGCCCGAAAACGACCATGCACGCAAATGTAACTTACCTATTTGGACGTGTTACAATGGTCCACGACTTAAAAATACATCTGATACAAAATTCGACCCCCCAGCGGGCAAAATGGCAAAAATGGAACTTGAAATGAAAACTCGGAATCCAAAAATACAAAACGGGATCAAATGACCATTTGGCCCTTGGCCACACTTCAAATATGATTTACAAGACCCAATGAAAGAATGAAAACAGAATTCACACACCTAATGCAACCATGGTGAAGCAATGACTTGCGATTTTTCAAGGTTTTTCATAATATTTCATGAAGTTAAAAAGTACATAGAATACAATATAATGGTCATTGGCCTCCGGCCTCATCTCATACATATCAAATACATTGAAAGGAGTGTACTTAAGTACACATTACATACATGGAATCAAATATACATATTTTGACATATAAGTCTACAAAATGACATTCATGCTAACATTTGCATGAAATGGAAACTTGAAAGCTACACGACATCCAAGGAATGCTAGGCGTCACGAACCAAGTCTTCGTACCTGAAATATGCCCCAGTATCGTAGGGGTGAGTAACATAAAGCTACTCATAGGAGATGAGCATGCATCGACCTAGCATTTTACAAATTTATCACCTTAAGGTGAAACATGTGAAAAGGGTTCATGCCACCTAACGTCTCTATCGAAATGAGACTCAGGGAGCATCCTAAGCTACCTTAGAGTGTTTCTAGCGTAAATCACATCATCTATGCCATTTAAACAATATGGAAGCACGTTCTACAAAGCAACAAGATATAGGTTCTTAAAGGTATTAACTTGCAATCTCGAATACAGAAACAACTAAAGTGATCATATCACCTAATGTTTATGTTCTAAATAAGTCTAAGGAATCATCCTAGGTCATGTTGAACAATCAAGACGCAATTTACAACTTCAATGCAATCTAATCACATAAAAGAATATTATACAAGGTAACAAAAAATAATTTCTTAAAGCTAGCAACTTGAAATCTAAAGCACGAAAACAACAGAAGTGGGTCATGCCACCTAACGTCTAAGTTATAAATGAATCAATAGGATCAATCCTAAGCTTTGTTAGAACGTCAAAACACAATTTTCAATATCGATGCAATTTAACCAACATTGGAACTTCCAATACAACGCATAAAGCACAATTTCGCAAAGTTAACATCATGTAACTTAAAATGGAACGAAAAATAAGGCACAACGAGTTACAACATCATTTAGTTATCAACTTAAAAATGAAATGCGAAGTTAAACAAAGTGGATACTCGGACGTCACGCCGGATCAGACAGACAACACAGTTACTTTAGGGTTACTAGCCCATGGATAACCTCCCTATGTGCGCATTATATATAGAGGGACTATCCCCTGTACCAGAACCACGTGCTAGCCATAGTCAAACAACGACATCCCCAAGTTTCCAAAATCAACAAGTTGTGCAACAACGCATATATCAACAGGAATATGCAAGATAATCAACTATCTACTAAGCATAACCAAATTTGGAAACCTATACAATACATGCTCTAAATCCACAACTAATATGATATGATGAATGTCGAATCTTCAGTGTGCGATTCGTTACACGCTATGCATGAAAGATGTTAAACACGAAGTGTGCAAATCATTACACAAGGCAACAATATATTCAATAAGGATATTCTCATGAATACAAACATAGCAACTATGTTATCCAATGTTCAAAACATAACCAAATGAATATACAACAAGTCTAAGTCTATGATTTGAATATAGAAACCACTTCTGAAACACAACTAGATCATGGAGCAAATTGATAGAATTTAAATAGATAAACACAATTAAATTCTCTAGATTTTCGATTCAATTTCAATTAACCTCAATTTAATACATGTTAAAAGGCATGGCAAGGTCATCACCTATATCCATTCTAAAACTCAATTAGGTTGTTAGAACAATAAGGTAGAACTTTAATTAAATCATGCTAATTTAAATCCCAAGGCTCTAAAATAACTTCAAATAGTCCCAAATTAATATATACTAGTAAACAAGTCATGGCCAATACAAACATCAAGTTAAAACCTTAATTAAGCTAATGGGACCACAATGCTCTCAAATTAACCTATGTTGGAAAACATGCCAAGGACTAATGTAATATCACATTACAAGTTTATTTCATTCAATTTACGACCATGCGAATTAAACTTTTACTAAAGTTAAATATAAAACAAAAGTTGCAATTCTCATTCAATAAGTCCCAATTTAATACATGTGAATAACCATACCAAAACATAATTTTCTAGCATGCCACAATACAATTCCAAGTTGTATATCACCATGAGGATTAAATCTTAAACATGGAATTTAATTAAATGAAGGGTTTGAAAACCTAACCGAATATTCTAAATCAAATATATGTGAAGCTATATGGCATGTAAGTCAAGAATATCAAGTCGGAATTTAAATAGAGTGAATACTACACTCGGGGTAAATTAATTAATCAAATTAATTAATAATTACTAATGTTCAAAACACCTCTAATCACTTTCAAATTCAACTATGTTGGAGAGCATGCTAAGGCCTAATTTAATATGCTAACACATATTGATTTCAAGCTAGTTAAGGCCATGTGAATTAATCTTTCACCTAAGATAAATATTAAATAAAATCTTTAATACTTCTTCAAATGTTCCAATTTTAATACACGACAATGAGCATATCAAGGGGCAATATAAAATCATGCTACATGTTTAAACCAAGTCATGAGCAACCGGGAAAATTAGATCCAGTACAAGAAAAATAAATGATAAAATCTCAAGATTTTATATTTAATCAGGCAAACAAGTAGTGTAAGCATCACAAACATGCTATATAACAAGAAATTAAACCTAGAATATCCCCTACCTCAATTTGAGATGAAAATCTCAAATGCCATCAAAATGGAACGACTCCGAATCTGACGAAACTACTAGGTTTTGTCGGAGACAATGCCGAGAACATAACCCCCATGAAAGCCTGATTAAAATCATAACTTGACCTCAAAACAAAACTCAAGAAATGGTCAAAACTGAATTCTAATAAGGGGGAAAGGTAGAGCACGGCGAGGGGAACAACAAACGTTAAGGCCGAAGACTTTCCATCAAGGAAAAGTGAACCAAAAGAGGAGAGAGAAGATGACAGCACCCCTTGGGATGCCATGGGAGCTCCAGGTCATGCATGAAGAGGGGAGAAGATGAAAAATGAAATATCTCACCCCCCCTTTTATAGAAATATCAAAAAGTGCCTTGAACGGGCCCCGTCGGGTCCGAAAAAGTAAAATTTGAGCAGACGCACTCAAATGGTAAAACTTTGTGAACAAAAAAGATTCAAAATAATAAAATATAAATAACGGAAGAAACGGCGTCGAAAACCGAGTCTTGAGCAAAAAGTTATGCCCAAAATAAGTTTGACGCAAATTGGGGCCAGAAACACAAACTGGAAAATATCGACCAGGAAGAAATTCCAAGAGTACACAACTCGATGAAATGTGAAAATGAATCCCGTACAAGGATCCAGGCTTAAAATAAGACATTTTGTAATAACTTTCATTAATTGCCCAATGGCCCCTCCAAAAAGTGAAAACTGCACTTATGGCCCAGAATAAAAATATCTTCCAAAAATATTTTCTTAAAAACCCCTGAAATAAAATATCTTCAAAAGATATTTATGAAAAATACCCCAAGAAATGAATAAGATTCTAAAGAATTGTGCATCCATGCCCTTGTGGGTACCGGGAGCAACTAGAGTACTTTCTTACAAAAGTAAAGATACGTATTTCGAGGAAACCACTTAAGATGAAGGCACATGAAGTAAAAAACCAACTCTGAGCATGAGATGTGAGGTTATACCAAAAACTGAAAAACGGAGATAAGACAAAATAGAGAAAAGGCCGAAATAACGCATAGTATCGAAAAATGAAAAGTGTGAAAATGACCCGGTCCTCAAAGGAAGTTGTCAATCCACGGAAAAGAGTCTCAGGAACCAATTCCGAGCGCTTGAGATGATACTAAGCGACACGAAACAGAGCTCAGAAAAGAAAATTAAACGAAAAAAATTCATTCGTAAAATTTCAGGAAAAAGGAAAGGAAGACAAATGACTGGGTCGTTACAACCTACCCTCCTTAAAGGAATTTCGTCCCCGATATTAGGAACACACCAGAGAGAACAGAATAATGACTGAACAAAAGGTCAAATGAAAGGACAGCTCACAATGCACTGGAGGACAAATCCTGAAGTCTACAGATCAACTGAAGGAACGTAAAACCATGAACTGGGACAACACCTCATACGAATCGGCACGTTAACTCAACGTTAACTACTGAGAGAATCCCAAGACAGCAAAACGTTGAAACATGATAGAAGAAGAGAGTGACAAGGCAGTACGAACAGTGACCAGAACTCACCCACACTTACTCGTCAGTAAGGTAGCATGACAGTATAAGGCACTAGTTCGTAACATGTTCCAGAAGGGAACTTTTCGATACAAATGACATCAATGTCGAAAATGGTCATTACCAAAGGAACTGCGGGAACCAAGCACTTGCGAGAGTTGGGGTAGCTAATCCCAAAACTCTGACAACAATGACACCGGCACCATTACGCTTAAGGCCTTTGATCTAGAAGCCACGATCAAAGGGAATGAAACGGTACCTCTCTGGCCTACGTCTCACCCCACCAGACAATGAAAAGGAAATGAATCGTAGTCGTCTACGCTCACATGAGCCTCACTCGCATCAACCAACAGAACAGATAAGAAGGTTCCCTACATGGGTCCTCACAGAACGAATTTCTCCTATCCAAGGAAGAAACTAGTGAAACAAGAACGCATCCAAGGGATACGTCAGATCCTAAGAGACAATGCAAAAACCTGATATAAAGTAAACAAGTAGCATGCAACATAGCATAATTATCTACTCACACAAGTAGTAAACAAGTTGCCACATAAGCAAATTGGCATGTTATCAAATCAAACATGTTATCAAGAATCACGCAGACATGTTATCACACCAGAACATAATAGTGACACATAACATGTTATCAGGAAGCATATATACACAAAAGCATGCTCAACCAAAGATAGATGTCTCAAAACACCTGAACATGTGAACATGTTATCATACAAGACATGTTATCAACATACAAATGACAAATCAAAGCAAAACAACATGAGCATGATATGCACCAAAAACCCGTCGTCCAAGGTATTCGAACCCGGACGCTCTGATACCACCTGTGACGACCCTGGTTTTTTTGGCCAGCGTGTCCTGTGATGAACCGTAAGGATGATCCGATAACGGATCCGAATAAGGAAGCAAAAACAGAAAACAAGACTCTAAGAAGTCAAAGTGACCTTCCATGAGGTCGTGGAACTCAATAAGAACTAATGCAGAAGCAAAAGATCAAAAATTTGACAAATAAGCCCCCAGGGGCAAAATAGTCATTTTTAAAAACTGTAGATTCGGGTGCCACCGAGCACACCGCTGGAAGGACAACGAAAAACTAATCAAGATGGACTCAAGAATCGCATGATTCGGAGTCCGGACGAAGGAGAAACGACATGACGAATAAAAACGAGCACTTAAGGCTAAAAGGGTAAACTGCTAATTATCTTGCAAGAAATAGGTGCAACTGAGCACACCGTTGGAAAGACAGCGAAAAATTAGTCAAGTTTAAAAAAAAATTCACTTGAATTGGAGTCCGGACGAAGGAGAAAAGCCCAAAAGAAGAATTGACGTCGCGGCGGCCCGACAAGGGGCCATGACGGCCCCATACGCACGCCCATGCGCGCGCCCATGCACGCCGTGCGCGCGCTGAGTGCACCATGGCTGGCAACAGCCCATAAAGCTGCTGTGTGGGTTTTTTTTTTCAGAAAAATCCAGAACAGAGGCTGAATTTGGAGGCCTAGATGAATAATTTTGCAAAAACACAAAGAAGAAACCCCCCTCAAAATCGAGTTTTCTACGTGACTCGCGAGAGAAATAGAAAAAAAAATTACTGTGAAATGCCCAAAATGCCCTCCCAAGAAAACTGGTCCAGAGGGTCTAAAAAGCTGCTAAATTGAAAACTGAAAGCTGAACTTCGTAAGCAATTTCCGATGCCAAGACGACATTTTCTGGAAAAACACAAAAAAGAAACCCCCCCTAAAATCATGTTTTCTATTCAACCATATTGAAAGAAGGGAAAAAAATAGCCGTGAAAAGTCTATAATGCCCCTAAATCAGAATATGCAAAAAAAATGCGAAATGAATTCACAAGAGGCTTAAAACACAAACGATAAGGTTTTGCCCGGAAAAGACCATGCACGCAAACGTAACTTACCTATTTGGACGTGCTACAATGGTCCATGACTTAAAAATACCACCGATACAAAATCCGACGACCCAACGGGCAAAAAGGCAAAAACGGAACTTGGAATGAAAACTCGAAATCCAAAAATACAAAACGGGATCAAATGACCGTTTGGCCCTTGGCCACATTTCAAACACGATTTATAAGACCCTATGAAAGAATGAAAACGGAATTCACACACCCAATGCAACCATGGTGAAGCAATGACTTGCGATTTTTCAAGGTTTTTCATAATATTTCATGAAGTTAAAAAGTACATAGAATACAATATAATGGTCATTGGCCTCCGGCCTCATCTCATACATATCAGATACATTGAAAGGAGTGTACTTAATACACATTACATACATGGAATCAAATATACATATTTTGACATATAAGTCTACAAAATGACATTTCATGCCAACATTTGCATGAAATGGAAACTTAAAAGCTACACGACATCCAAAGAATGCTAGGCGTCACGAACCAAGTCTTCATACCTGAAATATGCCCTAGTATCGTAGGGGTGAGTAACAAAAAGCTACTCGTAGGAGATGAGCAAGCATCGACCTAGCATTTTTCAAATTTATCACCTTATGGTGAAACATGTTAAAGGGGTTCATGCCACCTAACGTCTCTATTGAAATGAGACTCAGGGAGCATCCTAAGCTACCTTAGAGTGTTTCTAGCATAAATCACATCATCTATGCCGTTTAAACAATATGGAAGCACGTTATACAAAGCAACAAGATTTAGGTTCTTAAAGGTATTAACTTGCAATCTGGAATACAGAAACAACTAAAGTGATCATGTCACCTAACGTTTATGTTCTAAATAAGTCTAAGGAATCATCCTAGGCCATACTGAACAATCAAAACGTAATTTACAACTTCAATGCAATTTAACCACATAAAAGTATATTATACAAGGCAACAAAATACAATTTCTTAAAGCTAGCAGCTTAAAATCTAAAGCACGAAAACAACAGAAGTGGGTCATGTCACCTAATGTCTAAGTTATAAATGAATCAATAGGATCAATCCTAAGCTTTGTTAGAATGTCAAAACACAATTTTCAATATCGATGCAATTTAACCAACATTGGAACTTCCAATACAACGCATAAAGCACAATTTCGCAAAGTTAACATCATGTAACTTAAAATGGAACGACAAATAAGGAACAACGAGTTACAACATCATCTAGTTATCGACTTGAAAATGAAATGTGAAGTCAAACAATGTGGATACTCGGACGTCACGCCGGATCAGACCGACAACATAGTTACTTTAGGGTTACTAGCCCATGGGTAACCTCCCTATGTGCGCACTAGACTATATATAGAGGGACTATCTCCCGTACCAGAACCACGTCCTAGCCATAGTCAAACAACGACATCCCCAAGTTTCCAAAATCAACAAGTTGTGCAACAACGCATATATCAACAGGAATATGCAAGATAATTAACTATCTACAAAGCACAACCAAATTTGGAAACCTATACAATACATGCTCTAAATCCACAACTAATATGATATGATAAATGTCGAATCTTTAGTGTGCGATTCGTTACACGCTATGCATGAAAGATGTTAAACATGAAGTGTGCAAATTATTACAAAAGGCAACAATATATTTAATAAAGAAAACATATTCTCATGAATACAAACATAGCAACTATGTTATCCAATGTTCAAAATATAACCAAATGAATATACAACAAGTCTAAGTCCATGATTTGAATATAGAAATCACTTCTAAAACACAACTAGATCATGGAGCAAATTGATAGAATTTAAATAGATAAACACAATTAAATTCTCTAGATTTTCGATTCAATTTCAATTAACCTTAATTTAATACATGTTAAAGGGTATGGCAAGGTCATCATCTATATCCATTCTAAAACTCAATTAGGTTGTTAGAGCAATAAGGTAGAACTTTAATTAAATCAAGCTAATTTAAATCCCAAGGCTCTAAAACAACTTCAAATAGTCCCAAATTAATATATACTAGTAAATAAGTCATGGCCAATACAAACATCAAGTTAAAACCTTAATTAAGCTAATGGGACCACAAAATATATTTTAATTAATTCTTTTAAATAAAATCTCTAGATTTTCAAACTTAACCAAATGCTCTCAAATTAACCTATGTTGGAAAACATGCCAATGACTAATGTAATATCACATTACAAATTTATTTCATTTAATTTACGACCATGCGAATTAAACTTTCACTAAAGTTAAATATAAAACAAAAGTTGCAATTCTCATGCAATAAATCCCAATTTAATACGTGTGAACAACCATACCAAAACTTAATTTTCTAGCATGCCACAATACAATTCCAAGTTGTATATCACCATGAGGATTAAATCTTAAACATGGAATTTAATTAAATGAAGGGTTTGAAAACCTAACCGAATATTCTAAATCAAATATATGTGAAGCTATATGGCATGTAAGTCAAGAATATCAAGTTGGAATTTAAATAGAGTGAATACTGCACTCGGGGCAAATTAATTAATCAAATTAATTAATAATTACTAATTTTCAAAACACCTCTAACCACTTTCAAATTCAACTATGTTGGAGAGCATGCTAAGGCCTAATTTAATATGCTAACACATATTGATTTCAAGCTAGCTAAGGCCATGTGAATTAATCTTTCACCTAAGATAAATATTAAATAAAATCTTTAATACTTATTCAAATGTTCCAATTTTAATACACGACAATGAGCAGATCGAGGGGCAATATAAAATCATGCTACATGTTTAAACCATGTCATAAGCAACCGGGAAAATTAGATCCTGTACAAGAAAAATAAATGATAAAATCTCTCGATTTTATATTTAATCATGCAAACAAGTAGTATAAGCATCACAAGCATGCTATATAATAAGAATTTAAACCTAGAACATCCCTTACCTCAATTTAAGATAAAAATCTCAAATGCCATCAAAATGGAACGGCTCTGAATCCGACGAAACTACTAGGTTTTGTCGGGGACAACGCCGTGAACATAACCCCCATGAAAGCCCGATCAAAATAATAACTTGACCTCAAAACCAAACTCAAGAAATGGTTAAAACTAAATTCTAATAAGGGGAAAAGGTAGAGCATGGCGAGGGGAACAACAAACGTTAAGGCCGAAGACTTTCTATCAAGAAAAAGTGAACCGAAAGAGGAGAGAGAAGATGGCAGCACCCCTTGGGCTGCCATGGGAGCTCCAGGTTGTGCATAAAGATGGGAGAAGATGAAAAATGAAATATCTCACCCCCCTTTTATAGAAATCTCAAAAATTACCCCGAACGGGCCCCGTCGGGTCCGAAAAAGTAAAATTTGAGCAGACGTGCTCAAATGGCAAAACTTTGTGAACGAAAAAGATTCAAAATAATAAAATATGAACAACTGAAGAAATGGCGTCGAAAACCAAGTCTTGAGCAAAAAGTTATACCCAAAACAAGTTTGACGCAAACTGGGACCAGAAACCCAAACTGGAAAACATCGACCAGGAAGAAATTTCAAGAGTACACAACTCGACGAAATGTGAAAATGAATCCCATACGAGGATCCAGGCTCAAAATAAGGCATTTTGTAATAATTTTCATTAATTGCACAATGGCCTCTCCAAAAAGTGAAAACTGCTCTTATGGCCCAGAATAAAAATATCTTCCAAAAATATTTTCTTAAAAACCCCTGAAATAAAATATCTTCAAAAGATATTTATGAAAAATACCCCAAGAAATGAAAAAGATTCTAAAGAATTGTTCATCCATGCCCCTGTGGGCACCCGAAGCAACCAGAGTACTTTTTTGAAAAAGTAAAGATACATAATTCGAGAAAACCACTCAAGATGAAGGCACGTGAAGTCAAAAACCAACTTAGAGCATGAGAAGTGAGGTTGTGCCAAAAATTGACAAACAGAGATAAGACAGAATAGAGAAAAGGACGAAATAGTGCATAGTGTCCGATAACGTAAGGATGATCCGATAACGGATCCGAATGCGGAAGCAAATACAGAAAACAAGACTCTAAGAAGTCAAAGTGACCTTCCATGAGGTCGTGAACTCAATAAGAACTAATGCGGAAGCAAAAGATCAAAAATATGATAAATAAGCCCCCAGGGGCAAAATAGTTATTTTTGAAAACTATAGATTCGGGTGCCACCGAGCACACCGCGGAAGGACAACGAAAAACTAATCAAGATGGACTCAAGAATCGCATGATTCGGAGTCCGGACGAAGGAGAAACGGCATGACGAAGAAATACGAGCACTTAAGGTTAAAAGGGTAAACTGCTAATTATCTAGGAAGAACCGGGTGCAACCGAGCACACCGTTGGAACGACAGCAAAAATTAGTCAAGCTAAAAAAAAAATTCACTTGAATCGGAGTCCGAACGAAGGAGAAAAGCCCAAAAGAAGAATTGACGTCGCGGCGGCCCAACAAGGGGCCATGATAGCCCCATGCGCACGCCCATGTGCGCGCCCATGCACGCCGCGCGTGCGCTGAGTGAACCATGGCTGGCAGTAGCCCATAAAGCTGCTGTGTGGGTTTCTTTTTCAAAAAAATCCAGAACAGAGGCTGAATTTGGAGGCCTAGATGAATATTTTTGCAAAAACACAAAGAAGAAACCCCGCTCAAAATTGAGTTTTCTACATGACACGCGAGAAAAATCGAAAAAAACTCACTGTGAAATGCCCAAAATGTCCTCCCAAGAAAACTGGTCCAGAGGGTCTAAAAAGCTGCTAAATTGAAAACTGAAAGCTGAATTTCGTAAGCGATTTCCGATGCCAAGACGACATTTTCTGGAAAAACACGGAAAAGAAACCCCCCCTAACATCATGTTTCCTATTCAACCATATTGAAAGAAGGAAATAAAACCACCGTAAAAAGACTATAATGCCCATAGATCAGAATATGCAGAAAAAATAATGCGAAATGAATTCACAAGAGGCTCAAGACACAAACGTTAAGGTTTTGCCCGGAAACGACCATGCACGCAAACGTAACTTACCTATTTGGGCGTGCTACAATGGTCCACGACTTAAAAATACCACCGATACAAAATCCGACCTCCCAATGGGTAAAAAGGCAAAAATGGAACTTGTAATGAAAACTCGGAATCCAAAAATACAAAACGGGATCAAATGACCGTTTGGCCCTTGGCCACACTTCAAACATGATTTATAAGACCCTATGAAAGAATAAAACGGAATTCACACACCCAATGCAACCATGGTGAAGCAATGACTTGCGATTTTTCAAGGTTTTTCATAATATTTCATGAAGTTAAAAAGTACATAGAATACAATATAATGGTCATTGGCCTCCGGCCTCATCTCATACATATCAAATACATTGAAAGGAGTGTACTTAAGTACACATTACATACATGGAATCAAATATACATAGTTTGACATATAAGTCTACAAAATGACATTTCATGCTAACATTTGCATGAAATGGAAACTTGAAAGCTACACGACATCCAAGGAATGCTAGGCATCAGGAACCAAGTCTTCGTACCTGAAATATGCCCCAGTATCATATGAGTGAGTAACATAAAGCTACTCGTAGGAGATGAGCATGCATCGACCTAGCATTTTACAAATTTATTACCTTAAGGTAAAACATGTTAAAGGGGTTCATGCCACCTAACGTCTCTATTGAAATGAGACATAGGGAGCATCCTAAGCTACCTTAGAGTGTTTCTAGCATAAATCACATCATCTATACCATTTAAACAATATGGAAGCACATTATACAAAGCAACAAGATATAGGTTCTTAAAGGAATTAACTTACAATCTCGAATATAGAAACAACTAAAGTGATCATGTCACCTAACGTCTATGTTCTAAATAAGTCTAAGGAATCATCCTAGGCCATGCTAAACAATCAAAACGCAATTTACAACTTCAATGCAATCTAACCACCTAAAAGCATAATATACAAGGCAACAAAATACAATTTCTCAAAGCTAGCAGCTTGAAATCTAAAGCATGAAAACAACAGAAGTGGGTCATGCCACCTAACGTCTAAGTTATAAATGAATCAATATGATCAATCCTAAGCTTTGTTAGAATGTCAAAACACAATTTTCAATATCGATGCAATTTAACCAACATTGAAACTTCCAATACAATGCATAAAGCACAATTTCGCAAAGTTAACATCATGTAACTTAAAATGGAACGACAAATAAGGAACAACGAGTTACAACATCATCTAGTTATCGACTTGAAAATGAAATGTGAAGTCAAACAAAGTGGATACTCGGATGTCACGCCGGATCAGACCGACAACAGAGTTACTTTATGGTTACTAGCCCATGGGTAACCTCCCTATGTGCGCACTAGACTATATATAGAGGGACTATCCCTCGTACCAGAACCACGTCCTCGCCATAGTCAAACAACGACATCCCCGAGTTTCCAAAATCAACAAGTTGTGCAACATCGTATATATCAACAAGAATATGCAAGATAATCAACTATCTACTAAGCACAACCAAATTTGGAAACCTATACAATACATGCTCTAAATCCACAATTAATATGATATGATGAATGTCGAATCTTTAGTGTGCGATTCGTTACACGCTATGTATTAAAGATGTTAAACATGAAGTGTGCAAATCATTACACAAGGCAACAATATATTCAATAAGGAAAACATATTCTCATGAATACAAATATAGCAACTATGTTATCCAATGTTCAAAACATAACCAAATGAATATACAACAAGTCTAAGTCCATGATTTGAATATAGAAACCACTTCTAAAACACAACTAGATCATGGAGCAAATTGATAGAATTTAAATAGATAAACACAATTAAATTCTCTAGATTTTCGATTCAATTTCAATTAACCTCAATTTAATACATGTTAAAGGGCATGACAAGGTCATCACCTATATCCATTCTAAAACTCAATTATGTTGTTAGAACAACAAGGTAGAACTTTAATTAAATCATGCTAATTTAAATCCCAAGGCTCTAAAACAACTTTAAATAGTCCCAAATTAATATATACTAGTAAACAAGTCATGGCCAATACAAACATCAAGTTAAAACCTTAATTAAGCTAATGGGACCACAAAATAGATTTTCATTAATTATTTTAATTAAAATCTCTAGATTTTCAAACTTAACCAAATGCTCTCAAATTAACCTATGTTGGAAAACATGCCAAGGACTAATGTAATATCACATTACAAATTTATTTCATTCAATTTACGACCATGCGAATTAAACTTTCACTAAAGTTAAATATAAAACAAAAGTTGCAATTCTCATGCAATAAATCCCAATTTAATACATGTGAACAACCATACCAAAACTTAATTTTCTAGTTTGCCACAATTTAATTCCAAGTTATATATCACCATGAGGATTAAATCTTAAACATGGAATTTAATTAAATGAAGGGTTTGAAAACCTAACCGAATATTCTAAATCAAATATATGTGAAGCTATATGGCGTGTAAGTCAAGAATATCAAGTTGGAATTTAAATAGAGTGAATACTGCACTCGGGGCAAATTAATTAATCAAATTAATTAATAATTACTAATTTTCAAAACCCCTCTAATCACTTTCAAATTCAACTATGTGGGAGACCATGCTAAGGCCAAATTTAATATGCTAACACATATTGATTTCAAGCTAGTTAAAGCCATGTGAATTAATCTTTCACCTAAGATAAATATTAAATAAAATCTTTAATACTTATTCAAATGTTCCAATTTTAATACACGACAATAAGCATATCGCGGGGCAATATAAAATCATGGTACATGTTTAAACCAAGTCATGAGCAACCGGGAAAATTAGATCCCGTACAAGAAAAATAAATAATAAAATCTCTAGATTTTATATTTAATCATGCAAACAAGTAGTATATCCATCACAAGCATGCTATATAACAAAAATTTAAACCTAGAACATCCCCTACCTCAATTTGAGATGAAAATCTCAAATGCCATCAAAATGGAACGGCTCCGAATCCGACAAAACTACTTGGTTTTGTCGGGGATAACGTCGTGAACATAACCCCCATGAAAGCCCGATCAAAATCATAACTTGACCTCAAAACCAAATTCAAGAAATGGTCAAAACTAAATTCTAATAAGGGGGAAAGGTAGAGCATGGCGAGGGGAACAACAAACGTTATGGCCGAAGACTTTCCATTAAGGAAAAGTGAACTAAAAGAGGAGAGAGAAGATGGCAGCACCCCTTGGGCTGCCATGGGAGCTCCAAGTCGTGCATGAAGAGGGGAGAAAATGAAAAATGAAATATCTCACCCCCCTTTTATAGAAATCTCAAAAAGTGCCCCGAACGGGCCTCGTCGGGTCTGAAAAAGTAAAATTTGAGCAGACACGCTCAAATGGCAAAACTTTGTGAACAAAAAAGATTCAAAATAATAAAATTTGAACAACGGAAGAAACGCCATTGAAAACTGAGTCCTGAGCAGAAAGTTATGCCCAAAACAAGTTTGGCGCATGCGGGGGCCAGAAACCCTAAAACTGGAAAACATCGACAAGGAGGAAATTCCAAGAGTACACAACTCAACGAAATGTGAAAATGAATCCCATACAAGGATCCAGGCTTAAAACAAGACATTTTGCAATAACTTTCATTAATTGCACAATGGCCCTTCCAAAAAGTAAAAACTGCACTTATGGTACATAATAAAAATATCTTCCAAAAATATTTTCTTAAAAATCCCTGAAATAAAATATCTTCAAAAGATATTTATGAAAAATACCCCAAGAAATGAAAAAGATTCTAGAGAATTGTGCATTCATGCCCCTGTGGGCACCGGTAGCAACTAGAATACTTTCTTGCAAAAGTAAAGATACGTATTTCGAGAAAACCACTCAAGATGAAGGCACGTGAAGTCAAAAACCAACTCCGAGCATGAGAAGTGAGGTTGTGCCAAAAACTAACAAACGGAGATAATACAGAATAGGGAAAAGGATGAAATAGCGCATAGTGTCGAAAAACGAAAAATGTGAAAATGACTCGGTCCTCAAAGGAAATTGTCAATCCACGGAAAAGAGTCTCAGGAACCAATTCCGAGCACTCGAGATGACACTAAGCGACACGAAACAGAGCTCAGAAAAGAAAATTAAACCAAAAAAATTCATTCGTAAAATTTCAGAAAAAAGGAAAGGAAGGCAAATGACTGGGTCGTTACAACTTTTAAAAGGAAAAATGAAGAACAATTCCATCAAACTTGGGAGCGTTTTTATGATTTGCTTCTCAAATGCCCTCACCATGGCTTTGAGAAAGCACAATTAGTTTATTCTTTCTATAAAGGGCTTTCTCTTACTAACCGAACCATGATTGAGTCAATGCACTAAGGAAAGTTCAAATCCCAAAACCTCGAAGAAACTTATGCTTTCTTAGAAGAACTTGCTGAAAATGCCCAAAATTGGATTTGGAACCCTTATGATGACGAATTCTCTAGGAATGATCCCTCTAAAAGAACTTCCAATCCTTTTGAGATCAAACCCGAACCTAAATTGAAATCAGTGATGCAAAGTCTAGCGGAAGGAGTCAAAGATTTGAATAAAAAATTTGATGCCTTTGCTCTCATGTCAGCACCTATAAAATGTAATGTCTGTTCAAGTTCATCTCATCCCACTGAGGCTTGTCCAATCTACTATACATCTGAACCTTCAGATGCACAAGTTTGTGCCTATAATACCTATAGGAAACCGACGGCTAATTCCTTTAGTCAGACATATCGTCCCGATACTAGAAACCATCTGAATTTTTCGTGGCGCCAAAATTTGCCTCCACAAAACTTAGGTGGTCTTCCCAGTTTCCAAGGTAATCTAGATAGGCCAACATAACCTCAAAGTCCTCTTGTCTCTCTAGGATATTTTCCTAGGTACAATCAGTTCAATCAAAATAGAGAACTTGCAATTAATCCAATGAACAATTATGTTGCTCCTGTCTCATAGTACCACCGTGCTACCAATTATGAGGACACTCTGAAAATGTTTGCCCTTAATCTTGATCAATCTAACAAGCAATCAGATCAAAGAATTCAAAAGTTAGAGAGTTACTTTGATCTCTTAACTCAGAGTCAACTCTAATTTTAGCAATCTATTTAAAGTTAGTTGACTCAACTTACTTCTGTACTATCTGAAAGATAAAAGGGTACCTTGCCTAGCCAACCTTAAATTAATCCAAGAGGCAAAGAAGTGAATCACATTAGAACTTCTCCTCCCATTGACCAATCAAATAATCAAGTGAACTCCATCATAACCCTTCGGTCAGAGAAGAAAGTCAATAATCAAGTTGAACTACCCACCCAAGCTACAAGTGCACCATCCAAGTCTAGTGCATCAGACCCACCCAACACCAAAAAGGACCACAGTTCCCAATCTAATCCAATTTATCTTCAGTCTTATGTTCCCCCCACACCATTTCCTTCTCGACTAGTCAACAATTAGAAGGAGTCACAATACAGTGAGATCTTATATATTTTTCAAAATTTTTAGATTAATATTCCATTTTTCACTGCTATTAAACGGTTCCTTCTTATGCAAAATTCATCAAAGATTTAATCAAAAGGAAAACCAACATCCTAAAAGAAGCTTTCATAGTCCAAAATTGTTCTTCCTTCCTACAAAATCAAGCCGTGGTTAAACATAAAGACCCGGAGAGTCTAACTGTCATTTATAGGATTGGTGAAATGTTTATTGACCATGCTTTGTTGGATCTCGGTGCTAGTGTGAATTTGTTACCATATTCAGTTTATTTGGAACTAGGCTTGAATAATTTAAAGAAAATTGATGTTAGGATCCAATTAGCTGATCGTTCTGTCAAAATTCCAAGAGGTATAATTGAAGATGTGATAGTGAAAATAGCAGATTTCTATTACCCGGTTGATTTTATTGTTCTAGATACCCAACCAACCCAAGGTACGCAAATTCCTATCATCTTAGGTCGACCATTCTTAGCTACCGCTAATGCTGTGATTGATTGTCGAAATAGTAATATGACTTTAACCTTTGGGAACATGAAATTGGAAGTCAATGTGTTTAATTTGATAAAACAACCCCCTGACTCAGATTCCATTGAAGAAGTTTATCTCATTGAGTCATTAGCCGCCCACACCTTTGAGAACTCCTACCCCGAGGATCCACTCCAATAGTATCTAGCACATTTTTGTGATGATTTTGATGTGGACAGTTATGTTGGTGAGGTCAATGCTTTACTCGATTCCACTCCAATCTTTGAACCACTGAAGATTAGGTTTGAACCATTATATGTTCCTGCTATCACTGTTCTCAAAAATAAGAAGAAACCACCCAAGGTTGAACTAAATGTAGACACCCAATTTTGGCCCTACCCATTTTAAGGGGTATTTAGGTAAAACTAGTTTCGCCAAGCCAGGAAAATTAGAAAATCAGACCACTAGATCATAAAATGGATGTCACCAATGGTTCTGGAAGGACTCAAAACATTACAGTACACCTAGAGTCAAGTTCGCAATGCGACTCCTAATACTTGATCAAGGATGGGGCAAAACAGTAATTTTGCATTCCTAACCCATTAAAGTTTGATTAAAATTTTGAAAGTGGTCTAATTTAATCCCTAATTAAGAATATGAATCCTGTCGTTATGTCCAGGATAAAGTCAGAACCTTAGGTGAAAAAAATATATATATAACTTTAAAAAAAGAAATAAAAATAACTAAAATAATAATAAAATAAAAGAAGTATATAACTTTTTTAGTATTAGGTCTTGGCCTTAAGCGATGACCAGGTTTCATATGATCCATTAAGGTCGTGTCCTTAAAGCCACGACCCAGAATGTAAGTCATATATATATATATATATATATATAATACATAAAATAAAAAGTAAAAGTAAAATAAATATTTTAATATATGAAAAGTAACTACAATCTTATTTCTTGTCTATCACATCTATTTTATTTTTTGAATTCAATTAAAGTTATTAGTTATTAATAGATAACTGATATATCGTATTTTTTTTTAATTCAATTAAAGTTATTATTTATTAATAGAAAACTGATATATCCTTTTTATTTATTTTTTTTTTTTTGAATTCAAATGAAGTTATTAGTTATTAATATATAATTGATATATTGTATCTTATCCCATAGTTATTTATTCTCTCTTGTAAATCTATTTAAAGGAGGGTTGTATTCATATTTGGGGGGAAAAAAAAAAACACCTAGCAACTATGTAAAGCCACACCTCCACCTTTATACGAATAAGCCTCCTCCATCTCTGCACAGACCAATACACTATTTACACACCCTTAGACAGAGATACCAATTACCAACCCTAAAAATCAATTCCTCTAATCCCCTCTCATAAGCCGTCAATAGCTTTCAAACATCCGAAAAGAGCCGTAGCAAACAGGGCTTCAAGCATTGCAAGCATGTGGTGTGTCGCGATTGAGGTAGTTGGTCTTTGAAAGCAAGTCAGAGGTGGCACTGCTGTTCATCAGGCTCCTCCTCACCAGGTCTCTCTTGTATCCACCACACCTATCTTTATATATAATTTTCTAGGCAAAAGTGCAAAAAACCCCCTGAACTATCCAATTTTTGGCAAATACCCCCCTTAACTACCAAAGTGTGCAAATGCCTCCCTGGAAGTCACCAGATCAACTTTCTGGGCGTGTGTAATGCCACACGCCTGTTCAAAGTATTATAATGCCAAAAATGCCCTTTTTGTGACCGTTATAGCCTTGTGGCCTATATAACCCCATTGTATGTCATTTTGCCAAATTATGTACTCATTATCTCTCTGCAATGAACTGGAAGGGGTTTTGGACAAAGGTGAGTTTTCTTATGCAATTAAATTTATTTATAATACATATATATTAGATTTGAATATATATATATATATATATATATATATATAATACATATATATTACTTTTTTTGTGTTAGTTTTTTTCCTTTAGATGCATAGTAGTGTTTAGTAGTTAATAGCAATTTTTTTTATAATTATTTACGTGCTTGCAATATGTATTGTAGTACTGATATGGAGCCATCAAGTAATGTATTGTATTGCTATTGTGGAGTAAAATCTCCTTTGAGAAGAGCCACTACACAAAATAATCTAGGTCGGAGGTTCTATGGATGTGGAAGGTATACCATGATGTCTTGTGGGTTCCATAGATGGGTGGATCCTGAGAACTGGAACCATATGGAAAGGGAACTGGCTATGAGAACCATATCATCTTTGAGAGGCCAAATTGCTATGAGAACCATTTGGAAGATGAAACATTGCCTATTGATGGGAGAATGAACTTTGTGGGTGCACCACCTGTGCAAAGCAATATTGGGAATCATGTAATCACAAATTTGGTTGTTTTCATGTTGGGATTTATAGCATGTGCTATTGTAATGGTTATTGTGTGGTTATTTAGTAGAATATAATTGTAATGGACTTTATAATTAATTAATGTATTATTATTATTATATAATATACTGTGTTGCACCAACATTCCAGTTGCACCAACATAGCAAAATAGGTGATGACAATACAAAAAAATTATAATCTGGGGTAATCTTTGCTGCACCAACATACCAGTTGCACCAACATAGCAAAAAACATACAAAAATAAATTCTGTGTAGAACATAGCAAAATACATAACCATAACCATACAAAAACAAAATCTATGCACCGCCAACATACAAAAAAACATAGCCATAACCATATAAATTATAGTAGTATCAGCTATAACCATACAAAATCTTAAGTTCTGCATTAACATTCCCAAAAATCAAAACCATAATCTGTACACCAACATTCTAAATAACCAAACAACATATGTGCACCAACATTTCAAAAAACCAAACATCTGTGCACTACCAACATGCCAAAAAAATGTAAACCATATCTGTGCACCAACAAACCAAAAAAATCTAAACCATACTTGTGCACCATCAACATACCAAAAGATGAAAACCAATATCTGTGCACCAAAACTTACAAAAAGCTATACCATGAACTCCAAAAAGCAGAAAACCACCAAATTTCCTTAAACTCCTAGGTCAATTGTAGTGGGCCTGTGAAAAAATAAAATAAAATAAAATAAAATCATCAAAGACATTTATAAACTGTTCTTGATTGCTCTAGAATTTTTTTTTAAAAAAACTCTCACATACTTAGATGATGAAGATGCTTGGCTACTCCACAAGACATTGAAATCAATTGATGATGATGGTTGAGACAAATTATTCAACAAATTCTCATATCTTGATTGTATTGTGTATTGTCATCACCTATGAAACAAAATGATAAAATATTAAAAATAGTAATATGACAGTAAACATTCAAATTAATTGATTATGATGGTTTAAAATAATAACCTCTTGTAGTTGCCTTGCATTTGTTCTTGTAGCCCCTCTTCCCCTTCTAATGCCTCTTCCCATACCACATGTAGTCCCTCCACTTGCAGTGTCAACCTCTCCCATACCATTAGCAGTCCCTCCACTTGTAGTGCTAACCTCTCCAATACCATTTGCAGCCCCTCTTCCCCTTCCAATGCCTCTTCCCATACCACTTGCAGTCCCTCCACTTGTAGTGCCAACCTCTCCCATACCACCTGCAGCCCCTCTTCCTCTTTTAATGCCTCTTCCTTTTACAGTTTTTCTTGCAGTTGCAATACCTCTTGCCATTATTGATGCAAGTCCATTAGTGTCTGGCAGTCCACCAGGTAGCCCAGAAGTAACTGGCAGTCTAGGTCTACCTGGTGTACCTTTTTTTGGCAACTTGAGGTGTTACTTCAGTAGCTTTGCAAGTTCTGACATTATGTCCTTTTGCCCCACACTTTCTGCAGTTGAGTAGTTGCTTTTTTCTGCTAACTGCACCACTTTTGTTGTTCACTTCACCAACAGCCTTTTTTCTTGCCTTTTTAGGTCTGCCAGATGAGGGCTTAACTATTGGTGGGTGTATAGGATCAGTGGCAACTTCACGTATCATTTGCCTAAGAGGCATAAGGAAAATAACAGGTGTATATGTCCTCAAGTATGTCTCCCTATGATAACAACTATCAACAAAGTCTTCAGGATTACCCCTTTGGTCAATTATACATGCAATGGCATGCATACATGGTATACCCCTAACATCCCATTCCCTACAACTACATGTTCTGTTTGCCAAATTAACAGCATCACTAACACCTTTATAGCAAACTTCATATATATCATCACATGCTTTCTTTATAGCGGAATGCCTTGAATCATCCATTAGCTTGGTCAATTTGTCAGCAATTGTAAGGCACAACAACCTCTTCTGGGTTTGAATCCATTCCCTTTTTGATTGAAACCGATACATCAAGTACCCTCTAATCCACTCCAACATAGTAATTAATGGCTTATCCCTAGCATCACCAATGCTGTCATTCCAAGTCTCACAAAGGTTGTTAACAAGCAAATCACATCTTGAATTATCATTAAATCTAGACCTTGACCATAACCTAGCTGGCACCTTTGACAACCATTCATGGGCTTCTTTATCAATCTAACTTATGAGATGCATGCGATGCTTAAATGTATCTTCAGTCAAAGCACGTGCTGCATTCCACATCTCATCCCTCAACTTCGCACCCTTAAACTTCTTCTTAAAATTCTCATACATATGCTTCACACAAAATCTGTCAACTTGTCTTCAAAGATTTCAACTAAACCCTGTTAACCAACAATAAAGAAAATATTAATATAAAATTTTCATAAATGTAAAATAAATGACATAAAATTAATTATTTAAACATTTTTACCTTTTGTCTGTCAGACATAAATGTAAATCTGTTTAGAGGACCCAAAACACTTTCTAGTTGGTTTAAAAACCATTCCCATGATTGTTTTGTTTCAGACCTAACCACACCTATGGCTATAGGAAATATTCCATTGTCTCCATCCTTGCTAATTGCACTTAACAATTGCCCTTTGTAAGGACCCTTCAAGAAGCAACCATCCAATCCAATGAATGGCCTACATCCTTCCAAGAAACCTATCTTCATTGCTTTAAAGCAAATAAATAGCCCTTTAAATCTGGCAGGGTCATCAAGTGTTGGTCTATCAACAGTAGTCACTGCAATACTACCAGGATTGGTGGTCTGAATGAGCTGGCAGTAATCTCTAGCCCTTGAGAATTGCAATCCATGGTCACCATCAATGTGTAATCTAGCCTTTTTTCTTGCCCTATAAACCTTGTATTTGGAAACATTAACATCCAAATCTCTTAAAACTGCCTTCTTTATTGCAGATGGTTTCCATGTGGGTTCATCCCTAATTGTGTCCATGTATTTGGCTGCCAAATAACTGGCTGATGCTTGACTATTAAGCTTGTTGTAACTGCAAGTATGTTTTGAGTTAAAAGTCTTTATTTGGAAGCTGCCATCCTCTGAGTAAAATGATGCATGAATTCTCCACCCACAATTTTTTGAACATGTAGCAGTAACTCTATTCCCTTCATTCTTCACAAACCTAATATCATACTTTCTTTTAATAGCATCACCCCTTAAGGCCATTTTAAATGCTTCAGGTGAAAAAAATTTGTTGCCAAGTTCTATGACATTATTCCTAAATTTATGCCTTCTTGGAACCATATCCACTTCACTGTCACTGCCATCTTCTTCAGAGGATGATTTACATAAGCTTTCCAACTCATCACTTGGTGAATATATGGATTCAATATCTGAGTATTGACCCATGCCACCATTTACATCTTCATCCACATGAGTATTCACATCTTCATCCACATCACCATTCACATCTTCATTTACATCAACATTCACATCTTCATCTACACCAACATTCACATCTTCAACCACATCAGCATCCACATCAACCACATCAGCATCCACATCTACAACCACATTAGCATCCACAGTAGCATATTCATGCTCTAATTCATCATTCAGCTCATTTTCAGTCTGAGTTGCCCATTCTAGTATTTCATCATCCCAATTACAATCATCATCATGCATGTCAACTTCAGGTTGTACTCCATTCCCCATACACTCATAACTTTCCTCTACATTTTCAGAAATTTCACCCTCAACACTGCCTTTTGAAATTGTAAAGATTTTCATCAACCTGAACCTGTTATGAGCATTAATACATTCCAATACATCTTCATCTTTTTCAATTTTCTTAACTCCTTCATCACTTGCCACCATTGGATTCCTATAATACAACTCATAATTTTTTTCAAACCTAAGCCTGTTAGCCACCTCTTTTAGATGAAAAAGTGATAAAAAAAATCCACATTAACATTGTCAAGTAGGTCTACCTCACCACCCATATATGACTTAAGTGGTGTGTATTGGAAATTACCTCCAAAATGTACTTCCAGTGTAATCAACCTGGTAGTATTCATTGTCTGTTCAATCAAGCAAACCAAAACACATAAGTCATGGTGAATATAAAATTCAACAAATAATAATCCCTAACCAATAAAGCAACAATATGCACAACCCTAATTACAAAAAATAGAAAATTAATCAAATGAGAATCCCTAAGCACAAAAAATAAAAATTTAAGCAAATAAAAATACCCAAGTAATAAAAAAACAATTTGCACAAACTCTAAGCACACAAAAAAAAAAAAAATAATAATAATAATAATAATAATAATAAAAAATTAATAATAATCAAATGACAATCCCTAAGCACAAAAAATAAAAAATTAAGCAAATAACAATATCTAAGCAATAAAATAACAATTTGTACAAACCCCAAGCACAAAAAATGAAATAATAATTAAATGAAAATCCCTAAACACAGGAAATAAAAAATTAAGCAAATAACAATCCCTAAGCAATAAAATAACAATATACATAAACCCTAAGTACAAAAAATAAAAAATAATCAAAAGACAATCCCTAAGCACAAAAAATAAAAAGTTAAGCAAATAACAATACCTATACCTAAGCAATAAAATAACAAAATACATAAACCCTAATGGAGTAATGGAACATTTTTTTTTTCATTGTTATTAAATATGCAGTAATGATCACATGGAAACAAACTGGCATCAAACACAAGACATAGACCACAAGACATCAAACATTTCCCACAAGACATCAATCTAAAAATGATGTAGGAAACAAACTGATATCAAACACAAGACATGGACCATTGTGTATCACTATACGAAGACATAAAAGTAAAAAAAAAAAAGGACATGGACCACTGTCATTGACTATAAACTCTATTGTCAGTGGGGTCTATCTTCTTTAATCAACATAAAGCCTACACCAAACATTTCCCAAGTTCTAAAAAATTGCATGCATGTGTATTATATATACAAAAAAGAGAATTTTATACTAGGTCAAAATAGATTTTCAAAAACCTTAGAAATCAAATATTCGATTAGTACTAATTAACCCAAAAATATAACCATTAACATACAAAATGAAAAATAAGATTCATTTAAAATCGACATAAAGACATAGAACAGAATCTAAACTTACAAATTTGGAGAACTTGTAAAATCGAATCAAAGTTCGTGAAAACAACAGACCCAACAGGAAATACCACACGATGTAACACACAATTGAAGAAAACAACAACACGATGTCGCGCACAATTGAACAGAACAAGAATACGATCAAAGTCTTCCACCCACAATATGAAACCCTTAGTTCATATCTGCGCCTCCATCGCTCTCTAACTCTCTGTGTGTTTCTTTATCTAACATAATCAACTAAATGAGATTTTAGGGCAACTTAATTTAGTAGGGTAAAATTGGCATTTCACAATTAGTTTTTTTATTATTATTATTTTTATATAATTTAATAAGTAAGGTCATTTCGGTCATTTCAAATCAACAGTTGCCGGAAAGCTGATCCGGTGACTTCCAGGGGGGTATTTGCACACTTTGCCTAGTTAAGGGGGGTATTTGTCAAAAATTAGATAGTTCAGGGATTTTTTTACACTTTTGCCAATTTTATATTCATAAAAACATATATATATATATATATATATATATATATATATATATATATATATATAATTGCTCCATATGATAAGTTGTACAATATCAGTACTCGACATGAATATAGTTATTATCGCAACAAAATTACAAGGTGACTTTATCTGTCCAACTGACATCCACATAAATAAACACACACGCACATGTATATATATATATATATATATATATACATTCAGTACTCGACATGAATGTAGTTATTATCGCAACGACATGAATGTAGTTATTATCGCAACAAAATTACAAGGTGACTTTATCTGCCCAACTGACATCCACAAAATTACAATTTGTGGATGTCAGTTGGACAGATAAAGTCACCTTGTAATTTTGTTGCGATACCTTGTAATTTTGTGGATGTCAGTTGGACAGATAAAGTCACCTTGTAATTTTGTTGCGATAATAACTACATTCATGCCGAGTACTGATATTGTACAACTTATCATATGGAGCAATTATATTACTTTTTGTTTCCACAATATGGTGTGCATACCTTTTGATTAGAAGCATGTATGCTTACTGATGTTCTTCATTTTTAATTACATCTATATTTAAGTATTGATATATATGGTACAACTTATCATATGGAGTGATTATACCCACAGATTGGTGCGTAAACATTGTTGACTAGTAAATGAGTGTAGCTTCAAGGATCTTGAATTTTTTTTTTTATCTAAGCACGGGTCAGGCCTTGATATCAATTGACATTAGTTATTTGTTTATTTTAGGACTCAATAAAGAATTTTTATATTATCACTAGCATGGGGTGTCATAAAACATATATCAAGCTTCTAATTTACTTCTGTCAAACATAAGACTTCATATCTTTCAATGTTAAAAAACTATATTTCTAAAATAATAACTTTCTTTAGAAATTGTATCTCCTAAAATATTTTCTAAAACAATAATTTCTAAAATTATATTTTTGTTAGCATATATTCTAAAAATACATTTTTTTTTAAATCTTATTTTTGTTTTATTTGATTAAAAATCGTATTTTTCAAATAAAATTCTTATCTTGTATTATATTTTCAAAAACTAATCATATATTCTAAATAATTATATATCTGAGAACGAATATAATTCCCTAAGGTTATATTTTCTATAAAAGGAATCATAAATTTCTGTTTTAAAAAGTATTGTTTTATAAGACAAAGTCTTTTAAAAAATGAAGCTTTCCAGTATATATATATATATTTATTTTCTTAAAATTTTTATTCCTTAGAATTCATACGTTTCTTAAAATATTGTATCCTAAGGATCATTTTCTTAAAAGAGTTCAATATTTACTTGTACAAGGATGATTAATTTTTAAACTCCGGATCACATAAAAATTAAGAAAAATAATCATTTTGTCTTAAACAATCGTTTTTTTTTTTTAAGATCCTATTTTTCTGGAAAAGATGGTTACGTCCTCTGAAATCAAAATTTTCAAATAAACACTTACATTTAAGTCATCACTATCAAAAAGTATTTTCTCTATATTCAAAATGTGCAAAAATAATTTCTACATGAAGTATATATTTTTGAAATCATATTTTTCAAATGAAGTAAAGCTTCTTAAAAATAAACTGCCCCAAATATCACTCTTTTAAAAAAAGAAGGATCCAAATAATGCATCTTTACTAAAAAGTGTATCTCTCCTTAAAAATCATATCATTCAACAGAATTATTTTCTAAAACTAAAGTATTTCTAAAATTCATTTTATTAAATAAAGCTTTCCTATACGCTATTCCTCTAAAATTAAGGTTTTAAAAAGCTATTTTCCTTTAAAAAAAGAACAAAACTTTTCTAATAATCATTTCACTTAAAGTTTTATTAAAAGCTTGTTTCCTTAAAATGAAGCTTTACTAAATGCTATTTTTAAAATAAAGTCACGTTCTTAAGAGCCTTCAAGATTCATTTCTTCATAAATAATTGATTCTTAAATCAAAATTAGATATTAGTTATAGGATCTAAAATTTTATATTTTATGTATTCTAAAGAAGTAGTATTTCCAGAAAATTATATACTTTTCCTAAAGAGTATTTTCTTTAAATATTAATTTCCTAAATCATACAGGTTTCCTTAAAAATACCAATTCTTTAAAATATGAGTTTCTTATAACTTACTTTTTAAAATACAGGTTTCCATTAAAAATAGAATTTATTTTAATACATATTCCGTTAATAACAAATATATATACTCAAACTATAAGTTTTCTTAGAAATATATTTTATATAGATTTCTTTATAAATAAATATTTACTTTATTAAAATATAAGCTTCCTTATAAATATATATGCATATATTCTAAAGTTTTCTTAGAAACATTTTAAAGATACAAATTTATTTTCAAATATATATACTTTCTTAAATAACAAAGTTTCCTTAGAAACATTTTAAAGATACAAATTTATTTACAAATATATATGCTTTTCTTAAATAACAAAGTTTCCTCAGAAACATTTTAAAGATACAAATTTATTTCCAAATATATATATTTTCTTAAATAATAAAGTTTCCTTAGAAACATTGTGAAGATAGAAGTTTCCTTAGGACATACTTTCTTCAATTATAAAGTTTCCTATAAACATCTTTAAAATTGAATCTAGTTGGAATATGTATATTTTTCCTAAATTATAAGTTTTCTTTAGAAATATTTATTCTTTAATTTCTCATAAGATATTTATTAAATACAAATTGAACTACATTTGACCTGATCCTCACCTTTTATGTGATGGGGTAGGTAGGCAACCTAAGTCACTCTTAGGTTCGGTCACATCAATATCTAAAATATATATTCATTTATAAAACTCATATGTTTAAATATATATTTCACAAGCTATTCAAACATTAACCTTATTTTCCTATAATAAGGATGAAGCTTATAAACCATTATTGAATAAAGCATAAACGTTAAAATTATACATATTCATCTTTAGGAATGCAATATAGAAATAAGGTAATTGTGTTCCACGGGTGTCATGGGGTGCCTAACACCTTCCCCATGCACAACCAAACCCCCGAATCCATTAATTTGGTTTTCGTAGACTAAGTGGATGTCAAATACATTAGGGCCCAAATTAGACCTCTCATGTGTCCATCTATTTTTTCAAAGTCTTTAGACACCATAGGTGACCTAGCATACCACCCTATGCTAGGTGGCGACTCCGAATATTAGTAAATTGGCCCTACTGTAAAATAAATAATAATTTGATCATAGTCACTTCGTCACATTAAACCCCTTTTCTGACCCACAAGTGTTTAGTATAACCCTTATAGAGAGGTGCGGAAAAATCTGGGCGCGATAACTGGCGACTCCACTGGGGAAAAACCCTCTTTGGTAAAAGGGCTACCCCTCTTTGTTTGGTGTTGTGAAGCAATGACAAACAAAGAAGTAGACATAACCCATTTTGCGCCTCGGTTGGCACAAAATTGGCCATGGGTTCTTTAAATGTGTGCATGGAGCATTCTAGTCCTTGTTACAAATTGGGTCATCCCTTGGGATAACATCATAAAGGTGTGTTTTGAAAAGATATATTTAACACACTAGAGGTGCTTATTCCGATAAACGGCACTCTAAGGCTTTTATTGGATATTTGGAATCAAACTTAGCACACTACGGGTACGTTATTGGCACATGATTAACACATTAAGAGTGAAATTTAGATACTAGACTTAGCATGAATTGAAAAATTGTCAAATTGTCTTTTAGTGAATGAGAATGAAGTTTTGTCTTTAGGATATATATTGTGTGAGTAAAAACTATGTTCTTACTTCTTTTCATGTAAGATGTAGGTAAACAATTCGATATTACCTTTTCTACATTGTCTTGTAAAGATATTACCTTTTTCTGCATTGCCTTGTAAGAATACGATCTTACCATGCTCTGATGATGTAAATGCTCTTACTTGGAAAAATGGCAAATTTGATCAACAGTGAATAACAATGGAGATACTGTATACCAAATGATGAAGTATTGAGATTGCAGAATTAGTGACTTCCTGTTTGAGATGAGGGTGGCAAGGATGGCAATGACGGTGATGTTTGAGCTGAAAAGAGTTTTGATTACACAGGCAATGACTGAGCTTCAAGGTGGATATGCCACTTTTGTTACTTTCATTTTCCTTTCTTTCTTCTTTTGTATGTATATATGTTATGTCTATTTCTTTGTGAAGATGCAAAGAATTAACTCTCTCTATTTTGACAGAGTCTCATTACATTTTCAATTAAAAATCCCCCTTACATTCTTTCCTTCCCGCCTATTTATAGGCATTTACAAGTGCTATTAGAATGCTAATGAGCACTAAAAAGTGCGTATTTAAACCCCTTAAGCTTAGGCATTCTAGTACCTTTATCTATCTTACTTTGCCGTTTTAGATTGATTTCGTATTATTTCCATTTTTAGGCACTTATCCCGAAAATAAGCTAACTCAGCCAAATAAGAGCTTAATTGAAGCAATTCTGAGATTAAACAAAGAAATGGCAAAGTGGAGGAAGAAAGAAGCAAAATGAAGTAAAGCAGCAAGTTTGATCGATCCAAGTCCAAGGTTCGATCAATCGAACATTGATTGATCTCAGCACTTCAAGATAGATCCAAGCCTTGACCCAAAAGCACTTAAGTCCAAAAGTTCGATCAATCCAACATCATTCTTTAATCGATCGAACACCTTTGTCCTTATCCAAATGATTGATCTTATCCATAGCTGTCCACCCACTAACCACTTTTGTCCTTTTCCCAAAAATATCTCCCAAAATATCTCGGATTTGCCTTTTCCCAAAAAGCTCAGCCAGTTGAATCGATCCATCCTCAGTTTGATCGATCTCAGCCAGTTCGATCGATCCAAGTCCAAGGTTCGATTGATCGAACTTCCTCTAAGTGCAAAAAGTTAAAATTCGAGCTCATTAAAAGTTGTCCTTTATCCAATCATTAGAGAATATTGTGTGGACGACCCTAGCTCATTTGGGGAGGGATTTTAACCTACCTATATAAGGACAAGGATTACTTTTTAGTGAGGGGACACATAGGAGATAAAGACCAATACTTGAATATTTTTAGATATACCATTTCTAAGGAAGCTTGGAGGAGGAGGCTAGAGACACCATTGGAGATCTTCATCAACAAGGAGCAAACCTCTTCCATGGAGTTAGCCCTTGAGGGTTGGAGCATCCTTACCATGAGTGGCTAGACATCCTCTTGGGGCTAGAGTTAGCCCCAAGCATGCTTTCTATATCTTAATCTTGTGTATTATTGAGGGATTAGTGTTGTAATTAATGTTTCGACACTTTGATATATATAGATCTTGTTTAATCAATAATTTGTGTGGTTTAATGCTTCCAATTGATCATTTCATTCTATTCGTATGTCTATGTATGCTAGAATAGATGTTCATGTTCTTGTCTTTAGATTTTGTGTTGTTGATGCATGTCTATGTATATTGATGCCATGGATTTAGAGATTGTTAAAACATAGTGCTTAAAGGAATGCTATTGTGATTCTCTTGATGGTTCATACTTATTCCTTGATGGATTGTGCCTCTTCCCTAGTTTACTTTCATGTTACTAGTTTAGATGTAATGTAGTTGTAGTGTAGTTTTAAATGGGAGGACAATCCATGCTTGTTGTTTGATGTTCCAAGCTTTTGAATACAAGTAGCATATGTCTCTAATCTTGTGTTGTATTTGGATTGTGAGCCTAATGAAAGGATTAATGACTTGTTTTGATTTATTGTGCCTTTCACATGTTGTCTAGACAATATATGCTTCATTACTTAGATATATTGTGCCTTTCACATGATGTTTAGACAATACATGCTTAACTAGTCATCCTTGCTTGTTGAATCAACCAAATACACACACACCAATATTGCAACACCCTAATTGCCCTCATTAGTCACTTGTCAATGATATAGGAATGCATTGCTTGGTGGTGATCTCTAAACCCCAAGACTCTTCTCTCTCTTACTTACTCTCTATTTCATTCAATTACTTAGTTTAATTTAGTTGCTTTCTAATCTAATCAACCAACCAATCAATTGTTTGATCACTCGACCTACTAACCCTAATTGTGATTCCACGACATTGCTTAATCCCCATAATCCCTTGGGACGATCCCCTTTCACTCATACTACATAGTATAGGTGTTAAGTGGTTTATAAATTTGACTATGATGCCCACTTGACACTAATCTCCAAACTCAAAGTGTTGGGCATTGTTTTGTGCACTGGCCGAGTCAAGACACCATAGTTTTTGGCGCCGTTATCGGGGATTGATTGATTAGATTTGGCAACGTCGGATTTATGGAATTGATTAGGATTAGTACTCTTTTGATCGTGTCTTTACTTTGTTTTTATTTTTCTTTTAGTTATTTATTGTGTTTGTTCATATTTGATAAGGTGCATTGAGCAAGAGGCAAGCAAAGGAGCATCCAAGCAAAGGAGCTAAGCAAAGAAAGGAAAAATGCTAAAAACTTAAAAAAAAAAATTTGCTAAGCTAAGCTTTAAATTTGGAGTTAAAGTGCTTAAAGACCTTTGTGAGACTTTCTTTACTTAATCCCTTAGTTAAATCGTCGGCTCACGTGGAGGCTTGTAATTTAATTCTTAGATAAATCGTGAGCCCGCGTGAAGGCTATTTTATTGTTTTTTGCATCATCTTTGTTAAAGCATAGGAATATGGGTTAAGTGTTTGTGGAGGGAGTTTCATTGCATTGTTGTGAAGGTGAAGTGTGTGTCATTCTTTGTGTTTGTTGTTTTGCATTGTGCATGCATGGACGTTGTTCATTGAGACCAACTCTTGTCCCTCTTGATCTATTAATGGTGACCATAATGATGACCATATTGAGGACCTTGGTCACATAGACCAACAAGGTATCCTTTATCCCAATGTGCACAATGAAAACATGCAAGTACCATTAGGCATGCCAACCATTCATCCAACCACCACAACAACAAGGCCAAGTTCCATATGGAATGCCAAGGCCAATGTATGCTCCACAACCTCCCATCATTAATCAAAGGAATTCATAACCAACGTGTTCTTGTTGCACCTCAAGTAGCTGGTCCACCTCTTGCTTTGAGAGATCACTATGTGCCTAATGAATACAATGCACCCATATGCATTCAATTGCCACCATTTAGAGCACATCATTATGAAATTAAAGCACAAACTATTTAAATGCTTCCTAACTTTCATGGACTTCCTAGTGAAGAACCTTATAAGCATTTGGATGAGTTTCTTGAAGTATGTTCCACCATAAAATATACGGACATGCCGGAAGAGGTCTTAAGACTCAAACTTTTTCCATTCACCTTAAAGGATAAAGCAAAATATTGGTTTAACAATGTTAGGCCTTTTTCAATCACTTCTTGGGCGGAAATGCAATAAGAGTTTTTAAAGAAGTACTTTCCGGTTTCTAAGACCAATGCCATGAGAACCTCAATTCGAGAATTTTCACATGGGGATGGCGAAACATTTCATGAGGCATGGGAATGCTTCAATGAATTGCTTAGGAAGTGTCCACATCATGACATGCCCAAATGGCAATTAGTTTAATATTTCTTTGAGAGCTTATCGGACAACTATAAGGGTATGGTTGATACTTCCATGGGTGGCTCTTATATTGATAGGCATGAGGATGACGTGTGGCGTCTTTATGAAAGCATGAGTGAAAATTCTTTGCATAGAACAGTATCATCCAAGAATGGTAGAAATTCACAAGGTAGGAAGAGTGTTGGCTTACATCAAGTTAACCATTCAAATGAAATAGCCGCCAAAGTGAAGTCTTTAGCTCAAAAGTTTGATCAATTCTTGATTAACTAAAACTCGGCGAACCAAGTATCTTCCTTTCCTAACCATTCTCATCATGTATCAAATGAAACTTGTATGACTTGTTCTAGTGTTCTTCATTCTACTTCTCATTGTCCTCATGGACAAGTGCAAAATGAACCTAATGAACAAGTCAATGCAACTTTTGTGAACCAAGGAAACAATCCTTATGGTACTTATTATAATCCAAGTTCGAGGAATCATCTGAATTTCTCTTGGAAAAACCAAGGAGAAGGCTCAAACCCTTCTCAAGGCAGTTTCCAAGGGAAATACATTCTACCTCCACTTCAAAACCAAGGATCCCAAGGTTATAGACCTTATCAATCACAAGGAAATCAATTTGCTAATTCTCATTTTCCTAACCAATCTTATTCCCAAGGAAATAATAGAAGTCCCACCTTTGAAGAAAAAGTTTTAAATGCTTTGGGGACTCTTGAGGCTAACACACAATTACTTCATTCTCACTCTCAATCCATTGCTATGCTAGAAACCCAAGTAGGGCAAATAGCATGCACTCTTAATGCAAGAGAGAAGGGAAATATGCCCATTAATGCCCTACTTAAACAACAATGTGTTGTGGAAACCCATTCCTCATCGGAAGGGCATACCATTGAACATGTTAATGCGGTGACTACCTTGCGGAGTGGTAGAGTTGTGGACAATCAAGTTGAAATGTCCAATGAAGAGAGTGAACTGGTGCAACCTCAAGTTGCCACCCGTCCCGTTTCACATCCCATTCCTCCTTCATTGCATACACATGATCTTGCAAATGAGAAAGTTTTGAAAAATGTGTTTGAAAAAGAAGTTTTGAAAAATAATGTTGAAAAGGTTTTATTGAAAAATAATTTGAAAACTTCTTGTGTTGAAGAGAGTTCAAAAGAAAATTTTGAACAAGTGTTTGAACCAAAGGTTCCATTTCCGGATGCCTTAAAAGAATCCATTTCAAAAGACAAGCAAAAGGCAAAAACCAATGAAATCATGAAAATGTTTAGGCAAGTGAAAGTTAACCTTCCACTATTGGATGCAATCAAGCAAATTCCGGCTTATCCCAAATTCTTGAAAGACTTGTGCACCCAAAAGCAGAAGAACAAGAGCCAAGCACCAAGAAAAGTGGTTTTGACCGAACGAGTAAGCTCAATTTTGCAACATAACACTTTTCCAAAGTTTAAGGACCCTGGTTCACCCACTACATCATGCATCATTGGTGATCATATCATTAATCGGGAACTTCTTGACTTAGGAGCAAGTGTTAACCTTCTTCCATATTCGGTCTATGTTAAATTGGGCCTAGGTAAATTGAAACCAACGTCGGTAGTTTTGCAACTTGCCGACCGATCCATTAAGAAACCTAGGGGTGTTATTGAGGATGTTTTGATTAAGATTGATAAATTCTTCTTCCCGGTTGATTTCGTTGTCATTGACACAGAACCGATTTCCAATCTTAAGAGCCAAATTCCCGTTATCCTTGGCCGTCCTTTCTTGGCAACCGCCAATGCCAACATCAATTGTAGGACGGGGGTGATGAAGATTTCATTTGGCCACATGAAGGTAAAGTTGAATATCTTTAATCCCACACCCAATTCACTTGACAAGTATGAAGGAGAGGTTAATGTTGTAGAAAAATATCATGATCTTCAATGCCAAGGAAATGAGCTTTTATGTAAAACCAAAACTTCCAAAGGATCATCTTCAACCTTGTATTCTCAAAGTGTTGTTTCAAATTCTTGCTTTGAAAGGGCATGGAAGCCCAAAGGTTTTAATTGCATAGACAAAGGATCAAAAGCTTATTTTGAGCTTGATCCAACAAGTTCTTCAAAGGACCATTTGTTGGGTGGAGTTCAAAGCATCTATCACCCCAACAAGGAGGGGATGCATTACAAGATCTTTGACCCAGGCTAAAAGAGCCCAATGTCTTGCTAGAGACGTTAAAAACTAGCAAAAAGACATTCATAGGGTGTCAAAACCCTATTCCTCCCCCATTTCTATCTTTCATTTTGTTTCTTGCGAAGTCTAGATACTTGTTTTAGGTTCACATGCATTGAAAGGAACTTTGGTGAGGATTGCATAAGCTTTTATGTCATAATTGAGCTTTTGGCAAAGTTCGATCGATCTGACATTGGAGTTCGATCGATCGAACCGTGGATTGCACTCAACACTTAGAAAAATTTTCGACCTACATCCACTTGCATCCAAAATCAGCTCTCGATCCAATCGTTCGAACTCATTCTTAGAGCGATCGGATATCTTCGATCGATCCAACTTCCAGGTTCGATCGATCTCAGGACTCAACACTTAGAAAAATTTTGAGCCTGCATAAACCTGCATATTTCAGCTCTCTGTCCCATCGTTCAAATTCAATTCAAGATAGATCTGAAAATCTTCAATCGATCCAACATTAAGGTTGCATCGATCTCAAGTTCCAGCACTTAGCCAATTTTTGAACCAAGAACCTGTATATTCTTACCTCTATCTGATCGATCGAAGGCTTGTTTCGATCGATCACATTTCTTTCATTTCACAATTTTGACTTTAATTTGACTTTTCAACTTTTCAAAAATCCAAAAATATTTTCATTTTTACTTTATTCTATTTTCACTCTCATTTTATTTTGTTTTAATTGTTAACAAGTTTTAAAAAATTCAAAAATATTTTAATTTATTTAGTTTTTAATTAATTAAATTTAAAAAAATAAATAAATTTTCAAATCAAATCAAAAATATTTTGTTTTACTTTATTTTCTAATTTTTAATTTTTAATTTTATTTTTGCAAATTTCAAAAAACCAAAAATCCAAAAATACTTTGAAAGGAGTTCATCAAAGTTCGATCCATCACAACTCATCTTTGATCGATCGAACTAGTCGGGAAATGTTTTTAAAAACAGATCCAAGGGTCTTGAGATCGATCATTTGGATCGATCTCACTCACCAAACCCTAGCCTCTCATCCCTCTTCACTGTGAATCATCTCTCCAAGCTTCGGCAACTCCTCCGGCGAGATCCAAGCATCTCGAATCGCAGTTTATCTCCATCCTCTTCATCTCAGATCATCTCAGTTCATTCTCCATTCTTTCGCTCTCTTGAGGTAAGATCCGAGATATCCTTCCCTAGATTTGAACTCTCATGCATCAATACTTGTTTCAAATGTCGTAATCATGTTGCTCTCATGTTGAATCTTCCATTCTCAAAGCTTTAGCATCCATGTCTATATATATATGTGTGTGTGTGTATATGTGTGCATAGATTTTGAAGATTTTGTTAGATTTGGATGTTTGGGCCACGTTTGGAGTGCATTTAGGCTTGATTTGTGTTGTTGAAGGGCCCACGAACTCATTCGTGTGGGCCCCATGCTTTAAAAGTCATAGATCTGTGACTGTTAGGTTTCATCGTCTCACTTTTCGATCGATTGAACAAATTTATGATCGATCGAAGATTTGAGATCGATCCAACTAATTTTCGATTTATCCAAATTTTGTAATCGATCTCATTTCTTTTTCTGATCGATCGAATTTCACAGATCTCATATACACATTTCATTCATCTTATCTTATGTTCATGCTACCTTATATATGCCCAATGCCTGTGTTATTCCACATTAGATGCATTTCATACTTACATTGTTTAGCATGTTTCACATTCTGCCACTTACATAGAATCATGCGATATTTTGTTTTGTCTATCTTATTTGACATATATGTTTCTATATTATGCTTTATATTTTATATACGCTGGCACTAACTCTTGAATTTCTATTTGCAGACTATGGCTCGTGTCAAGACTGTAGCGCGTAGACACCATCACGGCACCAGACGTAGATTAGACGACGAGGCCGGTCCATTTCATACCCGGGATGCTAGTCCTGAGGATACTCAGAAGAGAGTCCGACAGCGGACTGGGGAGATTGCACAGCCTTCTCATTCAGAGGAGCCCTTACACCCTACTCCGCCCCAGTCTTCGGCTCGTCCCGCATTCACTCCATCACCATCTCCACCGCACACTGAGCAGCCAACTCAGCCGGCTCCACCTGCTCAGCCAGCTCATCAGGCGTGTGATAGGCTCGCGCCTCGATATACACACATGACTATCGAGCACTAGTCAGCATTCGACATCGCATTCTTCTCCAGATCGGTGCTAACTCGATCTGCCTATCGAGACATCATTCAGCAAGGCCTCTCAGCTATTCTTGCCCCACTCATAGAGCCGATCTACCTGCGACTGGTACGATTGTTCTACCAGAACCTCCGACCATTACTGCGCACTACAGCCGAGCTCATCACCTCTATCGATGGCCATGAGATCACCATTATAGTGGATACTCTGGCCCGTTCGACTCGCTATCCACATCGGTGCCCGCCAGAGCTTCAAGAGACATATCCCAGGCTCCACAGGCCTTCTTATGCCGATATGGCAATTTTTCTCACAGGTCACCATGCCGGTGGCGAAACCTTCGCCACCCGGACATTCTTGCCAGATGACCTGTGGTTTACAAATTCGGTGCTCTACCGAAATATATACATGGCGGGACATAAGATTCAGAGGTGGGGCAACTATCTAGCAGTCCTGAACGCCTTCTATACCGGCCAATGGGTATTTATTCCTGCGCTTATCTGAAGCGTGATGAGGAAGCTCTACTATGAGTACGTCAGCAAGGAGGCACTCGGAAGGGCCAAGTCTCTTCCATTCAGCCACCTCATCACCCAGATTCTCATTGACCAGCGCTATCCCATCCACCCGCAAGAGGACCCCGAGAGAGGTTCCTGTCACTTCAGCAAGAAGGACTGGGACAAGAGCTACAGAGCTATTATCACTCGCCTGCAGGTCAATGCTATACTGGCAGCTGCAGAGCTGGAGTTAGAGGTGGAGGCAGCAGCACAGGCAACCCCGGAACTAGCAGAGCCAGCAGCAGCAGCTCACGCAGCGGACGACGCACCAGTCGATCCAGCTGTCGAACATGATGACATTGATATAGACATTGACTTGGAGCACTCAGCGGATGACACAGCTCAGCATTCTCTAGCCAGGTCACCTATCCACGAGCAGGAGTAGACCCAGGAGCTGTCTTCTGACTCATCCATACCAGACTTGCGGCTTCGGAGTGCGTCTACAGATGCTCGAGGACACTATTGTTGCCATCAGAGTTGACCTCGTGGCCCATAGAGCAGAGTTCACAACCTTCAGCATGGATGTCACAGCTATGTTCAGAGATCTATCCCGAGACATCCGTGGCGCCAGATCTGCCCGCCCTACCTCATCCTCTTGAGTCCCAGTCCCTTCTGTTTCATGATCTCTCTCATTATGCATATTTTTGTCACTCTACTTTATTATTTTTACAACCGGTCTGTCGGCTTTCATATTTTTATACATGTACTTTACTTTTCCTACATATATATCTCTTTCTGCTATGGATGTCTTATTCTTGCATTCTCATACATGTATATTTGACTCCATCAGGTACATTACAGTGACTTCAGTGAGAGAGTGCTACCCAATTTTCAGGACCATCCTTATACCTCACTCATTTCGTTATCTGTTTATCCCATTTACACTTGCATGTTCACTGTGCATTGATTATCCCATTTTGTTATCTGATAAGTTTATCCAAGTGCCAATTTTTAGGACTACAGTTCATCCCAAGTTTGGGGGAGGGGCAATGCCACCCAATTCGGATACTTCAGTCCCGATCATTCTTGCTTAGTTGCACTGGTATACTCTTTCCTTTGTTCTCTTGCACATTGAGGACATTGTGCCATTTAAGTTTGGGGGGAATGGTGCTCTACAGTGATAGTTTTAAATTCAAATTTTTAGCATGACTCGTGTATTTGAGGGATATTTCTATGATTAGTCCATACCTAACTATGATTTTGATCTTTTGAGGACTATATTGCTTAAAATTTAAAAATTGCTTGACTTGAAAGTCTAATACTCCTTGTATGCCGTATGAATGCCATTTAGGAGTAAATTTTTCGAAGGATCGACATCTTGCTTATACTTGTGGTCCACATCATCCTGATTTTGTGATTATTTTAAGATTCATTTTAGGATTCTACACTAGCACAGGCGCACACTAGCATTCATTTGTGGGGTATATGCTTTGTTGAATATTGAATTGGTTATATCCCAACTGGCTAGTAGTGCACTGAAAGCTTTCATTCTTGATAAAGGTGGATAACAAACCTTTTTCACTAAGTAGCCGGGATTCTTGCCTTATCAAGCACTAAACTTCTCACGCCGAAAGGTGGAGGGCCCAAACTCTAGGTTAATAATTGAACTTGTTTATTGAAAATAAAAATAAAAATAAAATAAAAATAAAAAATAAAAAAAAGTGAGGACATCTCCCAAAAAAAAAAAAGTGAGGACATCTCCCAAAAAGGTGAGAAGTGGGAAATGATTAGATTGTTGTTGTCTTGATTTGTAGCCTAGTAGATTTGAGCTTGTAAGTCCGTAGGGGTGTCTTAACACCTAGTGCCCTAAAGCCGTCTGGTTTGGGAGTCATTGACCTAACGCTCAATCTCATGAATCACTAGAAAGCTTAAGAGATTAACACATTGCATCATACTTCCATCTTTGATCCTCTGAAAAAAAAAAAAAAAAAAAAAAAAAAAAAAAAAAAAAAAGTAAAAAGAATAAGCGCACCTAGATGAATAAAGCTTTAATAAAAGGTCCACTTTTTATCTTGATAATTGATACTAGATTTGTATGCTAGTTTGATGGTAAGGATGTGATTAATTCTTTAGTTGGCTAAGATAGCAACACATTGATACCGATCCACTCAAAAGAATTCTAGAGTTGTTTTGATTTGCTTAATCATTTTCTTGATGTGTGGTGGACCATACTTGCTTGCTTGATGTTGAAATTTTGGAAAATTGCTTAGAAATGTTTGAAACATTACATACTTGAGGTAGTTTTCTCCCAATGCTTGTTTGCAATATTGGTGTCTCTTTTGAAAAAATGAGCTTAATGTTTATGGGTATCATTTCTGGAAACCCTCACGAGACTTCACTCGTCCACTAGGGGTAACCTAGGGGTTTAAAAGGCTTGTTGCATATGCTAAATATAATCGTGTTCCCTACGAAAGTGGCGTTATCCATTTATTGTTTTCTAGTTTATAGTTGTATAGTTGTTCATTTCATTCCTTTACTTTCTAGTTCATTGCTAGGGACTAGCAATATTTAAGTTTGGGGGTGTGATGAGCACTGAAAATTGCGTATTTAAACCCTTTAAGCTTAGGCATTCTAGTACCTTTATCTATCTTACTTTGCCATTTTAGATTGATTTCGTATTATTTCCATTTTCAGGAACTTATCCCGAAAATAAGCTAACTCAGCCAAATAAGAGCTTAATTAAAGTAATTCTGAGATTAAACAAAGAAAGGAGCAAAGTGGAGGAAGAAAGAAGAAAAATGAAGCAAAACAGCAAGTTCGATCGATCCAAGTCCAAGATTCAATTGATCGAATATTGATCGATCTCAGCAGTTCAAGATAGATCCAAGCCTTGACCCAAAAGCACTTAAATCCAAAAGTTCAATCGATCCAACATCATTCTTCGATTGATTAAACACCTTTGTCCTTATCCAAATGATTGATCTTATCCATAGCTGTCCACCCACTAACCACCTTTATCCTTTTCCCAAAAAATCTCGGATTTGTCTTTTCCCAAAAAGCTCAACCAGTTGGATCGATCTAGCCAGTTCGATCGATCCAAGTCCAAGGTTCGATCGATCGAACTTCCTCGAAGTGCAAAAAGTTAAAATTCCAGCTCATTAAAAGTTATCCTTAATCCAATCATTGGAGAATACTGTGTGCACGACCCTAGCTCATTTGGGGAGTGATTTTAACCTACCTATATAAGGATAATGATTGCTTTTTAGTGAGGGGACACATAGGAGATAGAGACCAATACTTGAATATTTTTAGATATACCATCTCTAAGGAAGCTTAGAGGAAGAGGCTAGAGACACCATTGGAGATCTTCATAAAAAAGGAGCAAACCTCTTCCTTGGAGTTAGCCCTTGAGGGTTGAAGCATCCTCACCATGAGTGGCTAGACATCCTCTTGGGGCTAGAGTTAGCCCCAAGCATGCTTTCTATATCTTAATCTTGTGTATTATTGAGGGATTAGTGTTGTAATTAATGTTTCGACACTTTGATATATATAGATCTTGTTTAATCAATGATTTGTGTGGTTTAATGCTTCCAATTGATCATTTCATTCTATTTATATGTCTATGTATGCTAGAATAGATGTTCATGTTCTTGTCTCTAGATTTTGTGTTGTTGATGCATGTCTATGTATATTGATGCCATGGATTTAGAGATTGTCAAAACATAGTGCTTAAAGGAATGCTATTGTGATTCTCTTGATGGTTCATACTTATTCCTTGATGGATTGTGCCTCTTCCCTAGTTTACTTTCATGCTACTAGTTTAGATGTAATGTAGTTGTAGTGTAGTGTTAAATGGGAGGACAATCCATGCTTGTTGTTTGATGTTCCAAGCTTTTGAATACAAGTAACATATGTCTCTAATCTTGTGTTGTATTTGGATTATGAGCCTAATGAAAGGATTAATGACTTGTTTTGATTTATTGTGCCTTTCACATGTTGTTTAGACAATATATGCTTCATTGCTTAGATATATTGTGCTTTTCACATAATGTTTAGACAATACATGCTTAACTAGTCATCCTTTCTTGTTGAATCAACCAAATACACACACACCAATATTGCAACACCCTAATTTCCCTCATTAGTCACTTGTCAATGATATAGGACTGCATTGCTTGGTGGTGATCTCTAAACCCCAAGACTCTTCTCTCTCTTACTTACTGTCCATTGCATTCAATTACTTAGTTTAATTTAGTTGTTCTCTAATCTAATCAACCAACCAATCAATTGTTTGATCACTTGACCTACTAACCCTAATTGTGATTCCACGACATTGCTCAATCCCCATAATCCCTTGGGATGATCCCTTCTTACTCATACTACATAGTATAGGTGTTAAGCGGTTTATATATTTGACTATGATGCCCACTTGACACTAATCTCCAAACTCAAAGTGTTGTGTATTGTTTTGTGCACCGCCCGAGTTAAGATGCCAAATGCTATAAGTGATTCCCTAAGTTGGGTCCCTTGACCTCAGGCTTCATTCCTTATAGGCCTAGCTCTTCTCGGAAGATCCCATGCATTCGGCCCATTCCGCAACGTCATTGTGTGGGCTGAATCCAGTTTCTCGGCCCGATTCTCTTTTCGTGGGTCATATTCGGCCCATGGCGCTTCCTGTATCCTCACTTTGTCATGGCAAGGAGAGTAAATTAAGGCAATCATAAGTGTTGCTTGCTTTAGATTTACACTTGTCGACTAGATGTCACCCTCTTAAGTGTAGTCTTTCTTTAGGTGTAGGCTTCTGTACATCTTTTCCCTACTGTCCATGTGGTTACCCATACTCGGTTGGAACTTGACATTATTCCATACCATAGGTGGCATGTGTCATTTTCTTGAGTTGCTTAGTGGCTGGCTTCAATTAGTGGATGGAACTTTCATTATCCCTTTTGAACATCACACAACGTCTTGACATGGAAAACTGTAAAAAGATTATTAATGAAGCTTATAGGACTTTATGTACCTGTATGAGTGCATTGTCAGTTTATATAGAGACAAATTGTATTATATGCAAAAGATTGGAAATATTTCTTCTCATAATCCTTTAGTAAAGAAAGATCTTAAAGACCAAAAATGAGTGGAAAAAGAAACATATTTAAATAGATGTGCTATGGGCGCAACTTGACACTTTGACTATGAGCAAGATGATATATCTTCTGAGCTAGGACAATGAGCATGCCATTGGTGTAATATGTAAATATAGAGACTTTGGTTCTATGATCTATTTTAAGAATGTCTGAGTGTGTGCTTTAGCATACAACATATATGAATGTACTATTCTGAATGTAATGAATGTAAAGTAATTAATATGATAATTAGCTTTATTTGTTTAACATCATAAAAAGGATACTGTTCTCCTTGTCCGTTGATTGTCTATTACTCTCTTAAACATGACTTTTGACATATTACTTGATTCCTCCTCCACGGGTCATGACATTTGATTCGTTGCTTGACAACGTACACCAGAATAATCATAGAGTGATGGAGTTTGGAAAGTGGATTAACCTCACTTAAGATGGATCCCAATTTGGCTATGTATCTTGATAGTGTCAAGTATTAGGTTATTCATAATTCGCTCTTGAAAAATGTTGAAACTCAAAGGGTTGGTTCGAGGATAGGGTAATGGTAGGATAAATGATGACTTCAAAAAAATGGTATGACCAAACCCAAATGTAATATCGGTTGCCAACTATAAGTAGTATGGTGGAAATCGGGTCAGACGTAGTTTTATTTAAGGACCAGGACCCTCAGTAGGGTGAGATTTATTTATTTATTATTTTTTTTAGGACCATACTGTTGCACTTAGCGCCCTTTCAGGTTTTCACTAAATCTGGTCTACCACTTTTGCCCTCAACGTCTCAAAAGAGATTTTCGTCAAGATTGGTTGCATTTTTACCCTTGGCGTCCATTCTTGGGTTTTCACCAAGTCCGCCTTTTGCACTTATTTACCCTCAGCGCCCTTAAGTGGGTTTTCACAGAGTTCTGCTTCTTTTTTATCCAGGAGGTGGTTGACAACTTACAAGTAGCATCAGTTCTTCCACCACTTGATCTAGTATCCATATGTGAACCCATTCTTTGGAAATCTGCAAAAATATTCTTCATTATAGAATCGCAACTTGTTGAACTTTCTTCAAAAATGTACTTCCCCAATTTGGGGGATGATGACAAATGTTGCTCATTTAGTGAGACTTTAATAAGCAAAAGTTTTCAATTTCTGGTGATCTTTACCAATCGAAGAGGACTTTAATTAGGACCGTAACATAGGCTAGGTATATGGTAACCAAGAAAAGATATTAAGGCTTAAAGATATTATTTTCCATATGAGGTTTATAAACTGTGATCACTATAAAAATGAATTGCCCACCTTCGGCTATATTTTCTTATGTTAATCTAGACAAAATTTTTTAATAACTAAACAATCATCTTTAATCAGAGAGAACTTTATTTAGGTTGTAGCATAGCCATAGGTTTAAGGTGATAAAAAGAATGTATGAAGGCCTAAAATTAATATGAATTAGGGATAAACTGACCGAGGATCATTTTTCATCAACTTGTGCTTTTGTGTCCTTCGTCTTGGTCTTTGACCATTCTTTGGAGTTTTGCTTGACTTTTCTTCTGGCCTATGTACTTAATTTGCCTTTTTAGGCATCTTTGTTTTATTTTGGACACTTGATCCTTTTTTTTCGTACCTTTGCTTGATCCTTCTTTTGTTCACCTTTGCTTGATTTTTCTTTTGGGCACCTTGTCTTGATTTGTATTCTTCTTGTTTTCACTTTCTTGTGAAAGAATGACATACTTGTAATGATCCTTGGTAGGTTATGACGAAAGAACGTAACAAAGCTCTATGGGTTTGTCAAAGGAAATTACGATGAACTATTGAAGATAGAAATGATGGCCTCTCTTCATTTTAATTCGGATTGCTTAATTATAAAAATTTCTAACTAGCCTAACATGAGATTATAAAATATTACCTCAAAATTTGCCCCAGTGTGGGGTGTGATCATCGGTGGGCTTTATGAATGGGAATTTATTATAGCACGAGGGGCTAGCAATGGATAATAGTGTATAAGATAGCAGAAATGATGGCCTTCAGTCCTTTTGGGTATAATCACCTAGGCATTGAAGTTCTTGCTTATTAGCATCTCACTGTCTTAATATGAACAAAATTTACGTGATTATTAGTGATCTTTAGCTTGACATAATGGTACATATCTTGACCTTCAATAGATATTTTTTCCTGCGGTGACCGAGCTTAGGGAATGACCAAAGCTACCTACGTATCTTGATTATGTCAAGAATCAGGTCATGTGTAGTTAAGTGATAACCTTGATCCTGAGAGTCTGCAGCTTGAGAAAAAAAATACTTTATTGTTGAAATGACCTCGATTTTGAGAGTCTACTGCTTGAAAAAAAATGCTTTGATCATTGATGATGGCCTTGATCTTGAGAGTCCGCAGCTTGAGAGAAATGCTTTAATTATTGATAATCTTGATCATAAGAGTCCGTAGTTCGAGTGTAATAAGCTTTTTCTTGAATTCTTCATGTATGTCTTGACTTTAAATAAGATGGTAGGAACGTTGATCATTTTCTTCTATTACTGCTTGGTAGCAGGTATGTGATCGATGTTGATCTCCGTTAGGATCAATTCTTTGATTTATCCACTAACGGTGTCTGTCTCTTTCAAGGTTTTGGGAGGTGGGCTGGGCGACTATTCATGTCCATGATTTCTTAAGGTCTGTCAATTGAGTCTTCCTTGTTCAGGGCCCGTTAGCTTGAAATCAATCTTTATATCAAGATTCATGTTCGTCGAGAGTGAGGACAATGTCGTCCCAAGGATCACAGCATTCCAAACATGGCATCCTGACAATGAAAAAGAAAGAGTTTAGACACACACACACACACACACACACACACATATATATATATATTGTTTTAATAGGGATATTAATAATATAAAATATAAAGTTAGAGTTTTACAAAGCTTCATTTAAAGGTTTTAAGAAACATATCACAACAGAAACATATGCATAATATACTAAAATGCTTATAGTTCCTCAAAATTGAGTTTAGATTTTTAGAAAACTGAGGGATATTAATAATATAATATCTAAGTTGTTTTACTAAATAAAACTGAAGCTTTACAAAGCCCTTTATCATAATTGAATTTTTACGAAACTTATTAAAGCAGAAATAAATTTATGCTAAAAGAAAATGCTTAGGAACCCTAAAAATAGAGTTTGAATTTTTTTTAAATGAAGGATATTAATTAATATAATATCCAATTTATTTTACTATATAAAACTGGAGCTTTATAAAATCCCTTTAACAAAATTGAAGTTTTACGCAACTTATTCATTATAAAGAAAATAAAGAATATATATATATATATATATAACATTGTGCTAAAAGTAAATACTTAGGAGAAAGTTGCAAGGCTTTCTCCTTTTACCAAAGCTTCTAGAACTTGAGCAAGGATACTGATTCGGACTTGCTTAGCTTGTGTTTTATCTACAAAGGAGTAAAAACATGAGTTGTGAGATCATCTGCCTTAAAATGAACAACGAGGTTTATATTAGAAAGTCCCTTAGTTCAGTTTGAATGTAATTCTACTGATATTTCTTCTTTTGTTGATGATGTGGATGCCATTGGACGATGTTTGCATTGGAGACGAGCCAAAGGTTTAGGTAGCCAATGCCTTTAATGGACTTGACCGTTTCTTTGAGACTATAGATCTTGAGGCTGATATCTTCTTGCTTAGAAGTAGAAATGTCTTCTTGAACTATGGGAGCCTTCCTTTTACCAGTAGGATCAAGAGAAGCTTGTTTTTCAACTACCATAGGAGGGATGATTTGGCTGTTGTGTGTATTGACAAGTGCCTTGACAATATTAGCCAATTTAGCAAGATCCTCTGATAGTTTGTTGAATGCTTCTTGATGGATCCCATGGTCAGTTTTGTCTTGTTAGATTGAATACTTGCAACTGTAAAATAAACTATAACTGCTTCTTTGGAGCATTGTTGTTAGCTTATTAACCACTTTAAGAAGAAAAAGGAAAAAGAAAATGAATTAGTATTAATGAAAATTATTTGCCTTATGCAATGCATGTCTTAATGGTAGTTTTCCTTTATGAAGGAACTCTAAATATAAAATGTAGAAGTTAGAGGGATGGACCTTCTCCTTGGATGAAAACTTTTGTATCTTGTTGATATTACAAGAAATAAAATTCATACAAACTGCCCCAGTTAGGGGCTTAGATTACAACCTTGAAATTGGAATACAGGGAAATAAACTGTCCTATACAACTATGATTTTTTAGACATTTTCTTCTCTTGAAATCTTCTTACTTATTGAACACCCATCCTTTTAATTTATAGGATACCTGCAATATATGAATGCATAGAATAATGTCTTAGGGTTGTGAATAACCCTTAGACTTAATTGGGTAGGTTTTCTTAACCGAGACTAAATATTGAAGTCTCTACTATGGTTTATTTAGACATAGAAATTTAAATATGTATGAAAAATAAAGATAAAATAAGAGGTTAGTTAAATAACAAGATATCCCTCTCTTTTAGTGTCCTAAATGCAGCATTGATACTATATGCAACATGACGTTCATGGTTGGCTAATGCAACCTAATAAGGCTCGGTCCCCGAATCTTCAAACCTCCGACCACTTTCCTTCTTCCCGAGGAAGTGAAAGTGGGTCCATCAAAGGTTGGTGATTTGAGCAAGGTGGATTCCGCTCCGACTGTCTGCTACTGGCAACGCCATAGTCCAGACAGGTCTGACACTCATACAACCCCTCTATCTAACTTACAAGGTAATATAAGGTATATAGTGCAACATGAGTGTAGTGTGTGTAGTTAAAAGAAAGGCAAACATGCTTTTATAAAAATATAATAATTATTTAAAGCATAAAAATAATTCAACAATATTCATAAAAAATAATAATTCATTAATATTGAATAAAAATAATATTCTTGAGATATTATGAACAAAACATTATGTTAAATGGGTAAAAATGAATATTATCATTAAATAAGATGCAATATGTTGCAATAAAAGGAATGCAACATAGAAATATTTTTAGGCTTAAACCCACTTAAGCATATGCTTGTTCCCAGTGGAGTTGCCAGCTGTCGCGCTCGGGTTTTTCCCCACCCTTATAAGGGTTATATTAAATACTTATGGGTCAAAAAAGGGGTTTAATACGACGGAATGACTATGGTCAAATTATTATTTATTTTGGAGTACGGCCAGTTTATTAATTATTGGAGTCGCCACCAAACATAGGATTATGGTATGCTAGGTCACCTATAGTGTCTAAGGACTTTGGAAAAATAGATGGACACATGAAAGGTTTAATTTGGGTCCTAATGTATTTGACATCCACTTAGTCTATGAAAACCAGACTAATGGGTCCGGGGGTTTGATTATGCATGGGGAAGGTGTTAGGCACCCCATGACACCCGTGAAACACGGTTACCTTATTTTTATACTGCATTCCTAAAGATGAATATGTATAGTTTTAACGTTTATTGTTATATTCAATAATGGTTTATAAACTTCATCCTTATTATAGGAAAATAAGGTTAATGTTTGACAGATGTTTAAAGCCGCTTGATACACGCCAAAATTGATGTAGTGAATGTGCGGTTCAAGAAAAGCTTTATGGGTTAAGTTTAAATTTATAAAAACTACTACTAAAGTAGGAAGAGTGAGCAGGGATCGTCCCAAGGGATTAGAGTCATACTTGGTTGTGGAATCGCAATTAGGGTTAGTAGGTCGAGTGATCAAACAAATGGTTGGTTGGTTGATTAAACTAGAGAACAAATTAAACTAAATAATTGAATGCAATAAAGAGTAAGTAAGAAAGAAAGAGATCTTGGGGTTTAGAGGTCACCACTAAGCAACGCTTTTCTACACCTCTAACTAGTGACTAATGAGGGTAATGTGTGTTGCAATATTGGTGTGTATGTGTGTTTGGTTGATTCAATTAGCAAGGGTGACCAATTAAGCATACATTGTCTAATCAACATGTGAAAAACACAATATATCTAGCAATTAAGTATATATTGTCTAAATAGCATGTGAAAAGCACAACATATCTAGCAAGTCATTAATCATTTCATTAAGCTCACAAGCCAAATACACTACAAGGTTAGAGACAAATGCTACTTGCATTCAAAAGTATGGAACATCAAATGACTAGTATGGATTGTCCTCTCATCTAATAACTATGCTATCATTACACTATAATTAAGCTAATGACATGAAATTAAACTAATTAAGCTAAATGAGAGGCATAATCCACCAACAAATGAGCATCGACCATCTAGAAAACCACAAGGGCATTTTTTTAAGCACAATGTTTTGACAATCCCTAAATCCCAAGCATTAATACACATAGACGTGCATCAATTACACAAGAAATAGAGACAAACACATGAACATCTATTCTAGCATACATAGACATATGGATAGAATGAAATGATTGATTGGAAACATAAAACCACATAAATCATTGAATAAACAAGATCTATATGTATAAAAGTGTCAAAACATTAATTACAACACTAATCCCTCAATAATACACAAGATTAAGATATAGAAAGCATTCTTGGGGCTAACTTTAGCCCCAAGAAGATGTCTAGCCACTCATGGTGATGTTACTCCAACCCTCAAGGGCTAACTCCATGGTTGAAATCTGCTCCTTGTTGATGAAGAACCTCCAATGGTCTCTCTAGCCTCCTCCCTTCTAAGCTTCCTCTCCAAGAGATAATATGAAAATGATATTGGCTCCTCACTTTGTAAAAAAACAATCCTTATCCTTATATAGGTAGGTCAAAATGACACCCAAAATGAGCTGGGGTTGTGCTCACAATCTTCTCTAATGATTGGATAAAGGACAACTTTCAATGAGATGGAAATTTAACTTTTTTGCACTGGAGGAAATTCGATCGATCGAACCTTGGACTTGGATTAATCGAACTAGCTGAGATCCATCGAACTTAGGCTGGATCGATCCAACTGGTTGAGCTTTTTGGGAAAAGATAAATCCGAGATATTTTGGGATATATTTTTGGGAAAAGGATAAAAGTGGTTAGTGGGTGGTACAGCTGTAGATATGATTAATCATATGAATAAGGACAAAAGTGTTTGATCGATCGAAGGGTGGTGTTGGATCGATCGAACTTTTTGGACTTCATACTTTTGGGTCAAGGCTTGGATCTATCTTAAAGTGCCGAGATCGATCATTGTTCGATCGATTGAACCTTGAACTTGGATCGATCGAATTTTGCTACTTCCCACCTTTGGCTTCATTTGCTTTCTTCTTTCTCTACTTTGCTCCTTTCTTTGTTTAATCCCAGAATTGCTTCAATTAAGCTCTTATTTGGCTGAGTTAGCTTATTTTCGGGATAAGTGCCTGAAAATGAAAATAATACAAAATCAATCTAAAACGGGAAAGTAAGATAGATAAAGGAACTAGAATGCCTAAGCTTAAGGGGTTTAAATACGCACTTTTCAGTGCTCATCACACCCCCAAACTTAAATATTGCTAGTCCCTAGTAATGAACTAGAAAGTAAAGGAATGAAATGAACAACTATATAACTATGAGCTAGAAAACAATAAATGGATAACGCCACTTTCGTAGGAAACACGATTGCATTTAGCATATGCAACAAGCCTTTTAAACCCCTATGTTACCCCCCCTAGTAGACGAGTGAAGTCTCGTGAGGGTTTCCAGAAATGGTACCTACAAACATTAAGCTCATTCTTTCAAAAGAGGCACCAATATTGCAGACAAGCATTGGGAGGAAACTACCTTAAGTATACAATTTTTCAAACATTTCCAAGTAATCTCCTAAAATCTCAACATCAAGCAAGCAAGTATGGTCCTCCACATATCAAGAAAATGATCATGTAAATCAAAACAACTCTAGAATTCTTTTTGAATGGACCGGCATCAAATGTGTTGCTATCTAAGCCAACTAAAGAATTAACCACATCCTTACTCTCAAACTAGTACACAAATCTAGTACCGATCATCAAGACAAAAAGTAGACATTTTATTAAAGTTTTATTGTTCTATGTGCGCTTATTCTTTTCACTCGAATTTTTTATTTTTTATTTTTATTTTTTTTTAGGGTCAAAGATGGAAGCATCGTGAAATGTGTTGATCTGTTAAGCTTTCTAGCGATTCATGAAGTCGAGCGTTAGGTCAATGACTCCCAAACCAGACGGCTTTAGGGCATTAGGCATTCAAATACCCCTATGGACTTACAAGCTCAAATCAACTAAGTTACAAATCAAGACAATAACCATCTAATCATTTCCCACTTCTCACATTTTAGGAGAAATCCTCACTTTTTATTACTTTTGCAACCTTTTTTTTTTTTTTTTTTTTTTTTTTTTTTTTTTTTTTTTTTAAGCAAGTTCAATTATTAACCTAGAGTTTGGGCCCTACACCTTTCAGCGCGGGAAGTTCAGTGCTTGATGAGGCTAGAATCTCGGCTACTTAGTGAAAAGGGGTTGTTATCCACCTTTATCAAGAATGAAAGCGTTCAATGCACTACTAGCTCAATTGGGATATAACCAATTTAATAATCAACAAAGCATGTACCCCACAAATGAAAGCTAGTGTGCGCCTGTGCTAGTGTAGAATCCTAGAGTGAATCTCAAAATAATCACAAAATCAAAATGATGTGGACCACAAGGGCAAGCAAGATATCAATCTTTCGAAAAATTTACTCATAAATGGCATTCATAAGGCATACAAGGAGTATTGGATTCTCAAGTCAAGCAATTTTTAAATTTTAAGCAATATAGTCCTCAAAAGATCAAAATCATAGCTAGATATGGACCAATCATAGAAATATCCCTCGAATACACAGGTCATGCTCAAAATTTTGAATTTAAAACTAACACTATAAAGCACCATTCCCCCCAAACTTAAATAGCACAATGTCCTCAATGTGCAAGAAAACAAAGGAAAGAATATACCAGTGCAACTAAGTAAGAATGATCGGGACTGAAGTACCTGAAGTGGGTGGCATGGCCCCCCTCAAACTTGTGATGAACTGTGGTCCTGAAAATTGGCACTTGGATAAACTCATCAGATAACAAAATGGGATAATTAGTGCACAGTGGGCATGCAAGTGTAAATGGGATAAACAGATAAAGAAATGAGAGAGGTGTAAGGGTGGTCCTGAAAATTGGGTAGCACTCTCTCATTGAAGTCACTGTGATGCACCTGATGGAGTTAAAAGGACAGATGTATCAATAGAAGCATATGACATCCATCATAGATAAAAACAACAATATGGTGCAATACATCCAGTGTCAAAGCCGACAGACCCGACTGTAAAAATAATAGTATCACAAGTGTAGTAGACACATAATCATAGATAGAGAGCATAAAAAGATAAAGAGACTGGGAGTCTCAGGCAGAAGGAACTCCACGGATCTCCCTGGCTAAGTCATCAATGGTAGTCAAGATCTCCGTACGGAGGCGAGCAATGTCTGCTCGAATGGCAGCCATCATATTCAGACGAAGGGTAGCAATGTCAGCTCTAAGGGCAACTAGCATATCCTCCAAACTCTGAAGGTGCTCCTCTAAGCGACATATCTGATCATGAGCCTCAGGTGTGGCTGAAGTAGAAGAACTGTCATTCTTAGTCATGGTCTGCAAAAAGAAAATCTTGTAATGGGAGTTATTGTCATTCTTAACATGTATGTCAAGTAAAATAGACAAAACATATATAACATGAATCTATGCAAGTTATAGGATGTGAAGCATGCTATGCAATATAAGTATAAAATGCATCCAATGTGGGATATCACAGGCATTGAGCATATATAAGATAGCATGAACAAAAGATATGAAGAATAAAGTGTGTGAGTGAGATCTATGAAATTCGATCAATCAGAGAAAGAAGTGAGATCGATCACAAAAGTTGGATCGATCGAAAATAAGTGAGATCGATCACACAACTTCGATCGATCTGAGACATAAGTTTGATCGATCAAACTGTATGCTGTGAAAAATGAGAAGGCACAGATCTGTGACTGTAGGAGCACGGGACCCACACGAACATGTTCGTGGGTCCATCACACAACAATCATCAATCCCAATCACCTAGAATGGCTCACACTCCCAAAAATCAAAGTAACTCATTACAATGGATATGGCATAAAGACGAATATGGACATATAGACATGAAAAGCTTGAAACTTCATCCATGGCCAGCAATCATCATGAATATTAGAACGGATTAAACACTTAAAGCATACTGTTAACAAATTAAGGTGTGAAATCAATAATGGTGTCTCGGATCTTACCTTGAAGCAAAGAGAGGAGAGATGAAATGTGAAGAGGAAGAAGATCCGAGAAGAGGGAGAGATTGACACCTGGTTCACTCTGGAGAGCTCACCGGAGATGGAGGAAATGGGTGAGTTTACGGCGGCGTAGGAACTAGGGTTTGGAAATGAGGGAGAGTGAGATCTTATCCTCTATTTAAAAACTGTCGCTCATAAGTTCGATCGATCGAACTAGAATCTCAGATCGATCGAACTTTGAATGATCTCTCCACAAAGTTTTTTTTTTTTTTTTGGATAAAATAAATAAAATAAAATAAAAGGAGAATAAAAATATTTTTGGATTTCAAAAATTGAAAAAGTAAAAACAAAGTCAAAATAATGAAATGGAGAACTGAGATTGATCGAAACAAGGGTTCGATCGATCAGACAGAGAGCAAAAATATGCAGGTTTTTGGCTCAGAAAAGTGGCTAAGTGTTGGAACATGAGATCTATCGAACTTTGAAGTTGGATCGATCGAAGAGCTTTGAGATCGATCTTGGAATGTTTCGATCGATGAGACAGAGAGGTGAAATATGCAGGTTGATGCAGGCTCAAAATTTTTCTAAGTGTTGAATCATGAGATCGATCGAACTTGGAAGTTGGATCGATCAAAGGTCTCCTGATCGATCCAAGAGTTAGTTTGAACAATGGGACAGAGAGGTGATTTGGATGCAAGTTTCTGCAGGTCAAAATCTTTTCTAAGTGTTGGATGCAGAATGGAGTTTGATCGATCGAACTCAGGTTTGAGATCGATTGAACTCAGGTTTGAGATCGATCTAACTATGCAGAATGCTCAATAATGACATGAAAGCTCATGCAATCCTCACCAAAGTTCCTTTCAATGCATATGAGAACCAAAAACAAGTATCTAGACTTCGCAAGAAATGAAATGAAAGATAGAAATGGGGGAAGAGTAGGGTTTTGACACCCTACGAAATGTCTTTGCTAGTCTTTAACGTCTCTAGCAAGACGTTGGGCTCTTTTAGCCTGGATTAAAGATCTTGTTATGCATCCCCTCCTTATTGGGGTGATGAATGCTTTGAAATTTTCCCAACAAACGGTTCTTTGAAGAATTTGTTGGATTAAGCTCAAAGGGAGCTTTTGGTTCCTTGTCAATGCAATCTTCTATGTGCTCATACACTGGGTAAACTAGATGTGCAGCTTTCAAATGTCTTTGAAAGACTTGACCCTCTATGTAAGGTTTTAACCTTTGACCATTAACTTTGAAAATGTTCCCCTTCTTCAAGTTTTTGATTTCAACCGCCCCATAAGGTGCAACAGAGATGATTTCATAAGGACCTTCCCATTTGGTTCTCAATTTCCCAGGAAAGAGTTTCAGTCTAGAGTTGAAAAGCAAAGCTTTTTGACCGGGCTCCAAAGACTTTTTCACAATATGCTTATTATGAAAGGCTTTGGTTCGTTCTTTGTAGATTTTGGCATTATCATAAGCATTGTGTCTCAACTCTTCTAACTCATTCAATTGAAGTAGCCTATTCTTTCCGGCTTTATCAAGGCCAAAATTAAGCTTTTTAACTGCCCATAAGGCTTTATGCTGTAGTTCAACCAGAAGATGGCAAGGCTTTCCATATATAAGTCTATAAGGAGACATGCCAATGGGAGTCTTGTATGCCGTCCGATAAGCCCACAAAGCATCATTTAGCTTTCTTGACCAATCCTTATGGGTGGTGTTAACCGTTTTCTCAAGAATATGCTTAATTTCCCGGTTAGACACTTCGACTTGCCCGCTTGTTTGAGGATGGTAGGGGATGGTTACCTTATGTGTGAAGGAGTACTTAAGAAATAAGTGCCTCAATAATTGATTGCAACAATGTTTTCCTGCATCACTTATTATAGCCCTTGGCATACTAAAACGAGCAAAGATATTGGATTTGATGAATTGAATGACCACGCAGTGGTCATTCGTTTTGGTAGCACATGCTTCCACCCACTTGGAAACATAATCAATGGCAAGAAGAATGTATTGAAAACCATAGGACATAGGAAATAGACCCATAAAATCAATGCCCCATATATCAAAGATCTCAATAACAAGTATATTGGTCAAGGGCATTATATCTTTCCTAGACATTGTCCCCATCTTTTGACATCTCTCACATGATTTGTAAAAATTATAGGCATCTCTATGAATAGTGGGCCAAAAGAGCCCACTTTGAAGAACCTTCAAGGCTGTCTTCTTTGCACTAAAATGCCCACCACATGCAAGAGTGTGACAAAACACTAGGACACTTGGAATTTCACTCTCTGGAATGCATCTCCTCATAATTTGATCCGGACAATATCGGTATAAGACAGGGGCTTCCCAATAGTAATTCCAGATGATGGCAAAGAAACGATTCTTTTTGTTCTTCGACCAAGAAGTTGGTAGCTTGCCTATTGCCAAATAATTCACAATGTCGGCAAACCAAGGCATTCTTCTATTAGAAATTTGAAAGAGTTGTTCATCCGGAAAAGAGTCATAAATTGGTAGACTAGGGAAAGGCTCTATCGATAACCTAGAAAGATGATCGGCAACCACATTTTTGGTGCCTTTCTTGTCCTTGATTTCAAAATCGAATTCCTGAAGAAGCAAAATCCATCTAATTAGCCTAGGTTTTGTTTCCCTTTTTGTCAATAGATGCCTTAAGGCGGCATGATCAGAATAAACAATAACTTTAGACCCTAAGAGATAAGAACGAAATTTATCAAGAGCATATACTACGGCAAGTAATTCTTTCTCGGTAGTGGAGTAATTTAATTGAGCTCCCGAGAAAGTTTTACTTGCATAGTATATGGCACAAGGGAGCTTACCCACTCTTTGTCCCAAAACTGCCCCCATGGCATAATCAGAAGCATCACATATGATTTCAAATGGCAATGACCAATTGGGAGGTTGCATGATAGGAGCAGATGATAATAGTTCACGGAATTTATGAAAAGCGTCTAAGCATGCTTAGTCAAAGACAAAAGGAGTTTCCTTGGCAAGAAGATTGCACAAGGGTCGAGTGATTTTGCTAAAGTCTTTAATAAAACGGCAGTAAAAGCCAGCATGACCTAGAAAGGAGCGAACCTCTCTCACCGTTGAAGGTGGAGGCAATTCAGAAATAAGCTCGACCTTCGCTTTATCAACCTCTATTCCTCTCCTTAAGATAACGTGACCTAAAAAATACCCTCTTGAACCATGAAATGGCTCTTTTCCCAGCTAAGTACAAGGTTGGTTTCACGACATCTTTTAAGCACTAGATCTAAGTTTTTGAGGCATACATTAAATGAGGACCCAAAAACAGAAAAATCATCCATGAAGACCTTTAGATACTCTTCCACCATATCCGAGAAAATTGACATCATACACCTTTGGAATGTGGCGGGTGCATTGCACAACCTAAAAGGTATCTGTCTATAAGCAAATGTGCCAAATGGACATGTAAAGGTGGTTTTCTCTTGGTTTAGTGGGTCGAGGGCTACTTGATTGTACCCCGAATAGCCATCAAGGAAGCAATAGTATTGTTGCCCGGCCAATCTCTCTAGAATTTGATCAATGAATGGCAAAAGGAAGTAATCCTTTCTAGTGGCGGCATTTAATTTGCGGTAATCAATGCATACACGCCATGAATTGGCGGTACGCTTAGAGATTTCCTCACCCTTTGCATTCTCAACCACCGTAATCCCCGATTTTTTGGGAACTACTTGAGTTGGACTCACCCATTTGCTGTCGGAGATTGGGTAAATGATTCCGGCATCTAAGAGTTTGACAACTTCTTTTTTAACTACCTCCTTCATGTTTAGATTAAGTCTCCTTTGTGCATCCCTAATGGGTTTTACATCATCTTCCGTAAGTATGTGATGCATACAAATAGAAGGGTCAATTCCCTTAAGGTCCGCTACACTTCATCCTATGGCTTCCTTATTTTCTTTAAGCACACTTAAGAGAGCATCTTCTTGGTCTTTTTCAAGATTTGAAGAAATGATAACCGGAAGAGTCTCTTTTGGTCCTAAGAATACATACTTGAGATTAGAAGGTAGAGTTTTAAGCTCAAGAATTGGTGGAGAAACTAAAGATGAGACCGGTGGAGTTCTAGAGAGTGGAAGAAGAGGTTTTATAGGGGTTTTCCAAGATGGAAAATCTAAGCTTGCAACAGATTCCATGAGATTGCTTACTTCATTCATTGAATTTTCATCATCAAATCCACAACTTCCATACATTTCAAGAAGACAAGAAGCTAGAGGATCATCGGATAAAAGAGATGAAAGATTATCCTCAATTGGTTATTTCATTAGCATCGTTGGAATCGATTCCTCAACAACCTCATCCAACACATCTACAAGGCAACACTCATCTTCATCCATGGGATGTCGACTTGTATGGAAAACATTAAGTTTGATCATCATATTGCCAAAAGAGAGGTCCATAATCCCGGACCTACAATTAATTGTTGCATTTGCGGTGGCAAGGAATGGTCTTCCCAAGATGATTAGGATGTGGTTAGAGGGATTAGCAACCGATTCGGTATCGAAAACTACGAAATCAACCGGAAAGTAGAATTTATCCACCTTGACAAGAATGTCCTCAACCATGCCCCTAGATGTTTTGACGGATCTATCGACCATTTGAAGCACCATCGAGGTTGGCTTCAATTCATTCAACCCTAATTGGACATATACGGAGTAAAGAATCAAGTTGACACTTGCACCTAAATCATGAAAAGCTCTACGAATTTCATGAGTTCCAATTACACAAGAAATAGTCGGAGCACCGGGATCTTTGAACTTAAGTGGGGTGTTTTGTTGAAGAATGGAGCTCACTTGCTCCATGAGGAACACTTTTTTAGGGCTTGGCCCCTTGCACTTCCTCTTTTGTGTGTAAAGATCTTTCAAGAATTTTACATAAGGCGGAATTTGCTTAATAGCATCTAAAAGAGGAAGATTGATATTGACTTGCTTAAAAATTTCCATCATGTCATGTGTTTTTCCTTCTTGCCTCCCGTAAGGCGAAGTTTCTTTTAAAGCACAAGGGAATGGAGCTTTTGGCTTATAAGACTTTGTAATTTAAGAGGATGATAGAGAAGATTGAGAATTCTGGTTAGGAACATTTTCATTCAAAGGAGTAGGAGTGGAATTGGGAATTGGATGGTTGACAACTTTAAGTTGCACCGATTCACTATCTTCCTTTGGAAGTTCAACCCTATTGTCCACTTGCTTACCACTTCTCAAGGTGGTGATGGCTTGCGCTTGAGCTTGAGAAGAATACCCTAAGGTAGGGTTTGCTTCCACACAAAATTGGGCCTTTGGATTCCTCTCAGGTTGACTAGGTAATATCCCAATCTCTCTTGCATTCAATGCATTAGCTATGGTCCCAATCTTTTCTATCTTATGATCCCTCTTTCCTTTTAATACTTTACTATTGTCACTGTACATTATTATTTTTACAGCCGGTCTGTCGGCTTTGATATTTTTTATATTTTTACAGCCGGTCTTTCCTTTGTTCTCTTTGCACATTGAGGACATTGTGCCATTTAAGTTTGGGGGGACTGGTGCTTTACAGTGTTAGTTTTAAATTCAAATTTTGAGCATGACTTGTGTATTTGAGGGATATTTCTATGATTGGTCCATATCTAGCTATGATTTTGATCTTTTGAGGACTATATTGCTTAAAATTTAAAAATTACTTGACTTGAGAGTCGAATACTCGTTGTATGCCTTATGAATGCCATTTAGGAGTAAATTTTTCAAAAAATTGATATCATGCTTGCATTTGTGGTCCACATCATCTTAATTTTGTGATTGTTTTAAGATTCACTCTAGTCTTTTACACTAGCATCGGCGCACACTAGCATTCATTTGTGGGGTACATGCTTTGTTGATTATTGAATTGGTTATATCCCAATTGAGCTAGTAGTGCATTGAAAGTTTTCATTCTTGATAAAGGTGGATAACAACCCCTTTTCACTAAGTAACTAGGATTCTAGCCTCATCAAGCACTGAACTTCTTGCACCGAAAGGTAGAGGGCCCAAACTCTAGGTTAACAATTGTTTATTCAATGCAAAAAAAAATAATAATAAAAATAAAAAATGTTGCAAAAGCAATAAAAAAAGTGAGGACTTCTCCCAAAAGGTGAGAAGTGGGAAATGATTAGATGGTTATTGTCTTGATTTGTAACTTAGTTGATTTGAGCTTGTAAGTCCGTAGGGGTATTTGAATGCCTAATGCCCTAAAGCCGTCTGGTTTGAGAGTCATTGGCCTAACGCTCGACCTCATGAATCGCTAAAAAGCTTAATAGATCAACACATTGCACTATACTTCTATCTTTGATCCTAAAAAATAAAAAAAAAATCGAGTGAAAAGAATAAGCGCACCTAGAACAATAAAGCTTTAATAAAAAGTACATTTTTTGTCTTGATGATCGGTACTAGATTTGTGTGCTAGTTTGAGGGTAAAGATGTGATTAATTCTTCAGTTGGCTAAGATAACAACACATTTGATGCCGGTCCACTCAAAAGGATTCTAGAGTTGTTTTGATTTGCATGATCATTTTCTTGATGTGTGGAGAACCATACTTGTTTGGTTGATGTTGAGATTTTGGGAGATTACTTAGAAATGTTTGAAAAATTGCATACTTGAGATAGTTTTCTTATAATGCTTGTTTGCAATATTGGTGCCTCTTTTGAAAGAATGAGCTTAATGTTTGTGGGTATCATTTCTGGAAACCCTCACGAGACTTCACTCGTCCACTAGGGGTAACCTAGGGGTTTAAAAGGCTTGTTGCATATGCTAAGTGCAATCGTGTTCCCTACGAAAGTGGCGTTATCCATTTATTATTTTCTAGTTCATAATTGTATAGTTGTTCATTTCATTCCTTTACTTTCTAGTTTGTTACTAGGGACTAGCAATATTTAAGTTTGGGGGTGTGATGAGCGCTGAAAAGTGCGTATTTAAACCCTTTAAGCTTAGGCATTCTAGCACCTTTATCTATCTTACTTTACCGTTTTAGATTGATTTTGTATTATTTCCATTTTCAGGCACTTATCTCGAAATAAGCTAACTCAGCCAAATAAGAGCTTAATTGAAGCAATTCTGGGATTAAACAAAGAAAGGAGCAAAGTGGAGAAAGAAGGAAGCAAATGAAGCCAAAGGTGACAAGCAGCAAAGTTCGATTGATCCAAGTTCAAGGTTCGATCGATCGAACAATGATCGATCTTAGCACTTTAAGATAAATCCAAGCCTTGGCCCAAAAGCATAAAGTCCCAAAAGTTCGATCGATCTAACACCATTCTTCGATCGATCGAACACTTTTGTCCTTATTCAAATGATTGATCATATCCACAGCTGTACCACCCACTAATCACTTTTGTCCTTTTCCCATAAATATCTCCCAAAAATATATCGGATTTGTCTTTTTCTAAATTCGATAGATCTCAGCCAATTCAATCGATCTAAGTTCAAGGTTCGATCGATCGAACTTACTCCAGTGCGAAAAAGTTAGAATTCCATCTCATTGAAAGTTGTCCTTTATCCAATCATTAGGGAATATTGTATGCACGACCCCATCTCATTTTAGGTGTCATTTTGACCTACCTATATAAGGACAAGGATTGCTTTTTACAAGGGGGAGCCAACATTATTTTCATATCATCTCTTGGAGAGCAAGCTTAGAGGAGGAGGAGGCTAGAGACACCATTGGAGTTCTTCATCAACAAGAAGCAGATTTCAACCATGGAATTAGCTCCTGAGGGTTAGAGCATCATCACCATAAGTGGCTAGACATCCTCTTGGGGCTAGAGTTAGCCCCAAGCATGCTTTCTATAACTCAATCTTCTGTATCATTGAGGGATTAGTGTTGTAATTGATGTTTTGACACTTTAATACATATAGATCTTGTCTATTCAATGATTTATGTGGTTTAATGCTTCCAATTGATCATTTCCTTCTATCATATATGTCTATGTATGTTAGAATAGATGTTCATATGCTTGTCTTTAGATTTTGTGTTATTGATGCATGTCTATGTGTATTAATGCTATAGATTTGGAGATTATCAAAGAATAGTGCTTGAAGGAATGCTTTCGTGATTCTCTTAATGGTTCATGCTTATCTCTTGATGGATTGTGCCTCTCCCCTAGTTCATTTTCATGCTAGTAGTGTAGATGTAGTGTAGTTGTAGTGTAATGTTAAATGGAAGGACAATCTACGCTTGTTGTTTGATGATCAAAGCTTTTGAATGCAATTAGCATATGTCTCTATCCTTATGTTGTATTTGGATTGTGAGCTTAATGAAAGGATTAATGACTTGTTTTGATTTATTGTGCCTTTCACATGTTGTTTAGACAATATATGCTTCATTGCTTAGATATATTGTGCATTTTATATGATGTTTAGACAATACATGCTTAACTAGTCATCCTTACTTGTTGAATCAACCAAACACACACACACACACCAATATTGCAACACACCATTTGCCCTCATTAATCACTTGTCAATGATATAGAAATGCATTGCTTAGTGGTGATCTCTAAACCCCAAGAGCTCTCTTTCACTTACTTACTCTTAATTGCATTTTTTGCTATCAATTAGTTTAATTTAGTTGCTCTTTAATCAATCAACCAACCCATTGTTTGATCACTCGACCTACTAGCCCTAATTGTGATTCCACGACATTGCTCGATCCTCATAATCCCTTGGGACGACACTTTCTCACTCATATTACATAGTATAGGTGTTAAGCGGTTTATAAATTTAAGTATGATGCCCACTTGACATTAATTTCCAAACTCAAAGTGTTGTGCATTATTTTGTGCACACATTCGGTTCCGCATCATAATTTTTGGCGCCGTTGTCGAGGATTGATTGATTAGATTAGGCAACGTCGGATTTGTGGAATTGATCAGGATTAGTACTCTTTTGATCGTGTCTTTACTTTATTTCTATTTTTCTTGTTGGTTACTTATTGTGTTGATTACTTAACTAGGTGCATTGTTGGAGAGGAAGCAAGCAAAGGAGCCATCAAGCATTCAAGCAAGCAAAGAAAGTAAAAGCTAAAAATTCTAAAAATTTGCTAAGCTATGCTTTAAATTTGGAATTGAAGTGCTAAAGGACCTTTGTGAGACTTTCTGTACTCAATCCCTTAGTTAAATCGTCAGCCCCCGTGGAGGCTTATTTTTAATTGTCTTGTATCATTGTTGTTAAAGCATGGGAGTATGAATTAAGTGTTTATGGAAGAATTCTAATTGCATTTCTATCTTTCATTTCATTTCTTGCGAAGTCTAGATACTTGTTTTTGGTTTATATGCACTTCAAAGAACTTTGGTGAGGATTGCATAAGCTTTCATGTCATTATTGAGCATTCTGCATAGTTCGATCGATCGAACTCCATTCTGCATCCAACACTTAGAAAAATTTTCGACCTGCAGAAACCAACATCCAAATCACCTCTCTATCCCATCGTTCGAACCAACTCTCAAATCGATCAAGAGACCTTCGATCGATCCAACTTCCAAGTTCGATCGATCTCATGATTCAATACTTAGAAAAATTTTGAGCCTACATCAACCTACATATTTCAGCTCTCTGTCTGATCGTTCGAAACATTCCAAGATCGATCTGAAAGTTCTTCGATCGATCCAACTTCCAAGTTCGATCGATCTCATGTTCCAACACTTAGCCAATTTTCTGAGCCAAAAACCTGTATATTTTTGTTCTCTGTCTGATCGATCGAACTCTTATTTTGATCAATCTCAGTTTTCATTTCATTATTTTGACTTTGTTTTGACTTTTCAAATTTCCAAAAAATCCAAAAATATTTGCATTTGAATATTCATTTTATTATATTTTATTTTATTTTTCAAAAAGTTTTCAAGAATCTCAAAATATTTTAATTAATTTTTAATTATTAGTGTTTATTCAATTAAATCTAATTAATAATAATAATAATAATAATAATAACCAAAAATATTTTATTTTATTTTTCAATTTTTAATTTTAATCCCAATTATTAATTTTCATTTTGCAATTTTCAAAAATTTCAAAAAAATAAAAAGAAAACTTTGAAGAGAGTTCATCAAAGTTCGATCGATCACAGTTGAGTTCGATCGATCGAACTCTGTCGGGAATGTTTTTAAAAATAGAATCGAGGGTTTACAAGATTGATTACAAAGATCGATCTAACTCACCCTTATCCTCAAAACCTAACCTCTCTTCGTCACTGTCACTGTCCAATCACTTCACCATCTCCGGCGACGCTTTCCGGCGAGTTTCTAAGCTTCACATCTCTCTCTCATCTCGGATTCCATCTTTCCCTTTACGCATCCACTTTTCTCACTCGTTCAAGGTAAGAACTGAGATCCACTTTGAGATTTGATCTTCGATTTGATGATTCAATGATTTACATACTCGATTTAGGTTGCTTAGATGGTTGAATCTTCATTTTTAAAGCTTCGAAGCCCTGAGTTTTTATATGTATATATATGTGTATGCTTCTATGTATATATATGTGTTTTTTTATCTATCTTTGGGAGTTTGGGCCTCGATTTGTGATGGATACTTATTGATTTGATGTGTTGTTGGGCCCACAAACACGTTCGTGTGGGCCCTATGCTTCCAAGGTCACAGATCTGTGACCTTTGAGTTTTCAACGTCGTACAGTTCAGTTGATTGAACTAGTATCTCCGATCGATCTTGAGAGATCGATCGAACTTATGTCTTCGATTGATCGAAGTAGTGAGATCAATCTCACTTACTTTCGATCGATCCAACTTTTGTGATCGATCTCACTTCTTTTTATGATCGATCGAACTTCACAGATCTCACACACACATTTCATTCATCATATCTTATGTTCATGCTATCATATCTATGCCCAATGCCTGTGATATTCCACATTGGATGCATTTCATACTTACATTGTTTAACATGTTTCATATTCTACCACTTGCATAGATTCATGTCATATTTGTTTTGTCTATTTTACTTGATATACTTGATTTTATTTCGTGCTTTTAAATTTCTTATTCTGGCACTAACTCCCTTTGCAAGTTTTTCTTTTTCTATTTGCAGGCCATGGTAAAGAGGAAAACTGTTGCCAACAGGCAACACAGGCCCATTCGACATATTAGGCCACGGACAAAGGAGCCAGCAGAGCCCTTTTATGCACAGCGGGAGCCAGCACAGGCTACCCCGCCTCAGTCACCATATCATGAGCCTGAGGATGACCACATACCATCCACTTCTGCAGCTCATCCTGTTTTCACTCCATCACCATCTCCACCGCAAACTGGAGTTGAGCATTCACATATACCACCTCAGCCAGCTCATCTGGGGCGTGATAGGCCCACGCCTCGATATGCGCACATGATGCTCGACCATGAGTCCGAGTTTGACACGACCTTTTTCTCTCGATCGGTGTTGACCTGATCAGCCTACCAGGATATTATTCAGAGGGGCCTAGCCGCTATTCTTGCCCCCGTTACAGAGCTGGTCTACCCACGGCTGGTTCAGTTGTTCTACCAGAACCTTCGACCATCGCCACGTACCATAGCCGAGATGGTCACTTCTATCGATGGCCATCCGATCACCATTACAGTGGACACTTTAGCCCGCTCTTGCCGCTGTCCACACAGATGTCCTCCAGAGCTTCAAGACACATATCCGAGGCTATTCAGGCCTTCATATGCCGACATGACAGTTTTTCTCACAAGTCACCATGCTAGTGGCGAGACCTTCGCCACCCGGACATTCCTTCCCGACGACTTATGGTTTACTGATTCCGTTCTCTATCGGAATATATACATGGCGGGGCATAAGATTCAGAGGAGGGGTGATTATCTGACAGCCCTTTACTCTTTCTACACCAGGCACTGGGTGTTCATTCCCGCGCTCATCTGGAGCGTGATGAGAAAGCTGTATGATGAGTACATCAGCAAGGAGACGCCTAGACAGGCTAAGTCTCTTCCTTTCAGCCACCTCATCACCAAGATCCTCATCGACCAGCACTACCCCATCCATCCTCGGGAGCACCCCGAGAAAAGTTCCTGTCACTACCTCAGGAAAGACTGGAACAAGACCTACCGCTCCATTATTACCACGCTGCAGGACCACGCGGTACTGGCCACAACGGAGTTGGAGCTAGAGGAGGAGGCACAGGCCCAGGCCCAGGTAGAGGCAGAGGCACCGGCAGAGGCAGCAGTAGCACATCCCGCAGCAGACGACGCACCAGTCGATCCGGCTACCGAGCACTTAGACATAGACTTAGAGCACCCTGCAGACGATGTAGAGCAGGACTCTCCAACCAGGTCGTCCATTCATGAGCATGAGCAGACTCAGGAGCTTTCTTCTGATTCATCTATGCCTAAGACTCCAGATATGACCCCCGGCTTTGGAGTACATCTGCAGACGCTTGAGGATGCTTTTCTATTTTATGATCCCTCTCTCCTTTTGATACTTTACTATTGTCACTGTACATTATTATTTTTACAGCCGGTCTGTCGGCTTTGATATTTTTGTTGTACTTGCACTTTATCTGTTTTATATATATCTATTTTTGCTATGGATGTCATATGATTGTATTCTCATATCTGTATGTTTGACTCCATCAGGTGCATCACAGTGACTTCAGTGATAGAGTGCTATCCAATTTCTAGGACCACCCTTATACCTCTCTCATTTCTTTATCTGTTTATCCCATTTATACTTGCATGTCCACTGTGCACTGATTATCCCATTTTGTTATCTGATAAGTTTATCCAAGTGTCAATCTTCAGGACTACAGTTCATCCCAAGTTTGGGGGGGCAATGCCACCCACTTCGGATACTTCAGTCCCGATCATTCTTGCTTAGTTGCACTGGTATACTCTTTCTTTTGTTTTCTTTGCACATTGAGGACATTGTGCCATTTAAGTTTGGGGGGACTGGTGCTTTACAGTGTTAGTTTTAAATTCAAATTTTGAGCATGACTTGTGTATTTGAGGGATATTTCTATGATTGGTCCATATCTAGCTATGATTTTGATCTTTTGAGGACTATATTGCTTAAAATTTAAAAATTGCTTGACTTGAGAGTCCAATACTCCTTGTATGCTTTATGAATGCCATTTAGGAGTAAATTTTTTGAAAAATTGATATCATGCTTGCACATGTGGTCCACATCATCTTGATTTTGTGATTGTTTTGAGATTTACTCTAGTCTTCTACACTAGCACCAGCGCACACTAGCATTCATTTGTGGGGTACATGCTTTGTTGATTATTGAATTGGTTATATCCCAATTGAGTTAGTAGTGCATTAAAAGTTTTCATTCTTGATAAAGGTGGATAACAACCCCTTTTCACTAAGTAGCCGGGATTCTAGTCTCATCTAGCACTGAACTTCTCGCGCCGAAAGGTGGAGCCCAAACTCTAGGTTAACAATTGTTTATTCAATGTTAAAAAAAATAAAAATAATAAAAATAAAAATGTTGCAAAAGCAAAAAAAAAAAAAAAAAAAGTGGGGACTTCTCCCAAAAGGTGAGAAATGGGAAATGATTAGATGGTTGTTGTCTTGATTTGTAGCTTAGTTGATTTGAGCTTGTAATTCCGTAGGGGTATTTGAATGCCTAATGCCCTAAAGCCGTCTGGTTTGAGAGTCATTGCCTAACGCTCGACCTCATGAATCGCTAGAAAGCTTAATAGATTAACACATTGCACTATACTTCCATCTTTGATCCTAAAAAAAAAAAAAAATCGAGTGAAAAGAATAAACACACCTAGAACAATAAAGTTTTAATAAAAGATCCACTTTTTGTCTTGATGATTGGTACTAGATTTGTGTGCTAGTTTGAGGGTAATGATGTGTTTAATTCTTCAGTTGGCTAAGATAGCAACACATTTGATGCCAGTCCACTCAAAAGGATCCGAGAGTTGTTTTGATTTGCATGATCATTTTCTTGATGTGTGGAGGACAATACTTGTTTGCTTGATGTTAAGATTTTGGGAGATTGCTTAGAAATGTTTGAAAAATTGCATACTTGAGGTAGTTTTCTCCCAATGCTTGTTTGCAATATTGGTGCCTCTTTTGAAAGAATGAGCTTAATATTTGTGGTTATCATTTCTGGAAACCCTCACGAGACTTCACTCGTCCATTAGGGGTAACCTAGGGGTTTAAAAGGCTTGTTGCATATGCTAAGTGCAATCGTATTCCCTATGAAAGTAGCGTTATCCATTTATTATTTTCTAGTTCATAGGTGTATAGTTGTTCATTTCATTCCTTTACTTTCTAGTTCGTTATTAGGGACTAGCAATATTTAAGTTTGGGGGTATGATGAGCACTGAAAAGTGCGTATTTAAACCCCTTAAGCTTAGGCATTCTAGTACCTTTATCTATCTTACTTTACCGTTTTAGATTGATTTTGTATTATTTCCATTTTTAGACACTTATCCCGAAAATAAACTAACTCACCAAATAAGAGCTTAATTGAAGTAATTATGGGATTAAACAAAGAAAGGAGCAAAGTGGAGAAAGAAGAAAGCAAATGAAGCCAAAGGTGACAAGCAGCAAAGGTCGATCGATCCAAGTTCAAGGTTCGATCGATCGAATAATAATCGATCTCAGCACTTCAAGATAGATCCAAGCCTTGGCCCAAAAGCATAAAGTCCCAAAAGTTCGATCGATCCAATACCATCCTTCGATCGATCGAACAGTTTTGTCCTTATTCAAATGATTGATCCTATCCACAACTGTACCACCCACTAACCACTTTTGTCCTTTTCCCATAAATATCTCCCAAAAATATCTCGGATTTGTCTTTTTCCAAAAAGCTTAACTAGTTGGATCGATCCAGCCTAAGTTCATTAGATCTCAGCCAGTTCGATTGATCCAAGTTCAAGGTTCGATCAATCGAACTTCCTCTAGTGCGAAAAAGTTAAAATTCCATCTCATTGAAAGTTGTCATTTATCCAATCATTAGGGAATATTGTGTGCACGACCCCAGCTCATTTTGGGTGTCATTTTGACCTACCTATATAAGGATAAGGATTGCTTTTTACAGAGGGGAGCCAACATTATTTTCATATCATCTATTGGAGAGCAAGCTTAGAGGAGGAGGAGGCTAGAGACACCATTGGAGTTCTTCATCAACAAGGAACAGATTTCAACCATGGAATTAGCTCTTGAGGGTTGAAGCATCATCACCATGAGTGGCTAGACATCCTCTTGGGGCTAAAGTTAGCCCCAAGCATGCTTTCTATATCTCAATCTTGTGTATCATTGAGGGATTAGTGTTGTAATTGATGTTTTAACACTTTGATACATATAGATCTTGTTTATTCAATGATTTATGTGGTTTAATGCTTCCAATTGATCATTTCATTCTATCCTTATGTCTATGTATGCTAGAATAGATGTTTTTGTGTTTGTCTCTAGATTTTGTGTTATTGATGCATGTCTATGTGTATTGATGCTATAGATTTGGAAATTGTCAAAGCATAGTACTTAAAGGAATGCTTTTGTGATTCTCTTGATGGTTCATGCTTATCTCTTGATGGATTGTGCCTCTCCCCTAGTTCATTTTCATGCTAGTAGTGTAGATATAGTGTAGTTGTAGTGTAGTGTTAAATGGGAGGACAATCTATGCTTGTTGTTTGATGATCAAAGCTTTTGAATGCAATTAGCATATGTCTCTATCCTTGTGTTGTATTTAGATTGTGAGCTTAATGAAAGGATTAATGACTTGTTTTGATTTATTGTGCCTTTCATATGTTGTTTAGACAATATATGCTTCATTACTTAGATATATTGTGTCTTTCACATGATGTTTAGACAATACATGTTTAACTAGTCATCCTTACTTGTTGAATCAACAAAACACACACACACCAATATTGCAACACACCATTTGCCCTCATTAATCACTTGTCAATGATATAGAAATGCATTGCTTGGTGGTGATCTCTAAACCCCAAGACCTTTCTTTCTCTTATTTACTCTTAATTGCATTTTTTGCTATCAATTAGTTTAATTTAGTTGTTCTTTAATCAATCAACCAACCTATTGTTTGATCACTCGACCTACTAGCCCTAATTGTGATTCCACGACATTACTCGATCCTTATAATCCCTTAGGACGACCCCTTCTCACTCATACTACATAGTATAGGTGTTAAGCGGTTTATAAATTTAAGTATGATGCCCACTTGACACTAATTTCCAAACTCAAAGTGTTGTGCATTATTTTGTGCACACGTTCGGTTCCGCGTCATGTAACAACTCTCCTTCCCTTTGAGAAAATTCTCTAATTGAAGCACACATTACATTGGTCAAACTTACGGGGTAAAATTTTTTAAAAAACTCATTTTGCTTTTGTGCCCAAGATGTTATTGAATTCATCCCTAGAGTATTGAACCAATGTTTTGCTTTATTTTTAAGTGTGAAAGGGAAGAGGAGTAATTAAAGGACTTCCTCCGGGACATCCATGTTACCTCACGGTGGAACATAGTTCAAGAAATTCATTAAAATGCCTATATGGTTCCTCTTCATCCAAGCCATAAAAAAGTGGACACATTTGAATGGTCTCGGGCTTGATTTCATATTGATTAGCCTCAAAATTAGGCAACACAATGCAAGTAGGTGCATGGTATGCATGAAGATTATAATGATCACGAAGGACCATTGGAGGAATTGGAGCTTGAACTCTGGGGTCATGTTGATTAAGAGGTAGGTTATGCATGAAACGTGGGTCTAAGTAGCCAAGATTACCCTCTAGATTTTCCATGTGAAAGCTTAGAATGAATGGTATGACAAGGTCTATACAAGACTACAAATGACACACAAATCACCGCAAAACAAGCAAACACTCCTCCTTCACAACAAATCAATAATCAACAAACTTCCTCCACATACAATGCTCCTATACTCCCATGCTTTGATAACAATGTAAAGAAAAGTAAATTGCCTCCACGCGGGCTCACGATTTATTTAAAAATTTAAAAATAATCCTCCACGCGGGTTGAAGATTTAACTAAGGGATTGAATAAGAAAGTCTCACAAAGGTCCTTTAGCACTTCAACTCCAAATTTAAAGCTTAGCTTAGCAAAAAAAAAAATTATTTTTAGCATTTTTCCTTGCTTGCTTAGCACCTTTACTTGAGGGCTCTTTTGCTTGGATCCTAGCTCAATGTTCCTTGTCAAAGATGAACAAACACAATAAATAATATAAAGAAAAATAAAAATGAAGTAAAGACATGATCAAAAGAGTACTAATTCTTAATTGATTCCACAAATACGACGTTGCCTAATCTCCTGCAATAGTGCCAAAATTTGACGGATGTTTAAAGCCGCTTGATACACGTCAAAATTGATGTAGTGAATGTGCGGTTCAAGAAAAGCCTTATGGGTCAAGTTTAAATTTATAGAAACCACTACTAACACTGCTACTAAAGTAGCAAGAGTGAGCAGGGATCGTCCCAAGGGATTGGAGTTGTACTTGGTTGTGGAATCGCAATTAGGGTTAGTAGGTCGAGTGATCAAACAAATGGTTGATTGGTTGATTAAACTAGAGAGCAAATTAAACTAAATAATTGAATGTAACAAAGAGTAAGTAAGAGAGAGAGAGAACTTGGGGTTTAGAGGTCACCACCAAGCAATGCTTTTCTACACCTCTAACTAGTGACTAATGAGGGTAATGTGTGTTGCAATATTGGTGTGTGTGTGTGTGTTTGGTTGATTCAATTAGCAAGGGTGACCAATTAAGCATACATTGTCTAATCAACATCTGAAAAGTACAATATATCTAGCAATTAAGTATATATTGTCTAAATAGCATGTGAAAAGCAGAACATATCTACCAAGTCATTAATCCTTTCATTAAGCTCACAAGCCAAATACACCATAAGGTTAGAGACATATGCTTCTTACATTCAAAAGTATGGAACATCAAATGACTAGCATGGATTGTCCTCTCATCTAATAACTATGCTACCACTACACTACAATTAAGCTAATGACATGAAATTAAACTAATTAAGCTAAATGAGAGGCATAATCCACCAAGAAATGAGCATGGACCATCTAGAAAATCACAAAGCCATTCTTTTAAGCACAATGTTTTGACAATGCCTAAATCCCTAGCATTGATACACATAGACATGCATCAATTACACAAGAAATAGAAACAAACACATGAACATCTATTCTAGCATACATAGACATATAGATATAATGAAATGATTGATTGGAAATATAAAACCACATAAATCATTGAATAAACAAGATCTATATGTATAAATGTGTCAAAACATTAATTATAACAGTAATCTCTCAATAATATACAAGATTAAGATATAGAAAGCATGCTTGGGGCTAACTCTAGCCCCAAGAGGATGTTTAGCCACTCATGGTGATGTTGCTCCAACCCTCAAGGGCTAACTCCATGGTTGAAATCTGCTCCTCGTTGATGAAGAACCTCCAATGGTGTCTCTAGCCTCCTCCCTTCTAAGCTTCCTCTCCAAGAGATAATATGAAAATGATATTGGCTCCTCCTTTTGTTAAAAGCAATCCTTATCCTTATATAGGTAGGTCAAAATGACACCCAAAATGAGCTGTGGTCGTGCACACAATCTTCTCTAATGATTGGATAAAGGACAACTTTCAATGGATGGAAATTTAACTTTTTCGCACTAAAGGAAGTTCGATCGATCAAACCTTGGACTTGGATCGATCGAACTGGCTGAGATCCATCAAACTTAGGCTGGATCGATCCAACTGGTTGAGCTTTTTGGGAAAAGACAAATTCAAGATATTTTTGGAGATATTTTTGGGAAAAAGACAAAAGTGGTTAGTGGGTCATACAGCTGTGGATAGGATCAATCTTATAAATAAGGACAAAAGTGTTCGATTGATCGAAGGGTGGTGTTGGATCGATCGAACTTTTTGGACTTCATGCTTTTGGGTCAAGGCTTAGATCTATCTTGAAGTGCTGAGATCGATCATTATTCGATCGATCGAACCTTGAACTTGGATCGATCGAATTTTGCTGCTTCCCACCTTTGGCTTCATTTGCTTCCTTCTTTATCCACTTTGCTCATTTCTTTGTTTAATCCCAGAATTGCTTCAATTAAGCTCTTATTTGGCTGAGTTAGGTTATTTTCGGGATAAGTGCCTGAAAATGGAAATAATACGAAATCAATCTAAAACGGTAAAGTAAGATAGATAAATGTACTAGAATGCCTAAGCTTAAGGGGTTTAAATACGCACTTTTCAACGCTCATCAATATTTTAATAACTTGTGAAATATATATCTAAACATATGAGTTTTATAAAAGAATATATATTTTAGATTGAACAACATTTGACCTGATCCTCACCTTTTATGTGATGGGGTATGTAGGCAACCTAAGTCACTCTTAGGTTCGGTCACATCAATATCTAAAATATATATTCTTTTATAAAACTCATATGTTTAAATATATATTATACAAGTTATTAAAACATTAACCTTATTTTCCTATAATAAGGATGAAGCTTATAAACCATTATTGAATAAAGCAATAAACGTTAAAACTATACATATTCATCTTTAGGAATGCAGTATAAAAATAAGGTAACCGTGTTTCACGGGTGTCATGGGGTGCCTAACACCTTCCCCATGCATAATCAAACCCCCGGACCCTTTAATCTGGTTTTCGTAGACTAAGTGGATATCAAATACATTAGGGCCCAAATTAGACCTTTCATGTGTCCATCTTTTTTTCCAAAGTCCTTAGACACTATAGGTGACCTAGCACACCATAATCCTATGCTAGGTGGCAACTCCGATAATTAACAAACTGGCCCTACTACTAAATAAATAATAATTTGACCATAGTCACTCCGTCGCATTAAACCCCTTTTTTGACCCATAAGTGTTTAATTTAACCCTTATAAAGGTGGGGAAAAACCCGAGCGCGACACTAAAGCCTCTACCTGAGACTTTAAAGTACTCTTATCTAGGTAAGTCTGACACTTTTCCCGTGGTAATTGCTTCGGACTTGACTACCAATCAGGAAACCCAACTTTTTAAGGTTCTTAGGGAAAATCATGCAGTCATAGGGTGGTCCATTGACGATATTCACGGCATTAGCCCTGTAGTGGTTCAACATCGTATTCATTTAGATAATGATGCAAAAACCTATAGGTACCCCCAAAGGAGACTTAACCCTAATTTAAAAGAAGTTGTTTGTGTTGAAATTATCAAATTTCTTGATGCCGGTATCATCTATCCTATTTCTGATAGTCAGTGGGTAAGCCTCATTCATGTTGTCCTTAAAAAATCAAGCAACACTGTCGTATCCAATAGCCATAATGAATTGGTTCCTACTCGTGTCCAAACTGGATGGCGAGTTTGCATTGATTATCGAAAGCTCAATACTATCACTCGAAAGGATCATTTCCCTCTGCCTTTCATTGATCAAATGTTAGAAAGATTAGCTAGTCAATCCTTCTATTGCTTCTTAGATGGTTACTCTGGGTATAATCAAAACCCTATCCATGTTGATGACCAAGATAAAACCACTTTCACCTATCCATTTGGCACATTTGCTTATCGTCGCATACCTTTTGGTTTATGCAATGCACCTACTACATTTCAGTGGTGTATGATAAGTATTTTCAGTGACATGGTTGAAAAGTTTCTTGAAATCTTCATGAATAACTTTTCTATCTTTGGTTCATCATTTAAGCAATGCCTTCACCATCTTACTCTTGTTCTTCAGCGTTGTCATGACACTAACTTGGTTCTTAACTGAAAAAAGTGTCATTTCATGGTTAAAAAAAGAATTGTCCTCGGTCATAATATCTCCACTACAGGAATTGAGGTAGATCAATCTAAAGTTGACCTTATCTCGAGTTTACCCATTCCCAAAACTATTCAGGATATTAGAGCTTTCTTAGGTCATGCTGGTTTTTATCATCATTTCATTAAAGATTTCAGCACGATAGCACGACCTCTCACCCATCCGTTAGGGAAGGATATACCCTTTGAGTTTAACGATGCCTGTCACTCTGCTTTTGAACAATTAAAGTCATCTCTCACCACTGCACCCATCATCCGTTCGCCAGATTGGAAATTACACTTTGAAATCATGTGTGATACGTCGGATTATGTAATAGGAATTGTCTTAGGTCAAAAGGTTGAGAAAGCAAGACATGTCATCTATTATGCTAGCAAAACCCCGAATGATGCCTAAATCCACTACTTCACCATGGAGAAAAAATTGTTAGCAGTCGTGTTTTCCTTTAACAAATTTCTCTCCTATTTGATCGATTCTAAAATTATCATTTATACCGATCATACTGGATTAAGACATCTTCTCTCCAAAGTAGATACCAAACCTCGATTGATCCGTTGGATCCTACTTCTTAAAGAGTTTGACCTTAAGATTCGTGATAAGAAAGGCTCTGATAATGTAGTGGCCGATCATTTGTCCCGTCTTGTTGTTGAGTCTATTACTAAATCCATTCCAATCTTGAATGCTTTTCCGGATGATCAATTATTTGCAATAACTCATGCGCCATTGTATGCTGATATTGTCAATTACATTGTGACGGGTCAAATTCCTTTAACTTGGTCCAAACAAGAGATAGATAAATTCCTAACTAAGGTTAAGGAATATTTTTAGGACGACCCTTACTTGTTCAAATATTGTCCAGATCAAATCATCCGTAGGTGTGTCCCTAAGGTAGACCAAGAATCTGTCATTTCCTTCCGTTATGATCAAGCCTGTGGTGGCCACTTTAGCTCTAAAAGAACCGCTGCAAAAATCTTGCAATCAGGATTTTATTGGCCCACCCTTTTCAAGGATACCCATACCTATTGTTTGGCTTGTCCTATATGCCAATTGTTAGGTAAGATTACCAAGCATAATAAATAGTCCCAACAACCCATTTTAGTTGTTGAAATTTTTTATGTTTGGGGTATTGATTTTATGAGACTCTTTTCTTCCTCATATGGATGTCTTTACATCCTTCTGGTTGTTGATTATGCATCCAAATGGGTAGAAGCCTTAGCCACCAAGACAAATGACTATCGAGTTATGGTGCGTTTCTTCAAAGACTTAATTTTGCCTGGGTTTGGTACACCTCAAGCCATTATAAGTGATAATGGTTCACATTTTTGCAATAAAGTCTTTGGAAATTTATTGTCCAAATATGGTTTCACTCACAAAGTGGCCCTGTCATATCACCCACAAACCAATGGCCAGGCTGAGGTATCCAATAGAGAAATCAAGCAAATACTGGAAAAAATAGTTAATCTTACACGAAAAGACCGGACCCTCCGGCTTCAGGATGCTATGTGGGCATACCAGACTGCTTACAAGACCCCAATAGGAATATCCCCATACCGTTTGGTTTATGGCAAAGCCTGTCATTTGTTTTTAGAGCTGGAACACTGTGTTTATTGGGCCATTAAGGCCATGAATTTCGACTCTGATAAAGCCAGTGAACATAGGAAACTCCAACTTGATGAGTTAGAAGAAATTCGAAATGATGCCTATGAGAGTTCCAAAATATATAAAGCCAAAACAAAGTTGGAACATGACAAACACATTCTTCGAAAGGACTTCTCCCCTGAGCAAAAGGTTATTTTGTATAACTTCCGTCTTTAATTGTTTCCCGGGAAGTTACCGTCACATTGGTCCGGCCCATACTATGTCAAACATATGGCAAGTCATTGTGCAATTGAGGTATAAGACCCCATGATTGGGGAATTGTTTAAAGTTAATGCTCATCGCCTAAAGCCTTTCCTTGAGCTCGAGTCTCGTGAAATTGAGGAACTTCTCTTCGTCGATCTTGTCTATTTGGACTGATCTCTCCGGGGGTCCTATCCCCCTTGCGTCTGGCTGAAGACATTAAACTTAGCTCTCCTGGGAGGCAACCCAGTTCCTTGTTTCTATTTCTTTAGCTATACTTATATTTTGTTTGGGGGTACAATCTGTCATAATTTCAGAACATTTGGTCTCTCTTTTGCAATGACTATCTGCAGGGATTGTACTTCAGAAGCACCAAATCAATTGAGGTAATTCGTTCTAATTTTCTTTTTCTTTTTTTTTCTAGCGGTACATTGTCCATTTCATTCACCACTTTTTAGTTTTCTGTTTTTCAAACACTAGGGACAATGTTTTTTTTGTTTGGGGGTAAGTTAGATTTATTAATACATGTACCTCTTTTGAAAATCTTTTCACAAAAAAAAAAAAAAAAAAAAAAAAAAAAAAAAAAAAAAAAAAAAAAATCCTGCTTTTCTACTTTGTGAAAGTTAAAAGATGTCATTATTCTAGATTGAGATTGAGCTTGTTACTAAGATGATATAACTATAGACATTGCACCATGAAAATTTAGAAGTAGAAATATTTTTGCACAAAGTCGTAACTTGAAAGAAAGAAGTGAATAATCTCCCAAGAATTTAGAAATATATTACTAGAGACTTAAAACCATGTGAGCTTTCGTATTTTTCATCTTTTTAGAGAGCTTTACGCTAACTCTGAGTTACAAGATGGCTCAAATTTCTTGGATAGCGCGATAAAAATTTGTTGTTAGTCTCATAATTCGTCATCTTGGTAGATCATTGAGAATGAAATCACATCGAGTTAAGAGAAACATATGTCTTTTAATTTACTATGTACTATCATACTTTCATTACCTTTTATAATCTTGTTATTTTTTTGAGAAATGTTAGGAATGACTGTGTGTAAAAGAAAAAGGGATCAAGAAATCATTCATATCCTCTTCAAAAAATAAATAAAAATAAAAATAAAAAAATTAAAAAAAAAAAAAAAAAAGAAGAAGAAGAAGAAGAAGAAGAAGAAAAAACAAGAAGAAGAAGAGTAAAGTGTCCCTTTCAAGTATTTTGAGAACCCCTCATTCTCAAAAGCATTTATGTACAAATTGAGCTCAATAATATTTTTAGAAAAGGTGTAATAGTGCATAGTAAATGAGAAGGCCTTATGGTGGGTGACTCGACATTCTCTCAAAAGTGATCAACATTCTTGTCATGAAACTCTTCTATTATATGTATCGGTCCTTCAGATAATTAGTGTGTGAGCTTGATTTTACTTTGGAAACAGAGTTCCCACTCACATATATTTGAGAGATACAGTTAGCCAAACTTCGAGATATGTTCTTTTAAAGATATATTTACATGTGAGATTTGAAGTAAAAACATAGTTTTCTAGAGACTTGGGAATTTCATCACATGGATTGGAAAATGAATTTTTGTCGACTTCGCACACACACACTTTTTACTTCTAGGTTGTTTATGGGTGAACTTTCTTGAAATATTTGTTTTTATAACACCTTAGAAGCTCGTTATATATAGAGAACTTGATATTTTCATCTCTGAAACTTTTCATTTTGTAGATATGCAGGAAAATTCTTTGGAAGTTTGTGGGTACCTTCACTAGAAACCCTCATGAGGCAGGCCTTATTGCATATGGTAAATGCAATCGAAAGTAGCTTGCGAAAATGGCACATTTTTTTGATAATAAAAGTAATATTTTTTGTAAACTTATCTATTTTTGTCATTCTTTACTAAAAGACTAGCAAAAGCTTGTTTGGGGGTAATTTGATAAGCACACAAAATCTATTATTTCATGCACCAAAATAAACTTTTAATTAAGCTTTTATATTATTTAAATATTCTTATATGCTTGTCTTGTGTTTTGTAGGTGTTAATGCATGGATGAGAAGAAAAGAAACAAAAAATGAAAAATAAGTGAATAATTGGCTACAAAAGAAGGATTATATTTTTTATAACAAAAAAATATACACAAGGAGCATGGTAGGAAAGTTGGTGTGTTGTGCAAATTGTCATTCAAGAGGTTTCAATTCCAAATCCAAGGTGCAACAAAATGGTGTTATATTTTTGCTACATGGTCAATCACTTGCCACGTCATCACCTGCCATATCATCATTGAAGAAGAAGTAAAGAGAAATGAGGAGAGAGAAAGAAGAAAATAAAAGAAGAAAATAAAAACAAAAGTCGAGAAATGATGTGCATGTGAGAAGAGAAAGGAGGAGAGAGAAAGAAGAAAAGAAAAGAAAAGAAAAAAAGAGAAAAAAGAAGAAAAAGAAAAGTCAGCAAAGGTGAAGAAGTGGTCAGAAGGTAGGAAAAAAAGATGAAGAATTGGTTGATATAGAAGTGGTGAGAGTAAGGAGTGGTGGCGTGTAAGGAAGCAACATGTCAGATTAGGCTATGAAAATAAATGGCCTCTGATAGAAAAAGTTGGAATAGGCAAGTGGTTCCACACACCACTTGTGTTTTTCATCCAGCTATAAATAGGCGACCCTTTTGCACAAAACAGAGTGTGTAGAGATTGAGATAAATACTACAAGAAAAATGACTTTTTACCACGGTGGAAAATGCTTTCTACCATGGTTTTGAACCGTGGTGGAAACAGTCGTGGTAGTAAGTAGAGACTTTCTACCACGATGTAGAACCATGGTAGAAAATGTTATATAATTTTTTTTTTAAAAAAAAAGTAGTGTAGCTCCTTTTTTTTTTTTTTTTTTTTTTCCTACCACTTACCTTGCAAGGACCCTAGAAGCAAACCCTAAATAAATAAATAAAATAGAATCATAAAAAAAATAATTTACAACTGGCAAATAACATTATATATATATATATATAACCAATTCCAAATCATGATTTTATACAAAAATTAACCATATACAAATTTCAAAGAAGTACATGCATGATCCTCACCTTATATCTTTACTTAACTAAAATAAAACAAAAATTCTTCATATCTTTTTGCTCTGTTTTAGTCTCTCTCTTTCCATATATGCAACTTCTTCATGAGCCATACAAAAAAAGTAATGGCAACCGCAATCCTAGTTTTGACCTACAAAGATGTGATAGTTAAAGTAAGAGAATAAATAGAACAGTTCTTAAATGAAATTAGTAGTCAGCCCCTTACCCCTAAAGAAACTATGTAATTTTCCGTACTGATAAGTTGTCTTGGGTACATGCATTCTACTCTTCTGAAATCAGTAAGAGCTATAGTATGTCTGACAATGAAGCCTAAACTAGTTGATGCTGCTGATTGTTAAAATTATTTATGTTTTTTGTCATAGATAAAGCCATAGAGGTCATATAACCTCCATTCATTCCTATCTTGAAAATCGAAGGAACAACTCTTACCATTCTAATCCAAATTGTAGAATATATGAGTTTTTTTTTTTAATGGTAGAATATTAAGATAATTATTACCCAAGTTTCTTACAAGCATTGCATTGTTATGGTTAATTACAACCAGGTAATATTTATGATCTGAGTGTTGTGAGAGTTGAAGATCCAACTTTTGACATTAGCTAAAAGTGTTTAAATTAAACTCAAATACTTAATAATATGAACTTTTACAAATGAAGCAGCTTTAGTTGTTCATGTTAATTAATAGTCACAAATAGTGATTTCTTTGGACAATTCTAAATAGTCAAGTGTGGATGTCTGAGTGTAAACAAATTCTTATTTCTGTTCTAACTCTAGTTCTCTTGGCAAACGACAGAAACAATCACAAATTGGAAGACTGCTTTCTAAGCAACAACTAAATTATGAATTGAGACTAGATAAATCAACACAACCTAATGAACCTGAATATCTATATATTCACCCATATTCCTTGTCAGGCAAACCACTTCATATGGTCTCTATAACTTTGGACTTAATTATTTGTCATATTAAGAATGAAATGGGTATCAGGAAAATAAAAATGATTCAATCCGTAGCACTGTTGTTCAAGCTTTGCCGACACTACGGTGTAAAACCAGATCATGCCTCATGAACCATTGGTCACTAACTCTACACTTCTTTATAAAAAATAAAAAATTACTATCCTTTTGATGGCATCAAATTTCAAGAAATAACTTTAGGGCTAATTGGATTTGTGATTTGAGGTAAGTTTTGGAATTAAGTGAAGTTGTATAGTTTTGGTTAGGAGGGTTTTGTTTTTGGTCTGGTTCTCAATTTTGATTTTTTCTTTATTTGTTTCTACAAGGGTGTATACTTTCCTCTTTTTATTATTTGATATTGTTCTATTATACTTACTGATTTAACACCCCCGCCCCAATTGAAGTAATTGTGTCTATATATATAAAGTCTGTAAAAAAATTGTGTTGTGTTTATATATATACGTAAGTTCTATTCTACTGCACCAGAACTTTTAAGCTTATGTTTTATTGTACACATGCAACAAGGAACAGATTAGAACTCAAAAAAAAAAAAAAAAAAAGAAAAAAATTAATATATATAAAACACATTTTCAAGTCATTACTACTTAACCAAATCAATTTTATTTTCAGTGAAATATCTTGGTTATTTTTTGGTAACTTATTTCTCTTTAGATTTCTTCTTATTATTCTTCCAACAATTATTATTCTCCTATTGGTTTTTATTGGGTTTATTATTATCAAACTTACCATTCTTCCACTAACACCTATTTACAGCAACTCTAAATGTTGATAACAATAGTGTACACTCTCTACAGTACCTATCTTATCACAGAAGTGCAATGGAGTGAAGGGAAAGGGGTGGCCCTCCATCAAGAAAGATATATATATATATATATATATATTTTTTTTTTTTTGCTTAAAAATATATGAACAGACCACTATATGAGCATACCACTTTTTAATTGGGCACTGAGATTACATCAATTTATCATGTTATCAGCTGAAATGGGATAACACAAGTTTAAAATATATATATATATATATATATGTATGGGATAACACTAGTAACCAAAAGCAAGATTCTAAACATAAAAAAAAAAAAAAAAAAGGATAACACTAGTGAATCAAGATTATTGCTCCTTTTTATTATTGCTCTTTTTCACTTTTTTAATTGATTGGACTATTTCAAGCACCAAAAATTAGAAGGAAGCCCAAAAATCTGTTTGAAACAGTTTTTCCCAGCAAAACGTACTTTTCTTTGAAAATTCATAAAAAAATAAATTATCAACCAATTTGCATGAAACCAAAGTCCATTGGAAGCTTAAATCAATAAATTTTCTTACTGATTAAATCAGGTTTGAAGGAAAAGACAGGAAAAATTCCGCTCACAAAACAGTTTTGACAGCATGTTAACATCAACTTCGAAATTCCATAGTAATTTCAAAATTCAATCAATTTGAGCCAAACAATAGCTTGTAAACTCATTAACAATTGTACTTTCATATCCAAAATTTAATTTAAAAGATAACAGTTCTAAGTATAGAGATTTCAGCTCTAAAATCAGCATGTTTGGTTTCATTTTCCAACACAACTCTTTATTTAAATTCTAACAATTCTTCAACTAATTTCATGCCAATATGAACAAAAAAATAAGGCAATAAAAATTAGTAATCCATAACCAAACCTAGAAAAATGAAACTGAGTAGGGGGGTTTGCTGTTGGATTGTAAAATTAAGCAGTAATCCCTCTTTCTTTTAATGATTGTTGATAGTGTGGAGAATGCAATCTTTTCTTCTTTTGTCAATACATACTTTGTATTGGGATGCACTCATCAGGACATAAAATATAAGCGGAAAAAAGGTAAATGCACAAATATATCTATATATGCATTTATATAGAGAAAGGCTACACAAAAGCTAAAGGAACATAGAGATGAATGAGGAATTTGAGAAACAGTACCTGGGTTAGAGATCTGACCTCTATGATTGAAGAAAGTAGAAGAAGAGAAATGGTAGTTCAGAGCACTTTCAAAGATTTGGGAGAAGCAACAAAAAAATATCAAATCTGGGGCCTCTGGGCCCTATGTACGAGAAAGGGAAGATCGATCTTACATACCTGTTAGCATTGAGACCCAAATTCAAAGCATAATCTTCAAAACATATTAGTTGACATTAGCATTAACATAATAAAAATTGTTAGACTAGCTATATAACACATATATATCTTAATTAAGATTAATTACTTGTTAAAACAAAGAAGACTAGCTTGCAGATATATATAACAAACTTGTCATCAGAAAAGATCAAAAGGCTACAGGAAATTAACAATATTATCATGTCCAGAGATTTTCCTTAGAAGTGTGTCCAATTTTTTTTGCATATCACTCATTCTAAATCATTCCTAATAAAACAAATGAATTGCTCATTTCAGCAAGGTATACAAGTCACAGTTTAAGTTGCACATTTTTCATGCAAACTCATTGATGTTTAAAAACTAAATGAACTTTGACTTGTAAAAAAAAAATATAAATAAATTAAATTAAATTAAAAAATAAAAAAAATAAAAAAAACTATATGCACTTATGCAATTGTTATATTTGTTTCACTCAAAACACACACAACATCAATATCATTTGCTGCAACCAATCAATCATAAACAAAAAAATTGATGCAATCAATCAATCATTGCTTCCAAATAATTCTTAATGAATGTCATTTCACATTTCATGGCCTTACATTATCCCTTAATCAAGTAAACAAAAAAGAAAGGTAATAGAGATTACCTGGACAAAACCATGCATGCCCGGACTATAGAGAAACTGCCACATATATCTCACGTATATCAAGTAAATTGAGATATAAACTAAGTTCAAGCTGAAATGAACTGTAATGTCTCCCTAATGACCGAAGAAAATGAATGAATAAGCTCATGGTTGTGCATTCATTTTTATCTTCTTTTCTTCCTTCTCTTTGTAGTTCATAAATACCAAACTCGGGCTGCTGAAGAGATAGGGAAAAGCATTATACAATGTAGTCATTGTAATGAATGAATTACCCTATTTTAAATATGTACTAAAACTTGGAAAGAGAGGCACATTAATAGCAACCAGGCTTAAAGGAGAAAATTAAGTTTTAGTGACTAAAATTCTAAAAATAAAATAAAATACAAAAAAGAAGAAGATAAACAGCAACCAGACTTAGAGAGATAGGTCGAAAAAAGTGGTTTCATTAGAGTAACCAGATATGATAGAAATGTGCATAGAAATGTGCTTTTGGAGTGTAGTGTGATTGATGTACACAAAACCAATTGAATGAGAAATATATTGGAAATTGTGCTTTAAAATGTAGCATGTTTTATGGTATCACAATGGTGAAAAAAAAAAAAATGAAATGTCTTAAAGGTTCACAATCCCAATTCTCACTGAGAGGATATAAAATGGAGACAATTAAATATAGACCATCTCTAACTCAGGAATTAATTTAAGACATAACAATCCAACACTTCAATTAACAAACAAGAATGAAGTGTTTTAAAGGTTCACAACCCCAAATCTTGCTTTCCAAAGCAACCAACGTCACATAAGGAAATATAAAACAACACACACTAGAAAATAAACAATCTCATGGGACACAATGGAAGTGTTAATACAAGTGAAATTAATTTCATTTCTATCAATAGTTTAATATACAACTAGGATACCTAAATTATTAGGGTTACCTTTTGTGAGGGGAATCAGCCTGCGAAGAATGATAATGCATTAGAACACAGTGATTTCTACCACTTCTATTCTGCTCCAGTGGAGGATTCGAGACTCTGAGTTGAACTCTAAGTTGTCTGGGCTTAGGGCTTGCTTCAAGAGGGTCAGGGAGTGAGAAGAATAAGAATCAAAATTTATGTATCAATTTTAATCGACCGAGTAAGTTTTGCTAACAAACACACACATATATATATACGTGTATAAATACAGAGAGAAATAGATTGGAAACAAACCTAACAGCAGCGGTCGTCTGCAAATCGCCGAACACACCTTCGTGTCTCTAATGGAGGATCCAGACTTAGGGTTTCTTCTTTAGGGGTTAGGGTTTGCTCCAATGGCCAACTGAAAGAGGCTTGATGGAAAGAGGGAAAAACGTTTTTCACAGGTTAGGGCTTTGATCCGACCGACAGTGTGTGTGTGTGGTTTTTTTGTGTGGGTGTGTGGATTTGTCTCTGTGGGTGGATCATTTGCTCTGTAGATGTCCAGTGGCGGTCATTGCTCGGAGAGTTTGCTGACTTAGAATTGAAATAGATGTGGATCAGTGGTAGTCATGGTGGATTTCTTTGTGTGGAAAAATGATAATTTGGTGAATATATTTTTTATTTTTATTTTTTTTGGACAGGGCAAGCATTGAAAATATAAGTGGGAAAGGGCTAGTTTTTTATCACGGTTCCTCAACAACCATGGTAGAGAGATCATTTCTTACCACGATTATCCATTAATCGTGGTAGAAAGAATTTTCTACCACAGTTTAAAATAATGGCCGTAAGAAATATACTTTTCATTACAGTTATTTTAAAATTATGGTAAAAAGGGTCTTTTACCACGATATTTTTAAAATTATAGTAAAAAGTGCGTGATAAAAAACTGTTTCTTTTTGTAGTATATAGAATAGACTCGTAAAGAGTTTTTCTTGCTTGTTTTAATTGTAATTTTCTTCAATTGATGCATTGTTGTCATATTACTCATCATTTTCTTACTCTCAATTTATAAACATGAATTTTCTTTTTCTAATATTGCTTTAAATATTTGTTTTCCCTTATTCATTTCTAGTTAGTAACAAACTCCAAAATCAATGTTCGAAAATCTCTTCTCCGAAAACAAAAACATACTTCAATGCGTAGTTCGACCCTACTTATCATTAAACATTTTTAGTGAAATGGTTGTAGGCATTTTATCTTTATGTAGAGTGTATTTGACAACGACAAATCAATAAATACACGCCTATCAGTCAGACGACCTCATGGACCAAATGAAACTCCGGAGAAAAGGTAAGGGTTTATCATTTATACTCTATTTCATTCTCAATTTTATCTCAATTCTGAATCAATTAAGATAATCAAACAAGCCTTAAACCCTCTCATCAGTCCAGTGCATTTTACAGCTATATATATATATATATATATATATATATATATGTATGTATATCTTGTTACCATGCGTTCTTGCAATTTAGCTAGAATGCGTCAATTGATGCTATTCTTTGATTATTTGTGTAATTATTTTATTGATTTTTTTGGAGACTTTTAGTTATATATGAAGGTTAAAAACCTGATGCCACCTTTTCTTTCAAGTATGAAGATTTGTTAAGGTCTCCATTGGCAAGTTGAACCCCAGTTGCTTTCATGAGGTCTCGTTCTCTTTTCATATTAGTCTTTTCCAAATCTCTTGTTTTTCATACTTTCCGAATAAAGTTCTTAAATTATGTTTTGATGTTTTTGTGATACAGTGACGCCTTAAACATTTACTCCTGACATTTTCCCCAAGCCTTCAAAAATGTGAGAGTACACAAAACCAATGATTTATATTGGAGGGTGATTTACTTTACAGTTATTTCAATTTTCTATGAAGCTAAGATTTTGTAGATTGATTCTATTTCACACCCATATTAGGAAATTGATTGAAAGTTTTTACTCCTAAAGGAATTTTAAATTTAATTTTCCTTTCCGAATCATTTTAAGTTCACTTGTCTCTTTGATTGAAATCATAAGCATTCGAGGATCTATAATTTTTTTTTGTACCCTCATAGTTGGCTTATCTCACTATTAAGTTTAAACAATTGTTGTGGATTGGTTGTTAATCTCAAGCATTACGCACCAATGCATAATTCTTAGTTTCTGTCAGCATTTATTAAGAATTGTGTTGCAGCTAGAAATCATTGTAAGATTTCAAAGAATGTGGTATAATGTTGTAGGTTGGGAAAAGAGAGAGAAAAGTAAGTACTCCAGGAGAATTCTAAGATACGTTAGTCCAATAAAAAAATCAAAAGTCCTTGAATATCTTGATCTTTCTGTGCTTTCTTTTTTTCAGAGCTAATACTTTGGGAGGAAATACATAAAACTTTACTAACTATTGTAGTGGCTTACCTAAGAAATGAAAAGTTGTGTTTAGCATCTTTCAAAAGGGTTTTTGTTTTCCATCAAAATGTTCATATATGTGCAGTTCATTTTTAAAAAATAACATATTGCATGAACGTTGCCATGGAAAATTGTGTATAAAATGGCTAGAGGAACACTGCACTTTTGTCTTTTGTTCTCTTCCATACTATTCTATGTTCTGCTCAGTTTGCTCATTAGGCAAGATAGTGGGATTTCATAGTATGTTTCATCATCATTTGAGTTACAGAAATGCTGCAACTAATAATGATGAAATTTTAATGGAAAATTACTTTATTTGTCTTCATAATTTTCCTCCTTCGCACTTGTAAAAAAATAATTTCCCCCCTTAAACTTTTCTAGAAACAATTTTCTCCTGCAACAATAGCTTGAGAATTATACTAACAATTTTCATTCTGTTAACCTAACCTATCACACAAACAACATCAGAGCAAATTGCATGATATATTAATATGTTTGAGATAATGGTGCAGAGTCTAATGGTTCTAACAACCCTGTCACATGCTTGGAAATTTGTGACGCTTGAACCATTTGGAAACATAGTATACCGACTTTGGTTGCTGATAAGTTTCTTAATTCTTTAACATCTATAAATTATTCTTGTCAATGATATACATTCAACCAATTACAATATTTTTCAGCATGATTCGACTAGAAAGAAAGAGGATTTGGTATCTTGGAACTAAGTTGGGTCCATTTTTATAGATTAGTATTTATATTTCTAATTATTTACATTATCGTATGCTCTTCATAGGTTTGCAATAAAGCTGACACTTATCCATTAAAAATTTTCAAAGCATCCTCATGTTCATCTTCTCATTTAAGTTCATCACATGTAATTGAACTAGCATGTATAGTCAAGACCAATCTGCATTCTTTGTTCTGATGTGTACTATAATAAAATCTTACATTGCTAAGCCTTTTTTTTTTGGTAGTTGAATGGGTAAGCTTTTATAAAAGAAAAAATATTTACAAGTCCAAAGCTGGACAAAGGAACCTTAGGAACAGTCTCCTAAGGGACAACAGGCAAAACAAAACAAATCTGCACTCACAAAACATATATACACTGACAAAACAAATAGTCTTCCAACTACCAGCCCAACTTTTCCATGTCTGCAAATTTAATCTGCCAGCCATGACAAAACAACAATCAATCCAGTCACAACAAGCTCCATAGCATTAATCCAGCAATAAGGTTTGGCCATTAGCAAATAAACAACCTTTGGCGAATAATTCTTGCAATTCTGTCACTGTACTGATACCCCTCAAATCAGTTCCACACTTGAGTTGAATTGAAGCAAGTCTAGCTCTGATGCTATTCTTAATCATTCTTATGATGAGATAGGTAGGGGAAGATCTATTTCTGAATGCCCTTGTGTTCATTTCTTGCCAAATGAAATAGATAGCTGCAGAGAGAAGAAGTTTATGAGTGAGCCATTTACCATGAGACCAATTATAAGAACACCAATCAATGAGCTCTCTCCAACTGTTAGGCTTGGTGTAGAAGCCTGCCACATGCTGAATGAACTCCCAAATTGCACAAGTGTATCTGCACTTGAAGAAAAGATGGTCCAATGATTCCCAATCCGCAAGGCAAAGATATTGGTGTAATGTTTTTTTCTCATTACAGTAGACTCAAGAGTATACAGCCTCCCTTTAATTGCCAACCACATAATATGTCCATGCTTTGGGATGTGATTTTTGAACCAGATGAGATGCTGCCAAGCAAATAACAAAGAGGGTGGTGCATAGTATTTCATTGTAAGCTTATGAGAGTAGTCAAGAGGGGCACTTGGAAACCATTATATTAAATCAGGTGCTGCAGATGGGGGAGAGAGGGATTGAAGTTGTGTAATGAATGTTTGTGATTGGAAGAATAGATGTTGCTGTAGAAAACTTGGGACTGTCTATTGTGTATTATTAATAAGACACTCAATTTTGAGCTGGGGGTCCAATTGTAAAACTTCACTGTCAGTCATACCAAGCTGTGATGATATAAGGCCATCAGGTAACCCATAGTCCAACCATAAACTTGTATTTCTTCCTTCCCCCACCTTGTGTTTGACAAGACCCCTAGCCATGCCCCTTAGCTTGAGTATTCTTCTCCAAAACCCTGAGCTCAATGAAAAGGGTTTGACAGTCCAGACACTCTTTGCCTTAATAATGTATGCATAGATCCAAGCGACCCAAAGACTATCTTTTTTAATACATAATTTCCAAATGTGCTTAAGGCTTGAAATTCTATTTGTCAAATCCAAGCAAGGAAAACTAAGACCACCACTTAGTTTAGTTCTACAAATGGCTGACCATACCACTTTAGCCCCTTCCTTTCTTGTTTCAATCCTTGACCAATAAAATTTTCTAATAATCTGATTAATCTGATCATTGACTTCAATAAGAAGAATGAAGGCTTGTGTCCAATAGGCTTGTATGGAAAAGATGATGGATTTGATTAGAACTGCTCTTCCAGCGTATGACAAAAACCTTAAGGTCCACATAACTATTCTTACTGTGATTCTTTGTACCAAAGTTTGACAGTCAGTGGAGCTTATAGCCGAGGAAGAGAGTGGAAGGCCTAGGTATTTGATTGGTAAAACCCCAATATCAAATTGTAACAATGAAGTGAGATTGGATTTTGTTTGTGGATCTACCCCAGCAAAGAAAATTTGACTCTTAGAGAGGCTGACAGAGAGGCCTGATGTATTTAAAAACTTATTTAAGGTTGTAAGCAAGACTGTCACAGAGGAAAGGTTACCATGACTTAACAAAATTACATCATCTGCAAATGCCAAATGTGTAATTCCCAACTTTTTACAACTCCAATGGTATTTGAAGCTAGAATTATGTGAAATAGAGTTAGTGATTGCCAGTGAAAGGACCTCCATTGCCAAAACAAACAATAAGGGTGATAATGTGTAATACCCCTAGTTTTCAAAACGGATAAAATGGGAATTTGAATTTAATTTATGTGCTTTTTGTTTTACTAATGGGAATTGGACTTAGGTGTGTAGTTGCTAATTTTTTAATTGTGGTTTTATGTAAATTAATTATTTATTTATTTTGCATGATTTGTTGAATTATAATTATGTATTGGTTTGATATTATTTATTTGTATTTGTTTTAAATGTAATTATTATTGGCATGACTTTATGTGTTTGTTTTAATGGTATTTTTTTTACTATTCTATTTACAATTATGCTCATTGGTTTAGTATAATTAAGTTTAGGGTTTATTTTATAATTAGGGTAGCCGACTGTTACTGAGTCGTGGAATTAAGATTTGGGTTTAGAAGGAACCTATATATATATATAAGATAGTATGGTCTCCTAGGGTTCAAAACAAACCCTATTCACGTAATATTAACCTGTGAGGAAAACAGAGGCTCTGGGATGTAAAGAGAGATACACAGTGAGGGTCTTGAGAGATTTATTAAAGAGTTGCTTCTGGATGAAATCATGAAACAGTAGAGGAAGGAAACGGTGATCAGAGGGGGAAAATACAGTCTTGGATATTCTACAATTTAGAGACGGTGAAAGGTTTCAAACTGAAACCTAGAGGCAAGTTTCATTCTCTCCTTCCTGTAAACTTGTGTTCTGTGCATTCTTAATAGTCTCCAGGAACCTAATTAACTTTTAAAACAGACTTGTATGCATATTAGATTAGGTTGCAATCTGTTGATGCTTTTAAAACTGAAACTGTGTTTTCTTACATAAATTGCTTTGAATCGGTTATAATTTTTGTCAAGCAATGTTAGATGGAAATTGAGGATTTGTTAGGAATGTGAGGGCTTAATTTAATCCTAAATAGTTTTAAAACAAAGGGGACAGAAGGTTGAACCTCGCCGGAAACACAGATGACAGCCAGACGAAGCAGAACGAAGTCTTGGATGCAGAAACGACTCTTAGAATGTGAGAGACGGCTCTCTAGGAGAGGGAGCCGTCCCCCATAAATGTAGAGCCGGCTCTCCATGAGGGAGAGCCAGCTATGGATGATGAAGAGCAGGCTCCCATGGGGGGGAGCCGGCTCCCTTGAACAGATACCCCTTCGGGGGTATTTTCGGCATTTTTCTGCCCTTAGGGCCTTAAACGAAGTTTCTGGAAAGTAAAGGGGGTTCTAATTAATTAAAAATTTACCTATTAGAACCTTTAAACAGTGGGTTTATGTTAGGGTTTGATTCTAAAGGGCCTCATGAACATAAACAATAGTAATGTGTATGTAATCCGGAAGAAAGGAAGGGATACTGACAGGCTAGTTGTTTTAGCAAAATTCAATAAACTGATATAACGGATATTTCTGGGACTTTATATTAACAATTTCTAGGATATATATAAGTCCCAAGAGGGTTGGTTAGGTTGTGGTTGTGGACGGCTTGTAATTTAAATACATGGCTGTGTGCTGACAGGAGTGGAGGAGATTTTATTTGTTGGTTTGTTTTAACTAGTTTACAGGAGTGAGTATAAAGTACTGTTGGGGTTTTTATACAATGTGCAGTGAGACTTCTCAGTGTCATATGATAGCCGGCACAGGTGTTAAGATGGAGGATTAAAAAGACGTCATGTGATATAAACGTTAACTTTCATGCCGTCAGGGATTGAGGAAGATTTCATTACTAGTCTCTGATGTAATAATTTAAATGAGCTAGTATGAGAGGATGGTTTGGGATTACTAGCATAATGTACTCAGTTTATAATTCTGGTAATCAGTATACTATGCTATGGATGTTAATTGATTAACTGTTTGATTTCTGTTGTATCAATTGTATGGATGTGGATTATATAAATTGTTTGTCATTATTTTAACAATTTATTTGGAAGATTTATGATTATAATCATATACTGGATGTATGATGGGATCTTAATAATATTTGTTTTCTATTATGTTGGTTTCTGGATATATTTGATATTCTAATGAATGTGCATCACTTGTGGATCATTTGCATTATATGTACCGGTATGGGACGGTGACATATCAGGGATGGATTAGACCAAAAAGCTAAGTCCTACCCCTTCATTCATACGGAATGGATTAACTAAAATAGTTAAATCCTACATAGATGCATGTCATGTCAACTAAAACAGTTGACCGACATAACGGATGTTTGTTTTATCTTTCTACATTAGGAAAGAATTTATATATGTATACTTATGGTACCGTAATATGAGCTTGAGTCTCCTGATCATGGTTAGGGTATGTATATCGCAAAGGTTGGGTAGTTAGATATAGCTGATGGTCCCTGGTAGGTCTAGGTACTTGGCCGCTAAAAAGCGTGTTGTTATGTCACCTTCTACCCAGGCTGAACTATGTTATAGGCTAGTGAGTATCCTATAGTATGTGTATATATATATGGACTATTTTAGATATTGCCGAGCTATCTAGGATGTATCTGCATATCGGGTTTATGTACGGATTGTAGTAGGATGGAACTTGTATGTGGGCCTGACCCACCTTTATTTTTCAGGTGTTCGTGAGTACCAGGCTTAAGGCTTGATCGTGGTGATGCAGATACAGTTACTCACTCTTTCGACTACATAGGGTTTCTTTTCTTATTTTAGTTTTGGATATTTATTCTGTAAATTTATTTATCAGTTGGAATTATTAGGGGTCCACTGGATGGATTCCCGAGTTGTACGAATTTGAAGGATTTAAATAATATCAATTTATTATTTAAAGTTTGAGGATTTTTATTTTAGATATCTTTTAGCGCATTATTATTTTATTCTTAATTCAGTTTTTATTCCTGCTTGTTATATATTAATTGTTTGATATCCCTCGGATCTGTGCTCGGACTTGATCACCCGTGGCTCTAGAATCGAGGGGTATCACATAATGGATCCCCTTGCCTAATTCCCCTCTTACCCTTAAAGAATCCAAATAGCTCTCCATTCAAAGAGATGGAGTAAGAAGGTATGGTGATACATTGCTCCATCCATTTAATAAATTGATCAGGAAAACCAAACAAGAATAGTGTGTCTAAAATGAATTTCTAGTGCAAGAAGTCCAAAGCTTTTTTAAGATCAATTTTGAGTGCACAACAAGGTGAGTGTGAAGCCCTATGGTAACCATTCAAAAGCTCATGTGCAAGTAGGATATTATCAGTGATTTGTCTATTCTTCATAAAAGCATTTTATGCAGGATTAATGAGAGTGCGTAACACAATGCTTAGCTTGGTTGTAATGAGCTTGGATATGTATTTGTATAAAAGATTACAACAAGAGATTGGTCTAAAGTCACTAACTATGGTGGAGTTTGGTACCTTATGAACTAGAGTAATGTATGAATAGTTAATATCAAAGAGAATTCTTCCAGAGATAAAGAAATCCCTTATTGTAGCAGTGATGTCTTGACCAATGATTGGCTAAGCATGTTTGAAGAAACAAGAATTAAAGCCATCAGGTCCAAGGCATTTATAAGGGTGAAGGAAAGAATGCAGCTATGAATCTCTAAGTCTGTTGAAATTTCATTGAGTTGTGGTAATGGGTTAGATAGGACAGACTTGGAGATAAAGGAAGAAAATAAGGACATACCTGTGTAATGGTTATAGCTCTGGCCAGGTAAGCTTTGAAAATGTCTGATAAATTCCCTCTGCGGCTCTAACCCTTGTACAACATTGCCATTAGAGTCCTCAATTGAGACAATCGTTCTCTTATTTGCTTTGGATGAAAAGGATTTCATGAAGAAGACTGTGTTTTGATCCCCAACCTTAAGCCAATGATTCTGAGCTTTTTGCTTATAAAACATCTCCTCAGCCAAGCAAAGTTCATTAAATCTCCTTGCAATATCTTTCTCGTTTAGCCTCAAAAGATCATCAGCTGGATTAAGATCAAGGCTTGTTTGGCATTGAATTAAGTCATCTCTACAAGCAGCAACTCTTGATGAAATATCCCCATATTCATTCTTGTTTAGCAGCTTAAATGGTTATTTCACGGCTCTCAATCTCTATGTAACTGAGAACATTTTTGTACCTTGTACATGTGTATGTTATCCTTGTTGAACAATGTCTGGAAACTTAAAGTTAGCAGTCCAAAAGTTGAATAATCTAAATGGAGGTTCCTCTTTTGCCTTTGTAATCCGAATTTGGCCACCATTGGTGAGTGGTCAGAGACTCCATGAGTCAAAAATTCACAGGCTGCATTAAGGAAAACATTCATCCATGCTTGATTTATCAAAACCCTATCTAGTTTTCTTAAAATATTGGCACACCCCAAACTGCTATTGTTCTATGTGAAGAAAATTCCTGAAAAACTCATTGTGATGTAAACAATTCTTGAAATCTTTCATTCCTTAAGTCCACCTTGGAGCTCTACCAAATGTTTCATTCACATGCAAAAGGACATTAAAATCTCCCATAAGTATACATGGTACTCCAGGATCATTATGTCTTGTAAGACTTCTCCAAAGTGGCTCCTTTTCTATGGCCGTATTAGCAGCATATATAAATGAAGCCAAGCATTTGATATTAGATTCCAAGAGTATGACAGTACAATTAACCACTTAACTGTTTTGTGACATTGCACGGAGTGATATCTTCAATGGATTCCACAAGATCCACACTCTACCCAGCACAGAGAAATTGTAATTACATTGAATATGCCAATTTGGTGCAATGGCTATACGTGTACTATCCACATTATCACAATTAACCTTAGTTTCAAGCAAAGCCAAAAGACACAACTCATTATCAACAATTAATTTATTTACCTCCACTTATTTGAGGGGGGAGTTTAGGCCTATGGTATTCCATGCTCCCCAGGTCATTCAGAAAAACTAGTGAGCTTACACAATGTGATACCCCTCGATTCTAGAGTCACGGGTGATCAAGTCAGAGCATAGATCTGAGGGATACCAGACAATTAATACGTAATTGAGTACAGAATACAAAACGAAATAATAAATAAATAATAAAGGCTAAAAAGATAACTAAAATAAAATCCTTAAAATTAAATGATATAAAATCCAATAATCCAAAACCTCCATAAAGATCCTCCAATAACTAAACAACTCGGGAATCCATCTCTAGTGGACCCCTAATAAAAACCCAAACTGAAATGCAAACTACTAAAATAAAATCCAAAAGCAAAACTGAAATAAAAGAAGCAGTCCTACATAATCGGAAGAATGAATGACTATCACTGCTTATCTTGATCATGCTCTAAGACTAGAACCGCCTGATACCTAAAAAATAAGAGTGGGTCAGGCCCACGCACAAATTCTATATTACTACAATCCAAGCAAAGACCCGCTACGCATGTATATCTTAAACAATTCAACAATAACTATATAGTCCGTATACATATATATTCACACTAAAGGACTCTCATTGGACTACAGGCCGATCTCAACCTGACTAGTAGGCAACATGCAAAACGCACTTGAAGTGGGCATGAGTACCTAGACCTAACAGGGTACACCTCCAACCATCATAGCCAGCTATGCATCCCAATGCATATACGCTCCCTAACCGTCGATCCTAAGACTCACGCTCATATCGACGTACCATAATTATACATATTTAAAGTCCATCCAGAAACCATAGTAGTGCCGCTCAACTATTCGTTGCCTTGACACGATAAATCAATAGAACTTAACTTTATAGTTAATCCATTCCTTAATTCCAGAGTAGGTAAGACTTAGCGTTTTTGAGCTAATCCCCCTAGTATGCCACCGTCCCATACCGGTGCATATAATCCATCAATCCAGTAGTTGATAACACGGATGACAATATAAATATCAATATCAACTAATCCATAACAAGTATAACAAGAATATGTAAATAACATGCTTGTCCTATACTACCGATACATGATTCTCCAACAATTTAAAACGCAGAGAATAGGTGTAGCCATCCTTTAATCCATGATAAGCATAATAATAATAATATCATAATTAACATGCTTTCTTGAAACTACACAACAATATCCAGTAAGTTGATAATAGACAATAATTTGTAAATATCAACTAATTTCCTATTAAGCATCAACAGAAATTATATAAATTGACATGTTTATTTTTATACCACTACAACATGATTTAAACCATAAAATCCCTAAGTCAATTGCTAATTTAAAAATAAGCAACTTGAATCATCCGCATCAAAACCAACATGCAAACTTTCTTAAGAGTTCCATATTGTTCCATATATTAACTTCTTATGGTTTATTATGGACTACCATCCCCTTTGATGTTTTAATAAGATTTTAAACATCACTGAAAACCCCCAGAACAGCTCCTTCTTCAACCTGGAGACTTAAAAATCCAAGCACAGTAGCCAATTCTCGCAGAAAACCAAAAAAAATGGAAAAATGACGAAGGAGCCGGCTCTCTCAAAGAGGGAGCTGCCTCCAGGCCCCTTAGAGCCGATGTAATACCCCTAATTTTAAAAGGATAGTCTCGGTAGTTTATTTTAGGGTTTTATTGTAATTTTAAAAGGATAGTCTCGATAGTTTATTTTAGGGTTTTATTGTAATTTTTGCATTCTTAATGTGTTTGTTTGGTTTTTGTTCTATTTGGCTATTTGTTAATTGGTAAATGTTTAATTATTTGTTTTATATTTTCTTTGTTTGTTTTAATTTTAAAATGATTAATTTGTTGTAATTGAATGCGTGTATGCTTACATGGAATTATTGTTTTTCATATATTGTGTATTTAGGTTAAACGGTATAATGGATAACTTTAGGGTTTTATTTTTCTTTTTCACGGTTAGCCGACTTAGTCTCCTCTTAAGATTGGAATTAGATTTCCTTAAGCCTATATAAATATATCATTAGACGTCGACTTAGGGTTTAGAAATCAAAAACCTTACTCATGTATAGGCAGAGAGACGAAACAGTAAGAATTATGAGGAAAACAGAGAGGGACTTGAGAGAAAACAGAGAGAACTGGTTAGTGCTTCAGCTGTGGATTAAAGGTCAGACCAGGGTGAGATGGAAGGAGTGTTGTTCGTGGTTGGAACCAAGGGCAACAGAGGAGCCAGGAACAGCAGGAATCGCCGGAAAACTCAGGAAGATGGCGTAGAGATTTTAATTCAAAATCGCACAGGCAATTTCTATTCCTAACTCTCTCTCTCTCTTTAACTCGTATTCTTTACATGCCTAACACAACTCCAGGAGTAAATAGACATTAAAGATTAATCTGATTCGCATGTTAATTTCAATTATAACAGTATGCCTTTACATGAATTGGTGCTTGCTTGTTCGTAAATTTCCTTGCATAATTTATGTTTTAATTGATGTTAATTGATGCATAATGAATTTAATAAATTGTTAGAACTATCTGGAACCTAGACCAAAGGGTTAGGAACCTTAGCAAGGACAATCAAAAAGTCAGAAAACAGCCGGAGTTGGGGAAGACGGAGGTTGGGAAGAGTGGAGACGGTTTCACCCTTCAATGGAGGCGGCTCTATTGAAGTGGAGCCGGCTCCACATGATATAGAAGCGGCTCCAAAGGGAGTGGAGACTCCTCTACCTTAAATTGGAGCCTCTTCTACCTTAAATTGGAGCCTCCTCTACCTTAAATTGGAGCCTGCTCTACATCTTTTTGGAGCCTGCTCCTTTGTGGATTTTCAATTTGTTTTTAATTTCAGCGATGGATTTTGCTTCTGTACTTGGATTTTGATGTTCCAGTTTAATTAGAAGCTATACTGGAGGATCTCAGAGGTGTCCTAAGCTTATTTAAAACTCCTAAGGGCCTTGTTAATGTATAGTAAACCACCTTATATTATAGCTTGAACAGTATAAAATTCTTACACAAATTGGTATACTGTTTTTAGATGCGAAGGATTAAAATTGTTCAATATTATTTTAACAATTTTCCATCAATGGTTTTTATAGTTAAATCATGCTTCAGTGTTATAAGGTAAGCATGTGGAGTTATATATTCTGTTATGCTTACTTGGAATTAATTGATGTTTACATGTATGATTTGTATTATCAATTATTGGACTTTGCGGAATAGTATCAAATAAGCCTTTTATATTACAAAATTTTGATCATGCTTAGTATGGAACAATTGATGTTTGTATTTAATATTTTAATTATCAATTGTTGGATGTATGGATTAGTTCATATTTACTTTCGTTATCTGTATTATCAACTACTGGATGGATGGATTATATGCACCGGTATGGGAAAGTGGCATATTAGGGACGAATTAGTTTCAAAATACTAAATCCTACCTATACGGAATAAGGGAATGGATTATAAAATAAATCCTACTTATATTTAAGTTAAAAAAGCTGCACAAGCTGAATGACTAACTGGATTACTTGTTATTTATGCTAAGTTAAAGAAGCTGCACAAGCTAAATGATTTACTGGATTTCTTATGGATGAATAGGATAGGAGTTTTATATATATGTTTATGGAACCGCGATATGAGCTTAAGTCTCAGAGTCGACGGTTAGGGAGCGTATATGCAGTAGGATGCGTAGCTGGCTATGTTGGTTGAAGTATACCTTATTTGTATTTGAGCAAGCAAACAAAGCTTTGCTTAGAGGTTCATTGTGTTGAGATGGGACGATTACCAACGAGTTATAAAAGCAACTTATGGGAATCAATTTGGTAAGATGGATTGTAGAGGGGAAGTTTAGCACTTATAAGAGTAGTTGTTATACTTATAGAGAGTATAGTCATACTTCCAGGCAGTGTCCTAAAGTAGGACAGGGACAGGGACAACATGTGCAGCAGGGACAAAGGGCGCCAGTACCTTTACCCGCTCCACAGGTTCCACGGATTCAGGGACAGGTGTATCTGGCTTTACTATCACCGCCACAGCCTCAAGGACAAGCACCGCAGCAGCTACATTATGGTAGGATGTACAATCCCATGCCACAGGATGTTTAGGCACCATAGGCTGTTGAGGGTAAGTTTCCTATTCATTATTCATTGGGACGTGTTTGATTTGTTATGGGAGCTACACATTCATTTGTGGCTAGATATTTTATTGCTTTATCTGGGATGATGACGCGGGTATGTGATAAACCTCAGGGTATTTCTACACCTTTGGGCAATACATCCATTTTACATGAGAGTGATGGGCCTGTGACACTAGATATTGGTAGACTCAGATTTCTAGCCAATCTATTGGTCCTGGATATGCACACTTATGATGTGATACTTGGGATGGATTGGTTATCTCACTACCATGCCTAAGTTAATTGTTTTGATAGGTCTATTGTGTTCACCATACCTGGTCAGGATATGTACGTCGTCGCTATACCACGTATTAATGGGGGTAGTAGCACTTATTTGTTTCATATGGAGGAGGATGTTACTATGTCATTGGATCATATACCAATTGTACAGCACTTTTCGGATGTTTTCCAGGAGATTCCAGGGTTGCCACCTAGTCGGGAGATAGACTTTGTGATTGACTTAGCTCCAGGCATTACGCCTATTGTTAGGGCACCATACAGAATGGCACCAGTGGAGATGAGAGAGCTGATGGATTAGATTCAGCAATTACTCAGCCAGGGTTTCATTCGTAGGAGTACTTCACGTTGGGGAGCACCAGTCTTGTTTGTAAAGAAGAAGGATGGTTCACTTTGCCTTTGTATAGATTACAGGGAGTTAAACAAGGTTACTATTCGTAACAAATACCATTTGCCTAGGATTGATGATCTTTTTGATCAGTTGAAGGGAGCTACATATTTCTCTAAGATTGATCTACGTTCTGGATATCATCAATTCTGGGTTAGGGAGCAGGATGTTCCTAGGACAGCGTTTCTCACGAGATATGGTTCTTATGAGTTTCGTGTCATGCCGTTTGGATTGACGAATGCACTAGCAGTCTTCATGGATTTGATGAACAGGGTCTTCAGGGCTTATTTAGATCAGTTTGTCATTGTCTTCATTGATGATATTCTGATTTATTCTAAGTTAGAGGACGATCATGCAAGACATCTTCATATAATGTTACAGATGCTTCGTGAGCACCAATTATATGCCAAGTTCGAGAAGTGTGAATTTTGGCAGCGGGAAGTGAGGTTTCTGGGTCATATGGTGTCAGAAAGGGGAATAGCGGTAGATCCAGCCAAGGTTTCAGCAGTGGTTGAGTGGGGACAGCCTACTTCGCCTACTAAGATTCGGAGTTTCCTCAGATTAGCAGGATATTATCGTAGGTTCATTTAGGGGTTCTCTAAGATAGTGGGACCACCCACTCATCTGACTAAAAAGGGTGTACGGTTCGTGCGGGATGAACACTGTCAGCGAGTTTTTGATAAGCTAAAGACTAAGTTAACTTCTACACCGGTTTTATCCGCACCATAGAACGAGATAGAGTATCTTGTCTACACAGATGCTTCTTTGTAAGGTCTTGGATATGTTTTGATGTAGGAGGAATAACCGATTTCATATGGATCTCGTAAGCTTAAGCCTCATGAGCTTAATCATCCAACACATGATTTGGAGTTAGCAGCAGTGGCCTTTGCCTTACGTATTTGGAAGCATTATCTATTGGGTGAGTCCTTCAGATTATTTAGTGACCACAAAAGTTTGTAGTATTTGTTCACTCAGCGGGAGCTGAATATGAGACAACGTCGATGGTTAGAGTTTGTTTCTATCCAGTATCATCCAGGGAAAGCGAATGTGGTGGCAGATGCACTCAGTCGCCGACCTATTGCTAGTCTTTCTACTCTATTCACCACTGAATGGAATGCATTGAAGACGGTGGATGAGTTGTTAGATTTTTTATGGCTTACATGGTAGTTACACCATCTATCATTCACAAGATTTTACAGGCACAACTCATGGATCAGTAATGCATTGACAAAATTGTAGAGATAACTTCTTGGGAAGTCCCATTTTACTATGTTGGGGCGGATAGAGGTTTGAGGTACAAGGGACTGTTAGTGGTACCTTCTGCTGACGATTTGAGGAAGGATGTGATGACTGAGACTCATCATTCTGAGTTTTCTGTTCATCCAGGAGGAGATAAGTTGTATCAGGATATAGAGTGGCAGTTTTGGTGGGCAGGTATGAAAAGGGACATTGCTATTTTTGTCTCTTGATATAGTACTTGTCAGATGGTTAAGATTGATCATCAGAGGCCGTCAAGTGCTCTACAGCCACTACCGATACCGGAGTGGAAATGGGAGAGCATTTCTATAGATTTTATGGAGGGATTGCCTAATTCTTTCAAGGATCACAATTCTATTTAGGTCATTGTGGATAGATTAGCAAAATCAGCTCATTTCTTGCCCATTCGCACTGACTTCACATCAGAGCAGTTAGCGAGACTTTACATTACAGAGATTGTGAAGTTGCATGGCATTGTCAATTATATCGGACAGGGATTCGAGCTTTGTGTCAGGATTTTGGAAGAGTTTTCAGCAGGCTTTGGGTACAAAGTTGCATCTTAGCACTACTTATCATCCTCAAACAGATGGACAAACCAAGAGGGTTAATCAGATAATGGAGGACATGCGTCGTTCTTGTGTTCTTGATTTTAAGGGTCACTAGGAGGATTATTTGCCACTTGTGGAGTTTGCCTATAATAATAATTTCCAGAAAACTATTGGGATGGCACCGTTTGAGGCATTATACAGCCAATCGTGTCGATCGCCTGTTTGTTGGATGAAGGTTGGCGAGAACAGATTTTTGGGTCCTGAGTTCATTAAGGATACCTCTGAGAAGATTGCTCTTATTAGGGATTGCATACGCACTGCCCGGAGTCGGCAGAAGAGTTATGCGGATCGTTGCACTCGTGCTTTGGAGTTTTAGATTATTTTAACTCAAGGTATCTCATATGAAAGGAATAATGCACTTTGGGAAGAAAGGGAAGTTGTCACCGCGGTTTGTCAGTCCATTCATGACTACGAATCTAATTGGCTCTATAGCTTATCAGTTGGCATTTTCGGATAATTTGGATCGCGTACATAATGTGTTCCATGTTTCCATGTTGCGAAAATTTCTACAAGATGAGGATCGATATCAGCATATCGATGTTGGGGAAATTGAGTTGCAGCCGGATGTAACGTATTTGGAGCCACCGTGTCGTATTGTCGACCGTCGAGATCAAATCCTTTATAATAAGGTTATCCCTTTGGTACGTGTTCAGTGGAGTCATCACAATGTGGCTGAGTATACTTGGGAATGGAAGGATGTCATTCGCTCGCAGTTTCCTAAAATATTGGAATAAGGTAAGAGCGAATTCCGAGGACGAAATTCCATTTGTTAGGGGGGAAGAATGTAATACCCCTAATTTTAAAAGGATAGTTTCAATAGTTTATTTTAGGGTTTTATTGTAATTTTAAAAGGATAGTCTCAGTAGTTTATTTTATGATTTTATTGTAATTTTTCATATATTGTGTATTTAGGTTAAACGGTATAATGGATAACTTTAGGGTTTTATTTTTCTTCTTCACCGTTAGCCAACTTAGTCTCCTCTTAAGATTGGAACTAGGTTTCCTTAAGCCTATATAAATATATCATTAGATGTTGGCTTAGGGTTTAGAAATCAAAAACCGTACTCACGTATAGGCAGAGAGACATAGCAATGAGAATTGTGAGGAAAACAAAGAGGGACTTGAGAAAAAACAGAGAGAACTGGCTAATGCTTTGGCTGTGGATTAAAGGTCGGATTAGGGTGAAACAGAAAGAGTGTTGTTCGTGGTTGGAACCAAGGGCAATAGAGGAGTCGGGAACAGTAGGAATCGCTGAAAAACTTAGGAAGATGGCGTAGAGATTTTAATTTAAAATCTCGCAGGCAAATTCTATTCCTAACTCTCTCTCTTTGACTCGTGTTCTTTACATGCCTAACACAACTCCGGGAGTAAATAGACATGATGTAGAGGCAGCTCCAAGGGGAGTGGAGACTCATCTACCTTAAATTGGAGCCTCCTCTACCTTAAATTGGAGCCTCCTCTCCTTAAATTGGAGCCTGCTCTACATCTTTTTGGAGCCTGCACCTTCATGGATTTTCAATTTGTTTTTAATTTTAGCGATGGATTTTGCTTCTGTACTTGGATTTTGATGTTCCAGTTTAATTGGAAGCTATACTGGAGGATCTTAGAGGTGTCCTAAGCTTATTTAAAACTCCCAAGGGCCTTGTTAATGCATAGTAAACCACCTTGTATTATAACTTGAACAGTATAAAATTCTTACACAAATTGGTATACTGTTTTTAGATGCGGGGGATTAAAATTGTTCAATATTATTTTAACAATTTTCCATGTATGGTTTTTATAGTTAAATCATGTTTCAGTGTTATAAGGTAAGCATGTGGATTTATATATTCTATTATGCTTACTTAGAATTAATTGATGTTTACATGTATGATCTGTATTATCAATTATTGGACTTTGTGGAGTAGTATCAAATAAGCCTGTTAAATTACAAAAATTTGATCACGCTTAGTATGGAACAATTGATGTTTGTATTTAATATTTTAATTATCAATTGTTGGATATATGCATTAGTTCATATTTACTTTCGTTATCTGTATTATCAACTACTGAATGGATGGATTGTATGCACCGGTATGGGACGATGGCATACTAGGGACTGATTAGTTTCAAAATACTAAATCCTACCTATATAGAATAAGGGAATGGATTATAAAATAAATCCTACTTATATTTAAGTCAACAAAGCTGCACAAGCTGAATGACTAACTAGATTACTTGTTATTTATGCTAAGTCAAAGAAGTTGCACAAGCTGAATGACTTACCGGATTTCTTATGGATAGATAGGATAGGACTTTTATATATATGTTTATGGTACCGCGATATGAGCTTGAGTCTCAGAGTCGACGGTTAGGGAGCGTTTATACAGTAAGATGCGTAGTTGGCTATGTTGGTTGAGGTATACCCTGTTAGGCTTAGGTACTCATGCCCATTCAGGTGCGTTTTGTATGTTGCCTTCTATTTAGGTTGAGACCCTCTTCGTAGTTCAGTGAGAGTCCTGTAATGTGGATATATATATATATATGTAAGGACTACCTAGTTATTGTTGAGTTGTTTAGGATGTACATGCGTATCGAGTCTCTGTTTGGATTATAGTAGGTTAGAACATGTTCGTAGGCTTGACCCACTTCTATTTTTTAGGTTTTTGACAGTTCTAGTCTTAGGCTTGATCGTGCTGAGCAGAGACTATTACTCACTCTTCTGACGACGTATGACTTCTCTCTGTGGTTTAGCTTTGGATGTTCTTTCAGTTATTTACATTTCAGTTTGGATTTTTATTAGGGGTCCACTAAAGATGGATTCCCGAGTTGTTTAAACTGTTGGAGGTTTTGGAAGGATTTGGAGTTTATTAATCTTTCATATTTGAGAATTTTATATTTAGAGATCTTTTAGCTTTTAATATTTATTTCTTAATTCATTTTGTAATCCTTGTTTGTTTTAAATATTAATTGTTTGATATTTCCCTCAAGTTTGGGCTTGGGCCTGATCAACCCATGTCTCATATCAGAGGGATGTCACAGCCGGCTCCCCACAAAGGGGAACCGCCTCTTTGCTTAGGGGAGCCTGCTCTCTTCAAAAAGGAGCCGATTTTCCCTCTATTCCGTCGTCTACTTCAACTCCGACGGTGTCCGGCTACTCTGTTACTCCAATCCAAGGTTCGTACTAGTTAATACTAAGCCCCAGTGTGTTCCAGAATTATTTAAATTCATTGTTCATTAATCAACTTCAATCAAAACAAGAATTATGCAAGAAAATTTTAAAATCAAGCAAAATACCACATCATGAAAACACATACTATTTTAATCGAATATGACATGCACACCAGATTTAATTTAATATTTATTTACACCTGGAATTCTGTTATACATGTAAAGAACACAGGTCAAAGGGAGGGAGATAGATATAAAACTTGCCTGTGAGATTTCGGTTCAAAATCTCAGCGTCGTCTTCCTGAGGTTTTCGGCGATCTTTCTGTTTTCTCTCTCTGTTTTCTCCCAGACTTCTTTATACGTGAATAGCATTTCCTTTCCCTTGCCCGACATATAATGTTATATTTATAGGCTACACTTAAACCTAAGTCAAATTATATTAAGAGATGGAAAACCATTATAAAAATAATCTTATAACTAAGTCGGCTAACCCACAAGTCCATGAAAACCTAACCCTAATACTATCTTAATAATTAATAAAACTAATTAATCAAATAAACCAATTAACTTATTAAACAGCAAAAAACAAATAATTTAATTAAATAAAAGCAATTTAAAACAATTAAGGAATAACGCAATTAAATAAAAACAACAATTAAACAAATACGTAAAGAAAATTAAATAAAAACAATTAAGCAAATAATCCAATAAAAATGCAATAAGACAATAATTAAAATGCCGAGACTATCCTTTTAAAATTAGGGGTATTACATACAACCCTCTAAACCCTTCATGGTAGCAACATTAGCCAAATATGGCTTGATCACCTTTGTCTTTCTACTTATTTTGGAATGTTTGCCCTGTGATGGCTTTCTAGGCTTGAGGGCCTTGTTCATAATAGGTGAGTATGATGGATCCTGATTGGTACTAGTTAAATTATCTTCTTCTGGTTCACTGCTTTATCCTCAGAGTTTAGAGCCTTAGCCAATGCTGCAAAGGAATTTGAGGTTGGAACAGTGGATGGTGCCTGCATAGCTCCACGTGAATCAGTCATTTTATGGCTTGATAAGTCTACGACCAAATTTAAACCCATTGGGCAATCAGCCTGAAGTAATGGTTCCACATTAACCATTGAGACCTGTTGTTTATCAAACTACTCCAGTGATTCAGAAGAAAACCTTTGGGTGGTTATGTCCAATTGAGAAGTTTTGGTATTTTCAGCTTGCAATGAATGTTCAAGTGGATTTGCAGTGAGAGAGGCATGGAATTCCTACAAATTCCTATTGTTGATAGGCAGTTCATAAATCTCAGAAGCTAGTTATAGAAGACCATTTGAAGTGGAAGCCTCTTGTTGGGTTTTGTGAGTCGTACATAGCGGAATGTACAAAGGAAAGTTTTTATTTGTTTTATAAAACAGATCTGTGTCGTTACCAACTTTACTTATTTTAGCAATTTAAATAGTTAATCACATGCAGATAAAATAAAGCAAAGTATAAAGGTTGAGATGACACCAGGATTTTAGCGAGGAAACCCTAGTTGATAAAATACGTCAACTGTTATGGGAAAAACCTCGTGGACTTGTGCAGTCCAAAGTAAACCAATCCACTATGCTTGAAACAACGTATACCGAACTTTAACTCTGGCTCACACCCTATCGTTCTACACCACACCAACCGTTGACGATCCTCTGGCTTTGCGACTCCCCGTCCAACAGCAACTTGATCTCAAGCTTACACTTGATATTTGTAGAAGAGTAGTAGGTAGATCAGACAACACTCCACGAATGCTCCAACCCTTTCAAAGTGTGACTGCGTTTACTTCTGCTTTTCAATCGTCTGAATAATGTAAAAAAAGATCTCCTTCGTCTGATCGATGTAAATACGACTGTATAATCATGATCAGGATTTGAATACCACAACTCTAAACTAAGTGTTTATGTGTATGTGTTCTAAAAAGATATCAGAAAAATCAACTCTGATTTTTTGCAAAAATAATCTTCCTAAGGCTTTGAATAATATCTGAATAATAATGGAAAAGCCGTTCTTTCAACCAATGTATATGACATGGTTTATATAGAGTTTTGAATGACCAAATCTCTCTGAAAATAAGATAAAATTCGTGCATAGGATTTGGTACAATTCTAAACCAACTAGGAGAGAAATCTAAAAAAGGAAACTAAACTTTCCATAAGCTATCAGGACTCTTGAACTTGTTCAAATAATTGGGAACCGGTTCAAAAATGGCAGAATATATTTCGAGGCCAATGTTGAAAACTTGAACCTGTTTAAAGAATTGGGAACAGGTTCAAGAATGGCAGAATGATTTCTACACGAAATTCTACTGGCTTGAACCTGTTCCAAGAATCATGAACAGGTTCAAATCTACCAGACTTGAAATTACCAAATATAGAATGTGTCCTAACCTTTTTGGATTTCTTCCTAACATGGTGTTCTTCCTTTTCTATGATGATCACAATTATAGCATCTTTGGACAACCTTCCAAATCCATAGTCTCCGTCAATCTTGATAACTTGCATTACAAGTAACTTAAATTTCAACTCGACATGGACTTGTTATGTCTACGACAATTGGCAAAAATAATTAATATCTCACAATCTCCCCCTTTGGCAATTTTGTGACAAAATCCTAGAAACAATTTTTCGCAATTTACCCAAAGCAGAAAAGTAAATTACATTCATTGTTAAAAGACAAAAATACGGAATAGGAACACTATTCTTCTTGAATGCAAAGTTTGGCCTATTTCCTACACACTATCAAGCAACAATTACCAGTGAAGTGTGATAAATAAAAATTTATAAACTCCCCCTTAAGTAAATATCCAAGATTTTTACTATTTTATCTCCCCATTAACATCACATTTGGTCTCCCCCTTTTGTAACAAATTGACAAAGCATAAAGACAAATACAAGAAATAGTAGGACAGAGATATAAAGCAAATTCCAAAACAAAGCATATTCAAGTCATTGAAAGCATATTCCAGGAATATCCAAAACAAAATGACTATATAAGAACGTGTATGATGCTATGATGTATAATAAACAGAAAAGTCAGCATCATTATCAATCACTATGTCAGTAAACAATTATCAGCTTCAATTATCTCCACTATCCTCTTCAATCTCCTCATCTTTCGCATCCTCATCCCCATTGAAATAGTCATCCTCATCGTTAGCTCGCATAGATGGATCTGGAGGAGCAGGCCGATAAACATCCTCAATAGGAACCTCTGACTGCTGGCCTCTTATCTGTCATACCTCAAGTTTGAGATCTCTAAGGTCAACCATCATCAACTCTTGGTTCCGAAGAATACTCTGCTGATTCTGAAGCAGAAGAGAATACAACAGGTTTGCATCTGCTTTAGAAAAATTTCCTTTGGGAGGAAATAATCGAGTAATGTCTAGAGTTTGAGAAGACCCTTCATTAGCAACTCTCTTAGCCTTTCTAGCATTTTCTCTGGCTGATTGTGACTTGTTCAGAGCACAAGCATCTAACTCAGTCATAATACGCTGATGATACGCTCTTGGAGGAATCACAATATTCTTCAATTTGTAAAACACCATAATAATCATAGGAAAAGGTGAAGAATTTCGGCGCGAGATTTTCTTAGAATGAGCCATCATTAATTGCACAATTGATGTCGTAAGAATAATAGTCTCATTTCTAGCTAGAAAATATATAACCTATGCTCTCTTAAGAGTGATCTTGTCCTTTTTTCCCAAAATAGCCAAGGTTAGCCATAGCGAACAAATTAAAGAATGCAGCCTCGTTGGTTTGAAATCGAGCTGGAATGTAATCATTATACATTTAAGAATTTGGAACACAAATCTTATTTGTAATCACTGATAATTCAGGACCTGTGACTTCTAACGGTAGAACTTGTCCAGTCAGCTGATTTGTATCAGGAAGGTCCAAGATAGATTGAATAGTTTCTTCATTAACCATATAATCAATCCCAAAAAGTGTAACGATGGAGTGCGTATCCTTACATTCACAAATATTAGCATAGAAATAGTGTACCATATCTGGAGAAAAGAAACTCCTGCCAAGCTTGGTAAAGAACAACCATTTGTTGGTTTCAATATATGTCATAAGCTGTTGTCCGGCAGTGTCATGAAGCTGGTCTAAATTGACATTCCTTTCAGTTTTAATTGGACCATCATTATAGCAGTCAATAGAGGCATTCCAAGCATGTTCATTAAAGAAGTGACTTTGTTCAAATTCAATCTTTCCTGTTGATGACACAAATGGATACCCAGATGGCATCTCTCGAGAAGACAAACTGTTTGATCTAGAAGTTGATGTCCTTCTTCTGGAAACAGTCGAACCTCTTTGGGATTTTTGAATGTCAATGCTTGTTCTGGACCTCTTGGGAGACTGTGGATGTGCAATCCCTTTACCTTTACCCTCTTTAGAAATTTTAGGAGCCATTTGATTCACACAACTTTTGGTTTTAAAGCTTACAAACTCTTTCAGGAATTTTCTCAAACACCTGGTGTGCAACCCTAAAGGTGTTTATAGAGAAAGCTTGATATGATCTCCAATTCTCCCAAAAACTTAACAACAATGTAAGACTATGATCCCAAGCACAATTCAAAGTTTCAACCACTCCAAGAATTAAAATAATTAACCAATCCTCTAAGTTGTTCAAACCCACACTCCAACTTCAACAAACCCATTTTTCAAATCAATTTTCACCATCAGGTTGTTGTTCTTCAATTTACAATGAATATGTATGCAAGATATGTTATGGAATGATGAACAAAATATATAGATGATGTATAGATATGCGGGTATATGAGAGTTGTGAAATGTGAGGAAGAAGAAAGCAAAAATCGCAACACAAGAGAAAGAGCCAAGTTCCCTTTAGCGTGCACATGCCAGGCCTTAAAAGCCTTTTGCCCGAAGCCTTGAACCTTTTCTCAAACATTGGAACAGGTCCCAAACTAACAGTCCACTTTGGCTTTGAGCGAGTGGATATCTTGGCCCGGAGTGTTGTTGTTTTTTTTCCCTTTTAAAACAAAATTTCATTTACCCAAAACTTGTTCTAACACATTGGTGATTAAAAAACAAATTCACAACAAAATCTTTTTCAATTTTTTAAACTTTCCTCTTTTTTTATTTATTTTTTTTAAAATCACCAATCATTAAAATCAACCGGTCAACACACGATTCAAAACCCTTTCAGAGAATTTAAAAAACAGTATCTCAGAGAACAAATATTTGACTCCACAAACTTTTCAAATAAATTCAAATCTCAGAAAGTAATCACAACATGAAATCAAACTTGCAAATTTTACTGAAAAATTTAGAAATTAATCTAGCAAGTTTATGTGTGTGTGTGAAATCCAATCTAATCCATCTTCAGTTGAATTTCAACAGATTATTATCTAAATCTTATTGATCGAAAAGCATCAAGATAAAATTGTTTTGAGCAATTTTTCTAAGTAAGGCGGCTTTCACTCTAAATAGTAGTCAGCAATTCCCCAACTCAACTTATCTCCACTTTTCGCTTCAATTCACAGTTTAATGGGAGCTTTCGATCAAATCTCAATAGGTAGCATTTTCCTTAGCAATTTATTCAGCATTTTTTTCTTTTTCTTTTCAAGCTGAATATGTTTTTTTTTTTCAATCTTTTTATTTTTAGCTCCTATTTTTTAAATAATAACCTTTATAGCTTTTGTGAACAATAAACCCTAGTCAATAGATTAGAAGATTTTCAACCAAATTTATCAAAGATGGACTAGTGCACAAAAGTCTATGAACTTAAGAGATTCAAATCTAAACATCCCTTAAACAATGTAAATCATCTTTCACTGTATAGATTACAAACCAAGAATCTATGTTTATTCAAATTATCATGTGTCTCAATTTGCGTCAAAGATAGATCATAAATTCTTCAAAAGAATTTTTACATGCATATCAAGAAGATCATGATTAGAAAATCAAACTCTAACCAAACCCTAACAAGTGATCCAATGGCAACAAAATTTTCTTTTAAACACAAGCCATGATTACTGAATTTTGTAGGACTCAGTTTAAAGGTGAAGTCCTCTTGGAAACTTGTTCCAAGGACTCAATAGGCACATAATTGATCAAATCAGACTTTTTGATCCACACTGTCTTTACTCTTACTTCCCGAAATTCTCTCTCATTCTTTACCTCTTTCTTAGGCAAATGTACAGCTTTAGAAAACTTAGGTGGCACAAAATTCTTTTTCTTTTTAGTAAACACCTTTTTCTTAGCTTGACTATTCTGAGAATGAATTTTCAAAGATTTTTCCTTTTTCCTTTGAAAATATTAGTGATACTTATGTCCATTCTTACCACAGAAAGTGCAATGCAACAGTTTAAGCATGTAAGACATATCAGAATGCAATGCATCAGACAAACAAGGTTTAGGCATATCAGCAGGTTTAACAAAAATTATTTTACCTTGACCACTAGAAGATCCTTTAACAAATCCTAACCCAGTCTTATCTTTTACATCCTTACCCATGTTGATTATCTTATTCAAACTGTTTTGACTCATATTGAATCCTTTCAGTTTATCTTTTTCAGTTTTTAATTCAATTTCAAGATAATCATTTTTCAAAGCAAGACATTCCTTCAATGAGTTAGCAACACTTACCTTATCCTCAAGAATAATAATCTACTTCTCAAGCTCAGTGATAACAGAATTGATTTCAAAAGCTTTCCTCTTGCTTTCATCAATCTGTTTCTTTAGATTTTCATTCTCTCATTTTGCTTGGATAAGCTCATTTGCTAGCTTATTAATTGCCTGTTTGGTCTCAATGGTTTCTCTAACCATCGTCTTCAGTTTTTCATCGTCCTTTTCAGCCTCTTCCACCTGTTCATCATAAACTTCATTGTCTTCGTTATCTAAACTGTCAGAGTCAAATAAATGAACAACATGAGGACCCCTATCAAGAAAAGCGACATAAGAAAAATCATTAGTATCATCTTGAGGAGAATCACTATCACTTAAAGTAGAATTTTCAACCATAGAAACTTTCATTGCTTTTCCTTTATTCCTATCATTTTTGTTCTTTCCTAGGACTCGGACAAACATTGGCTGTATAACCTTTGCCACCACAATTCCAGCAAGTAAATTCCGTTTCTTTTGATTCTTCTACTTTCTTATCATTAAACCTAAACTTTGACAGCTTGTCAAAATTTTGAGGATTAGCAATGTTGTTATTCCTTCTCCTCTGTTGTCTCTGCAAAATCTGACTAAATTGCCTTAACAAGAATGCAATGTCATCATCAGAGTCATCATTCACAGAATTCTCAACCTGTGTAGATTTTAAAGGAAGATTTTTCTCCTTCTGATTTAAATCAAAATTCTGCATCTCAAAAGTTTTTAGTGAATCTACCATCTCATCAACTCTACAAGTAGTCAAATCCCAATGTTCAGAGATGGTTTCAACCCTAATATGGAATCTTTTAGGTAAAGACCTTAAGATTTTCTCACAGATTTTTTTATCACTAACTTTTTTCCCTAAGTGACGCAGTTCAGAAATTATTTCAAGAAGACTAAAATAAAAGTCAGAAAAGGATTCATCTTCTTTCTTCACAATGTTGCCAAATTTATGAGAGAGCAATTGAATTTTGGATAACTTTATTTTTGAAGTTCCTTCATGAGTAACCTGTAAAATATCCCAAGCTTCTTTAGCAGTTTTACAATCAGAAATTCTAGCATATTCAGATAGAACAACAGAATTAATAATTGAATATCAAGCTTTGCCATTAGCATCATTACGCTCAGTTTCAATAGCAGTAAAAGCAAAAGTATCTTTTAAATCTTTGACTATTTTACCATCCACAGTTGTATCTACTGTAGGAGGTGTATAGCTAGATTTAACTATTGCCCAAGTTTTACCACCAGAATTTTGCAAATAGGCTCTCATCTTTGATTTCCAAAAATTGTAATTATCTCCTTCAAATAAGGGACCACGTTGATTAGAACTGCCTTTTTTTAACGCATAAGACATGATTAAAACAATTTTTGAACACAAAACAAAACTTTCCAATAAGGATCAACTCAATGTATAGAGGATGGCTCTGATACCAAATTGTGAGTCGTACACAGCGAAATGTATACAGGAAAGTTTTTATTTGTTTTATAAAACAGATCTATGTCATTACCAACTTTACTTATTTTAGCAATTTAAACAGTTAATCACATGCAGATAAAATAAAGCAAAGTATAAAGGTAGAGATGACACCGGGATTTTAGCGGGGAAACCCCAGTTAATAAAATACGTCAACTGTTATGGGAAAAATCTCGTGGACTTGTGTAGTCCAAAGTAAACCAATCCACTATACTTGAAACAAAGTATACCAAACTTTGACTCTGGCTTACACCCTATCGTTCTACACCACACCAACCGCTGATGATCCTCTGGCTTTGCGACTCCCCGTCCAACAGCAACTTGATCTTAGGCTTACACTTGATATTTGTAGAAGAGTAGCAGGTAGATCAGACAACACCCTACGAATACTCCAACCCTTTCAAAGTGTGACTGCATTTACTTCTGTTCTTCAATCGTCTGAATGATGTAGAAGAATATTTGCTTCGTCTGATCGATGTAAATACGATTGTATGATCAGGATTCGAACACTACAACTCTAAACTAAGTGTTTATGTGTATGTGCTCTAGAAAGATATCAGAAAAATCAACACTGATTTTTTGCAAAAATAATCTTCCTAAGGCTTTGAATAATATCTAAATAATAATGTAAAAGCCGTTCTTTCGACCAATGTATATAATATGGTTTATATAGAGTTTAGAATGACCTAATCCCTCTGAAAATAAGATAAAATTCGTGCATAGGATTTGGTACAATTCTAAACCAACTAGGAGATAAATCTGGAACAGGAAACTAAACTTTCCAAAGGCTATCAGGACTCTTGAACCTATTCAAAGAATTGGGAATCGGTTCGAAAATGGCAGAATGTATTTCGAGGCCAATGTTGAAAACTTGAACCTGTTCAAAGAATTGGGAACAGGTTCAAGAATGGCAGAATAATTTCTAGACAAAATTCTAATGGCTTGAACTTGCTCCAAGAATCATGAACAGGTTTAAATCTACCAGACTTGAAATTACCAAATATGGAATGTGTCCTAACCTTTTTAGATTTCTTCCTAACATAGTGTTCTTCTGACCAGAGGGGGGGGGGGGAGGAACCGTTCCTTACACGCCAAATTGATGTAGTGAATGTGCGGTTCAAGAAAAGCTTAAATTTATAAAAACTACTACCAACACTACTACTAACGTAGCAAGAGTGAGTAGGGATCGTCCCAAAGGATTGTAAGGATCGAGCAATGTCGTGAAATCACAATTAGGGCTAGTAAGTCGAGTGATCAAACAATTGGTTGGTTGGTTGATTAAAAAGCAACTAAATTAAACTAAGTGATAGCAAAAGAATACAATTAAGAATAAGCAAGAGAGAGAGATCTTGGGGTTTAGAGATCACCACCAAGCAATGCATTTTTATATCATTGACAAGTGATTAATGAGGGCAAATGGTGTGTTGTAATATTGGTGTATGAGTGTGTTTGGTTGATTCAACAAGTAAGGATGACTAGTTAAGCATGTTTTGTCTAAACATCATGTGAAAGACACAATATATCTAAGCAATGAAGGATATATTGTCTAAACAACATGTGAAAGGTACAATAAATCAAAACAAGTCATTAATCCTTTCATTAAGCTCACAATCCAAATACAACACAAGGTTAGAGACATATGCTAATTACATTCAAAAGCTTAGATCATCAAACAACAAGCATAGATTGTCTTCCCATTTAACACTACACTATAACTACATTACATCTACAATACTAGCATGAAAATAAACTAGGGGACAGGCACAATCCATCAAGAGATAAGCATGAACCATCAAGAGAATCACAAAAACATTCATTTAAGCACTATGTTTTGACAATCTCCAAATCTATAGCATCAATACACATAGACATGCATCAATAACACAAAATCTAGAGACAAGCACATGAACATCTATTCTAGCATACATAGACATATGGATAGAATGAAATGATCAATTGGAAGCATTAAACCACATAAATCATTGAATAAACAAGATCTATATATATCAAAGTATCAAAACATCAATTACAACACTAATCCCTCAATAATACACAAGATTAAGATATAGAAAGCATGCTTGGGGCTAACTCTAGCCCCAAGAGGATGTCTAGCCACTCACGGTGATGATGCTCCAACCCTCAAGGGCTAATTCCATGGTTGAAATCTGCTCCTTGTTGATGTAGAACTCCAATGGTGTCTCTAGCCTCCTCCTCCTCTAAACTTCCTCTCCAAGAGATGATATGAAAATATATGTTCTCCCCCTCATGTAAAAACAATCCTTATCCTTATATAGGTAGGTCAAAATGACACCCAAAATGAGCTGGGTCGTGCACATAATATTTCCTAATGATTGGATAAAGGATAACTTTCAATGAGATGGAATTTTAACTTTTTCACACTAGAGGAAGTTCGATCGATCGAACCTTGAACTTGGATCGATCGAAAGTAAGTAAGATCGATCGAACTTAGGCTGGATCGATCCAACTAGCTGAGCTTTTTTGGAAAAAGACAAATTCGAGATATTTATGGGAGATATTTATGGGAAAAGGACAAAAGTGGTTAGTAGGTGGTACAGTTGTGGATACGATCAATTATTTGAATAAGGACAAAAGTGTTCGATCGATCAAAGGATGATGTTGGATCTATCGAACTTTTGGAACTTTAAGCTTTTTGGTCAAGACTTGGATCTATCTTGAAGTGTTGAGATCGATCATTGTTCGATCAATCGAACCTTGAACTAGGATCGATCGAACTTTGCTACTCACCACCTTTGGCTTCATTTGCTTCCTTCTTTCTTCACTTTGCTCCTTTCTTTGTTTAATCCCAGAATTGCTTCAATTAAGCTCTTATTTGGCTAAGTTAGCTTATTTTCGGGATAAGTGCCTGAAAAAGGAAATAATACGAAATCAATCTAAAATGGTAAAGTAAGATAGATAAAGGTACTAGAATGCCTAAGCTTAAAGGGTTTAAATACGCACTTTTCAGTGCTCATCACACCCCCAAACTTAAATATTGCTAGTCCCTAGCAATGAACTAGAAAGTAAAGGAATGAAATAAACAACTATACAAATATGAATCTAGAAAATAATAAATGGATAACGCCACTTTCGTAGGGAACACGATTGCACTTAACATATGCAACAAGCCTTTTAAACCCCTCGGTTACACCTAGTGGTACCCTTGAAGTCTCGTGAGGGTTTCTAGAAATGGTACCCACAAACATTAAGCTCATTCTTTCAGAAGAGGCACCAATATTACAAACAAGTATTGGGAGAAAACTACCTCAAGTATGCAGTTTTTCAACCCTTTCTAAGCAATCTCCCAAAATTTCAACATCAAGCAACCAAGTATGGTCCTCCACACAACAAGAAAATGATCATGCAAATCAAAACAACTCTAGAATCCTTTTGAGTGAACCGGCATCAAATGTGTTGTTATCTAAGCCAACTAAAGAATTAATCACATCCTTACCCTCAAACTAGCACACAAATCTAGTACCGATCATCAAGACAAAAAGTGGACTCTTTATTAAAGCTTTATTATTCTAGGTGCGCTTATTCTTTTCACTTAATTTCTCTTTTCTTTTTTTTTTTTTTTTTTTTTTTTTTTTTTTTTTTGAGGATCAAAGATAGAAGTATAGTGCAATGTGTTGATCTATTAAGCTTTCTAGCGATTCATGAGGTCGAGCGTTAGGTCAATGACTCCCAAACCAGACGGCTTTAGGGCATTAGGCATTCAAATACCCCTACGGACTTACAAGCTCAAATCAACTAGGCTACGAATCAAGACAACAACCATCTAATCATTTCATACTTCTCACCTTTTTGGGAGAAGTCCTCACTTTTATTACTTTTGCTTCTTTTTTTTTTTCTTTTTTTTTAATAAACAATTATTAACCTAGAGTTTGGGCCCTCCACCTTTCGGCACGAGAAGTTCAGTGCTTGATGAGGCTAGAATCTCGGCTACTTAGTGAAAAGGGGTTGTTATCCACCTTTATCAAGAATAAAAGCTTTCAATGCACTACTAGCTCAATTGGGATATAACTAATTCAATAATTAACAAAGCATGTACCCCACAAATGAATGCTAGTGTGCGCCTGTGCTAGTGTAGAATACTAGAGTAAATCTCAAAATAATCACAAAATCAAGATGATGTGGACCACAAGTGCAACTATGATATCAATTTTTCAAAAAATTTACTCCTAAATGGCATTCATAAGGCATACAAGGAGTATTGGACTCTCAAGTCAAGCAATTTTTAAATTTTAAGCAATATAGTCCTCAAAAGATCAAAATCATTGCTAGATATGGACCAATCATAGAAATATCCCTCAAATACACAAGTCATGCTAAAAATTTGAATTTAAAACTAACACTGTAGAGCACCATTCCACCCAAATTTAAATTGCACAATGTCCTTAATGTGCAAAGAGAATAAAGAAAAGAGTATACCAGTGCAACTAAGTAAGAATGATCGGGACTGAAGTTTCCTAAGTGGGTGGCATTGCCCCCCCCAAACTTGGGATGAACTGTGGTCCTGAAAATTGGTACTTGGATAAACTTATCGGATAACAAAATGGGATAATCAGTGCACAGTGAACATGCAAGTGTAAATGGGATAAACAGATAATGAAATGAGAGAGGTATAAGGGTGGTCCTGGAAATTAGGTAGCACTCTCTCACTGAAGTCACTGTGATGCACCTGATATAGTCAAACATACAGATATGAGAATACAATCATATGACATCCATAGCAAAAATAGATATATAAAAAATGGATAAAGTGCATGTACAACAAAAATATCAAAGCCGATAGACCGGCTGTAAAAATAATACAGTGACAATAGTAAAGTATCAAAATGAGAGAGGGATCATAAGATAGAAAAGACTGGGAGCTCAGGAAGATGAGGTAGGACGTGCAGGTCTGGCTCCGCGGATGTCTCTGGATAAATCTCTGAACATGGGCGCGACATCTGTGCGGAAGGCAGCAAACTTAGCTTTGTAGGCTGTGAGGTCAGCTCAGATGGTAACAACAGGATCCTTGAGCGTCTGCAGATGTACTCCAAAGTCGGGGGTCATATCTGGAGTCTCAGGCATAGATGAATCAGAAGAAAACTCCTGAGTCTGCTCCTGCTCATGAATGGGCGACCTGGCTGCAGAATCCTGCTCTGCATCGTCTGCAGGGCGCTCTAAGTCTATGTCTAAGTACTCGGCAGCTGGATCGACTGGTGCGTCGTTCGTTACGGGATGTGCTGTTGCTGCCTCTATCAGTGCCTGGGCCTGGGCTTGTGCCTGTACCTGTGCCTCTTCCAGCTCCAACTCTACTTCAGCCAGTACCGCGTGGTCCTGTAACCTGGTAATAAGGGAGTAGTAGGTCTTGTTCCAGTCCTTCCTGAGGAAGTGACATGATCCTCTCTCTGGGTGCTCCTGAGGATTGATGGGATAGCGCTGGTTAATGAGAATCTAGGTGATGAGGTGGCTGAAAGGAAGAGACTTAGCCCGTCCAGGCGTCTCCTTGCTGATGTACTCGTCATACAGCTTCCTCATCACGCTCTAGATGAGCGCGAGAATGGACACCCAGTGCCCGGTGTAGAAAGAGTAAAGGGCTGTCAGATAATTGCCGCTCCTCTGAATCTTGTGCCCCGCCATGTAGATATTTCGGTAAAGGACGGAATCAATAAACCATAGGTCATCTGGAAGGTATGTCCGGGTGGCGAAAGTCGCGCCACTGGCATGGTGACCTGTAAGGGAAACTGCCATGCCGGCATATGAAGGCCTGAATAGCCTCGAATATGTGTCCTGAAGCTCTGGAGGACATCTGTGTGGACAGCGGCAAGAGCGGGCTAAAGTGTCCACTGTAATGGTGATCGGATGGCTATCAATAGAAGTGACCATCTCGGCTGTGGTACGCGGTGATGGTCGGAGGTTCTGGTAGAACAACCGACCCAGCCGTGGGTAGACCGGCTCTGTAATGGGGGCAAGAATAGCGGCTAGGCCCCTCTGAATAATATCCTGGTAGGTGGATCGGGTCAGCACCGATCGAGAGAAGAAGGCCGTGTCAAACTCTGACTCCTGGTCGAGTGTCATGTGTGCATATTGAGGCGTGGGCCTATCACGCCGCAGATGAGCTGGCTGAGGTGGTATATATGAATGCTCAGCTCCAGTCTGCAGTGGAGATGATGATAGAGTGAAAACAGGATGAGCCGTAGAAGTGGATGGTATGTGGTCATCCTCAGGCTCATGAGATGGTGACTGAGGCGGGGTAGCCTGTGCTGGCTCCCGTTGTGCATAAGAGGGCTCTGCGGGCTCTTCTATCCATGGCCTAGTATGGCGGGAGGGCCCATGTTGCCTGTTGGCAACGGTCTTCCTCTTTACCATGGCCTGCAAAAAAAAAAAAAAAAAAAAAACTTGCAATGGGAGTTAGTGCCAAAATAAGAAATTTAAAAGCACGAAATAGAATCATCTATGTCAGGTAAAATAGACAAAATAAATATGACATGAATCTATGCAAGTGGTAGAATATGAAACATGTTAAACAATGTAAGTATGAAATGCATCCAATATGGAATATCACAGGCATTGGGCATAGATATGATAGCATGAACATAAGATATGATGAATGAAGTATGTGTGTGAGATCTGTAAAGTTCGATCGATCATAAAAAGAAATGAGATCGATCACAAAAGTTGGATCGATCAAAGGTAAGTGAGATCGATCTCACTACTTTGATCGATCGAATACATGAGTTCGATCGATCTCTCAAGATCAATCGGAGATACTAGTTCGATCGATCGAACTGTGCGACGATGAAAACCCAAAGGTCACAGATCTGTGACCTTGGAAGCATGGGGCCCACACGAACGTGTTCGTGGGCCCATCAACACAACAAATCAACAAATCCCCATCACTGATCAAAGCCCAAACTCCCAAAATGAGATCAAAATCCAAAAATATGCAAAGTATATATACACGAAGCAACACATATATATATATGGAAATACAGTGCTTCGAAGCTTCAAATATGGTGGATTCGATCATCTAAGCATCCTAAATCAAATATATAGAACATGTATGCATCAAATCAAATCAAGCTCCAAAGTAGATCTCGGCTCTTACCTCAACCGAGGAGAAAATTGGAGATGAAGAAGGAGAGATGAAACTGAGATGAGAGAGAGTGATTCGGGAAGCTTAATGACACCGGAGGGCTTGCCGGAGAAGGGGAAGATGATGATGCACAGTGACGGGGACGAGAGGGTCTAGGGTTTGAGAGAGGGTGAGATCGATCTAAATGATCGATCTTGAGAACCCTCGATTCTATTTTTAAAAACATTCCTGACAGAGTTCGATCGATCGAACTCAACTGTAATCGATCGAACTTTGATGAACTCTCTTCAAAGTTTTTTTTTTTTAATTAAATTGAATAAACACTTAATAATTAAAAATTAATTAAGATATTTTTGGATTTTTGAAAATTTGAAAAGTCAAAATAAAGTTAAAATAATGAAATGAAGATTGAGATCGATCGAAACAAGAGTTCGATCGATCAGACAGAGAGCAAAAATATGCAGGTTTTTGGTTCAAAAATTTCTAAGTGTTGGAACATGAGATCGATCGAACTGGGATGTTGGATCGATCGAAGAACTTTTAGATCGATCTTAGAATGTTTCGAACGATCAGACAGAGAGCTGAAATATGCAGGTTGATGCAGGCTCAAAATTTTTCTAAGTGTTGAGTCATAAGATCGATCGAACTTGGAAGTTGGATCGATCGAAGGTCTCTTGATCGATCTTGGAGTTGGTTCAAACGATGGGACAGAAAGGTGATTTGGATGCAGGTTTCTGCCAGTCGAAAAATTTTCTAAGTGTTGGATGCAGCGAAGAGTTCGATCGATCGAACTCAAGTTTGAGATCGATCGAACTACGCAGAATGCTCAATAATGACATGAAAGCTTATGCAATCCTCACCAAAGTTCCTTGAAATGCATATGAACCAAAAACAAGTATCTAGACTTCGCAAGAAATGAATGAAAGATAAAAATGGGGGAGGAATAGGATTTTAACACCCTACGAATGCTTTTGCTAGTCGCAAGACATTGGGCTCTTTTAGCCCGGATCAAAGATCTTATAATGCATCCCCTCCTTGTTGGGGTGATAGATGCTTTGAACTCCACCCAACAAATGGTTCTTTGAAGAATTTGTTACATTAAGCTCAAAAGAAGTCTTTGGTCCCTTGTCTATGCAAAAGTGGTTAGTGGGTGGTACAGCTGTGGATAGGATCAATCATTTGAATAAGGACAAAAGTGTAAGATCGATCAAAGGATAGTGTTAGATTGATCGAACTTTTGGAACTTTATACTTTTGGGTCAAGACTTGGATCTATCTTGAAGTGCTAAGATCGATCATTGTTCGATCGATCAAACCTTGAACTTGGATCGATCGAACTTTGCTGCTTGCCACCTTTGGTTTCATTTGCTTCCTTCTTTCTCCACTTTGCTCCTTTCTTTGTTTAATCCCAGAATTACTTCAGTTAAGCTCTTATTTGGCTAAGTTAGCTTATTTTCAGGATAAGTGCCTGAAAAAGGAAATAATACGAAATCAATCTAAAATAGTAAAGTAAGATGCCTAAGCTTAAGAGGTTTAAATACGCACTTTTCAGTGCTCATCATCTTCCTTTTCTGTGATGATCACAATTATAGCATCTTTGAAAAACCTTCCAAATCCATAGTCTCCGTCGATCTTGATAACTTGCATTACAAATAACTTAAATTACAACTCGACATGGACTTGTTATGTCTATGACAATTGCCAAAAATAATTAATATCTCACAGGTTTTACTAGTACGTGAAGTTTTGTGGGAAAGGATTGGGGATTGGTGTGCAATTGGTCAAGTGGTTTCTCTTCTTTCTTGTGACCTTTTGCCATTCATTAGGTTGTAATCCCCCATTACCAGTCAAAGGGATCTGCTCAACCTCATGATTAGCTTCAAAGCAGTTGGTTAATGTCCTACACTTGTCAGTGAAGTGGCCAAAAGCAACATAGTTGGTGCAACTGGAAGGCATCCAGGGATACTAAACTTTAATTGTTTCCATTATACCCTTGTTTCTAACTTGGAATGATTTGGGGAGATGAGACATAGGACTAACTTCTACACACACCCTTGCATAGTCAATCCTATTTCTAATTTGAGTGTTAGCATCAGCAAATAAGGATTTACCAATTGCACTTGCTATATAGCTGAGACCTTTGGATGACCACAGATTAAAGGGTACATTAAAAAGATTGATCCAGATATTGAGTGTATTTGAAATGATATAACTTGAACTTGAAGATTGCTCATCATCTTGCCAAAGTTTTAAAGTGATTGGCATACCTGTAATGATCCATTGTTTGCCAGCTAAAATTGATTTGCATTCCCTCAGGGACTGGAACTTGAAAAAGAAAAGACCAGCTTTGTTGACAACAACCTTGAGATGCCCTCTGTTCTTTCAAAGTTTAAATGCAATTTTGGAGACAATTTTGAATGGCATGGTTCTTCTGAAAGAGCTAACCAGGCAACTACTCCAATAATTATTGCCTTCCTCACTCAAAATCCCAGTGATCCAAAGGGGACTGTGCCACCAATGCCCAACTGTGACCCTTATCTTCTTCCTCCATAGTGTCTTTGTTGTGTTCATCCACGTTAGTTATGTGATTGTTTGTGATATGGTGTGGTGATGGCGGGGCTGGTAAATATAGTAACAAGGGATGGGTTGATATTTGGTTTGGGTGGATGGTTTGGTTAGTTTGGTTAGGAATGAATAAGAATGAGTCATAGCTAACCGAATAGTATAGGGTGGGGCCCGTCATGTAAGGTGGTACTGTAGAGCTAACAGGGGGAAAATAGGAGTTTGAATCTTTGTTTAAATTTGAATTTGAAACCTGTAGATCCAGAAATTCAACTGATACAGAGGCTTCAACCACCAATTACGTTGTTGCTTGTTTCGCCGGCGCGTGCGCCACATCTTTGCCCAGTGACAGCTTTGTACATGTAGGCCGGAGCCCATCCACAATCAACTTCAACTCCCGCAGTATCTCAAAAACAGAATCATTTGTAGCCTCATTGATCCTACTCCATGCCTTTTCAAGCTCTAAATCTTTCTCATGCAGCAGTGCCTTGAGTCTTGCAACCTATTCCAAAAGTTCGAATTTATATGCATTCATGATGGCTGCGTCAATGCCATCTGGCAATAGGACCACATCACTGACTTCAAAACCTTTGGGATTAAGAATTCTATCATTTTGAAGTGTGAGCCTTACTCTTTCTTTTGTTGCACTAGTGACTGAAGGAGGACGTGGCAGGTGATTTTTTGAGTCTTTTGCACCTGAGGATTCAGGTGGTGGTGAGGGCTTGCAAGGAATGTGATGTGTGTAAGTTAGTGAGGGTTTATAGGGAGTAGGGACTTTGGGTGGCAAGGGAGGTTTTCTTTTGGTGGGATGTGATGTTAACACTTTCAGTGTTGAACTTGAAGTGCTAGGAATTATGCTGAGTTGAGGTGGTGAGGAAGGGTGAAGTTTTTTGGTGTGGAGAGGTGGATGGAATGGTGGTTTCAGGTGATTAGGTGGCCGGCGAGGGGGAGTTGTGGTTGAAGGTTTCATTTTTTTTCCTAGTTTTATGTTGCTAAGCTTGCCTATAATATACAAACCAATTTTTTTATTATTTGATAAAGTAATCATTTTGTGCCAAAACAAAATTTTCAAGTAGTTGGCATGGTGATGTTATTTTCTTTGTTTCTTTGCATTTGACTCCCACTATATTTTTAATACAACATTATTGTTATGGTGCTTGCAAAATTGTAATATCCTGAAAGTTCTACTAATATAGGATACACACATTATGATTGCGGCAAAGATGCTAGTGATCATAATATATATATATATTTTTCACAGTGTAAGGTGATCCATGGTTGGTGGACAATCTAAAATCTTTCATTAGGGACCTTGTTTTTGGATTACAATTTAGTTAATGTCTTTCCTACCCAAATACACGTTTGTGTAGATCTATAATATACAACAAGATTAAGTAATTATTCGCAACTAAAGGAATGCATTGTAAACTATAATAATTCGTCTTAAGCCATTAATCACAAATTTACATGAATCCCATATATTAGAACTTTATGATTTTCACATATCTATAATGCATAAATAAATGGTTAGATATAAATACCTCGATTCATGATATCAAATCTTGTTGAGATTAAATCTAACGTCTAGATCCTTTAACCACGAACTAATCTGCAACTCTGATCAACAAGCAAAGGTGGAAACTGGTTTCTCTTTCTTAGCCTTTTACACGCATAAAACTTTTACGTGTTGTATCATTATCGTACATAATTGATGGAGTATATGCACTCTTATAAAGACAGAGAAAGGACCAGTTTTCCTTTTAGTAACATAATTTTACTTTCCATCAAAATAAGGAATAAGAAAGGAAAACACTTCTCCAATAAGTAATTACCAAAAAGGTAATTATAGTTGACCAAAAATAAATAATATTAATTGATATCTATTTACTTAGCTATCAAGTAATATGTCACATGTCCAAATAATGTGGGCCACAATTAAATAAATAATCTTACATTTTCCCACTTGGCACATATGATAATTTCTGTAGTGGTTTAATAAAATAAGTGTGCACTATAAATTAAATTAAGGTATTAAGTTGGTCATCATAAATACCATAGTAAACAAACTACCAATGTGAGTCATGGCGGTTGTATGTCCCTAAATGACACAGTCCCTTCCATGTACCACAACATTAGTAACCTATTCAACATAGTCTATAAATGAGAAGTATTAATAATGATCTAACAATAATGTATTTTCCAAGATTATTCCTATTACCACTTATTAAAGCAATACGTACATGTACATTAATTAATAGGAAATATCATAAACACATTTAACAAGCGTAAAATGTCAAATATATATAAGCACTGTTAAGCAATCCACAATTAAAAAATAATCATCATTGACTACATTCAAGACCCATTCTTTTAACATGTTCCATAAATATCTTGGGTGGTAGTCCATTCGTTAATGGATTGCAATCATAAGTTGTGTGCTTATATATTCAATAGACATTCGTTGTTTCTAAATATCTTCTTTAATGATAAAGTATTTCAACTTTAGAATACCTATCATTTTTCATACAAGAAGATCAACAATTACAGCATAAATTTTCAGCAATCTGAAAAAATGGTACCCATAACTCCAAATTCTGAAATAAATTCAGCAATAATAAATTGTAGCCTCAAAGCATGCTACAAATTAAAAATTCATAATAGACAAAATAATAAAAAATTACTTTATACTTTTTCATAATATTATTCTTCCAATCAAAAGAAACAAATAACCATTTAAAAAATGTCTTTCTAAGTGTGATGCTATAATCTTTAATCCCATACCAACTTGTATATTCATCAAACTCCATAATATATGCATAAGGAATATTTTTCATTTCTTTACTTTCTAGCTAACTCATTCTTTGGGATTGCATTAGGCTGAATTTATTCCCTTTTATGTATGAAACAATACTAGTTGAATAATGTTCCATATCAAATCTTTCTATAACTCTTTCAATATATGATTTCTGAGACAATCCTAAAAATCCATGTGATCTATCATGAGATATTTCTGTTCCTATCACGTAGGATGTCTCATCTATATCTTTTATTTCAAAGTTCTTAGAGATAACTTTTAGTTTCATATAATAAACTAAGATCACTACTAGCAAATAAAATATCATCAATATATAGAATCAGAAATATTAAATTACTCCCACTAACCTTCTAGTATATATACTGATCAACAGTGTTTTCCTTAAAACCAAAAGAAATAATGGTATCATTAAACTTAATATACCATTGTTAGGAAGCTTGTTTAAATCTATATATTGACATCTTAAGTCTACAGACCATGAATTATTTACCCTTTAATGTGAAGCCTTCAAGTTGTTCCATATGAACTTCCTCTTATAAACTCCTATTCATAAAAGTTGTATTCACATCCATTTAATGTAACTCTAAATCATAATAAGTTACTAATGCAATGATATTTTAAAAGATTCATTCTTAGATACTAGAGAGAATGTTTCTTTATAATCTATTCATTCATGGCACTAATCTATTTAGTAAAATCATTACTGTTAATGGTTTGTGAATATGTAACCGAATCTGTATATATCTCACTATATATCAAAATCAGATTCTTGCAGATATATCACAAAACCATCTGTAATAATAGATCTCTTTTCTTTTTGAGATCGTCTTAATGTTATTCCTTATGTTCATCTACAATCTATTCATTGGTAACAATCTCATTATGGAGTTATTGATCATTCAATTATTTTTTGTTGTTTTACGGTTCAACAACTGAAGGAACAATTATTTCCTTAGAAGTTATGGATAAATAAATTTATACAATAATTTCTTGAATGATCACATTCTTATTTTTATCACTCCCACTGACTTTACCATTCTCAATGAATCTGACATTACCAATTTCAATAATTATCGTACTATGTTTAGGATAGTAAAACTTGTACCCTTTAGATTACTTACTATCCATAACATTATGGGTAATGAGGAATTACTTAACATACTCCTATCCAATTCCATAAGAGTACGATTATGTGTTACAGTTACACGCTTCTGTTGTAGCATATATAGCAAAGTGTATTGAGAATAAATGGTATATATTTTAAGGAATTTAGCAAACTGTTAGAGTATTAACCCGTTCCCGTTTCATCACACTTTCCATAATATTCACCACTTCTATATGACCTTATAATTTCCACTTTTCTATCTAGTTGTATTTCAACCTCATTTATGTATACTTCAAGAATACCCACTGCTTGAGATTTTTCATACAACAAATAGATATATACATTACATGAAAAATCAACTATAAAAGTGATAAAATACTTTTCTCCTCCAAAAAATGGAACATCAGAAGGTCTACAAATATCTGTATGAATAATTTCAAGAAGTTATGTACTTATTGTGGCTCATTTATTTGTGTGGTTAGTATATTTACCCTTAATACAATCCACACACACACCAAAATCATTAAAGTTTAGATTCAGAAGAATCACATTCTTTACTAATTTTCCTAGCATTTCACTAGAAATTGACCTAGTCTTTTATGCCACAAGAAAGATAAATTTTCTATTAATTGAGCTATACTTCATTCTAACATTACTATTAATTGAGCTATACTTCATTCTAACATTATGATGTAAGATCAAAAGGTTTTTAATAAATAAACTATCAAGTTTAAATTTAAAATTATCATAAATAAGAAATTCTTATTTTAATTTGTGGTTTAGGTTATAAAAAATTCTTGCATCTATTAGAAACATAAACATTAGTACTTAAGTCAACATATCATGTATTAGAAAGAATTTTAATAAGTAATTCAAAATATACAAAATCTAAAAGCTTACCATTATTTTTCGAATCATTCTTTATATTCAATATAATCTTTTTAAAAGTGTTCAATACATTAATGACACTTTTACGTTATTACATTCATTTCTTTTAGTAAATTGACCTAAATCTTTTAATTTTGGGGTTGCTCACTTAATATCTTTTCAGGCTTATTCCCAAATTTCTTTCTAGCTTCTTGGGTCATGAGATGAATATAATGATTAGCTTACTACTTAAGCCTTGTCTCTTCTTAAATTAACATAATGGTCAATTAAATCACTTTCCACTTGTCCTAATAGTGTTAATTCGAAATGACCCATACTGAATAGACAAAAAATTGAAAATAAAATGAATAAGAAAATTCTCATTCACAATCATCAATAAGGTTCTCAATTTTTTAGTAACATTAGTCATCTAAAAATACGTTCATACATGGTACGAGTACCAACACAAATGCATAGTAGTGATATCAATTAATAATTTTTGTTTTAGATATTTATCTGCAATACGAAAACATTCTTATAGTCAAATATTCTTGAGCCCTATCACTATGGGGAACAATAATTCGCATAACCATAATACTTAACTTACTCATTCCATTATGAGAAGTTAGTCTTATTGAGAATCAAAACAGATGTAGAATGCGAATTAAAGGAAGTAACAAAGAAACATAATAAGATAAAATGTTTATAACAATAATGCTTGGAGTTAACAACACGTATGTATAAATAACTTAAAATATAAATACAATGTATAAATATAGTACCCCTTTGGGTGGCAACTATAAAATACTAATAATGATGCTTACATGTATTTATATATATACCTTCATTAGTGATGCATTGTTTAATTAAACAGATAAGTTACCTTTAGATATCTTATATCTACCCAATTAAAAAATACATACAATCCCTTAATGTTCATTTAATCACTTGAAAATCAATTCCCTTTGAGGAATTATTTCTCATAATTAAATAAACTCAATATTCATGAATATCACAAGAAATCATAAGCATCATAATTCATAAAATATTGCAATTATGTCTACTACTAAAATTAATATCCATCAACCATTATGGTTAGGCCACTTTGATAGCTTCCAATCTTCACATAATATGAATATTAAAATTAGCTAGTAACTAATTTATGATTAATTATGTCTACTACAAAAATTAATATTCATCAATCATTATGATTTGGCCACTTTGGTAGCTACCAATCTTCACATAATATGAATATTAAATTAGGTAGAGATTAATTTATCATTAAGTTATATTTACTACTAAAATTAATATTCATCGACCATTATGGTTAGGCCATTTTGGTAGCTACTAACCCTCACATAATATGAATATTAAATTAGCCTGTAACTAATTAATCATTAATTTACCCATTTAATATTATACACACATACTCATACTGATCGATCCAAATTTAGATAGGCTCGATCCCAAAAATTTAATAGCCTAAAAATTTAATAAAAAATATCCTTTTACTTTATATACTTAATAAAATATGTTATTTTTATTTTCGGACTTGAAGATTATAATTGAATTCATTTAAAATTGATTCCCCAATATGTATATATGTTTGGATACAAAATAATAATTTATTTATATATCTAACAAAATTAAATTAAATTTCTAAACTCACACATTATTCCAGAAATTTAATTTTTACAATAAAATAAATCATTCTCCATTAATTTATCATATATGTAATTAATGATATATGATAACAAGTATATATATAAGTTTGTATAAAAACCAGTAGTTAGCATTAAAATTCATCACCTCGATTTACGCAAAAAGCAAAATCAACTATTTCAATTCCAATTTCTATTCTAGTCATGCACAGAATAAAACAAAACAAAATAAAATAAAATAAAAATAAAAATAAAAATAAAAACTCATACATATACTTCAACTATCAAACAATTCAATAAGGATAAGAAATCAATTTATGGAAATCAATTTACAAGCTCAAAAATTGATCATGCAAACCAAAATAAATTGATCAATTGATCTATCATACTAATCAATTATGCACCCATGATTCCAAATCAAATTTAATTATTTAATTTTAATTTTAATTTATATATATTATTTATGCAAACTTTAGTAGAAAATAAAAAGTTCCTAAATCATAAACTCTGATACCACATGTAAACTATAATAATTCGTGTTAAGCCATTAATCACAAATTTACATGAATCCCATATCTTAGAACTTTTTGATTTTCACATATCTATAATGCATAAATAAATAGTTAGATATAAATACCTCGATTCATGATATCAAACCTTGTTGAGATTAAATCCAACGTCTAGATCCTGTAACCACGAACTAATCTGCAACTCTGATCAACAGGCAAAGGTAAAAACTGGTTTCTCTCTTTTAGTCTTTTGCACCTATAAAACTTTTACGTATTGTATCATTAATCGTACATAATTAATGGAGTATATGCACTCTTATAAAGGCAGAGAGAGAACCAGTTTTCCTTTTAGTAACATAATTCTACTTTCCATCAAAGTAAGAAATAAGAAAACAAAACACTTCTCCAATAAGTAATTATAAAAAAGGTAATTATAAATTGACCAAAAATAAATAATATTAATTGATATCTATTTACTTAGCCACCATATAATATGTCATATGTCCAAATCATGTAAGCCACAATTAAATAAATAATCTTACATGCATATCTGGTTAATATTCTGGTGAAAATATGTAATTGATTGTATTGTTCCATTTTCTATTTCACTTTATTGTACTTGGGCATAATTTGAACTTCTATTTATGTGTGTGTGTGTGTGTGTGTATTTTGTGCAGGGACTTTGGGAAACAAGTGTATTTGGGTGTGGATATGATTATATGATTCATCTGTTGTGTTGATTATCATTACCTAGGTATTATTTAGGTTTGAATTCTGTTCTATTTTTATTTTTGGTAATTATTGATGTCGAGTTGTTAAGTGGATTTGACACTGCTCATGATGCTACAGCTAGGTAGTAATTAATTTAGATATGGAGAACTCTTGTTACTTTAGCTTAATTTATAAGTTGTTTTAGTTAATACTTGTTAATTATTTCCCGGAATCAAAGCTCATGCATCAATTTTAATCTCAGTGATTATCTTAAGGATGTAGAACACGTTTGATACTTCACAATTTTTTATCAGACATATAATTATGCTAGATCACCACCAATCTTCCTTCATTTGCTAGTATTCTAATTGAATCATCTACTTTCAATTTTCATTAAGCATCTATTCTTCAAGTAGATTTATTTATTTCTCTATTAGTAAAATGACATTTTTTTTTTTTTATTTTTTTTTTATTGCAGGTTGTTAGTGGCATTGATGCAGATACCATGCTCCTAGATTTTCATTTTATTAATATTGAACATGAAGCACATTGGTGCAAACCATTGCATACATTGATAGAGAGTTGATAGATTTTTCTGAAATTTCTTTTATATAACTTGAATTATTGTTTTTATTATAACCATTGTATTAGATTGATAGAATTGATGAAGTTTGATTCTTTTTATTTAAATTACTCCAAGTGTCAATGAAGGCATCATGGATATATTGTAATTAATTGTTTATCAATTTGTTAAATGCCTTTGAAGAAATATTTGAACTGTGTTTCTTATCTCATTACAACTAATATTGACACTACAATAAATCTAATTTAGTAATTAAATTCTCTCTCTTAACAACTTTATATTCACCATAGTTTTTTTAGTAACTTCAGAATCCGTTATAGAAAATTGTCGTCTTTCTTAGTTATCTCATATCAACAAAGTTTGTTAGTAACATTAAGAGTTTTCAAAGTAACTTACTCCTTTATCACCACATTCGCCTTCAGAATAAGATATTCACATAGTGTCAAATGAGTAATGTTACGCATAAATATAATTTAATTCAACATATTATTTGAATTTAAATTTTACCACAAAAGTAAGAGCATAAAAAAATTGTCACATCCCAAGTTAAAAGTCACCTCTCTTTTTTCCCAAGTATCAAAAAAAACATATTGTTACCCAATAATTGACTATAGAATGAGGGGGTTTTTGAATGGTGTCAATGACCAATTTTTGTAATTAATGGAAAAAAAAAATTCAAGTAAACTTCTAAACAAAATAATGCAATATAATCAAATTCAACAAGTAATCAATTTCTAATATAATGTAAAACAAATAAGAGAAGAGAAATTGTAAACTATAACACGATGATTTTTGCGAGGTTTGAAAACTCTTACTCCTTAGTTCAAGATCCCTCTTGAGACTTTCCCAAATCCACTATGACTTCTCCTTACGAGTCAGGAGCAAACCTTAACAAGAAGCATGACCTTGCTTCTCCTTTACTTGCTAAGAGAACAACCTTTTCCTAGCCTTACAATGTTTTCAAGTAACAAAGTGTTAGTACAAGAGTATCTCTTTAAAGATTGATGTACAAAAGTAAACTCACAAGACTAGAGTAATAAATGAAAAAAAACCCTGGCAAAAGATTGGTATTAATAGCCATTTGCTCACTCACTACCTTCATTCTCGAAAGAAGGTATTCACATAGTGCCCATAACTAATGTCACATACCAATATAACTCAATTCAACACATTATTTATGTTGTTGTCTGAAGTTAAATTTTACCACAAAAAACAGAGCATTCTAAAAAACACTTTCACATGTTAATTTAAAGAGTTTCATCCCAAGGTTAAAGTCAGTTGGGGTACCTTTAGACAACAAATAAAATATTCGAGGTTTCAAAAGAGAGCCAGGCCCTATCAACCCTCATTGATTGTTTCCCAAAATAATAATGAGAGCCAAGCCCTTGTTTGAACATCAACCCTCATTGGTTGTTTCCCAAAATAATAAAAATAGCCATGACCTTTTTGTCTTCTTCCAAGTATTAAAAAACTCATACATTACCAATAGGTGAGTGGCCTAGTATTACCAGACCCCTACTTTCCATAAGAAGGTCAGGGGTTCGAGCCTCAGTGGAGGCATGTGTATGTGAGCACCAACTAAGAAGAAGAAAAAAAAAAAAAATCATACATTTAGTTAATCTTTACAAGTGACCAATGGAGTTCTTTGACAGAGTTCCTATTACTTTTGTACCATTGTGGTATCGAAAAAAACACGGCAAAGTTAGATATTATTTGCCATTTGCTCACTTACCACCTTCACCATCAAAAGAAGGTATTCACATAGTGCCGAATAACTAATGTCATACATAAATGTAACTTAATTCAACATATTATTTATGTTGTTATTTGAAGTTAAATTTTACCATAAAAAATACAACGTCCTAAAAATCTTAACCTTCTCCTGTTTGAAAATGTACTTTATGTCTATGTGCTTATTACGTTTTGTCACCATTTAATCTTTCATAAACATAAGTAATATAAGCATTTAGAGAAAGTCCAAATATGCCAGTAGCACGATCTCTATGGATCCTAATGCCAAGGACATACTCTGTATACCCATGTCTTTTATGTCAAAAACTTTACATAAAATTCTTAATACCATGTATCACGTGAATATCATTGCAACCCACCAAATTGGAAAGTACAACCAATCCATCAAGGATCAATAACTATATTGTAATCCTATTTTAGAAAACGTAATACAGGACCATAAAATAATTTTTATTATTTATATATAAAAATTTCCAACAATAACAACAAAAATAATATGTTGAATTGAGTTGCATTGACTCATGACATTAGTTATATGATATTGTGTAAGTACCTTCTTTTAGGGGTGAAGGTATTGAGTGAGCAAATAGCAATTAATACCAATCTTTGCAGGGTTTTTTTTTATAACACATTGGTACTCAAGTAACATGAACTCTGTCAAAGATCTCCATAGCTCACTTTAAAGAATAACTAAATGTATAATTTTTTAACACTTGAAAAAAATGGCCATTGCTCTTTCGATTATTTTGCTAAACATCGAGTATTTTGTGTATTGTTTAAAGTTAGCCAAACAACTAACCTTGGGATGGAACTCTTTAAAGTAACATGTGACAGTGATTTTTAGGATGCTCTATTTTTTTTTATTGTGGAATTTAACTTCAAACAACAACATAAATAATATGTTGAGTTGAGTTACATTTATATGTGACATTAGTTAGCCAGCACTATGTGAATACCATGATATGAGGGTGAAGGTGATGAGTGAGAAAATGGCAACTAATATCAAATTTTGCCTAGTTTTTTTTCGATAAAATAACGGTACGAAAGTAACAAGAACTTTGTCAAAGAACTCCATGGTTCGCTTTTAGGGAATCACTAAATGTATAATTTTTTTAATAGTTGGAATAAAAAAAAATGGTTGTGGCTCTTTTCATTATTTTGGGAAACATCAAGTATTGTAATTGGCTAATTTCATTGTCAAAACAAGTCTGATCGAGTTATATTTGTAGGTTTAAACTTCAAGTTCGAGATCGGTTGTGAAATTGAAGAGTTGTTCGGGTTCAATAGCTTGAAGTCTATGAAAAAGTAAGAACAAGACTTTAGGAAGATGAGTTAGAAGGTTAGGACACTTGCATACATCGTATGTTTTTCAAAATTACATATTGCCGAAATTTTTCTAAGTGTCTAACCCTTCTATTCAAGTCTGGCCAACTTGAACCTGTTCCAGGAAACTGAACCGGTTCAAGATTCAATACTTCGATTTTCTTAAAACCTAATAAACAATGGCCAACTTGAATCGGTTCAATCACTTGGAACCGGTTCAAGGACTTCAGACAGTTTTGGTAACTTAGTTTTTAGATTTGTTTTAATTTCCTATTTGGTATAGACTTCTTTCTAAAAACCGACTGTGTACGAATTTAACTTATTTTTCAAGTATATCTTTGTATTGATCCAAACCCGAGGGTCCGAATCGCTAACCATCCTATTCATTCTGTAACATTCTAAGAGGTTCTATGGGCATTAGTTATGGTTTGTCCAAAAGTGCCCTTGCTCGATTCAAGAAAAATCCTGACACTGCCCCACTAAAACATACATATCTCTCAATATGATTATAATGTGAGTATTAGGTTGGTATCATTGGAAATCTATCTTAAAAACCGTGAAATTGAACTCAAGAATAACCCTATTAGGATTTTAAATGAAGATGTTATAACTACTCGAAGTTAGGGGTCCAAAGCTGAAACTTGCCAAGAAAAAATGGTTCTTGGGAACTTGATGAAGAAGTTACATACCAAAATTGTTTATGTGAGTTATAAATTTGGTTGAAAAATCAGAGATGCGGCATGCACGTACAACCTCATCAAGTTGCAACAACATTTTAGCAATAATCATTTTATTAACGAATGTCAAACCAACGAAATTGTAAGTAACATTATTTGTGCATACAAATTGTAAATGATTTTTAAGATGCTCCATTTTGTTGTGTTAAAATTTAACTTTAAATAACAACATAAATAATATATTGAATTGAGTTACATTTATATGTGACATTCGTTACATGATACCATGTGAATACGTATATTCTTTGAGGGTGAAGGTGGCCCCATTTGACATAATTGGGGTAAAATGATAACGTTGTAATATTGTTGGGGTTTTTTTTAAAACTGGTGGGGGTTTAATGATCATTTTTTGAAAGTAGTGGGGGGTTTTTAGATTTAAACCCTCTATATATATATATATATATATCTAAAGTTAGTTTCAAGATGTCATTTACATTTTACAATTAGAGACTATTTGTGCATTTGTAATTCTATCACATCCGTGATCATGATCACTTATCCACCTTGAGTGATTATGTATTGTCCTATATTAAATACTAAATGACATCACTCAAAAATTATAGACAATATTTGTTTAGTCACTGATAACTGATGTGGTCCATTCACAAATGTACGTACACATAGTATCTCATTACAAAATTTTTTTTAAAAAAGTGATAAATAAATAAATTAAAGAGAATGACTGAATTTATATATATATATATATATATATATATATATATATATATTATCTTTATTTGACTTTGTAATCACACGTGTGCATTTGTGACATCAAGGATATGTAAGAATGACTTACTCACAGTCGTGTCAACCATTGTACGGAGTATATTCAACCAATCACAAACTACCAAATCAATACACTAAAATACATGTTGTGTTTCGCATTCAATTACCTGTCTTTCGCATTTCGGCGTTCCACATACTAGTATGGCTTTCATACAGCATTAAATAAGTGGACCGCAATTATACATAAAAAATATATATATAATACACCGTTCGACAACAACAACAGTTCTTCTAACTATTTGTACAAAAACCTCCTTTTCGAGGCGAAATCCATTAACACCGACTAGTGACGTCAGCAACCAATTCCAATTTCCCACATGTCGCTGGCCATCTCAATCACCTCAAAGTCACTTTCAAGCTTCTTCCCTAGTCTCTATATCCCACATTTCAAACCCAAAAAAAAAAAAAAATTTACTACCTCTGTCTTATATTAATAGTCCACTGTCTTATTTTTAGATATTCTAAATTAGTTGTTCACTTTGAAAAGTCAAAACAAATAAGTTTTATCTTTTCATCATTGTCTTTTATATTTTCAAAAATTTCAAACTTGGTAATTATATATATCTAAATTAAAAAGGACAAATTAATAGTATTAAAAGGGAAAAATGCATTAATTTCATGTCCCTTAAAAACTCCAATTTTTAAACATAGACATCTAATATAGGACGGTTGGAGTATTTATTTGTCAGCCACAACTGGGTACAGCTGGATGCCACATGGACTCCCACAACGTCTATAAAAGTTTAAACTCCTCGGTGCAAAATCACCTCCAGTCTCATAGTAACAATTTATCTCCTTTTTGGAATAAGTGGCTGTCAAAGTGCCACATCAATTAAAAATATTGAGTAACTAATTTTTCACCACCCCTCTTTAAGTTGTATTCCATATATGTATAAAAACTTTAAACATTATTTTCTAAATACAGTATAAGATATTTTAATAGAGAAGGTGGGTGGGTCCGGTTATTATCTAACTTTCAATTTTAAGTCGTCTTCCTTTCTCTCTCTGAAAGTTTCATTAGCTTCCATTAATGGACTCTCCAAGGACTCACAACAACTTCTAAACTTCAAATCTTCACTTCCAAACCCAAACACACTCCAAAACTAGCTTCCCAAAAACAACCCATGTAATTTCACTAGAGTACTATGCAGAAACTCCAGAGTATCATCCATAGATCTAAGCTTTTGTTCATTTAAATCTCAATTTTGGGACTGTTTCTTCTTATCTGATTACTCTTCCCAATTTGGAGACCGTTTCGTTGAAGAGCACAAACCTCACTGGTTCACTCATATGGGTTGCTAAATCTCGATGCAATGAGTCTCACCAAAAATGGTTATATTGTTTACATGGTTTAACTTAAATTCTTATGATAACAGTCAATTCTCTTCACTTTGTTTAAAAATTGTTGGATTATTGATTTATAATTTATTACTCTAGAATTGAAGATAAAGCTCGTAAAGAACTTTTGAATACAAGTATTTTTGGTAGGAAACTCTTTGCTCTTTACATACCGTAGCAGAAGAGAATTTATATACATTTATTATTATTACAAATTATTTTGAATAATATTGTATAACAGATCAAGATAAAATAAAATACAAAATCCTCTGAAATCAAGGTGGATAACTCAGTTCAAAAGACTTTGAACTTTCTCTAATCTTTTTTGTAGGTATCCATTTATCCAAGGAGTCTTGTGCAATAGTTTTTGAATTTAAGCTTCCATTCAATTTTTTCCAGGAAGCTTATCCAATGCAATATTTGGACAATTACTGCTTTCTATACTCCCCCTCAAACTCGGCTGGGGATGTGGCCAAAGACCAAGTTTGCCACAAAGAATGGTAAAAACAGCATTGGGTAATGGTTTGGTGAAAATGTCAACAAGTTGTTGCTTGGATGAGACATATCTGGTGACAAGAGTTCCATGAGCCACCTTTTCTTGAACAAAATGGTAGTCTATTTCTATGTGTTTTGTACGAGCATGAAAGACGGGATTGACTGACATGTGTAAAGCTAATAAGTTATCACAAAATAAAGATTCGGGCTTAGGTTGAACAACACTGATGTCCCAAAGAATGAAGGAGAGCCAAGTGAGCTCTACAGTAGTTAACTCCATAGCACGATACTCAGCTTTAGCTGTCGATCTTGCAATTGTTGGTTGTTTCTCAGCACTCTAAGAGATGTAATTGGAACCCAAAAAAGTACAATAGCCAGTGGTGGATCTCCGAGTGGAGACACAACCGGCTCAATCAGCATCTGAAAATGCAAAAAAGTCTAAAGTGCTATGTTTTAATATACGCAATCCATGATTGATAGTGCCATGAATATACCGAAGAATTCGTTTCACCATCTTAAAGTGGCCAACTGTGGGAGAGAGTGCATGAATTGACAAACAATATTAACGGTCTAAGAAATATCTGGCCGTGTCATAGTCATATATTGCAACATACCAACTATCCGTCAATACTCCGTCACATCATAATATGGGGCTTCACCCCATGCAACATTAGTTGACTTAGTTGCCATTAGTGTGGAAATGGGATTGCATCCTTCCATATTTGCACTATGCAAAAGCTCCAATGCATATTTGGACTAAGAAAAAAAAAAGGCCATAATCCAATTTATGAACCTCTATACCCAGGAAATAATGCAATTGTCCAAAATCCTTAATTGAGAAAGTACGGCCAAAAGCAAAAATCAAGTCCTCTATGAGAGAAATAGAGTCACCTGTAAGGATGATGTCATCTACATACAGAAGGAGAATAATAATATGATTTTTATCTTTATAAATAAATAGCGATGAATTAGCAACGCTACAAATGAACCCATACTCAATAAGAAAGGAACTAAAGCGATCAAACCATACACGAGGGGCCTGTTTAACACCGTATAATGCTCTCTTGAGTTGACAAACATGGTATGGTGCATTAGGATCAGTAAATCCTAGAGGTTGCTCCATATATACTAGATTTTCAAGATACCTATGTAAAAAGGCGTTCTTCACATCCAGCTATCTAATGCTCCAACCTTTAACTGTGATAACAGTGATTGCTCAGGTTGATATCATGGATGGTATCCATCAATCTGGTTTCTTGGTGTTGGGGGTGGGTTGGGTTTTTGTTTTCTTTTTACCTCTTTGTTTATGTGTTGTTGTTGTTTTGCAAAAAAAATAAATAAATAAATAAATAAATAAAATAAATAAAAATAAAAATCTCGTTTATAACTTTTTTTTCTCGCTTCTCTCTCTTTGCAGAAGATGTTCATAGAAAATGGCTTTATCTATCTCCGATGAAGAATACACATCTTTACGGATTTCAAGGTAAAGCATCGATTACTCTCTTACTCTCAGATTGATAGATATTTCATGAATTTTTGGGAGTTGGGTCGATCATCTTTCTCTATTTGGTTGATCTTCATGGCTGGGTCCTTCTTTTGATTTATTTGTCTGATTTTTTTAGTCACCGATCTTTCACATGTCAAAGATATTCACGATTATTGAAAAGATAATATCATTATTTCTTCACCACTGATCAAGAAGCTCTTGGGTAATGGATCCTTCATCTCTTAAAGAATTTTGGGGATTTTTTGGAAATACACAAGAAACCTCTCAAGATTCACTCATCTTACTATTGATCTGGTAAAAATAGCTTCAATTTACTTTATTCTCTGGTTTTATTTTCGATTTTGTTAGTGGGTTTGCTTTGATTGTGGCAAAATTTGTATTTTCTTTTCATTTCTTTATAAACCTGGGTTTATCTTTGTATTTGTATTCATGTAATGTATCTCTCTTTAGTTGAAGAACCCTCATTCAATGGATTTGGAGGCATCTCTGACTCTTATAAATGCAAATAGGATGGTGCTTCTTTAATCAGATACCACTCACCAAGGGTAAAATAATTATAATTATATTTTTGTATATGCACACAAGTTTTTTCCATCAATTGCTCTTACATTTGCACTTTAACTTTTTTTTTTCATTTTATAATTGGTCTTTTGATTAGTTTTACTTACGCCATTAAGTTTTGGAATTTGTAGGATATCAAGGGGAAGTTAACTTGGGTGCAACTCAAAAAATTTATGGATCCAAGCAATTTTGCAGTCAAAATCTAGTGAAGGACAATGTCTTGATGTGAAACTTAACATCCAAGGAGTTCCGGTAACAACAAATTTCTACCTACTCTCTATTGGTGGTTATGATGCCGTATTGGGTGCACAATGGCTCCAATCATTGGAGCCCATAATATGGGACTTCTCCAAAATGTTGATGCACTTTTCTTATAAAGGAGATACATTCAAGCTTGTTGGTGTCGCTACTAAAGAACTCGTTGTTCTTTCTTGTTGTCAAATAGAACATTTTTTTAAACGTCCCTCTCTGGGTCTATTGTTATAAGTCTAAGAAGTTTGTGCTGTTACAAAAGTACCTAGCCTTCCGCTAAGCATTCAAGCCATTCTCATTGAGTTCTCTGATGTGTTCTCTCCACCATTTGGTCTGCCTCCACTTCAGTCCCATGATCATCACATCACGCTTCTTCCAGGATCGTCACCAACTAATGTCCAACCCTACAGATATCCATTGATGCAAAAGGCAGAAATTGAATGCATTATTAGAGAAATGCTCCAAGAATGAATAATTAGACCAAGCCATAGTCCATTTTTATCCCCTGTTCGGTTAGCTCGCAAGCATAATGGTAATTGGCGGCTATGTATTGATTATCGGGCTTTAAATAGTGCAACAGTCAATGATTGGTATCCAATTCAAGTGGTAGATGAACTCCTTGATGAGCTTTATGGTGCAATTATCTTCTCCAAACTTGACTTATGGTCTGGATTTCATCAAATTCGAGTAGTGGAGGACGACATTCCTAAAACTGTTTTTCGGATACATGACAGCCATTATGAATTTCTTGTGATGCCTTTTGGCCTCACAAATGCCTTATCAATATTTCAGAGCCTTATGAACGAGGTATTAGGTTTGTTCCTAAGGAAATTTATTTTGGTACTTTTTGACGATATATTAGTTTACTGCTCTTCCAAAGCAGACCATGTCACTCATCTAAAACAAATCTTGGAGCTCCTTTATCAACACAAATTGCATGCAAAATTTTCGAAATGGTGTTTTGGATGCTCAGAGGTTAATTTTCGGGGCATGTGATCTCTTTTACTGGTGTTACCGTAGACCAAAAAAAGGTGGACACAATTCTACAATGGCCTCTACTATCAACATTGAAATCACTTTGTGGATCTCTGAGCCTAATAGGATATTACAAAAAGTTTGTTCAAAGGTATAGAAAGATTACAGTTCCCCTTACAAATATGTTGAAGAAAAGAGCTTTCCATGGACAGATAATTCTAAGGCAGCATTTGAGTTGCTTAAGCAAGCATTAACTCGTCCCTATATTCTTGCACTTCCAGATTTCACCAAAAAAATTGTGATCGAGTATGATGCTTCTAGAGTTGGAATCAGTGTCGTGTTAATGCAATCAGGCCGTCCAATAGCTTATTTTAGCCAAGCCTTTCATGGTAAGCATTTTCACCTCTCTATTTATGAAAAACAACTACTTTCACTCATCTAAAACAAATCTTAGAGCTCTTTTATCAACTTAAATTGTATGCAAAATTGTCGAAATGTCATTTGGGATGCTCAGAGGTTAATTTTTTGGGGCATGTGATCTCTTTTACTGGTGTTACCGTAGACCAAAAGAAGGTGGACACAATTCTACAATGGCCTCTACTATCAACATTGAAATCACTCTGTGGATTTCTTGTCCTAATAGGATATTACAAAAAGTTTGTTCAAAGGTATAGAAAGATTGCAATGCTCCTTACAAATATGTTAAGGAAAAGAGCTTTCCAAGGACAAATAATTCCAAGGCAGCATTTGAGTTGCTTAAGCAAGCATTAACTCGTCCCCATATTCTTGCACTTCCAGATTTCACCAAAAAAATTGTGATCGAGTATGATGCTTCTGGAGTTGGAATCAGTGTCGTGTTAATGCAATTAGGCCGTCCAATAGCTTATTTTAGCCAAGCCCTTCATGGTAAGCATTTTCACCTCTCTACTTGTGAAAAACAACTACTTGCACTAATCCTATCTGTTCAGAGATGGCATCCATATTTGCTGGGAGGTTGTTTTATAATTCGAATTGATCATCATAGTTTAAAATATTTATTAGAGCAACGAGTGGGGACACCTTCTCAACAATATTGGTTATTGAAACTTTTGGGTTATCATTATATAGTTGAGTATAGGCGGGGATCCTTGAACTCAGCAGCTAATGCATTATCCATGCGTGATCAGGATGTTACCTTACATTCTGTTTCTCGAATTATACCAGTATGGATGAAAGAATTGGACAACCTTTCTCTCGCAGATCAGAACGTTGTTGCCAAGTTATAATCTTATTAGGATGGGAAACTAGGCATATCTGTGATACCCCTCGATTCTAGAGCCACGGGTGATTAAGTCCGAGCACAGATCCGAGGGACATCAAACAATTAATATATAATTAAGCACAGAATATAAATCGAATTAATAAGAAATAAATAATAAAGCAGAAAAGAATTCAAAAAAAATCCTCAAAATAATAATGTTAAAATCCATTAATCCAAAATCTCCAAAGTAACTCCATTAATTTAACAACTCGGGAATCCCTCAAGTGGACCCCTAATAAAATCCCGATCTAGAAAGGAAATAACTGTAATCAAAATCCAAAGCTAAATAAAGACGTAGTCATACGTAGTCGGAGGAATGAATGTCTGTATCTACTCTGCACGACCAAGCTCTAACCTTGAAACTGACGAGCACCTGAAAAATAAGAGAGTGGGTCAGGACCACATGCAAGTCCTATTCTACTACGATCCATATAGAAACCCGATACGCAAATACATCCTAGATAGCTCAACAATATCTAGAGTAGTCCATATATGTATAAGTACACACTACAGGACGCTCGCCAGTCCAATAGGTCTATCTTAGCAGCACATAATGTGGTCATATATACCTAGACCTACCAGGGAACAACACCTATGTCCAGTTATCCATCCTAAGCGATATACGCACCCTAACCATGGTTCTGAGACTCAAGCTCATACCTTGGCACCATAGCATAAATATATAAAGTCCATATACTCCTAATACAAAATATCATCCATCTGGTATATTAGCTTGATATACGTATAACCATTCATCCAGTAGGTCATGCAATTATTTTATTGACATCACTCTAATAGGAGTAGGACTTAACCTTTATGGTTAATCCATACTTCCATCCAGAATAGATAGGACTTAGTGTTTGAACTAATCCATCCCTAGTATGCCACCGTCCCATACCGGTGCATACAATTCTCCAAATAACATAGTTAATAAAACAACGTTATATATTCATTAATGGAGCCGGCTCCAAGGGATATAGAGCCAGCTCCATGCTGCATAGAGCAGGCTCCCTAAGTTAGGGAGCCGGCTCTCATTGATGAGGGAGTTGGCTCCCTCCTTTTGGGAGCCCTCTCTGTCTCTCTCTAAAGCCCGTCTGTGTTTTTCTGTTGTCTTCCTCACCTCCGGCAATACTGGGAGTCTCTGTACTAATTTTATTACGTGTTCTAGGGTTCCATCTTAGTCCCAGATTAATCATAAAGCATTGTTATACAATCATGACATGAATTGAATATAAGATTCTAAAACAACGGCAGCAGGATTTCAATTCAAAACTTTAAGCAAACTCAAACCAGATTAATTCAATGAACTTACATACTGTTAAACATGCATAAAAGATGTGTTTTAGCATTAGTTTAATCCTTGGAGTCTACCTAGGCATGCACAGAACACAGGTTTAAGGGAAAGAGATGGAATAGAGACTTGCCTTTAGGTTTCCGTTCAAAACCTTAAACCTCCGTCTCTGATTTTTTCGGCCACCTTTTAGACTGTCATTCCACTACTCTGTTGCTTTTGGTTCAACCCAAAAGCACTCAGTCCCGTCCTCCTTGAATCCCTCTGTTTATCTCTCACGTTGTACTCTCTGTTTCTCTCTGCCTTTCACAACTCTCTGTTCGTGAAACTAAGTTGAAAGCTTAAACCCTAGATAGACCTAATATAAGAATATATATAGGCGTCTCTAAAAACCCTAGTCCACTTAGAATTAGAGATTTAAAACCCTAATTAAACTCTCGTCGGCCATAACATGAAACATAAAACAAAACCTTAAATTACAATTAACGTATTTACCTTATTCAAACAATTACGACAATGAAAGAAAATACTAATAATACAATTAATGTAATTATAGAAAAATAAAAATACAACTAAACAATTAATTACATCACATAAACACCATTAAATAAAATAATTCATTAAAATCACATAATTCACAATTAATTCAAATATTAAGCAAATAAACAATTAAATTATTAAAAATGCAATTAAATAATTAATTAAAATACCAGGACTATCCTTTTAAAATTAGGGGTATTACATTCTCTCCCCCTAACAAAAGGAATTCCGTCCTCGAAATTCACTCTTACCTTCTTCTAATATTTCAGGAAAATGCGAGCGAATAACATCCTCCTGTTCCCAAGTAGACTCAGCCTCATTATGATGACTCCACTGAACACGCACCAAAGGGATAACCTTATTACGAAGGATTTGATCCCGACGATCGACAATACGACACGGTGGCTCCAAATAAGTTGCATCCGGCTGCAACTCAATCTCCCCAACATCAATATGCTGATACCGATCCTCATCTCGCAGAAATTTCTGCAACATCGAAACATGAAACATGTTGTGTACACGATCCAAATTATCTGGAAGTGCCAACCGATAAGCGACAACTCCAACTCGAGCCGTAATCATGAATGGACGGATAAATCACGAAGACAACTTCCCTTTCTTCCCAAAGCGCATTACACCGTTCATAAGAGACACTTTGAGTAGAACCTAATCCCCAACCTAAAACTCCAAAGCATGTGTGCAACGATCCGCATAACTCTTTTGCCTACTCTGGGCAGTGCGCATGCAATCCCTAATAAGAGCAATCTTCTCAGAAGTATCCTTGATGAATTCAGGACCCAAGAATCTGCTCTCGCCAACATCCATCCAACAAACAGGTGATCAACACGGTCGGACGTACAATGCCTCAAATGGTGCCATACCAATAGTCTTCTAAAAACTATTATTATAGGCAAACTCCACAAGTGGCAAATAATCCTCCCAGTGGCGCTTGAAATCAATAACACACGACCAAAACATATCCTCCATGATTTGATTCACCCTCTCAGTCTGTCCATCAGTCTGAGGATGATAAGCAATGCTAAGATGTAACTCTATACCCAAAGCATGCTGAAAACTCTTCCAGAATCCTAACATAAAGCTCGAATCCCTATCCGATATAATAGACAATGGAATTCCATACAGCTTCAATGTAAAGTCTCGCTAACTACTCCGAAGTGAAGTCAGTGCGAATAGGCAAGAAATGAGCTGACTTAGTCAATCTGTCCACGAAGATCCAAATGGAATTGTGATCTTTGAAGGAATTAGGCAATCCCTCCATAAAATCAATAGAAATGCTCTCCCATTTCCACTCCGGTATCGGTAGTGGCTGTAGAACTCCTAGCGGCCGCTGATGATCAATCTTAACCATCTGACAGGTACTACATCGAAAGACAAAAATAGCAATGTCCTTTTTCATACTTGCCCACCAAAACTGCCGTTTCATATCCTGATACATCGTGTTCCCTCCTGGATGAATAGAAAACTCAGAATAATGAGTCTCTATCATCACGTCCTTCCTCAAATAATCTGCAGAAGGGACCACTAACCATCCCTTGTACCTCAAACCTCTATCAGCCCCAACATAGTAAAATGGGACCTCTCCGAAAGCTATCTCTGTAACTTTGTCAATGTACTGCTGATCCGTGAGTTGTGCCTTCAAAACCTTGTGAATGATAGAAGGTGTAACTACCATGAAAGCATCTGACAACTCATCCACCATCCTCAAAACATTCCACTCAGTATTGAATAGAGCAAAAAGACTAGCAATGGGTCGGCGACTGAGTGCATCCGCCACCACATTCTCTTTCCCTGGATGGTACTGTATAGAGAAGTGATAGTCTTTCACAAACTCTAACCATCAATGTTGTCTCATATTCAGTTCACGGTGAGTGAACAAATACTGCAGACTCTTGTGATCGCTAAATAATCTGAAGGATTCGCCCAACAGATAATGCCTCCAAATACGTAAGGCAAAGACCCAGTTACTAACTCCAAATCATGTGTTGGATAATTAAGCTCGTGAGACTTAAGCTTACGAGATCCATACGAAATTGGTCGCTCTTCCTGCATCAAAACACATTCAAGACCCTGCAAAGAAGCATCTGTGTAGACAAGATACTCTATCCCGCTTTGTGGGGTAGACAAAACCGGTGCAGAAGTCAACTTAGTCTTCAGCTTATCAAAAGCTTTCTGACAATGTTCATCCCACATGAACCGTACGCTCTTTTTAGTCAAATGAGTGAGTGGTCCGGCTATCTTGGAGAACCCATTGATGAAACGCCAATAATATCTTGCCAATCTGAGGAAACTCCAAATCTTGGTAGGTAAAGTAGGTTGTCTCCACTCAACCACTGTTGAAACTTTGGCTGGATCTACCGTTATTCCCCTTTCTGACACCACATAACCCGGAAACTTCACTTCCCGCTGCCAAAATTCACATTTCTCAAATTTGGTATATAACTAGTGTTCACGAAGTGTCTGTAACACAATCCGAAGATGTCTAGCATGATCGTCTTCTGACCTCGAATAAATCAAAATGTCATCTATGAAGACAATGACAAACTGATCTAAATAAGCCCTGAAGACTCTATTCATTAAGTCCATGAAAACCATAGGTGCGTTAGTCAGTCCGAAAAGCATGACTCTAAACTCATAAGATCCATATCTAGTGAGAAACGCTGTCCTTGGAACATCCTGCTCCCTAACCTGAAGTTGATGATATCCAGACCGCAGATCAATCTTAGAGAAGTACGTAGCTTCCTTCAACACATCAAAAAGATCATCAATTCTAGGTAACGGATACTTGTTCTGAATAGTAACCTTGTTCAACTCCCTGTAATCTATACACAACTGAAGTGATCCGTCCTTCTTCTTACAAACAAAACTGGTGCTCCCGAGGGTGAAGTACTCCCGCGAATAAAACCATAGCTGAGTAATTGCTAAATCTAATCCCTCAGCTCTCGCATTTCCACTGGTGCCATCCTATACGGTGCCCTAGCAATAGGCGTAGTGCCCGGAGCTAAGTTAATCACAAAATCTATCTCGCGACTAGGTGGCAACCCTAGAATTTCCTAAAATTCATCCGAAAATTCCTATACAATGGGTATGCTATCCAATGATACAGTAATCCCCTCCTCCGTTTCCTCCTCCATATGGAACAAATAAGTGCTAGTGTCCCCATTAGGACGTGGCATAGCGACGACATACATATCCTGACCAGGTATGGTAAAAATAACAGACCTATCATAAGAATCAACTTGGGCATGGTAATGCGATAACCAATCCATCCCAAGTATCACATCATAAGTGTGCATGTCCAAGACCAAACGATTAGCTAGAAATCTAAGTCTACCAATATCTAGTGTCACAAGCCCATCACTCTCATGTAGAATAGCTGTATTGCCTAACGGTGTAGAAATACCCTGAGGTCTACTACATATTTGTGTCGTCATCCCAGATAAAGCAACAAAAGATCTAGCTACAAATGAGTGTGTAGCACCCGTATCAAATAAAATATGACCTTTTGAACCATGGATAAGAAACATATCCTCAACAGCCTGAGGTGCCTGAATATCCTGTGGGGTTTAAAACCCTACCGCAATGCAACTGCTGTGGTGCCTGTCCCTAAGGCTGTGGCTGTGCTGGTAATGCCAGAAATGTCTGTCCCTGCATCCGTGGAACCTGTGGAGTTGGTAAAGGTATCGGTGCCCTCTGTCCTTGCTGCACATGCTGTCCCCATCCCTGTCCTGCTTTAGGACACTGCCTGAAAGTGTGACCATACTCTCCACAAGTGTAGCAACTACCCTAAAAATTACCAAATGGCCTCCTCTGTCGGTTAGCCAAAGGCTGACCCTGTCCTGCCTGTGCTCTCCTATTCTGCTGTCGCTGAATAGGTGCCCCATCCCTGTGATCATCTGAACCACCCTTATGCTTCTTCCAAGACTACTGTCCTTAGAATTTGCCTTTGTCATTCTATTGGTGTCCATTGCCATTCCCTTTTTTAGCTGACTGATTAGCGTAGTCTCTGTCACCCCGCTTCTCACCCTTGGCCTGTCTAAAGTCCACGGTCAATTGATACTACAGTAGAGCGGCGTCTACCACCTGAGCGTAAGTAGTATAGGCTGGACTACCTGTAATAGCTCTCATGATAGACCACATCAGTCCCTTAACGAAACTATTGTGCTTCTTCTCCTTTGTATCCATCTCCTCCGGTGCAAAAAGAGAGAAGCGCGTGAACTGCTGCTCATACTCTGCCACTGTCATGTTCCCCTGCTACAGATTAAGAAACTCAATCTTTATAGCTGCCCTGACTGCATAAGGGAAGTACTTCTCATCAAAGCGTGCACTAAACTGATCATAAGTCAATGCCATCCTCTCCTCTGCGGTGGTAACTAACTCCCACCAATGTAGTGCATCTCCAACTAGCTTGAAAGTAACAAGCATCTGCTTCTGAACCTCCGTGCACTGAACCAGACAAAGATGTCGCTCGATATCCTTCTTCCACTGATGAGCTGCTTTTACATCGATAGAGCCTGTGAACTCAGGTGGGCTCCCCTTTGTGAAAGAACTCCTAACCTTCTCCTAAGTATCAGTCTGAACAACCAATACTAATATCAGTGCCGGCTGTACCTGAGGCTGATTCCGAAGTGCAGCTGTTATCCTTACTTCTATAGCCCGAGCAATGAGGTCTTTGATATGCGGAGGATACTCTGGATCTCCTCCTTGATCCTGAGTCTGCTAGACATCCTCCTGCTCCCCCATAGAACTGACCATCATCATCCTGAAGCTGCCTACGGGCTGCTTCCCTTCATCGTTGATTGTTTTGTCTGGTTCTTGCATTAACCATTCTGTCAACATAGAAAGACAGACATCAGTACGATTAAACCGAACCGTAAAGGAATACAACGAATCCTAAACATAAGCTCTAAACAATAGAGTACGCTATGCGGAAGTCTTATACGATAGAATCTTAGAGACACTTGAACCTGGAGTGCTCTGATACCAACTGTGATACCCTCGATTCTAGAGCCACAGGTGATCAAGTTCGAGCACAAATCCGAGGGAAATCAAGCAATTAATTTATAATTAAGCACAGAATACAAATCGAATTAATAAGAAATAAATAATAAAGAAAAAAAGAATTCTAAAAAAATCCTCAAAATAATAATGTTAAAATCCATTAATCCAAAACCACCAAAGTAACTCCATTAATTTAACAACTCGGGAATCCCTCAAGTGGACCACTATAAAATCCCAAACCGGAAAGGAAATAACTGTAATCAAAATCCAAAGCTAAATAAAGAAGTAATCCTATGTAATCGGAGGAATGAATGTCTATATCTACTCTGCATGACCAAGCTCTAATCCTAGAACTGACGAGCACCTGAAAAATAAAAGAGTGGGTCAAGACCACATGCAAGTCCTATTCTATTACGATCTATACAGAAACCCGATACGCAGATACATCCTAGATAGCTCAATAATATCTAGAGTAGTCCATATATGTATAAGTACACACTATAGGACGCTCGTTAGTCCAATAAGTCTGTTTCAGCCTGAGTAGAGATACCATGCAAATTGTACATAATGTGGTCATGTGTACCTAGACCAACTAGGGAACAACACCTATGTCCAGCTATCCATCCTAGGCGATATACGCACCCTAACCATGGTCCTGAGACTCAAGCTCATACCATGGCACCATAGCATAAATATATAAAGTCCATATACTCCTAATACAAAATATCATCCATCTGGTATATTGGCTTGATATACGTCTAACCATCTATCCAGTAGGTCATGCAATTATTTTATTGACATGACTCTAACAGGAGTAGGACTTAACCTTTATAGTTAATCCATACTTCCGTCCAGAATAGGTAGGACTTAGTGTTTGAACTAATCCATCCCTAATATGCCACCGTCCCATACGGGTGCATACAATCCTCCAAATAGTATAGTTAATAAAAACAACACTATATATTCATCAACTATTCTCCAAAATATGCATTAATATAAGTTAATACATATATAAAGATCTTAGGCATTCCTTACAGTACCTAAAAATCATGTTCCAACTATTTAAATGGCTAAAGTAAATTTAGGCATCTAAATTCTCCAAACAGTTCATTACTTAATGCGGTTAATAACAAATTAAACCCCAATTTAATCCAACCCAAGCACAGTAAATTTCAATTAGCTCAGTGTAATTATAACTCTGTTTTAATATGGTTAAATAGTATAAAATCATATATATAAGAATCTCCAAGTTCCAGTATGTAAGTTGCTTAACAACCAAAATGCGACATGTAGGACTTTTCCCTAATTTCACACTGTCTGTTCCCTAATCCATTTATGAATTATTATTTCCCTATATGTTTACAGGTTTATAACAATCACAAACAACATTCCAAACAGTTTAAACGAATTAGAATTACCCTGCACAGTCCAAACAACACCCTAAAACCATTTGTACGCAAAACTAGACGAGAGCAGGCTCTCACAAATTGAGAGCCTGCTCCTTTATCATGAGAGCTGGCTCCCTAACTTAGGGAGCCTGCTCTATACAGCATGGAGCCGGCTCCATGTCCCTTGGAGCCGGCTCCATTGATGAGGGAGCTTGCTCCCTCCTTTTGGGAGCCCTCTTTCTCTCTTTCTAAAGCCCGTCTGTGTTTTTCTATTTTTTTCCTCGCCTCCGACAATACTAGGAGTCTCTGTACTAATTTTATTACGTGTTCTAGGGTTCCATCCTAGTCCCAGATTAATCATAAAGCATTGTTATACAATCATGACATGAATTGAACACAAGATTCTAAAACAACAGCAGTAGGATTTCAGTTCAAAACTTTAAGCAAACTCAAACCAGATTAATTTAATGAAATTGCATACTGTTAAACATGCATAAAGATGTGTTTTAGCATTAGTTTAATCCCGGGAGTCTACCTAGGTATGCACAGAACACAGGTTTAAGGGAAAGAGATGGAATAGAGACTTGCCTTTAGGATTCCGTTCAAAATCTTAAACCTCCGTCTCTGAGTTTTCCGGCCACCTTTCAGACTGCCGTTCCACACCTCCGTTGCTCTTGGTTTAACCCAAAAGCACTCAGTCCCGTCCTCCTTGAATCCCTCTGTTTCTCTCCGCCTTTCACAACTCTCTGTTCGTGAAACTAAGTTGAAAGCTTAAACCCTAGACCGACCTAATATAAGAATATATATAGGCGTCTCTGAAAACCCTAGTCCACTTAGAATTAGAGACTTAAAACCCTAATTAAACTCTCGTTGGCCATAACGTGAAACATAAAACAAAACCCTAAATTACAATTAACGCATTTACCTTATTCAAACAATTACGACAATGAAAGAAAATACTAATAATACAATTAATGTAATTACAGAAAAATAAAAATAAAATTAAACAATTAATTAAATCACATAAACACTATTAAATAAACAATTCATTAAAATCACATAATTCACAATTAATTCAAATATTAAGCAAATAAACAATTAAATTATTAAAAATGTAATTAAATAATTAATTAAAATACCAGGATTATCATTTTAAAATTAGTGGTATTACAATATCCAAATATTCTGTTTGGAATGGGCGACTCTTATACAAGAGAAGATTTTATGTTGGTGCTAATTCTACTTTTTGAAAAACTGTTCTACAGTAGTTTTATTCCAACCCTGTTGTGGACATTCTGGCTTCCATCAGACCTTGCATCGTGTTAAACAAGATTTTTATTGGCCAAATATGTGCTCCTTTATCAAGAAATTTATACAAGAGTGTGAAGTTTGTCAAAGAAACAAGACTACAAATACTTTGTCTGCTGGTCTTCTACAACCTCTGCCCATTCCGAATCAAATTTGGGTCGATATCTTAATTGATTTTATTGATGGCTTACCTAAATCAGGCGGCAAGGAAGTTATTTTTGTAGTAGCTGACAGGTTGTCGAAATATACACACTTCATAGCTCTATCCCATCCTTATACAACTTCTTCTGTTGCGCATGCCATTTTTGATAACGTCTCTAAATTTCATGGAATGCCCAAGACTATCGTAAGTGATCGAGATAGAGTTTTTCTTAGTGATTTTTGGCGGTAATTATTCAAGCTACAAGGAACTGGTCTCCAATTCAGTTCGGCCTATCATCCTCAAACTGACGGCCAAACTGAGGTGGTGAATAGGTGCCTAGAGACTTATCTTCGATGTTTTGTAAGCCTTAGCCCTAGAGATTGGTTGAAATATCTCACCTTGGCTGAGTACTGGAATAACACAAATTTTCACTCTTCTACCGGTATCTCTCCCTTTAAAGCTATTTATGGTTGCAAACCTACGAAGTTTGTTCCTTATATTGATGGGTCAAGCACATTGCCACAACTTGACGAACAATTAAGGGACCATGATTCAATTTTAAAGTTGTTGTGTTAGAATTTACATGAAGCCCAAAACCGCATGAAGATTTTTGCAGATAGGAGGTGTACTGAATGAACTTTTGAGATAGGTGATTATGTTTATTTACGCCTTCAGCCTTATCGCCAATGTTCGGTAGTAATCCTAAAATCTCGTAAACTTTCACCTCGTTATTATGGACCTTTTCAGATTTTATAAAGGGTTGGAGCAGTGGCTTACAAATTAAATTTGTCTCCTTCAGCAAAAATACATAATGTATATCACGTCTCTCAATTGAAGAAAAAATTGGGCGATAAAGAAGTACCACAAATTTCACTTCCTGAAATTTCTAACAAAGGAATATTGGAGCTGAAGCCTACTCAAATTTTGGAACGTCATATTGTTCGCAGAGGTTAAAGAAATATCACAGAAATTTTAGTTCAGTGAGTGGGTACTTCTAGAGACAGTGCAACAAGGGAACGACTCTTAGATATGAAGAGGCGTTTTCCAGAACTTAACCTTAGGGACAAGGTTAATTTTGAGGGTGAGGCACTGTTACATGCATAATGGATAGCTGAAGTAGACTATGCTTTGTTAGTTAGTCTTTGTTTTTTTTTTTTTTTTTTTTTTTTCTCCTTAGATTTAGTCACTCTGTTTCCTCTCTTTTTATCTCCTTTAGAATTGGTCTTTTGTTAAAGTTATGTTTCCTAGAAAATAGGAGTTTGTTTTGCAACAAACTCTATCCTTTTTGTATTTAAAAGTTTGACATGAATAAAGAAAGTAGGAATTTAATTAGACTTAAAGTCTTGTGGAGGTTGCTACCCTCGAAGTAGTTTGGAAATTATTTATTTTTCCATCTCACTCTCTTTTGTTTTCAACATAAACTATTGTTCAGTCCTAAGGAATGTATCAAATTATCACACTGAGAAATTCTTACAAAATAGATTTGGGTGATCTGCATTGCATTAGACCCCATTTTTAGATTTAGGGCAAAATTGCACATACACCACCACTCAGGTTTGGGTTAAAGACAATCATTTACAACTTAAATACTTTTTGGATAATGACACTCCAACCATGATAAAAATACGTACTTACCCTTTAATTTGTGGGTTGACCCATGTGAATTATTAAATTACATTTATAACCTCCTATTAATTGACCAAAATGGCCCTCACGAATGAGAAAACAAATATGATTTTTATTGTGACATGTTTTCTTTTTCTTTTTTTCTTTATATTTGTGGAAGAAAAATATGACATGTTGTGTAAGTAATGTTTCAATAAATATTAAGCAATAAAAAGATTAGATTGTATGTGATTACTTGAAGGTGATATTTAATATTTGAATATTAAATATGGTCTTTTAATAGTTAATATATTACTACGGAATAATAAATATATATATATATTTAAAAATCATAATTCTAATTTTTGAGATGAAAAGTGAGAGTTTTGTATTAGAAATTTGTTTAAGCATTAGATAATATAACTAATCCGTCTATTTCAGCGAGGGCATTAAACATGCACAAAAAACTTCTTGACCCTTTGTTACTCAATTTACAAAGCCTGATTTACAACGCTTAATTAACCCATGTAAATCATTAAATTACATTTATAATCTCCTATTAATCGACCAAAATGTCCCTCAAGAATGAGAAAACAAATATGATTTTTATTGTGACATGTTTTCTTTTCTTTTTTTCTTTTATATTTATGGAAGAAAAATTGACATGCTGTGTAAGTAATGTTTCAGTAAATATTAAGCAATAAAAATATTAGCCTGTATGTGATTACTTGAAGATGATATTTAATATTTGTATATTAAATATAGTCTTTTAATAGTTAATATATCACTAAGGAATAATATATATATATATATATATATATATATATATATATATATATATAATTTATTTTTTGAGATGAAAAGTCAGAGTTTTGTATTAGAAATTTGTTTAAGCATTAAATAATATAACTAATCCATCTATTTCAGCAAGGCATTAAACATGCAAAAAAAAAAAAAAAATTTATTGACCCTTTGTTACTCAACAATGCTTAATTGACCCATGTGAATCATTAAATTAAATTTATAACCTCCTATTAATCAACCAAAATGGTCCTCAAGAATGAAAAACAAATATGATTTTTATTGTGACATGTTTTCTTTTTCTTTTTTTCTTTGTATTTGTGGAAGAAAATTGTGACATGTTGTGTAAATAATGTTTCAGTAAATACTAAGAAATAAAAAGATTAGCTTGTGTGTGATTACTTGAAGGTGATATTTAATATTTGAATATTAAAAATGATCTTTTAATATTTAATATATTACTACGGAATAGCAGAAAATATATATTTAAAAATCATATTTCTTACTTTTTAAGATGAAAAGTCAGAGTTTTATATTAGAAATTTGTTTAACCATTAAATAATATAATTAATCCATCTATTTCAGTGCCGGTATTAAACATGCATGGGCAGGTTCCAAACCGGTCCAACACAAAAATTTACAACCTCACTATTACAAGCCCAATCTTCTGCTGGGCAAATAACACTGTGAATGGGAAGGTTCAATTTTTTGGCCCAGAACCAGCCCAACAATTTATTGGCCCTTTGTTACTCAATTTATAGAACCTGATTTTTTTTTTTTTTTTTGGGTTACTCCTCTCTGACCAATGTGAGACAAATTTTGCATTCATATTTCTTCCTTTTAACACTATGACAAGCGAACTGCCCCTTACTAAAGGGCCTTCGGCTCAATGGTATAATCACCCCGTCTTTGAAGAAAAGAAGAGGGATTCGAGCCCCGACGTGGGCAAAAAAGTGTACACGCGCTTGCTTTACCATCCAAAAAAAAAAAAAAAAGCCAACTGCACCTTCTCTTTTAAACCCTCTCTTGCATGGCTAATAGGCAATGTAATTCGTAACTCTTTTTTAAGATTTCAATAACCGTTACATACCTCCATGAATCGAGTATCGTTCTCCTTTTGACACTATGTTCAAAATATAAAAAATTCACTACTGTAAAAACTAACCATTAAACGCTAACATTCTTGCTCTAAATAATAATAATAATAATATGTTACAATATTTATATATTAGTGCTTGATCTTAATTATATATCTATATATAGTGGAGGAAGGTCTTCCCAAAACTCTTCACTCTCTAGTCTCTTCCATACTTGTCTCTCTCTCGCTACTCTTCATCTCCAATGAGTTGGGCTTGAGCTTTTCCTTGTTGCCGTACTATGAGCTATGTGCGTAGTCAATTGCATTGGGATTAAACTCTTGATTTTCTCGGTTTTGTTTCGAGTGTGATCCTTCTGTCTTATAATCTAACAATGGGAAGTTGAGCTTGGCTTTGGCTCCGAAGCCCACTTCTCCCATGGCCTCTGCTGGACTCCCCTGTACTTCTTCTTACTCTTTTCCTTCTCTTCTTCATTATTTGGCGGGAAAATATTGGTCCCACTTGTGGAACTCTAGAGGGCTTGTAGTAGAGCGACGGTGGTGGGATCATCACTATCATAGCCATTGATAACGTGCGCGAGAGCGGAGACGATGATCGAGTGTTCTAGGTCTTCGGTCAAATTTTTTCTGGTTTGGGGTTCATTTTCAAAAAGATGGAAGAAATTTTGCCATCAAACTAGCCCGAGACCGAGAATGGGAGTGTGGAGGATTTCAAACTTAATTATGTATATATAGACGTAGTCGTGCTTGAAAGTAGCTGATCGAGTGTCACATGGTCAGAGTTAAACACTGTCAGTGTGAAACTCGATCAGTTGGTTGCAGAGTCACCGCCTTTTTTTTTTTTTGACAGTTGCGGCTTGTAAGACTTGGAGTTGATAGGTGTGTCGAAAAACGCGTAGAAGAGTCAATTCTTGGACTATTGGTATAGGGCAGTGATAGGGGAACCGAAAGGTATCCCCCGAAAAAACGACCGAATCTTTTGTGGCAAAGCCACGTCAAATTCTCACTCCTCTTACATGATGGAGTAAAAGAGTCCATCACGTGCAGATAAAAGAAATAAAAAATAAAAAAAGAAGAAGGGAAGGAAGGTGATTGTATATCGCGGGAAACTCAAGAGTCCCCAAAATTATAGAGAGCTCATGTTGAGAGAAAAACCCTACAAATCTTACATGTAATTCATACCCTAAACAAGATTGAAGGTATGATTTACAATTTTTTCCAATCTATTTTCTGTATTTTGATTTAGTCTTATTATTCGTATTATTTTAATATGTCAATGAAAAAACAAAAGAAGAGTTGGGAAGATATTTTCTTTGATTTAGTATTATTATTCGTATTCTTTTAATATGTTGATGAGAAAACAAAAGAAGAGTTGGGAAGAACATGGATTGTTCCACTTATATTTATCCTTTATCGACTTATCTTTATCTTGTTATATATGTAGTATAGTTTAAATTTTACACTGATACATCAAATTAAATCACTATTATACCTTACACTTTGCTGGAAGAATTCTTGCAAGAGTAACAATCTCCTACGCTTAAATTTTATGAACGAAACAGGCAAAAGAAACCGTCCAAATGAACTAAAACTATGTACCATAGACACTTTGTCAAACAAAAGTAATTATTTTGAATGTAATTTATTGGCTTACAAAGATGATTGTATATCCAATCTACAACAATTGCTAGCAAAACTCTGACCCTAAAGAATTATCTTATTTCTCCTAAATTATTTAGGGATTGTTTGGTTGTTTATGATTATTGCATTGTTATATTTTGTTAAAATAGCATTTGAAAGTACAACTTGTAGTGTGATATGTATAGATTCATTAAATTTGTTTAATGAGATCAGGTTATGAAGGATAAGTTTTAATTAAACAAATGTTGAAAAAAATAAAAAACACAATAAGACTTAATAGATTCTCTGATTAAAAAAAGAATAAAAGAGGAAACATTACTATTTTTTTAATCTTGACTTAGAACAACGGGCGATATGAATCTAACACAACCAATGGATGTTTGTCCTTTTCTTGTCCCTTTTTATTTTTGTTTTTTGTCAATATTGTGATTATATGTATGTATGGTTTGGGAAATATTCATCGCCAAACTAAAAATATGTCCCTAAGTTAGAGGAAATGGAAACCAAAACTTGCATATAAAATGACTTGAATGTTGCTAGTTCAATTCAGATTATTAAGTGTTTGGCATAAGCCTAATTTTTGTGATTTATTTTTGTTGGTACACATGTTAATATTGATCCTCTTTTTGAACAATATAATGATACTATTATAGTCAATTTCTCAAAAACTGTGTTACATTTATGTGAAACATTGTTAATACTTCAAAACCATGTTAATGAATTATATTATTGCTGGCTAGTGTAGGGCATTGCTCTTTTGCACTGTATGCAGTTATTTAGGTGATCAATTATTTATTTGATTTTCATAAGAAATGGAGAACAATTCTCATGTGGAAATGCCATATGAAAAAGATGCATATATGCCTTGCAATTCGGAGAGTCCTAATAATGATAAAGTGAATGATCAAGAGTTGGAAAAGCAAATAGTTGATGATGAAGTGGAAATTCCCAAGATAGGGATGATTTTTGAGTATAAGGAATAGGTTCGTAATTATTTTAAGAAGTATGCAAAGCATCGGGGTTTTGGTGTAACAAAGAAAAGTGCAAAAAATAGAAGTGATGGAAAGTCAAGTTACTTTTCACTTGTTTGTTCTCGGAATGGTAACACAATATCAAAGGTAAAGGACCCTTTTCATCCAAGGCCTTCAATTAAGACAAACTGTAAGGCCAAAATCAATGTTATAGTTAAAGATCATGGAAGGTTCATCATTAGTGGTGTCTATCTGGATCATAATCATGCATTAAGTCCAGGAAAGGCTCGACATTATAGATGTAACAAAGTATTAGATTCTCATGTAAGGAAAAAAAAAAAATTGGAGTTGAATGATTTAGCAGGCATAACTCTAACTAAAAATTACCATTCACTTGTTGTCGAAGGTGGTGGGTATGAGAACTTACCATTTGGTGAGAGGGAGTGTAGGAACTACATTGCAAAAGCAAGACAGTCGAGACTTGGCATTGGAGATGCGGGAGCCCTTCTTAACTATTTTCGTCACATGCAAAATAGGAATCCAAACTTCTTTTACATGATTGATACGGATGAGGAAAGGCGCTTAAGGAATGTTTTTTGGGCTAATGGTAGATGTCGAGCCACATATGAATCTTTTGGAGATATTATTAGTTTTGATACAAATTACTTGACAAATAAATATGACATGCCTTTTGCTCCGTTTGTTGGGGTGAATCATCATGGGCAATCTATTTTATTTGGTTGTGGCTTGCTATCTAATGAGGATATTGATACTTATATTTGGTTGTTTGAGTCTTGGTTGACATGTATGTCAAGTCATGCTCCAAAAGCTATTATCACAGATCAGTACAAAGCTATTCAAGCAACTGTTGCAAAGGTGTTTCCAAAATCTTCTCATCGATTGTGCCTTTGGCATATAATGCAAAAGATTCCAATAAAGTTGGGTGGACTTGCCCAATATAAAAAAATAAAGAGCATCTTAAAAAGTATTGTGTATGAATCGATGAATTGTGATGAGTTTGAAAGGAGTTGGATGAAATTGATTGAAGAATACAAGCTTCAGAATAATGAATGGTTGAAATCATTATATAAAGATCGTCATCGTTGGGTTCCAGTATATGTGAGATGCACCTTTTGGGCTGGAATGTCAACTACCCAATGAAGTGAAAGCATTAATGCTTTCTTTGATAGGTATGTTCACTCAAAGACATCCTTGAAGCAATTTGTTGAACAATATGATAATGCCTTAAAGAGCAAGGTTGAAAAAGAAAATAAAGCAGATTTTGCTTCTTTCAGTTCTGCCATTCCAATGATAACTGAGTTCTACATTGAGAAACAATTCCAAGATGTTTACACCCATGCTATTTTCAAACTTGTTTAGGATGAATTGAAGGGATTGATTTATTGCAATACATCTCTTATTAAGAGAGAAGAGTATACTTCTACATTTGAAGTCAGAGAACAAAAATTTGGAACAGTTGGTGTTTTTTGGAAAGAGGTAACTTATGAGGTTTTCTACAATGCAATTGAATGTGAAGTACGATGCTTATGCCATTTGTTTGAGTTTCGAGGGATTCTATGTAGGCATGCGATATCTGTGATGATGCAAGAAAAGGTATACGAGGTTCCATCTCATTATATACTAGACCGTTGGCGAAAGGACATCAAGCGTGGATATACTTTTGTCAAAAATATTTTTAATGATTTCAGTAATAGTGAACAAAGGCAACGAAATAATATTTTAAAGCCACTGTTATATGAATTGCAAGAGCTTGGAGTAGATTCAGACGAGAAATGTGAGTTTTTATTGAAACAATTAAAGGAGACAAAGAAAAAGCTCCTTAGCTTTTACTCAGGTTGCTTCAATAGTCAAGAAAGTGTTATATATCAACCTGCAAATGAGTGTAGTAGTATGATTCATGAACTATCAGCTTCTCAAAAGAAAGTACTTACTCCTAGAAAAGCAAAAACTAAAGGTCGTCCTCCTTCAAAGAGGATACAATCTGTCATTGAAAAAACGGTTAAAAAGGGAAAGATGGTATGTACTTATTATTTTTTTGTAATATACCACCTTCATTAATTTTGTTGTTTTTTCATTAATCAATATTTAGTTTCTATTTGTATAATATGTTTACAGGCCCTTAAAGGAAAACAAAAAGGGCAACTTAATCAAAATGATTTGCAAGTGCAAAAAAGGAGAAAGGTAGTATACGATTATTAAAAAGTTATTGTCACGTAAATTTATATGTATTTTCATATATATATATATATATATATATATATTAATGTGCAATCCACAAATATTTCACTTGCAGGTTCTCTAAAGCATTCCAAGTGTTGTAAATGATGTTGTTTCACCAACCATAAGTCCTACTACTTCAAAATTTCTTGATAAGATGGCAACCCAAGAAATTCATGCTGTAATTGAATTGCTCATATCCTAATAATTTTAGATTTTATACATGTATACATCTAAATCGAGGAAATGAAAGTTTGTATTTTATTTATTAAGATTTACCTTTTTGTGATTAAATAGATTAATCTATCTCATCATTGGAATGAAATGCACGCTCAGGAGGTTAATGATTTATCCAACCTTTCAGAGAAGTTATTTGAGGTAATTGAACTTTTATCAACCTTTAATGACCTTTCAACATTGTACATTTTAGTGTGGATGATTTTTATTTTTTATTTTTCAATATACTAGATACATCCAGCCCATTACATGCATATGAGCATTCAACCTTTGCAGAATCTTAGCTTTGGGCAACTTCTATAGGTTTTTTTAATGTACCTGTTAATTACATGTATGCTTATTCATGCATTTTTTTTTTTTTTTTTAAAAAAGAAAAGAAAAAATTATACACCATCCATTGTGCTTTACAGAATGCAGAAAGATTTGGGTTCAATAGCTCAACTTATGGTTGCTCTTTTACTGGAGAAGATAATATGGACCCAATGGTTTAGTTTTAAAGGTATAATTTTATGAAAAACTTTAGTTATGAATAAAAAATAGGTACTTATCAAATGCATTTTAACTTATTAAAACTACTTTGTTGCCAATGTTTTTGCAGGTTCTCATACCTTCACAATTTCATGCTTTTGGATATATTTTTTGAAGTGCTTCCAAGAACATCCATTTTGATACAAAAATTTGGAGAAATTGATACCCCACAAGTTGTTTTTCCTCTCCTTTTTATCCCCTTTGTTTTCTTCTGTACTACATTGTGGTGGCAGATGTATTTTTTTTTAAGTTACTTTTTTAAATCTTTTGAGTCGCTTTTAATATAATTGAGATTTTGTAATGCAAGAGTTGGTGATTAAATATTTGAGCCATTTGGAAATTCTGTTCTCCAAAAGAGTCTTTGTTATATTATTTATTTGGTGAAGCTTTGATTTCCAAATTGACACTAAAATAGGAGGTCAGAATCTATCCTGATAATTGGCTTTTAGTTCAGCAATTTGTAATGTAAGGGCTGGAGGTTAAATATTTGAGCCATTTGGAAATTTTGTTCTCTAAAAGAGTCTTTGTTATGTTATTTGGTGAAGCTTTGATTTCTAAATTGATGCCATAATAGGAGGTCAGAATCTATCCTGACAATTGGCTTTTAGTTCAGCAAGCTCAAACCAATCTGTTTGGTTGTTTTTATCATAGGAAGCAGAAAGATGGAAACTTAGTAAACAATTGATGATTCATACTGGTTGTCTACAACATTTTATGCACAACTTAATTTGAACCATTGAAGCCTTCTATACATAAGTGATGGTATTTTGAATATATTACACTTTGGTTAGCAGCTCCTCCCTGTAAAGGAGAAAATTCCATTATAATATAGAAATTTCAGTGAAAATTTTTGCCGGATCAGAAAATATAGGTTTAAGCATAGTTTTTAATAAAGTGACATTGTTCAAATTTCAATATAATGAACTTGAAAGCGAAGATTAGGCCATGAGCTTATCAGGTTCGGGACTCGGATATATTCCGAACCAATGTATGATTCAACTAGAGCAAATTTATCCCCAAACTTCTAATATACCAAAACAAAAAAATAAAAAATAAAAAAAAAAAAAAAAAAAAAAAAAAAGATCTTGATATTGTAGTAGATCTCTGAAAAGAAGAAAGAAAAAAAAAAAAAAAAAAAATCTTGTAGCAGATGGTGGAGGAAGCTCTATCTCAAGAGTCTAAATCAGTCTCTCTCCGAAACGATTGTTTTTTATGACGCACCGAACTATCACCCTAACATAGGCGATCAAATCCATTGCCATGAACTCTCAACCCTATAAGCTTTAGAGGATGAATTACCCAACGATTTATTGTCTATGCTGGAATGGATGCAATTACCCAACGATTTTGCTGGCCAAAGACACCGCAATCAGGATTCAAAAGAAATTTGATTAAGGGCCTCTCTTCAATTAATCGCGGAACATCTTCTCTTAGAAAACCCAGTGAACATTAAATACAAAAAGAGTTCCGGCAGGCACGGGAGGATCAGAGAAGGGCTGCCATCCAGCTGTCATCACTACTAAACCGCCTTCATCGTATTCTTCTCAAACAATTTTTCTTTTTTAATTTTTTTTTTGGGGTGAGGTAAGCAGGTGGTTGTTTTACTCACGTGCAAAATCAACATAGCCAATGAGGTTATGTGGATTGGTTCAGGAGCTACACTAGGTGAACTTTTCTATAGAATTGCTGAAAAGAGCTGAGTCCATGGCTTCCCAGCTGGTGTTTGTCCCACAGTGGGTGTTGGGTATGGGAATCTGATAAGAAAGTATGGACTCTCGATTGATAATGTCATCGACGCAATTGTTGTTGTCGTGAATGGCAGAGTTTTGAACAGAGAATCAATGGGTGAAGATCTGCTTTGGGCTATTAGAGGTGGAGGCGGTACTTTTGAAGGCAGAGCCAACCTTTTCAAAGCTTGGAATAGCGAATTTTTAAATAAAGAAAATCTTGAAAAGAGCAACAGATTTTATAAAATCTGACATGGATTTGCCATAAAAGATTCGGTCGATTTTTCGAAGGTTATACTTCAGCCCCATTATCATTTTCCATTGGTATATACTACTACTATTTTGTTGGATACTAGTGGGGTCCACTTATTTAACGCTAAAATGTGAAAAAATGGTAATTAATTTGTAATTTTGTGATTGTTTGTTTTATTAGGACTATTATTTTTATATTTATAGTTTGTAAGAAAACAACAATTATTTTGCTGCCTCTACAGTGGTAAATATTAACTTTTCTGCCCTTACTAGTCTTGAACTTTGCCATTTCACTTTCAAAGGTAAGAAAACACTAGTGTAATTTGCACTCACATTCCCTCATGTTTATAATAAAGGCAGATAAATACAACTTAAGGAGATTGTGATCCAATTATCTCTCAAGTTTACAAACTTGAATAACAATACTCTTTAATAAAAGTACGTAATTACCCTTTGACTTATGAATTTGCCAATTTAAATCATTAAAATACAATATTAACATTTATAAGTCCATTTATTTGATCAAAATGACCTTTAAAAAAAAAAAAAAAAAAAAAAAACTCCACCTATGTGGCTACCAACGCTATATGCATACAGACAAGAGTGGAGTCAAGAATTTTTAATTGAGGGGAGGGGGGGTGGGGGGACTAGTTATGTAAATTTAAAATATTAAAATAATATAAAATCAATGTAAGACACAAGCTAATCTTTTTATTTCTTAGTATTACTCAAACATTGCTTACACATACAATGATGAGCACTGAAAAGTGCGTATTTAAACTCCTTAAGCTTAGGCATTCTAGTACCCTTATTTATCTTACTTTACCGTTTTAGATTGATTTCGTATTATTTCCATTTTCATACACTTATCCCGAAAATAAGCTAACTCAACCAAATAAGAGCAGAAATGAAGCAATTCTGGGATGAATCAAAGAAATGAGCCAAGTGGAAGCACAAGGAAGAAAAAGGTGGAAATCAACATCTTCGATCAATCTCAGATCAAATTTCGATCGATCCAACATGATCGATCTCAGCACTTCAAGATGGATCAGAGCCATGATAACATTTTCAGAGATCTCAAAAGTTCAATCGATCCAACATCATTTTTCGATCTATCGAACTACCTTGTCCTTATTCAAATGATTGATCTTATCTAGTTGTACCACCCTACCAACCACTTTTATCCTTTTCCCAAAAATATCTTCGAAATATCTCAAATTTGTTTTTGTCCAAAAAGCGCCGCCATCGAGGATCGATCCAACTTCAGTTCGATAGATCTTAGCCATGTTCGATCGATCCAAATCCAAGGTTCGATAGATCGAACTTCCTCTAGTGCGAAAAAGTTAAATTTCCATCTCACAAAAAGTTGTCCTTTATCCAATCATTGGGGAATATTTGCTGTACGACCCCAGCTTATTTTGGGTGTCATTTGACCTACCTATATAAGGATAAGGATTACTTTTTACATCATATCATATCATACCTTGTAGAACTCTTAGAGAGGAAGCTTAGAGGAGGAGGAGGCTAGAGACACCATTGGAGACTCTTCATCAACCAAGGAGTAAAACTCTACCATGGAGTTAACCCTTGAGGGTTGGAGAAGCACTACCATGAGTGGTTAGACATCCTCTTGGGGCTAGAATTAGCCCAAGCATGCTTTCTACATCTTGATTTTATGTATTATTGAGGGATTAGTGTTGTAATATATGTTTTGGCACTTCTATATATATAGATCTTGTTTATTCAATGATTTATGTGGTTTAATGCTTCCAATTGATCATTTCATTCTATCCATATGTCTATGTATACTAGAATAGATGTTCATGTGTTTGTTTCTATTTCTTGTGTTATTGATGCATGTCTATGTTATTAATGCCATAGATCTAGAGATTGTCAAAACATTGTACTTAATGGAATGCTCTTGTAATTTTCTTGATGGTTCATGCTCATTTCTTGATGGATTGTGCCTCTCCCTTAGCTTAATTAGTTCAATTTCATGTCATTAGCTTAATTGTAATGTAGTGGTAGCATAGTTGTTAGATGGGAGGACAATCTATGCTTGTTGTTTGATGTTCCATACTTTTGAATGCAAGTAGCATATGTCTCTAACCTTGTGGTGTATTTGGCTTGTGAGATTAATGAAAGGATTAATGACTTGCTAGATATATTGTGTTTTTCACATGCTATTTTGACAATATATACTTAATTGCTAGATATATTGTGTTTTTCACATGTTGTTTAGACAATATATACTTAATTGGTCACCCTTGATAATTGAATCAACCAAACACACACACACATCAATATTGCAACACACATTTCCCTTATTAATCACTTGTTAAGGGTGTAGAAGAGTATTATTTGGTGGTGACCTCTAAACCCCAAGATCTCTCTCTTACTTACTCTTTATTGCATTCAATTATTTAGTTTAATTTGCTCTCTAGTTAATCAACCAACCAACTATTTGTTTGATCACTCGACCTACTAACCCTAATAGTGATTCCACAACCAAATCCGACTCCAATCCCTTGGGACGATCCCTACTCACCCTAACTATATTTTTAGTGAAAGTAGTAGTGGCTTTTATAAATGTAAAACTTGGCCCTCGCCTTAATGCACACTCTTAAGCTTGTGGTGAGGCGACACACTATCAGTTTTTGGTGTCGTTGCCGGGGAATAGGCAACGTCGTATTTGTGGAATTCATTAGGAATTAGTACTTTTTTTATCGTGTCTTTACTTTATTTTTTTTTTCTTTTGATTACTTATTGTGTTTGTTCATCTTTGACAAGGAGCATTGAGCTAGGAAGTAAGCAAAGGAGCTAAGCAAGCAAGGAAAAGTGCTAAAATTTTAAAAAAAAATTTGCTAAGTTAAGCTATAAATTTGGAGTTGAAGTGCTAAAGGACCTTTGTGAGACTTTCTTTACTCAATCTCTTAGTCAAATCGTCGGCCCGCGTGGAGGCTTGTTTTTAATTTCTTAGATAAATCGTGAGCCCGCGTGGAAGCATTTTAATTATTCTTTGCATTGTTATTAAAGCATGGGAGTATGGGATCATTGTATATGGAGGAAGTTTGTTAATTGTTGATTTGTTACGAATGAGGAGTGCTTGCTTGTTTTGTTGTGATTTGTGTGTTACTTGTAGTCTTGTATAGACATTGTCATATCACCCGTCCTAGGCATTCACATGGAAAATCTAAAGGGTAATCTTGGCTACTTAGACCCACGTTTCATGCAAAACCCACCTCTTAATCAACATGGCCTCGGAGTTTAAGCTCCAATTCCTCCAACGGTCCTTCGTGATCATTATAATCTTCATGCATACCATGCACCTACTTGCATTGTGTTGCCTAATTTTGAGGCTAATCAATATGAAATCAAGCCCGAGACCATTCAAATGTGTCCACTCTTTTATGGCTTAGATGAAGAGGAACCATATAGGCATCTTAATGAATTTCTTGAACTATGTTCCACCGTGAGATACATGGATGTCCCGAAGGAAATTCTTAAATTACTTTTCTTCCCTTTCACGCTTAAAAATAAAGCAAAGCATTGGTTCAATACTTTAGGGGTAAATTCAATAACATCTTGGGCACAAATGCAAAATGAGTTTTTTTTTAAAAAAAATTACCCTGTAAGTTTGACCAATGTAATGTGTGCTTCAATTAGAGAATTTTCTCAAAGGGAAGGAGAGTTGTTGCATGAGGCTTGGGAAAGATTGAATGACTTGCTAAGAAACTGTCCACATCATGGTATTCCAAAATGGCAAGTTGTCCAATACTTCTATGAAAGCCTATCCGACATGCAAAATAACATAGTTGATACCTCATGTGGAGGTTCGTATTTTGGAAAGCATGAAGATGACATTTGGCACCTTTTTGAAAAAATGAGTGAAAACTCTTTGCACAAATATTACACTTCTCGGCTTGATCATGGTTTTAATAAAAAGGAAAAAAGTGTAACAGTGTGTCAAATTGAAAGTTCAAGGGAAATTGTAGCCGAGGTTAAAACTCTTTCTCAAAAACTTGATCAATCCTTGTTGAATCAAAAACCGGCTATCAATTCATCTCCTTTTCATCATACAACTCATCTTTGTGAGCCTTGCATGACATGTTCAAGTGTTTTGCACACTACTTTCAATTGTCCCCATGGACATGTTGTCAATGAACACTTTGAACAAGTTAATGTTACATTTCCTCACCCTAATTCAAATGCATATGTTCTATTGTGGAATGAAAGCTCAAGCCCTTATTAAGCTAAAGATTTTCAAAGAAAATACATTCCACCTTATAAAAGAAATGGAGGTTTTCAAGGGTTTGTTTCTTCTTCTTTCCATCATCAAAGAATGAATGACCTCTCACATCCTCAAATGTATGATTCCCAAGTTGTCTTTCATTATCCTCAAGCACTTTTTAGTAATTCTACATTTGAATATAAGGTTTTGATGGCCTTGGGTAGCTTAGAGAAGAATACTAACTTGTTGCATTCCCACTCTCAATCCATATCAAAACTTGAATCCCAAATTGGGACCATAGCTAATGCATTGAATGCAAGAGAAATTGGGAAATTGCCTAGTTAACCCGAGAGGAATCCAAAAGCCTAATTTTGTGTGGAAGCAAACCCTACATCAGGGTGTTCTTCCCAAGCTCAAGCGCAAGCCATCACCACCTTGAGAAGCGGTAAGCAAGTAGACAATAGGGTTAAACTACCAAAGGAAGATAGTGAATCGGTGCAACCTAAAGTTGTCACCCATCCAATTCCCTATTCCACTCCTACTTCCTTGAATGAAAATGTTCCTAATCGGAATTCTCAATCTTCTCCATCATCCTCTCAAATTACAAAGTCTTGTGAGCCAAAAGTTCTATTCCCTTATGCTTTAAAAGAAACTTCGTCTTATGGTAGGCAAGAAGGGAAAATACATAACATGATGGAAGTTTTTATTAAGCAAGTCAACATAAATCTTCCTCTTTTTGATGCCATTAAGCAAATTCCACCTTATGCAAAATTCTTGAAAGATCTTTGCACACAAAAGAGGAAGAGTAAGGGACCAAGCCCCAAAAAAGTGTTCCTCACGGAGCAAGTGAGCTCTATTCTTCAACAACACACTCCACTTAAGTTCAAAGATCCCGGTGCTCTAACTATTTCTTGTGTAATTGGAACCCATGAAATTCGTAGGGCTCTTCTTGACTTAGGTGCAAGTGTTAATTTGATTCCTTACTCCGTATATGTCCAATTAGGATTAAATGAGTTGAAGCCAACCTCGATGGTGCTTCATATGGCCGATAGATCTGTCAAAACACATAGGGGCATGGTTGAGGACATCCTCGTTAAAGTGGATAAAGTCTACTTTTCAGTTGATTTTGTAGGTCTTGATACCGAATCGGTTGCTAATCCCACCAACCACATCCCAATCATCTTGGGAAGACCATTCCTTGCCACCGTAAATGCAACAATTAATTGTAGATCCGGGATTATGCCCCTTTCTTTTGGCAATATGATGGTCAAACTTAATGTTTTCCATGCAAGTCGACATCCCATAGATGAAAATAAGTGTTACCTTGTTGATGTGTTAGATGAGGTTGTTGAGGAATCAATTCCAACGATGGTAATGAAACAACCAATTGAGGATAGTCTTTTATCTCTTTTATCCGATAATCCTCTTACTTCTTGTCTTTTTGAAATGTATGGAAATTATGGGTTTGATGATGAAAGATCAATGAATGAAGTAAGCAATCTCATGGAATTTGTTGCAAGCTTAGATTTTCCATCTTGGAAAACTCCAATAGAACCTCTTCCTCCACTCTTTAGCACTCCACCGGTTTCATCTTTAGTTTCTCCACCAACTTTTGAGCTTAAAACTCTACCTTCCAATCTCAAGTATGCATTCTTAGGACCAAAAGAAACTATTCCAGTTATCATTTCTCCAAGTCTTGAAAAAGACCAAGAAAATGCTCTCTTAAGTGTGCTTAAAGAAAATAAGGAAGCCATAGAATGGAGTGTGGCGGATCTTAAGGGAATTGACCCTTCTATTTGTATGCATCGCATACTTATGGAAGATGATACAAAACCCTTTAGGGATGCCCAAAGGAGACTTAATCTAAACATGAAGGAGGTAGTTAAGAAGGAAGTTATCAAACTCTTAGATGCCGGAATCATTTATCCAATCTCCGATAGCAAATGAGTGAGTCCAACTCAAGTAGTTCCCAAAAAATCAGGGATTACGGTGGTTAAAAATGCAAAGGGTGTGGAAATCTCTAAGTGTACCGCCAATTCATGGCGTGAATGCATTGATTACCGTAAGTTGAATGCCGCCACTAGAAAGGATCACTTCCCCTTGCCATTTATTGATCAAATTCTAGAGAGATTGGCCGGGCAACAATATTATTGCTTCCTTGATGGCTATTCGGGGTACAATCAAGTAGCCCTCGACCCATTAGACCAAGAGAAAACCACTTTTACATATCCATTCAGCACATTTGCTTATAGATGGATGCCTTTTGGTTTGTGCAATGCACCCGCCACATTCCAAAGGTGTATGATGACAATTTTCTCAGATATGGTGGAAGAGTATCTAGAGGTCTTCATGGATAATTTTTCTATTTTTGGGTCTTCATTTAATGCATGACTCAAAAATTTAGATCTAGTGCTTAAGAGATGTCGTGAAACCAATCTTGTACTTAGCTGGGAAAAGAGTCATTTCATGGTTTAAGAGGGTATTGTTTTGGGTCACGTTATCTCAAAAAGAGGAATAAAGGTAGATAAAGTGAAGGTCGAGCTTATTTCTGAATTGCCTCCACTTTCAACGGTGAGAGAGGTTCGCTCCTTTCTAGGTCATGCTCTCTTTTACCGCCGTTTTATCAAAGGTTTTAGCAAAATTGCTTGACCCTAGTGCAATCTTCTTGCCAAGGAAACTCCTTTTGTCTTTGACCAAGCATGCTTAGACGCTTTTCATAAATTGCGTGAATTATTATCATTCGCTCCTATCATGCAACCTCTTAATTGGTCATTGCCAGTTGAAATCATGTGTGATGCTTCTGATTATGCCATGGGAGCAGTTTTGGGACAAAGAGTGGGTAAACTTCCTTGTGCCATCTACTATGCAAGCAAAACTTTCTCGGGAGCTCAATTAAATTACTCCACTACCGAGAAAGAATTACTTGCCGTAGTGTATGCTCTTGATAAATTTTGTTCCTATCTCTTAGGGTCCAAGGTTATTGTTTATTCTGATCATGCCGCCTTGAAACATCTATTGACAAAAAGGGAAACAAAACCTAGGTTAATTAGATGGATTTTGCTTCTTCAGGAATTTGATTTTGAAATCAAGGACAAGAAAGGCACTGAAAATGTGGTTGCCGATCATCTTTCTAGGTTATCGATAGAGCCTACCCCTAATCTACCAATTTGTGACTCTTTTCCGGATGAACAACTCTTTCAAATTTCCAATGGAAAAATGCCTTGGTTTGCCGACATTGTGAATTATTTAACAGTAGGCAAGCTACCAACTTCTTGGTCGAAGAACGAAAAGAATCGTTTCTTTACCAACATCCGGAATTACTATTGGGAAGACCCTGTCTTGTATCGATATTGTCTGGATCAAATTATGGGAGATGCATTCCGGAGAGTGAAATTCCAAGTGTCCTAGTGTTTTGTCACACTCTTGCATGTGGTGGGCATTTTAGTGCCAAGAAGACCGCCTTGAAGGTTCTTCAAAGTGGGCTCTTTTGGCCCACTATTCATAGAGATGCCTAAAATTTTTGCAAATCATGTGAGAAATGTCAAAAGATGGGGACAATGTCTAGAAGAAATATGATGCCCTTAACCAATATACTTGTTGTTAAGATATTTGATATATAGGGCATTGATTTTATAGGTCCATTTCCTGTGTCCTATGGTTTTCAATACATTCTTCTTGTCGTCGATTATGTTTTCAAGTGGGTGGAAGCATGTGTTACCAAAACAAATGACCATTCCGTGGTCATTCAATTCATTAAATCCAATATCTTTGCTCGTTTTGGTATGCCAAGGGCTATAATAAGTGATGGAGGAAAATATTTTTGCAATCAATTCTTGAAGCACTTATTTCTTAAGTACTCCGTCACTCATAAAGTAGTCACTCCCTACCATCCTCAAACAAGTGGGCAAGTTGAAGTGTATAACTGGGAAATTAAGCATATTCTTGAGAAAACGATTAACACCACCCAGAAAGATTGGTCAAGGAAGATAAATGATGCTTTGTGGGCTTATCGGACGGCATATAAGACCCCCATTGGCATGTCTCCTTATAGGCTTGTATATGGAAAGCCTTGCCATCTTCCGGTTGAGTTAGAACATAAAACCTTGTGGGCAGTCAAAAAGCTCAATCTTGACCTTGATAAAGCCGGAAAGAATAGACTACTTCAATTGAGTGAATTAGAAGAATTGAGACACAATGTTTATGATAATGCCAAACTCTACAAAGAAAGAACCAAAACCTTTCATGATAAGCATATTGTGAAAAAGTCTTTGGAACCTGGTCAAAAAGCATGGCTTTTCAACTCTAGACTGAAACTCTTTCCTGGGAAATTGAGAACCAAATGGGAGGGTCCTTATGAAATCATCTCTGTTGCACCTCATGGGGCGGTTGAAATCAAAAATTTGAAGAAAAGAAACATTTTTAAGGTTAATGGACAGAGGTTGAAACCTTACATAGAGGGTCAAGTCTTTCAAAGACATTTGGAAGCTGTACATCTAGTTGACCCGGTGTATGAAAACATAGAAAATTGCATTAACAAGGGACCAAAAGCTTCTTTTGAACTTGATCCAATAAGTTCTTCAAAGAACCATTTGTTGGGTGGAGTTCAAAGCATCTATCACCCTAACAAGGAGGGGATGCATTACAAGATCTTTGATCCGAGCTAAAAAAGCCCAATGTCTTGCTAGAGACGTTAAAGACTAGCAAAACATTTCGTAGGGTGTCAAAACCCTATTCCTCCTTCATTTCTATCTTAAATTTCATTTCTTGCGAAGTCTAGATACTTATTTTTGGTTCATATACATGGCTAGGGACTGTGATTAGGATCACATGAACTTTTATGTTGTGATTGAGCATTCTGCATAAGTTCGATCGATCTCAAATGAGAGTTCGATCGATCGAACTTCCATCTGCATCCAACACTTAGAAAAAAATTCGACCTGCATCCAAATCACCTATTTGTCCTATCATTTGAACTTATTCTCAGATTCAAAGTTCGATCGATCTCGTGCTCCAACACTTAGAAAAATTTTAAGCCTGCATCAACCTACATATTCCAGCTCTCTGTCTCATTGATTGAAATCATTTCAAGATCGATCTGAAGTTCTTCGATCGATCCAACTTCAAAGTTTGATCGATTTTGAGTTCCAACACTTAACCAAATTTTTGAACCAAAAACCTGTATATTTTTGCTCTCTGTCTGATCGATTGAACATTTTGTTCAGATCGATCTCAGTTCTTCAATTCTCTATTTTGACTTTTATTTGACTTCATTTGACTTTTTAATTTTTTTATAAAAAAATCCAAAAATATTTTCCATTTTTTAATTTTAGTTTTTAATTTTTCAAAAATTTAAAAATTCCAAAAATACTTTGAAGAGAGATCATCACAGTTCAATCGATCTGAAATCTCAGTTCAATCGATCGAATTGATCGGGAAAAGTTTTTAAAAATAGACCTTGAGGATCTCAAGATCGATTCATTAAATCGATTTAACCCTCCAAAACCCTGTCCCTCATTCCCGTCACCACTGTGCACCCATCTTCATCATCTTCTCCGACAAATCTCCGGCGAGATCCAAACGTTGATTCTCTCTCTTTCCTCTCGAATTTTCATCTCCATCTTCCTATCATCTTTTCTCGCGACTTGAGGACATGACTAAACAAAAGTATGTTCGGACACATGAGCCTGCAGAGTCCTCCCAAACTCAGATTGCCCATTCTTCTGCTCCACCTGCACCTGAAGCTCTTGATCAAATAGCTAGCCTTGAAACACAAATGCAGGTTTTGGAGGATACCCTGCTTGCCATTAGAGCTGACATTGCTTCCTTCCGTGCAGAGATCATGGCTGCACTTGCTGACTTATCTAGGAAAATCCGCGGAGATCGCCCTGCTAGTCCTGCATCCTCTGCCTGAGACTCCCTGACTCTCTATCTTTTTATGCTCTATATCTATGTTGCTAGTCTACTACATTATTATATTTGCAGCCAGTCTGTCGGCTTTGATCTTTTGATGTATCCAGTACTCTATTTTCTTTATATATGCTTTTGTTAAGGATGTCATGTGTTATATTCTTATATCTGTATGTTTAACTCCATCAAGTACATCACAGTGACTTCAGTGAGAGAGTGCTACCTGATTTTCAGGACCACCCTTATACCTCTCTCATTGCTTTATTCCATTATCTTATTTACACTTGCATGTCCACTGTGCACTGTTTATCCCTTTTTGTTATCTGATGAATTTATCCGAGTATCAAATTTCAGGACCACAGTTAATCCCAAGTTTGAGAGGGCCATGCCACCCACTTTAGATACTTCAGTCCTAGCCATTCTTTGCCTTAATTACACCGGTATACTCTTTCCTTTTATTCTCTTTGCACATTGAGGACATTGTGCCGTTTAAGTTTAGGGGTAATGGTGTACTGTACAGTGTTAACTTTAAACTTCAAAATTTTGAGCATGACTTGTGTATTTGAGAGATTTTCCATGATTGGTCCATATTAGCAATGATTTTGATCTTTTGAGAACTATATTGCTTAAAATTTAAAATTACTTGACTTGAGAGTCCAATACTCCTTGTATGCCTTATGGATGCCATTTAGGAGTAAATTTTTTGAAAGATTGATATCTTGCTTGCATTTGTGGTCCACATCATCTTGATTTTATGATTGTTTTGGGATTCACTTTAGGATTGTACACTAGCACAGGCGCATACTAGCATTCATTTATGGGGTACATGCTTTGTTGATTATTGAATTGGTTATATTCCAATTGGGCTAGTAGTGCATTGAAAACTTTCATTCTTGACAAAGGTGGATAACAACCCCTTTTCACTAAGTAGCCGAGATTCTAGCCTCATCAAGCACTGAATTTCTCGTGCCGAAAGGTGGAGGGCCCAAACTCTAGGTTAATAATTGAAAAAAAAAAAAAAAAATGAGTGAAAAGAATAAGCGCACCTAGAACAATAAAGCTTTAATAAAAAGGTCCACTTTTTGTCTTGATGATCGGTACTAGATTTATGTGCTAGTTTGAGGGTAAGGATGTGATTAATTCTTTAGTTGGCTTAGATAGCAACATATTTGATGTCGGTCCACTCAAAAAGGATTTTTAGAGTTGTTTTGATTTGCATGATCATTTTCTTGATGTGTGGAGGACCATACTTGTTTGTTTGATGTTGAGATTTTAGGAGATTGCTTAGAAATGTTTGAAACATTGCATACTTGAGGTAGTTTTGTTCCAATACTTGTCTGCAATATTAGTGCCTCTTTTGAAAGAATGAGCTTAATGTTTGTGGGTATCATTTCTGAAAACCCTCACGAGACTTAACTCGTCCACTAGGGGTAACCTAGGTATTTAAAAGGCTTGTTGCATACGCTAAGTGCAATCATGTTCCCTACGAAAGTGGCATTATCCATTTATTATTTTCTAGTTTATAGTTGTTTAGTTATTCATTTCATTCTTTTACTTTTTAGTTCATTGCTAGGGACTAGCAATATTTAAGCTTGGGGGTGTGATGAGCGTTGAAAAGTGCGTATTTAAACCTCTTAAGCTTAGGCATTCTAGTACCCTTATCTATCTTACTTTACCGTTTTAGATTGATTTCGTATTATTTCCATTTTCATGCACTTATCCCGAAAATAAGCTAACTCTGCCAAATAAGAGTAAAAATGAAGCAATTCTGGGATGAATCAAAGAAATGAGCCAAGTGGAAGGAAAAGGAAGAAAAATGTGGAAATTAACATCTTTGATCGATCTCAGATCAAAGTTCGATCGATGCAACATGATCGAGCTCAGCACTTTAAGATGGATCAGAGTCATGATGACATTTTCAGATATCTCAAAAGTTCGATCGATCCAACATCATTCTTCGATAGATCAAACTACCTTATCCTTATTCAAATGATTGATCTTATTTAGTTGTACCACCCTACAAACCACTTTTGTCCTTTTTCCCAAAAATATCTTCGAAATATCTCAGATTTTTTTTTATCCAAAAAGCACCGCTATTGAGGATCGATCCAACTTCAGTTCGATAGATCTCAGCCATGTTCGATCGATCCAAGTCCAAGGTTCGATCGATCAAACTTCCTCTAGTGCGAAAAAGTTAAATTTCCAGCTTACAAAAAGTTATCCTTTATCCAATCATTAGGGAATATTTGTTGTACGACCCCAGCTTATTTTGGGTGTCATTTGACCTACCTATATAAGGATAAGGATTACTTTTTACATTATATCATATCATACCTTGTAGAACTCTTAGAGAGGAAGCCTAGAGGAGGAGGAGGCTAGAGACACCATTGGAGACTCTTAATCAACCAAGGAGCAAATCTCTACCATGGAGTTAGCCCTTGAAGGTTGAAAAAGCACTATTATGAGTGGCTAAACATCCTCTTGGGGCTAGAGTTAGCCCCAAGCATACTTTCTACATCTTGATTTTGTGTATTATTGAGGGATTAGTGTTGTAATATATGTTTTGGCACTTTTATATATATAGATCTTGTTTATTCAATGATTTATGTGATTTAATGTTTCCAATTGATCATTTCATTTTATCCATATGTCTATGTATGCTAGAATAGATGTTCATGTGTTTGTCTCTATTTCTTATGTTATTGATGCATGTCTATGTGTATTAATGCCATAAATCTAGAGATTGTCAAAACATTGTGCTTAATGGAATGCTCTTGTAATTTTTTTGATGGTTCATGCTCATTTCTTGATGGATTGTGCCTCTCCCTTAGCTTAATTAGTTTAATTTCATGTCATTAGCTTAATTATATTATAGTGGTAGCATAGTTGTTAGATGGGAGGACAATCCATACTTGTTGTTTGATGTTCCATACTTTTGAATGCAAGTAGCATATGTCTCTAACCTTGTGGTGTATTTGGCTTGTGAGCTTAATCAAAGGATTAATGACTTGCTAGATATATTATGCTTTTCACATGCTATTTAGACAATATATACTTAATTGTTAGATATATTGTGTTTTTCACATGTTGTTTAGACAATACATACTTAATTGGTCACCCTTGATAATTGAATCAACCAAACATACACACACATCAATATTGCAACACACATTTCCCTCGTTAGTCACTTGTTAAGGGTGTAGAAGAGTATGGTTTGGTGGTGACCTCTAAACCCCAAGATCTCTCTCTTACTTACTCTTTATTGCATTCAATTATTTAGTTTAATTTGTTCTCTAGTTTAATCAACCAACCAACCAACTATTTGTTTGATCACTCGACCTACTAACCCTAATAGTGATTCCACAACCAAATCCGACTCCAATCCCTTGGGACGATCCCTACTCACCCTAACTATATTTTTAGTGAAGGTAGTAGTGACTTTTATAAATGTAAAACTTGGCCCTCGCCTTAATGCACACTCTTAAGCTTGTGGTGAGGCGACACACCATCATACAACTTGTCAAATTTTTTCTTCCAAAAAAAATAAAGAAAAAGAAAACATGTCACAATAAAATCATATTTCTTTTTTCATTTTTGAGGGAAATCAACCTTACATGTGAAAGTGAAAAGGCAAGAGTTCTTGATATTTTTCTCACAACTCAATCAGCTAGCGGTGGAAATAGGATCGAAAAGAATAAATAGATGATATTTTGCTAGAAAACAAAAGTTGCAGCGAAGAAAATAAGAAGAAATAAAATAGATAACGGCTAAGTATGTGACTAAGGCCATTTGAGCAAATGGATAGTTTTTAAATTTTATAAAAAAAATATTCTTTAAGTTGTTTATTGTACAGTGAACGCTTTGTTAAAAAGACCTATTTTTAAGGTGTGACAATTAGTGTTCGTGTGTCATAATCGTGTCATGTCGATATAAGGAAATTATACTAAATAAGTAAATCCAAACATGACCTGTTTAATACTCGTGTCAGGAACCATCAATAATAACCCGACCTATTTATTAAAAGGGGATGATCTGTTTATCAAAATGAGAAATTTAATATTCAATCAAATAATAAATACTAGAAATTTTTTTATCACAATTAACTTAAATATTCAAAATAAGAAGAAAAATCATAAGGCGTTGTCAAAGTTTATGTTAAAACGACTTAACTATGCATAATAATTGAGTTTAAACAAGTAACATATTACATATGACATATTCATAATTATAACATATTGAGTTAAACTGGTTACATGTGTTCACCCCCCTCAATCCTAACCCGACATGATTAAGTAAATGGGTTAATCATGTCAATCCGTTTGAAACCTGAACCTATTTAAGGATAACTCAAACTCATTTATCTTGTGTCGTATTCAAAGTCGTGTTGGTGAGTCATATCGTGATTTGCCACCCCTGCTTATTTTGGATTCATCTCCACTATTTTTTAAAAAGGAATCAATGTCGAATCCTATACAGAATTATGAGTCTTGAAGTAAAAAAAAAAAAAAGCCCATTATTATAATATTATTTGTGCCAAATGGACTTAAAAAATATAGGACAAATAAATTCACAAAAAAATTATATTTATCAGATTAAGTTGTAAAACTGAGGTCAATAAAAACTCGATTCCATTAAATATGATGGACACCGCAACTGTAAATATATATACGAAATAGGCCCACGCAATTTAACACATATCTGTACGTAGGAGAATAGTCTGATTCATAAATGTGGACTCGGCACTGTCTGATTCATAAAAGTCTGGACTCGGCATAGTCTGATTCATAAAACATTTCTCTAAATCACTATTTCAATAAATAGTGATATTCTATCCCATTAAAGCAGCTAGCTTATATTTGACTCTGGTGCCGAGTGCGCCAAAAATCTAAATCATGCATGTAGGTTGTGATTATTTATATTAGTATTAGCTCTTGATCCTCCCAACTATATATATCTATAGTTGACGAAGCTCTTTCCAAAACTCTTCACTCTCTTCCACATTTGTCTCTGTCTCACTACTCTTCATGGATCTCCAACGAGTTGGGTCTGAGCACTTCATTGTTGCCGGACTGTGAGCTTTGTGGCGTATCCCTGTCATTTGCATTCGGATTAAGCTCTTCATTTTCTTGGTTCGTTTCGGAGTTTGAGTTTGATCCGTCTGTATAATCGATCTGACAATGGGAAGTTAAGCTTGGCTCTGCTGGCTCCGCGGAACTCAATGGTGGCCTCGTCGTAAGCCCTCGCCGCTTCCTCCCCTGTATCGAACGCGCCAAGCCACACCCGGGCTGCTCGCTTAGGGTCTCGGATCTCCGAAGCCCGCTTCCCCCACGGCCTCTGCCGGACTCCCCTGTACTTCTTGCTCTCACTTATCTGTTTTTTTTCCTCTTCATTATTTGGCGGGAAGAACTTGGTGCCGCCACTTTTGGAAGGCTGGTGGAGGGGTTGTAGTAGATCAGTGGTGGGATGATCACCATCGCAGCCGCTGATCACGTGTGTGAGAGCCGAGACGATGATGGAGTGTTCTTGTTCTCGGGTCAAATGAGAAGAAGAAGAGGACTTTTCCGTTGAGGATTTCTGAACTTCCCTGGGGTTCAATTTGAAGAAGATGAAGAAATTTTGCCGTGAAAAGTTGGCAAGGCCGGGGATGGAGGATTTCATACTTTTATAGACGTTGAGGGAGTCCACGGGGCATCAGCTTGACCGCCGTTATGTGTGGCTGACAAATAAATAGTTGGAAGTTTATTTAATATCTTTTATAATAGTATTATATTGAGAAGATATTCAAGGTAAAAATATAGTATATATAATATTTAAATTTTAGCTTTTGCGTTTAATAAACAGTTTTAATAAATTTAGTGTTTAAAATTAATACAATATCAAACAAGTTTACAGATTAATATATTCGTCACTTAAAATTTCAACGCTTAAAATTTAATAGTAAATTTATAAACTAAGATAATATCATTTTTTTTATATAATAAATTTAGTCATGCTCTTTAATTTCTTTATTTATCACTTTTTTAAATTTTGCAATCAGATACTATGCTTATGTGCATTTGTGATTCATCAGTTATGGTAATTAGACAAATATTGTATATAACTTTTTAAGTGATTGTATTTAATATTTAATATAGGACAATATTTACCCACTCAAGATGGATAAGTGATCATAATCACTAAGGTAATAAAATTACAAATGTAGAAATAATTTTTAATTGTAAAATATAAATTACATCTTGAAACTAATTTTTTTTAATATATATAAATGATAAATCACATTTTGATTAAAAATAAAATTTACATTTATGATTTAATCAGAAGAATGTATTTAGTGTGTCTGGTAACCGTATGTGTCTGCATGGATGCGTGCAATTTATGCACAAGTATGGACGATTCTAAATTCTAATAATTCGATGCACGTGGGAGCACGTACTCCTGTTGAGTATGTAAGAATTGTGGTGCGTTATTCTCGTACGTACCTACACTTGTCTTTGTTATATTGGGTCGCCATGCATGTGGGAAGGACAAGTAGGACCCGCACACAATCATAAAACGGACAAAATTCCGTTACATTTGGTCGTTGGATTGTTTGGTTGTCTCAAAGCAATGTCATATTCTATTGAAAAATACTTTTGAAGTCATTCGCCCTTAAATAGCAAAATCCCTTTTGGTATTTTTTCAGGTTTTTATAATCTATTGGATCTGAAATTTATTGACGAGACTTTGGATATTATACTTTTTTTAATAATTTATACTAATTTTTCAGGTTTTTATAATCTTCTTATCTGAGCTAGTGTAACATCTTAGATATTCACATTAAGATTATGCGTGTGAATTACAAAAAAATGTGTTGTAATTAAAAATTAAAATAAAATAACCTGATTTATATAATATTTTAAAATTAAGAATAAGATGGATAGCAAGTGTTATGTTATCTGAATAGTTAAATTATTTTATGTGTTCGAATCTTATACCCTCTACATTCTCTCTAACTATTTCTTTTCTTTTCTTTTTTTCTTTTTTTTCTTTTTTTTTTATATCACTTGAAAGGCACAAAGGCTAAGCCAAGAGGCAATACAAAGACATAAGCCAAGCCAGATAAAGATATACAAATCATGAAATAATACGATAAAATGAAGAATAGGCTCCAGATTTATTGAGAAAGAGTCACCGCTGTAGAACGAAAATCACTTAGGGAGAAGAGCAGCAAACTGGAATGACTAAAGGTTAGACCATCATCAAGGCAACAGTTCCAAAACTGCATCCATAAGGCGCCTCCACACACCCAACCCCGCACAAGATCAAATCAAGCCAGAGAAAAACAAAAATCGATCTAGATCAGAAATCTAGCAGAAAGGAAAATAACAAATCCACCATGTCGAGTCTGAAACAAACCAAACAAAACAGATCTAATCATACAAAACAAAAAAAAGGCGTGAAAAACCACCCACATACAAACTTATTGTGACACGCCGATATTATTAACATGTGGGAGGCAAGTAAAGTAACTTCTCCACTTCTATGGAAGGGAGCTGGGAGCAAAGTAGAAGGGGTCGAGCACCTGCGAGAGAGAGATGAGGAAGAGAGAAAACTGAGGAAAAGTTGAGGCAGCTATCTCTCTGACTATTAACCCTTAACAATTTTGCCATGAATATATATATATATATATATATATATATATATATATATATATATTAAGATGGATGAAATTAGTATGAAAAGTTAGGAGCTTACTCATAGGATTTCTCCATATCTTCTTTCTTAATCTATGACTTCTTGTTGCTGACCTTCTGACTTTGTCTTACACTGTAATTTCACATCTTGATGATTTTTTAAATATTCTACAATTTACATAGCATGGCTCATTAATTTGACACGTACGTCAATGATTTGTACAACTTTGACTTTCTATTTTATTCTGAAATTAAGATATGATATTAAAATAATTATAATTATTCGTTAAACATTTGTCTGAATTACTACTAGATATTATCTTATTGAATGATTCAAGACAGACCAACATCACAAAAAAGTTGGATTTATATATAGGCTTATGATCGTTTGGGAAAGAGATATCTCTCCCATATTTTGGATGGTTACATCCCAACAAATTCAACAATGACCAATGGACTGTTACCGACCTTATCTTTGGCAGGAAATGGGAGGGCATATAGTCCAACCTTTGCAATTTGCATCAACCCCATGGCTTTGCTAGATTCAAACCGGAATCAGAGGGAAGGTCGAATGGGACGTTGGTATTTGATCAATTGCATGTGACTGGGAATGTGCTCGGGGAGAAAACAAAGTCATTATTCAAACAGAATACTATTGGAAAAGTAAACACCCCAATCAAAAGAAAGGAAGGTAGAGTTGATATTTCACAAGTTGCAAAAATCTCATATCAGTGTCGGACACGTATTCTAGTACCGATATTTTTGTGAAATGTCCAAAAATTATTTTTTATTAGACACGAATAGAATACGCAGGGAACACGTATTGGACTTGACAATTTTATTGGAATTTTACTTTTCGATCTATTTGATTATATGGTCTGCATATAAAATCATACCTGTATGTGTTTGACTGTAATACTTGATTCTTCTGATTTTCGCTAAAATTATATAAATTTTTAATTTTTTATATCATTTTGATTCTTCTAATTTGCGCTAGCTATAGTTTGATGCTTCTGATTTGGATCTGTTGCTTGACATTACTAATACCTCTATTTGGTTGTTGAGTGTACTCTGAAGATAAGGAAATTGAAAGCCCTCTTCTGATTTGCTAATCATAGTTTGATGCTTCTGATTTGAATATGTTGCTTGACCTTACTTATACCTCTATTTGGTTGCTGAGAGTACTATGAAGAGAAGGAAATTGAATGATTGATAAAAAGCTGCTGCTTCGCCGTACTAGCTAGATATTGGGCGGTGAGAGAATCTGACCTTCTAAAATATTAGTCATGATTGGAGGAAATGGCATGCAACACCCATCAATATACAGCCTATACATATTATAATATATACCAACATACAGTTTCTGTGTTTGAGTAAGGGTGTGCACAAGTCTCAGTTGCCATATCCAAGCTAGAGCAAGGAAGTTCTTCTCTCTCACGAGAGTTCTCAGTTCTTTTGAGTTTCTTTGTCTGAGAAGAGTTTTGAGTTTCTTTCCTGGTGCTGTGTGATTTTGCTGTGGGTTGCACGTGATGCTTGTTCCCAGCTATTCGCGTTTCCGGTTTCGCTTTACTCGTGAGGTTTTCTTCTTGTGGGCTTGGTGGCTTCTTCTAGTGTTGTTGTGGTCTCTAATTTCTGTCTTTGTTTGGGTGGGTTCTTGGCGGTGTAGTCTGGTGTGTGTTTTTTCTTCTCTTTTGTGTGGGTTGTTGGTCGGCGTTTGTCGTGGCTCCGCTTGTGGGAGTGCTCCCGGATGGGGTGGATAGGGTTCTGGTATTGCATGGGACGGTTTCATGTCTCCAATCTGACTTTCCTTTCGTTTCTTCTAGCTATCGTGTTCTATAGTCTGTGGGGGAGTGGTACCGGAATCTGTTATATGCCTGGAGTGTTTCTGGGGAGCGGTTGTTTCGCTTCTCATCATGCTTGGAGGTGCTTCTCTCTTGTTGCTGGATTCTCCGATGATGGGGTTTTGCCGCTCCATCCATTCTGGCATGTTTTCCTTCGCCTGCACGCTGTCCTCGGTTTGCATGGTGTCTGGTGACGTGTCCTCTTTTCCCTCACACGTCTTAGTTCGTCTTGAATACTTTTGTGGCTTGTAGAGTGGCCGTTTGGCAGGAATGTGCTGTGTTGTTCCACCCACGTTTACACTCACTGTTCCTCTTGACTATACTTGTGGTGGCTAAATCCACTACTTGTTCCTTTTTTGGAGTTGGGCTGGTCCAATTACAAGCCCAATTGCTGTTGGATCGAACTCTTCTTGCTAATTGTCTATCTGACCTGGCCCATGTGGCTACTCTTATGATAAATCCTTCTCGAGCCATCCCTTGGCCGTTGTTTGGGTGTCGTGCTCCGCTCTTCCCCTTTGACCCAAGTCATATGTTTGTCGTCTCTTTTTTAGTTATAATTTTCTCTGTGTGTTGTATTGATGTCTGTCTTGCCTCGACGTTGGTTTGGGCTTGGACGCCACCCTGTCTCCACCACACTGGCATCGACATTTTCAGTCTGGATGAGGCCAAAGTCCTTCAGCTTTGGTGTATACCGCTCTGGTTGTTCGTTGTTCATGGCCTTGCGGCTATCACTATTGGGAGCCCTTTGAATAAGTCCTTCAAGGGACCACATGCTCCTCCCTGGATTTCTATTGGTCATGACATTACTTATCAAATTCCTTTGTGGGATATTTCTCACTTGTTGCAGTCTTGGGTGTTGGGGCTGCTTTATATCTCTCCCGGTGTTTTGCGATTTGGGTGTTCTCCGCTTCAGGTGTTCTTACGGTGTTGGTTGGTGCTGGTGCGTGGGAAGGGTGCTTATCCAGTCTGTTCTTGTGCGTTCGGCTTCTTCTTTTTAGCATCAATTGTTGCTGTCCACTCCATGGATGGGCTCAATCCAAGATTGTTCTCTGCTCCTCATTCTCCATGTATTGCACTGTGTCTGTTATATCAGTTAGACTTTGTTTCTACTTGTGGGTTCTGTGGTCCTGTCTTGTTAGGTCTTTTGGTCATGTCTGTTATATACGTTACGTTTTGTTTCGTTTGTTTGTTTTGGATGTGGTTTGTGTATGGTTTGCTATGTCTCTTGTAGATGCCGTAGGGCGTTGCTTTTGCCAAAAAAAAAAAAAAAAAAAAATTTGAATGATTGATATATATATTTATTATATTCTTTTGATTCCAAAATATGGTTAGCTTTGATCAGCCAAGCTGAAAGCCAGTTTGTTTTGTGTGGCTGATTTTTTTTCTTTTAAATTTCTTCGCACTTACGAAAGATCAATGGTTAGAAGACTAGTTTGTATATTTTTACTGCAATAAAAGGGAATAATAAATTTTTTTGTTTTCTAATGGTCTTACTGAAAATGCATATTGTGCATCATATGATTGATGGTTGTTTGTAGGGGTGGTAATTCGTATTCGTGAGTCGTATTCGTGTCGTGTCGATATAAAGGTATTATACTAAATAGGTAAACTCAAACTCAATCCATTTAATAATTGTATCAAGAATTCTCAACACTAATCTAACCCGTTTAGTAAACAAGTAAACGTGTCAACCCGTTTAATGACCTGTTTATCAAAAATAGAAAAAATTTGTCATAATTAACTCAAATATTCAAAATAAAAAGAAAAATCATAAGGCATAGACAAAGTTTATGTTGAAAATATTTAACCATCCATAGTAATTAAGTTAAAACATGTAACATATTATATAAGTCAAATTCACGATTATAACATGTTGAGTTAAATGGGTCATAAACAGGTTACACGGGTTGAACCCCTCAACCCTAACCCGACACAATTAAGTAAATTAGTTAATCGTATCGATCATTTTATTACCCAAACTTGTTTATGCCAAACCTAAACCCTTTTAACTTGTGTTGTGTTCGTATCATGTTGTCATGTTATGTCGTAATTTGTCACTCCTAATTATTTGTTTAGTAGCATAGAAAAGAAAATTAAGGGCATGAGACTTGTCTACCATGGGATGATGGGATAGGAATGGTAGCATGGGGTTATTTGGGGAGTGAAAAGTAGAGTTGATGTGTGTTAAACGTTGACAATTTCTTCACCAAATATTAGTCCACCAATGAGTCCAAATCAGCTAAATTTATGTTTAATATTTGTCCATCTCATTGACAATTTCTAAATCCTCCTTTTCTAATTGGACCCAATTCTCTATTCTACTCTTGCCGCCTGTATATGAGGACACATTTCTTGCTGTTGTTGGGTCTCCTTGCTCAAGGCTGAAATGTCAATAAGGGAGAGAGAGAATATATATTAAAAAAAATTTTATCCAAATTCTTTACACTGTTATCATAATCAATACCGTAACCGTGACTAGTACAATAAATCATAGAGAGATTGCACTTTTAGCTTACATCACAGGAAGCTTCAGTTTGAACCTATAAAATACCCATGTGTCTTTTGCTCTGGGATATAAAAGTGCTTTCGCTTTCTTTAATAAATCATAATCATCATAAATACTTATATCACAAATGAAAACTACCATGCTAAAGACTTGATTTTAGACATTTCGTCATCCATGACGATGGTCCCTTGGCATAGAGAGAGATTGCACTTTTAGCTTACATCACAGGAAGCTTCGGTTTGAACCTATAAAATACCCATGTGTCTTTTGCTCTGGGATATAAAAGTGCTTTCGCTTTCTTTAATAAATCCTAATCATCATAAATACTTATATCACAAATGAAATCTACCATGCTAAAGACTAGATTTTAGACATTTCGTCATCCATGACGATGGTCCCTTGGCATAGAGAGAGATTGCACTTTTAGCTTACATCACAGGAAGCTTCAGTTTGAACCTATAAAATACCCATGTGTCTTTTGCTCTGGGATATAAAAGTGCTTTCGCTTTCTTTTCTTTTCTTTTGCTATGCACATATATAATTATAACAATTTGTATATATATTTTTTATTTTATTTTTACTTTGACAATAAATTCACATTTAGAATAAATAATTACTTTTGGTGCCTCTACGGTGTCAGTTTTGTGCCATCTTTAATTTGCTTTTCCATTGTATATTAGTTAGTAATTGGTTGATATTAATGATTTTTGAACTATGCAATAATTTTTTTTCTTTTTAATGTATTATATATATAGTGGTTGATAAAGAAAATATTACTATTGAATTTAGTTGGGAATTAGTAATTGGCTCTGGTTTTTGATTTGTTTATCCTCGCCCCCCCATATTTAAAAAACTATATTTTTATATGCATAATTTTTTAAGTTTTAAAAATTGCCACCCTCAACTTAAATTTTTTTCATTTCTGCATTTATATTTCTTTAAAGTATTAATTTATGTCTCCCTCAACTTTACAAAATTTATTTTTGCGTGTATATTTTAAGAATAGCAATTCATGTTCATGGGTCATAATCATATCGTGTTGATGTAAGGGTATTATATTAAATAGATAAATTCAAACCCGACCCATTTAATAATCGTGTCAATAACCCTCAATACTAACCCAACCTATTTATTAAACTGGTAAACTTGTTAACCCATTTAAGGACCTATTTATTAAAACGAGAGTAGATAAGGTTTATATTAAATGACTTAAGTATCCATAGTAATTGAGTTTAAACAGATAACATATTACATAGGTCATATCCACGATTATAACATATTGAATTATACAGATCATAAACGAATTATATGAGTTGAACCACTCAACCAAAATCCGACATGGTTAAATAAATGGATTAATCGTGTTAATAATCCGAACCCGTTTAAAGTCAACCCAAATCCGCTTATCTCGTGTCGTGTTGGTGGGTCGTGTTGTAATTTGCCACCTCTAGTATATTTCTTTAAAATTTTAATTTTTGGCCCCCTCAACTTTATAAAATTTTATTTTTGAATGTAAATTTTTATAAAATTTTAAAATTGCCGTATCTTACAAAAATTTATTCCGTTATGCTCTGAACATAATTTTTGGCACCATCTCTGTGTAGTTTGATGATAATAGATATATTGTATTTTTTCTCTCTCCGAACCGCCCAAACTTATACATTAATGAATGAATTTTGGATGAGTGACTTAAGTGAATGAATCATAAACGAGTTAGTTGGCAAAAAAGATATAATTAGCGGGTCATTAATGGTCGGCCATTCACAACTCACATAAACATAAATTAAATCACCCAAACATAAATTTGTAATTTTCTCTCTCTAAAAATTTGCTCTCTTTCCATCTAATTTTCAAGTTTATTTCCACACTATCCTTGTCCTTTGTCTATACATGATAATTCTCTCTGTAAGGAGACAAGGTAAATTATAGAGTGAGAAAGTGATCGAGGAGAGAGAAAAACTTTATCTTTATTATAATTAATTATGGAGTATATTCTTTTGGCATTTGGTTCAGTAGCGCACTGGTTTAATGATAAGTAAGTAGTTCCCAATTGCTTATCATTTTTTGTTAATTGTTACATATCATTTATGAGTTATTAGTTGAACTAATTATCACACTGAGAGATTCTTAATAAATAGATTTGGGTGATCTGCATTGCTTTAGACCCTATTTTTAGATTTAAGGTAAATTGCATCGACAATCCCCTCAGGTTTCCTGCCCAATCCAGCCCATTAAATTCAAATCAGTACATTTGAACTTAAGAGCTCAAATTTACAAAAAATAATAATAAATAAATAAATGGGTAAGATACTTCAAAGCTTGCCACCCATGCATGGTAAGCATACATGACGCCAAGCCATGAAGTGAGGGCAATTTGTAGATGCCTAAAATTTGTGATGGTCTAATCACCGTCGGATTGGTCAAGAAGTCAAATACTTTTTAATTAATTAAATTCCACAAATTCGGGTTCCATCAATGGACACGTGTCAAAATCCTAAAGGTCCAGGCCTTTAAAGAAAACGGCGGTTTAATTTAAATTGATTTTCAAATAAAAGAAAACAAATACCTTATTTATGGAAAATTTGCACAATCATTAGGGAGTTTCCAAATCAAACGCCCCATTTTTGGCCTATAAATACAAGGCCACCCTACACATTTCGGGAACACACAGGCAGACACATACACAGAGAAAGAAACGAACAGAACATCGAAGCTCTGCCGAAGCTTTGACTCAACAAAAACTCTGAAGTTTCTAAAGAAGAACAACAACAAACGTACCACACCTACGTCATTCTTCATTTAAGGTCTTCACTCACCATTCGAGATAAAGCCTCGTCGACCCTCGTTTGAAAATTCATTTGAGTATTTTTTAACTTTGAAGAACTCAAACAAAGTTCAACCACCGGTTCATGATCACGCTCCCGAGGCCCTTGTACTGATTTCTGAAAGAGATTTAATAAGAGGGAGATTCTGATTGTAATAGAATTACCAACAGAGAACTATACACATTTTCCTTGATATTTAATAAAATTGATTGTTTGTTGCATTTATTTTCATTCCTGGATTTCCAGATACAAATATTAGTGTGAACAAATTTCTAACACGCCCAGTGGAATCTTTCTGCCTCTAATCTCTCTCTCTCTCTCTTTAATCACTGAATCAACACATTCTCTTACTCGCATCAATGGCTTCTAAGAAGATTCAAATTGCTCATGGCTTGAAAAATACTAGCAAGAATGTCGTGGTTGCAACGACGAACAAGGCTCTCACCTTGAAGGCCGCCAAAAACACTGCCACTCTATCAAGTGATAACAACACCTCCACGGGACCAACAACCCGCAACAAAGCGATGGCAGCCACTTCTCTAGCACAAAAGCAAAGCACAGTGCGTGTCAACCCCCATTAAGCCTACAAATGCAAAGGCTCAACCGTTCATCACCCTTGAATCGTTGAGAGCCATGGAAATCAACACCACAAGCAACCGTGCTGGTATGGAAGGCTTCTCTCCGAAAAGTACGTCGCTGCTTCTATCTCGATCCATTCCGGATTCCAACTCAAGCACGAGCTCACACTCATCCTCATCACCTGTATCTCCAGGAGGTTAGGCTTCACCGAGGTATGCTGATTCTCAAACTCCTTCACGGTCAACCCACATGCAAGTCATGATATCTGACACAACGTAGGTAAAGGAATAACTAGCGACTATGGTGGTCTGCCACGCTTCAGACGTGTTTTAGATGTATTTGTTGCACTACTAACAAAAAGGTTAATTCATGCTGACAACGTGTTATAAATATAATGACCAAAGTATAGAGAAAGAAAACTGCAAAACATAGAGAGAGAAAGGAAATTAATTTCATTCACTTCTATTCTTTTTCTTACTTTTTACATATACACAAATAATGTAATACCCTGATATTTTAAAGGATTTATTAATTGAAATTAATTACTTTTATTTTATTTTAAATGATTTAATTTGAATTAATTGCGTTTATTTTAATTTTTAATTTTAATTAATTTATTTTATTGAGTGCTTAGATTAATTATTTTATTTTATTTTATTTATTTTTTGTGAATTATTAATATGATGATTGTTGTGTGTGTACTTAACTATATTGATTGAATTGTTAGCGTGTTAATTTTATTGGTATGGTGTGACTTGGTTGTAGTTTTGTTTATGTGCTTAGTGTAATTATTTTTTTTTTTTTATTTAATTTAAGTATTTATTTTATTATTTGATTTATTTAAATTAATTGGATTCGGGCTTAAGGGAAGTTGGACCAAAAGATGTGGTCTTGGGCTTGTATGAAACCTAATTGGGTTAATTAATAAATGTCCATGGTTATTTAATAATTTAAATGATCATTTTTGTATTAATTATAAATATATAAAATTATATGTAAATATAATTAATTAATAATTGTTATGGAAAGATATATATAGAGATATATATTTATGGATATATATAGGTCTATATGATTTAATTAACCAATAGGTTAATTATGGAAGGTATATATATATATATATATATATATATATATATATATATATATATAATATAATATAATATAATATAATATATGTTTATAGATATATATTATTTAAGGATTATTATTTTATTTGAAAGTCCTAGTAGGAGTAGGATATGGATTCTAATGTGTATAAATATACACATAAGACTTTAGGGTTAAAAGTTTACACGTTAGAAAAATAAGAGAGAGAAAAAAAAAAAGAGGAGAAGGCCGACAAAGAGGAGGCCGGATTAGAGAAAGAGGGCGTCGGATTTGAAGGAGGCAATCAAGGTTTGAAGTTTCAGTTTCATTTTGAAACCTTCAGGCGAGTTCTTTTCTAACTTTCCTCTTAGAATCTATAAATATTTCACCTTGAGTATCAAGGCTTTAAATTAAATTTATTAATTTAGATCATGATTAGAACGGATTAAAAAAAATATATTAAGTTAACTTTATTTGATTAGAACAGGATTAAATTGAAATATTAAAAACATAATTTATTATTATTTTTTTATTTTTTAGAATTGTTGAATTTTAATATATATATATATATATATATATATATATATATATATATTTAAAATCAATTGTTATACTTGATCTATGACCCCAAGAGGGTTATTTAGGGTTTATAGAATTTTTATGAATTTTCTGTAATTTTCTTCAAATTTCTGGTATTTTTTTTTTATATTTTTAGGAATTTATTTCATTATATTTTTCCTATATTTGTTGGATAATATATACAGTTTATATTCGTATATATTTATGCACGTCTGTGAACCGCATCAAGGGGGCGAGTAATCCGGTGTGGGGAGGTCTATGGAGCATTAATGTACACGCTGATCTGGGCCCTTGGTTTAATTTAGTATAGGGAGTTAATCCGGTGTGATGGAGTTCCATAGAAGTTTGGTACGCATGTGCATCTGGGCTTTGGTGTGGTTTGATCAACAGAGAAGAGATCCGGTACATCGCGGCACATGGAGTTCTGTGCGTGTGCACATCGGGACCGTTGACTTGGTATAGTCAACAGAATTATTATTCGGTGTGGTCGCGCTCATAGTAGCGAATGAGCTCAACCTATTATTTTTAACTGTTTTGTTACTCAAAATTTAAACGGTCATAACTCAGTCATTTTAAATCGAAATTAGGCCATTCTTGAGCTCAAATTTAAGAATTTTTCGTCCTCTTTCCAATGGTACCAATTTCATTATCAGATTCCTATCATACTAGGAGGTATTTACGTTTTAGTGAGATAGTATCGGAAAATTATTTACCGAAATGGAGTATTTATGGGAAACTATTTATGACGATATTTAGTATTATTTAAATTACGTAAATATAATTAAAAAATATATTTTTATGGAAGGAAGTGTGTGTGTGTGTGTGTGTGTGTGTGTATATAATTATTTATATATGTGTATATATGGTTTAATTGTTTAGGATAAGTATGGAGGGATGTGTGTATATATATATATATATATATTGATATATATGTATATATATGATTTAAATAATTAAAGATTATTATGGATGATATTATACATATTTATATATTATATAATATATGTGTAGTGTATGTTTGTATACATATATATATCAATTAAGATGATTATTATTATTATTCTTATTTGATATATTTGGAGAGGCTGGTTAGCAAATTTGTGATATGCTTATAACCTACAGGAGATGTTTACATATGAATTAGCTTACTATTAAGTTTAAAGTTGATACATAGTTAAGTTGTAGGCATGGATGAGTTGTCATAGGCGTAAATATAGTGCCTAAATATTTGTATGCATAAAATACATACATAGGAAGCATGAATGAGTTGCTAGTTTAAAAGTATAAAATATATACTTGTGGAGGCATGGTTGAATTGCCAATGTATAAATAAATATACTTATGGATGTATGGTTGAATTGCCAAAGTATAAATATATATACTTAAGGAGGCATGGTTGAGTTGCCAATATATAAATAAATATATTCATAATGGCATGATTGAATTGCTAAAGTATAATTAAATTTCTATGTGTATTAGATTATTAAATTTTATCAATGGATGTTGTATGTATAAGTTGGATTAAGATTAGATATTCTTAAATTAGAATAATCTAGTATTGACATGTTAGTCTATTGTTTAATATATATTAATAAAATAATATTGGTAGAGACATGGATGATTTGTCAAAGCCTAGGTATTGATTATATGGTTTAAATAATTAAATTCATTATTGGCTTTTGGATTAAATATAATTTTTCTTAAATTATATTTTATTATTTATATGATTAAATAATTATTTAAAATTGAGTTAAGATTGAAGGGGTTTCTCTTTAAAAGAGAAGGAGTTTTGAATTGGTTTAGGTACGATTATATTTTAATCATGGTTTAATGGTTTTGAAAATTAATGAAACTATTAAGGGATGTGAAGGTTATACTATATATAACTATTTATATATATGTGTATCATTGTTTATTAAACTTAAAACTTTATTAGGTTTGGTTTTGATCAGAGATTATCTACTTATTGATTTTCAGAGGTCTGGTAGAGAGAACTTGCTTGTAGAATTTAACCCACGATTTATTTTTTCAGGTTATTAAAGGTTCCAGTCTCGAGGTTGAAGATCCGCAGCTGGGAGAGTGTTATTCATCTATTCATCTTGTGTATTTTTAAGTAGTATTAGATTATTTGATAATATTTTAAGGAGTCCTTTGAGTCATGGGATTCCCGAGTTGTAATTGTTGGAGAATCATTAATTAATTTTTATTTATTATTTTTTATTCAGCGTATTATTTATTCTTTTATTTCATTTTGTACTCTGTGCTTGTTTAAAATACTTTATTGTTTTGATACTTCCCTGATTTTGTGCACAGATTTGATCAACTCGTGTTCTGAAATTAAGGAGTATTACAAATAACATATATATATATATATATAGCCAAGCCACATCGTGCCCATCAAGCTTATCAAGCAACTTGTGTATCAAGATGCAAGTTACTTGTAAGGCCACTAGTATGGCCACCATTGTGCACCCATATATATATATATATATATATATATATATATATATATATATATATAACATGTACTTGTTTTAATGTGTGATGAAGAAGGATGGGAAGAGAAAAAATAGATAACCAAAGGAAGTTTTATTTTGTATTTTTTATTTCTTTTAAGTTTTTAGTAGAAGGCGATAGTGAGTAAAATTTTCATCAACATTGCAATAGGTGTAATATATGGTGAATGGCAACTATTGATCACCATCTGTCATAAGAAAGTCTACAATACGCTCAGAAATTTTAACTATATATATAATTTCCCATCAACGGTCAATCATTTTTTTTACCGAACACTGAATGGACACAGCCTGAACACCGATCGAACACGCATGAACTCTTCTTCTGCAGACTCTCGGTTGCTTCGACTGAGCTATTGCACATGATTTCTTTTGTGTGAAGTAGTGAATAATGAAGAGAGCCAGAGAGGAAGAAGTTGAGAAGGGAGTCAAACCTGTGCGACGTGAGAATACACATACACACATATATATATATATTGGGGAATGAGAGACAATGGCCTGTAGAATTGTCTTATTCAAAAAAGGGATGGGAGAAAAAGAAGGGTAGCTAGGTGTTGATGACCGCGCCACGATTGCTGACTAAGTGGCGCCACCTCTGCAACATAGGCACAACTGGCCAGTGCTGACTTGGCGTGCCCACGGTGGATTAGGTATTCTCGAGCTACCTATCCAATAACGGAACTCACTGGCCGAAGGAGGGGTCGTTACCCTTCCTCTACTGTGGACGCGTCTCGCTCCAGTCGGATGGGCTCCTCCCCCCTTGGCTCGCTCGAGGGTACTCTCTGAAAGAGCAACCTCGACTTACCTGTTTACACATTTCCTTTCTTGGCAAAGAAGACCTCGGGATAGAACTGGGATCGGAACCCGCGAGGTCATGAAGGCAGGACCTCGAAAGGGGGCCTATCCCTACCGAAGCACGGGAATCTGAGGACATGTGGATAGGTAGCTGAGATCTAAGGGGTTGCCTCAGTCCGAGGCTAGCATAAGGGGGAAAGGATACCCGGTACCTAAGCTCGAGCGATGAAGGATAAGAAACACATTAATTGCGAAAGACATTTGATAAGACTCTCATTAATTAGGGAGCGCCGTTACCTCCTTTGACCTGGGGGCAAAGTGCCGCGACCCATCCATCAGCGTCTCATCTGTCAGAAGAAGAGGCCATCGGACCTTTGGATAAGAGCGGGCTCAGCTAAAGGACTAAAAGGCATTGACCGAGGAGGTAAACGCTATAAATAGGGGTGTTAATCAGCCTTAAAGGACATCAACCACCACATTAACAATTATCCTCTGACAAGCTCGAGTTTGCATGGTACCGAGGTCGGCCTTCCCTTTCTTAATCTCCATACCTAGAGAATCCCTTGTGTTGCTTGGATCTCCACTTGGATACTGATCTCAGATCTCTTGGCTTACGTGGAACGATCTCCTTATCCTACTCACGAACTACCATCAACATTTTGGCGACTTCACTAGGGAGGAGCACTTCACCTATGTAAAGCATACGAGAGATCAGTCCGCCCTCTCAAACCAGCCCTGCCTTGGGCGAGGGCTACGATGGGTCTGTAAGTATGCCGGGATCGTACTTCCCTGGAACCAGGATTATCTATCCTGATGCGCTAGTCGAAGCCCATAACGCACTGTCGCATAGAATGGAGCAGCTAGAAGGCACTCAGAGGGAAGTAATGACCCTGCTGCGACAAATTGCTGACCAAGGAGCATTGCGGCAAGGCGCAGATCCGAATGATACTCTCTCTGGTGAACTTGCAACCCCAGACAATCCGGCGCGACAGACGTTCTTGTCGTCAGCCGAGGCAAGGCGGGCCACTGGTTGACACAGGCGAACGCGGGATACACCGCCGCGGGCTCGTCGAACCCTTTTTAGTACTCCTCTTACAGCGCCTGCAAGGTTGAGTATGCTGAGTACCAGTCGGAGAGAGGCTTGTCATAGAGACACGGGCTCGGAAGGATTTGGACATCAGCAGGACCCCATGCAGCGATCGCCATATGTAACTATGGCGGACCTGCAAACACTGCTGCGAAACGAAAAGAATATACTGATGCAGGAGGTAGCCCCCGAACCACCCTACGCGCAATCCATCGCGTTTCTCCCTTACCCCTCAGGGTACCTAACCCCCAAGTTTAGCAAGTTTGATGGAAAGAAGGGGAACCCCCTAGAGCACGTGGTACGGTTTATTAAGGCTCTAGGGCCCTTCGGAAACGATCATACCCTGCGTCTTAGGGAGTTTTCAAAAACTTTCACGGATAGGGCCTACAAATGGTATGTGAATTTGGAGTCCGGGTCGCTCACTACCTGGAACCAATTAGCCACGATTTTCCAGTCGAAGTTCTTTCAGCAGAGGAAAGGGTGACTACACTTTCCTTGACTAAAGAGACTTAAGGCCCGGGAGAGGATCTGCTTACTTACGTCCATAGATTTCATGATCGAGCCATGGAATGCTATGAGACTCATAAAGAGGAAGCGTTGGCTAAGATTTGCATACAAGGCATGCAAGGATCTTACCGAATCCATCTCATTAACCTCAAACTCATCACTTTCGCCGACCTGATAGAGGCATCCCGAAATTTGGCAAGTAACCTCGCTATTTGTGCACAGGCCGCTACACAGGAAGAATATCGAGGTAGGCGTAGACCTTAAGTTTCAGCTGCGGACGAGTCTCCTAACAAGAGGGGCGCAAGACCAGCCCGTACTCCCCGCTCGAAGAATCCGGACGAGGCTCCTCCGCCGTTCCCATGCACTCCAGAGGAAGTAGAGACTATTCTTAAGAAATGGATCCAACATGGAGGCATCAGGCTGCCCAAGGTGGCCCGCGAGCCCACACCAGAGGAGATGGCTAATCCGAAGTATTGCTTGTACCACCGGTATACTCGTCACCCCACCTATGACTATTGGGCATTAAGAAATACTTTCCAGATGCGGATTGTTAGTGGCGAACTCATTCTTCACCCCAGGGATGTGAGAGAGGAGCCTTTCCTTGCGCACGATCGAGGCGAAGCAATGATGGTAGCGGAAGTGGCAATTAGCAAGGAAGGGGTCGGGGAGAATGTTGACCAGGTCGTGCTGGTAGAAGAACATGACCTGGATGCGTTTCGTTTATTGGGAACGGCCCCTGTCAAGAATATTCTCTAAAAGATGGATTTCTCTCCTTTTGCCCAGAAGGAAATAGCAAAGTTTCTGTGGTTGGCGGCGAAGGAGGGTGTCAAAGAGGTAGCGTCTATCGCGCCACTCACTGTATCACAAAAGTCAGCTGGGTCAGCTATAGTCTTTACAGAGCAAGACAAATGTGTCCATACTCCACACAATAGGCCATTGTATGTCACGGCGTCGCTCAATGGGGTCGAGCTAAAACGGGCGTTTCTGGATAATGGATCGTCCTTCAATATCATGCCTCTGGAAGTCTTTCGCCGAAGCGGTCTCCCAGATGAGAAGCTTATCCGAAGGCCAACTGAGATCGCTGGGTTTGGAAGTGATATCCGAAGAACTGAGGGGCACGTGATGGCCGAGCTGGCCATTGGGAAGTTTAAAAGTTCGGTGAAATTTCATGTCATTAATTCGGACACCTCTTACCATTTGCTCATGGGTCGAGGATGGATGCATAAGTTCGGGATCGTGCCATCCTCGTATCACCAATGCATGAAGGGGTTCTGGAACGGGAAGCAAGTAATGGTCTGTTGCTCCGATCGACCGTTTATTAAAAGAGAGTCTCATATGGTGGAGGCTGGATTCTTCAATGAGTTAGAAGATGCAGAGGAATCCCAGCCATTGAGGGCATTTCCTCTACCGAAATGGGAAGAGATTGACCAACAGGAGGGAAGGATGCCAGGGTCGGCTACTAACCAGAAGAGGCTAGCTGTCTGCAAAAGGATACGTTTGTCCAATGAGAGAATAACATACCGCTTATGATGGTGTTGGGGGGCACGATCTCGGGCGAGACCGCGCCCCCGAGTAGAGTATTGTCAGGTAAAATCCCCGAGCTCGGAGAAGGAAGCCAAATTGGAGTCAGGCGAATCCGCTTGGCTCAGTCAAGATGAAATAGAGGAAGTCAACTTAGCCAATGATGGCCGCTCCCGGGTAGTCTATGTGTACAAGCAGCTAGAAGAAAATGAGAAAGCGGCACTGGTAGCTCTACTCAAAGAATTCGAAAATGTCTTTGCCTGGACATATGAAGAAATGACCGGACTAGACCCTCAAGTAGTGGCTCACCATCTCAATGTGCGACCGGATGAATGCTCGGTTAAACAGGTGCAAAGGAGCTTTCGACCAGACCTTGAGTTGCAAATAAAGGAGTAGGTACAGAAGCTTTTGCGAGCCGGCTTTATCAAACCAATTCAACATCCCACGTGGTTGGTGAATGTGGTTCCGGTGAAGAAGAAAAATGGAAAAATCAGAGTTTATGTAGATTTTAGAGATCTAAATAAGGCATATCCTAAAGATGATTTTCCGCTGCCTATAATTGACAAGTTGATAGACTCGACCTCAGGGCATGAGATGTTCTCGTTCATGGATGGATACAGTGGATATAATCAAATAAGAAGTGCGATGCAGAGAAAACAACATTCCGCACCCCCATGGGGAACTTCTATTTTATAGTCATGCCCTTCGGCTTGAAGAACGCATGAGCCACTTACCAGCGGGCCATGACAGCTATCTTTCACGACATGTTACACAGACAGATGGAGGACGATGTGGATGATCTGGTAGTGAAATCCCGAGTTCGAAGTGAACATTTGGCTAATTTGAGAAGTATCTTCGAAATATGTCGGAAGTTCAAGTTAAGGATGAATCCGCTGAAATGTACCTTTGGGGTCGAGGCTGGCCGTTTCTTGGGCTTCATAGTGCATCGTCAAGAGATTAACATCGAGTAAAGCAAAGCTCGAGTTATCATAGAAATGCCTCCGCCACAATCCCTCAAGCAACTAAAGAGTTTGGTAGGGCAGGTTTCGTATTTACGACGCTTCATACCGGCACTTGCCAAAGTGACTCATGCTTTTGGCGCTTTGATGAAAGAAAGATCTGAGTTCAGATGGAGTGAGAAGCATCAACAAGTTCTCAATCGTCTCAGAGGACTGCTCTCCTCGCCAACCACCATGGTAGCCCCTCGAATTGGGATCCCCCTCAGACTTTACATAACCTCGACAGAACGCTCCATTGGAGCGCTTCTCGCCCAGGAAAAGGATGGTCAAGAGCGCCCTGTGTATTATATCAGCCGAGTTGTGCAAGGTGTCGAGGCACGCTATTCCCCGATAGAGCGCCATTGCCTCTTCCTCGCGTTTGCGGCCAAGAAATTCCGCCATTATTTCTTAGCCCATACCATTCATCTCATCACCAAATGTGACTCGCTGAGATACCTGCTCTCGCGACCGATCATTTCGGGGCGAGTCGCGCGGTGGCTTTTGGCGTTGGCCGAGTTCGATATCCAATGCCTAGCACCTCGTGTTATTCTAAGTCAGGCCATGGTTGATCTGATAGCCCAATTCCCTTCCAGGAATTTCGAGCCGGTGCACGATGACCTTCCTCTCGACGAGTTCGATTCAATTTGTTGTGCGGATGAAAACATGATTTGGACGCTGTCATTTGATGAATCATCGACCTCTACGGGAGGCGGCGCAAGAGTAGTATTGACCCCTGAAACGGGGCAAGCCCAGAATCTTTCATACAAGCTCACCTTCGGATGTTCCAATAACACAGTAGAATATGAAGCTCTGGTGCTGGGCTTCCTGGCAGCACGAGAAGCTAAAATCAAGCGGTTGCATGTGCAAGGAGATTCAAACTTGGTGGTAAAATAACTAGATGGCTCTTATGCTATCAAGGAACCGGCCTTGGCCGCATACAGAACCATCATCCAGAAACTCAGTGGCTATTTTAGTGAACTTCAAAAAACCCACGCGCCGAGGACTGCTAATCGGCATCCGGACGCTTTGGCCACTTTGGCATCCAAAGTCGAGATCACAGGGGAATCAGTAGATATCTGTATTCACAGAAAGAATGAGTCATGTCTGTACAACGTACAATTTGCGAACTCTGAGGATAAGGATTGGCGAGACCCTTACAAGTCGCAGCTGAAGGGTGGTGTGGGCGATATCCCTTTGGTGGAACTTAAAAATTTTACAGTGTATCTGGGGGTGTTGTATTTCAGGGCACCCGGAGGAACTCTGGCAAGGTGTGTCGGAAGGAAGGAAGCTAGTAAAGTGTTGGGTGAAATTCACGGGCACACATGTGGTGACAATTCGTTAAGCTTATACCGAAGAATACAAAAATAGGGATACTATTGGCCGACGATAGCAAAGGAGGCAGCGGCTATTTAGAAAGCATGTCGCAATTGCCAAGAGCTGTTCGAAGGGAACCAAGATGTGGCCAATGTCGAGGAAGACTGGAGGCGCAAGTACGTAGAGTATCTCGAAAACCGGTCGCTCCTAAAGGAGCCTGGAGAGGCTGCTCTACTCAGAAGAGAGGCAAGCCGATTCTTCATTTGCAGCGACGAACTAATGAGGCAAGGCTTTGATGGTAAAGCCAAACGGTGCGTCAATTTGGCCGAAGCTCGTGAAGTTTTGAAGCAAGCTCACAATGATGAACACCAAGGGTGAAAGAAATTGTACAATCGGATTATACAACTGGGCTATTATTGGCCTACTCTGCAAGCTGACAGTAAAGACTACGCCCAAAAGTGCCGAGAATGCCAACCCACAACAATGCCATCCACGCCCCAACTGTGGAACTGCATCCCACAGACGCGCCTTGGCCATTCCACACCTGGACTATGGATTTGATAGGACCAATCTCACCCAAGTCCAAAAAAATGAAGTGGATATTAGTAGCAACGGAGGTCTACACTAAGTGGGTCGAGGCGATAGCCCTGTCAACGGCAACCGGGCAGGTAGTGGCAAACTTCATCAAAAAAAATATTATATGCCTTTTCGGCATACCTCGAGTCATTGTTTCAGACAATGGGATACCCTTCATCAATAGTCGAGTCCGTGCGCTTCTCCAAAGGTATCGGGTGGCTCACCGTAAATCGACGCCCTATTATCCGAAAGGCAACGGGCAAGCAGAGGCCACCAATAAGATACTGATTCGAATCTTGAGTTGAACATTGAAGGAGCAGCATGACAAGTGGGTCGAGCAGCTGCCACTCGCACTTTGGGCATACCGTACCTCAACAAGAGGAGCTATTGGCGCAACGCCTTTCTCTCTGGTGTATGGAACAGAAACGGTGACCCTGGTCGAAATAGCAGTTCCTTCCGGAAGTCTAGCCGAACGGAGCCAGCTACAGTTCGACCATCGGATCGGGGAGCTCAAGGGGCTTCAGGAGTAGAGGGAGCAGCCGAAAAGCAAAATGGTGGTTTACCAAAGGAGGGTGGCTCGGGCCTACAATGCCACCGTTAGACCTCGAGCATTTCAAGAGGGCGACCTGGTTCTAAAGACTGTGACACATGTGATGCGGAACTCGTCTGCACCAAAGTTCACACCAAAGTGGGAGGGTCCCTTCGAGGTAAGGGCTGCCAGCTCTAGTGGGTATTACGACATTGGAAGGATTGGAAGCAAAAAGATATTGGGCACATTCAATGCCAAATGGTTGAAAAAATATTATTCCTAATTTGAAAGCCCCATTCAAGGCACTGTTATTGTATACAAGAACTCGTGTAAGATGTTAAGAAAGGCTCGAGGGGCCCTGCGCTTTACTCTAGTTTTTTTTTAATGACTGGCATGTTTCTCCTTTTTAAATTCCTGGTTGGACCTATCTCTGGTAGAGGTCATGCAAGAAAAACACTGATCATTTGTGAAGGCCTCTGGGTTATAACTTTGGAAAAGATTACTTGTAGCAACCATGGTATCGCCTGGCCTCGGCCAAAAGCCGCGTATGATTTCTGATTCACTTAATAACTTGTAAATGTCATTTATAACATTTCCATAAGAGAAAAGATGGACGATAATAATAAAAAAACTGTTCTATTAGTAAAAGATCGTCATATTTTTCAAAGTACAGATTACATAAATTGATACTAAGAATACCTTGGTACAAGGTGTTACAATATCAGGGCAAATCACCTAAAACTAAAATAGCAGGACCAAGTTGAGATGACCTGCACTCGATCTCATCCTTTAAAGAAGCAATGTGCTGTTCTCTCGACTCCACCTTCTCCTATAAATCGGCCAAGCGGATCTTTTCATTATATAACACTCCTTCCTCTTTGATGACCTGATCGCGAAGGTCTTTTATTTCTTCTACCATTCTATCACGTTCCCCCAAAGCCTTAATCCGCAAAAGGATGTCGCGGGCCCAGCCTACGTCGATCTACGCTTGGCCCAAATTAGTAAGGAGACGGTCGAGGGAATCAAAATCTTTCTTGGCCAAGGTAAGATCTCGGGCTTCTCGAAGGCCGATTACCAACTCGCATGTGGTTTTATAAGCAAAGTCCAGGAACAAAGGCAACATCCCTTCAAGATCCCCAAAGGTCTAGGGGTATTTGGCTTGGACCTCGTCCAAAATTTTAGCCTCGGCGGCGGAAACGGTGATTGTAATACCCCTAATTTTAAAAGGATAGTCTCGGCATTTATTTATTATTTTTATTGTATTTTTGCATGATTATTTGGTTTAATTATTTTATTTAATTGTTTACCTATGTGTCATGTGTTTTAAATTGATTTAAGTTATTTGTTTTTTTTCTTTAATTGGCGTTTATTGTTTAAGTGTTTTTAGTTATTTAATTGGGTTATTTAATTGGAATTAATTAGTTAAGTGGATTTAATTATTTAATTATATTTTTTTTCATTTAATTCTGTTTTAAGTTACAATTAAATTTAGGGTTGCAATTACATAGGTGGCCGACGTAGGTATTTATCTTAGGTCGGTTTATGGGCCGAGATGGGCTTTGGCTTAAGGTTACATGGATTAGGGTTTAATCACTAAGCCTATAAGTATGTGTGTCACAGTGGTTTAGGGTTTGAGAATAATTAACCGGAATTTCTGTAAAAACAACAGAGACCGTGAGATACAGAGAGAGAAAAACAGAGAGCAGTTGTGGGAAAACGGAGTGAGGCTTAAGAGGATTTGTATAGAGAGGACCAAGGAGGTTGAGTAAGGATTAGAGACAGAGTTATAGGAAGCTTGGCGGCGTTCAGAATTGCAGGAAAACTTAGAGACGACACAGGGATTTCATAATTGAAATCACAGGCAAGTTCTTCTCTTTCTCCTTCCCTTTGGCTCGTGTTCTGTGCACCTAGATAGTCTCTAGGGATTAACTAATTAGTAAATGAAACTTATGTGTTCAATGCATGCTTGTTGATGATTTGTTTGCATGGAATCCAAATCTGTTTATAGTTCGTGTATTGTTGCTTCCTGTTCTGTTCATTAAAACATATTAAAAATCTGTTGAGTTTTGGTTATGATTCTTGCCTCTATCTTCTGTAAACAAACCCTAGGGATGTTAATGGGATGTTATAAGACTCCTAAGATCAGTTTGTGAAGAGAAACAGAGAGGTTGGAATAGAATTATAATTTCGGTTTGGTTCCTAACGCAGGTTAGTTTGGTAGCAAATTTAGTCTCTGTAATTGTTTTTAATTGTTATTATCAAGCCATTGGGATGCTACTGGGTATTAATAGGACACCTAAGTTTGGTTTTAAAAACAAACAGAGGGTTAGGAATAAGCCGGAGAATGAGCACAAGAGCTGAAACGACGCACCGGGGACGATGGCTCCAAAGGAGGTGAGAGCCGGCTCCATAGAAGTGGGAGCCGGCTCCCACAACAAAGTGGAGCCGGCTCTAGGGAGTCCTAGAGCTGGCTCTAGGCTGGAAAAGAGCCTGCTCCAAATTCTGGAGCAGGCTCCCTTGTTATTTTGATTTATTTTACGGGTTTTTTAATTTTCTACATACTATGTTCATTGTTGGAGCATGGAGACTGTTTGAATGAATCTGGAACTTTACAGAGGGATCAAGGAATGGATTTTGAGTGTTATTAAGACCCTAAATTGAGTAAAGTTTAATTCTAAGTTGTCGGGACAAACAGTGTAAAAATTAAGGCACTTAACAAATGGAAGTTGAATAAATTGCTGAATTAAAATTCAGCAATTGGATGGAACATAATGTGTTTATAAAACTTGTTTTAGAATGCATTCAAGTGCATGATAAGGTCATTTAATTATTAATTTTGATCTATGCATGCTTAGGAGACTAGTTGCTAAATTATTAAATTGTTTACTGCAACTATATGGTTAATGCTTGGATTTAAACTGCTGAAATATTTAAACAATCTTCTGAATTGTTTTAGCAATTTATTGGTTAATAATAGGATTATTTAACCTATTCACATGCATGATGGAGTCCCTGACATATTAAATTTGGTCTATGCATGCTCTGGATGTTAGTTGTTGATTTGTTAAATCGTCTCCTGCAACTATATGGTTAAATGCTTGGATTTAAATTGCTGAAGCTTTAAATAGTTTTCTGCAATTGTTTGGATGGGAGTTTTTGGTCTGTAAATTATTGAACTGTTATATATGTTATAATTTACATGGATATGGAGGATGGTATGTACCGGTATGGGACGGTGACATACTAGGGACGGTTTAGCTCAAAACGCATAAACCTAACCTAATGGATTAATGGAATGGATTGAAAGATATCGAATCCTAATTGTGGCTAAGTCAGATCAGCTGTAAACAAGTTGGATGACTTCCTGGATTAACGGATGGTAGTTAAGTCATATCAACTGAATAAGTTGAATGACTAACTAATTGGTTTATTGTATGACAGTTTAATAAATAGTTGAACTGCATACCCTGGATTTGGATGGACTTTATATATATGGTTATGGTACCACGAGTTGAGTTTGAGTCTCAGACTCGTTGGTTAGGGTGCGTATATGCAGTGGATGCGTAGCTAGTTATAATAGGTTGAGGTGTACCCTGTTAGGTCTAGGTACTCGTGCCCACCTTTGGGTGCGTATTCGCATGTTGCCTTCTATTCAGGTTGAGACCCCTATTATAGACTGGTGAATGTCCCTTAATGTGGATATATTTATACGTATGGACTAGATAGATATTGTGAGGTGTCTACGGTGTATCTGCGTATCGGGTCACTGTATGGATTGCAGTTAGATTAGAACTTGCTCGTGGGTCTGACCCACTCCTTTATTATTCTTTTCAGGTACAGGCCGGTTCCTGCCTTAGAGCTTGATCGTGCTTGTCGAGGACCGTCTCACCTTCATCTGATTACGTAGGACTTCTCTCGATATTTCTAGCATTATTTATTTTCAGTTTTCAGTTTCAGTTGAACTTTTGGTTAGGGGTCCATCAGTGGATTCCCAAGTTGTAACCTTGAAGTTTTGGTAGATTGGATTTTAAATTTTCAATTATACATGGAGGATTTTATAATTAATGTTACTTTCAGTTTTATTCCATCACTTTTGTTTCATTTTGTTATCTGTGTTCACTTTAAAATACTTTAATTGTTTGATATTCCCTCGGGTTTGGGCCTGGGCCTGATCAACCCGTGTCTCGGATCCGAGGGGTATCACAGTTCGTATCAGAGCACTCCAGGTTCAAGTGTCTCTAGGACGTTTCGTATTAAGACTTCCGCGTAGCGTTTTTTTATATAGAGCTTATGTTTAGGATTCGTTGAATTCTTTTATAGTTCGTTTAAACTCGTACTGATGTCTGTTTTTCTATGTTAACAGCATGGTTAACACTGGAAGAGGACAGAACATGAACAGTCGACAGAGGAGAGCGGCACGTAGACAGCAGGAACGTCTACAACGTCGACAAATGGAAGAAGAGCAGCAAATGCTAGGGTTTCAGGAGGAGCTGGAGGAAGTTCAACAGACTCAGGGTCAGGACAGAGATTCAGAGATTCCTCCACACCTCAATGACCTTGTTGCTCGGGCTATAGAGGCTGGGGTAACAGCTGCACTCCGGAACCAACCACAGGTTCAGCAGGCACCTGTACCAGCACCAGTGGTTCAGACGGATTCTTGGGGAAAGGCAAGGAGCTCTTTCACAAAGGGGAGTCTACCTGTGTTCTCAGGCTCCACCGATGCGAGAGCAGTTCACCAATGGAAACAAGACATTGAGCGTCATCTTCGTTTGGTTCAGTGCACGGAGGTTCAAAAGCAAATGCTTGCTACTTTCAAGCTAGTTGGGGATGCACTACAGTGGTGGGAGTCAGTTACCACCCCAGAGGAGAAGATGACATTGTCTTATGATGAGTTCAGTGTTCGCTTTGACGAGAAATATTTTCCCTATGCAGTCAGGGCAGCTATGAAGACCGAGTTTCTAAGTTTACAGCAGGGAAACATGACAGTGGCGGAGTATAAGCAGCAGTTTACACGTTTGTCTCTCTTTGCACCGGAGGAGGTGGATACAGAGGAGAAGAAGCGTAACAGTTTCGTCAAGGGACTGATGTGGTCTATCAAGAGAGCTATTACAGGTAGTCCAGCCTATACTACCTATGCTCAGGTGGTAGACGCCGCGCTACAACAGTATCAGTTGACTGTGGACATCAGACAGGCTCGGGGTGAGAAGCGGGGTGATAAAGACTCTGCTAATCAGTCAGCTGAAAAGGGGAATGGCAATGGTCACCGGCAGAATGACAAAGGCAAGTTCCAAGGGCAACAGCCTTGGAAGAAGCACAAGGGTGGTTCAGATGCTCATCGGAATGGGGCACCTATTCAGAGGCAACAGAATGGAGGACCACAGGCAGGACAGGGTCAGCCACAGGCTAACCGACAGAGGAGGCCATTTGGTACTTTCCAGGGTAGTTGTTACACTTGTGGAGAGTATGGTCATACCACCAGGCAGTGTCCTAAAGCAGGACAGGGACAGGGACAGTATGTGCAGCAGGGACAGAGGGCGTCAGTGCCTCTACCAGCTCTACAGGTTCCACGGATTCAGGGACAGACACATCTGGCTTTACCGGCACCGCCGCAGACTCAGGGACAGGCACCACAGCAGTTGCATTATGGCAGGGTGTATAACCCCAAGCCACAGGATGTTCAGGCACCTCAGACTATTGAGGGTAAGTTTCTTATTCATGGGTTACATGGACGTGTTTTATTTGATACGGGTGCTACACACTCATTTGTAGCTAGGACTTTTGTTGCTTTATCTGGGATGAGGACGAGGGTATGCACTAGACCTCAGGGTATTTCTACACCATTGGGTGATACAGCTATTATACATGAGAGTGATGGGCCTGTGACACTAGATATTAGCAGACTCAGGTTTCTAGCCAATCTACTGGTCCTGGACATGCACACTTATGATGTGATACTTGGGATGGATTGGTTGTCTTACTACCATGCCCAAGTTGATTGTTTTGATAGATCTATTATTTTTACCATACCTGGTCAGGATATGTATGTAGTAGCTATGCCACGTTCTAAAGGAGACGGTAGCACCTATTTGTTCCATGTGGAGGAGGAAAAGGATGAGGGGATTACTGTGTCATTGGATAACATACCAATTGTACAGGATTTCCCGGATGTATTTCAGGATATTCCAGGGTTGCCACCTAGTCGCAAGATTGATTTTGTGATAGACTTAACTCCAGGCACTGCGCCTATTGCTAGGGCACCCTATAGGATGGCACTTGTAGAGACGAGAGAGCTGAGGGATCAGATTCAGCAGTTACTCAGCCAGGGTTTTATTCGTAGGAGTACATCACCTTGGGGAGCACCGGTTCTGTTTATGAAGAAGAATGATGGTTCGCTTCTTCTGTGTATAGATTACAGGGAGTTGAACAAGGTTACGATTCGTAACAAGTATCCTTTGCCCAGGATTGATGACTTGTTTGATCAGTTAAGGGGAGCCACATACTTCTCCAAGATTGATCTGCGTTATGGGTATCATCAGCTGAGGGTTAGGGAGCAGGATGTTCCTAAGACAGCGTTTCTCACGAGATATGGTTCTTATGAGTTTCGTGTTATGCCGTTTGGGACGACTAATGCACCTGCAGTGTTCATGGACTTAATGAATAGAGTCTTCCGGGCTTATTTGGATCAGTTTGTTATTGTCTTTATTGATGACATCTTGATCTATTCTCGGTCGGAGGACGATCATGCTAGACATCTTTGCATAGTCTTGCAAACGCTTCGTGAACACCAGTTATATGCCAAGTTCGAGAAGTGTGAGTTTTGGCAGTGGGAGGTGAAATTTCTGGGTCACGTGGTGTCAGAAAAGGGGATAGCAGTGGATCCGGCCAAGGTTTCAGCGGTGGTTGAGTGGGGACAGCCTACATCACCTACTGAGATTCGGAGTTTTCTCGGTCTGGCCGGATATTACAGGAGATTCATCCAGGGGTTCTCCAAGATAGTAGGACCACTCACTCATCTGACCAAGAAGGGTGTACAGTTCGTGTGGGATGAACACTGTCAGCGAGCTTTTGATGAGCTGAAAAGGAAGCTGACTTCTGCACCGGTTCTGGCTACTCCGCAAAGCGGGATAGAGTATCTTGTTTACACGGATGCTTCATTGCAGGGTCTTGGATGTGTATTGATGCAGGAGGAGCGACCGATTTCTTATAGATCTCGGAAACTTAAGCCTCATGAGCTTAATTATCCAACACATGATTTGGAGTTGGCAGCAGTGGTTTTTGCCTTGCGTATTTGGAGGCATTATCTGTTGGGTGAGTCCTTCAGATTATTCAGTGATCACAAGAGTCTGCAGTACTTGTTCACTCAGCGGGAGCTGAATATAAGACAGCGCAGATGGTTGGAGTTTGTAAAAGACTATCATTTTCCTATACAGTACCATCCAGGGAAAGCGAATGTGGTGGCGGATGCACTCAGTCGCCGACCTGTTGGTAGTCTTTCTGCTCTATTCGCTATTGAGTGGAATGCTTTGAAGAATGTAGATGAGTTGTCAGACGCTTTTATGGCTTGCATGGTGGTTACACCTTCCATCATTCGCAAGGTTTTACAAGCATAACTCACCGATCAGCAGTGTGTCGACAAGGTCGTAGAGATAGCTTCCGGAGAGGTTCCATTCTACTATGTTGGGGCTGATGGAGGTTTAAGGTACAAGGGACGGTTAGTGGTACCTTCTGCTGATAATTTGAGGAAGGATGTGATGACTGAGACTCACCATTCTGAGTTCTCTGTTCATCCAGGAGGCGATAAGATGTATCAGGATATGAAACGGCAGTTTTGGTGGGCAGGTATGAAGAGGGACATTGCTCTTTTTGTTTCTCAGTGTAGTACTTGTCAGATGGTTAAGATTGATCATCAGAGGCCGCCAGGAGCTCTACAGTCACTACCAATTCCGGAGTGAAAATGGGAGAGCATATCTATGGATTTTGTGGAAGGGTTGCCAAATTCTTTCAAGGGGCATAATTCCATATGGGTTATTGTGGATAGGTTGACCAAGTCAGCTCATTTCTTGCCTATTTGCACTGACTACACTTCGGAGCAGTTGGCGAGGCTTTACATTTCAGAGATTGTGAAGCTACATGGCATTCCATTGTCTATTATATCGGACAGGGATTCGAGCTTTGTATCTGGATTTTGGAAGAGTTTTCAGCAGGCCTTAGGTACGGAGTTACACCTTAGTACTGCTTATCATCCTCAGACTGACGGACAGACTGAGAGGGTGAATCAGATTATGGAAGATATGCTTCGGTCGTGTGTCCTGGATTTCATGGGCCACTGGGAGGAATATTTGCCACTTGTGGAGTTTGCTTATAACAATAGTTTCCAGACGACTATTGGGATGGCACCTTTTGAGGCGTTATACGATCGACCGTGTCGATCACCTGTTTGTTGGATGGAGGTTGGAGAGAATTTATTCTTAGGTCCTGAGTTCATCAAGGATACTTCTGAAAAGATTGCTCTTATTCGAGATCGCATGCGTACTGCCCAAAGTAGGCAGAAGAGCTATGCTGATCGTCGTACTCGTGCTTTGGAGTTTCGGGTTGGGGATCAAGTTCTTCTCAAAGTATCTCCTATGAAGGGTGTTATGCGCTTTGGAAAGAAAGGGAAGTTGTCTCCGCGGTTTATCGGTCCATTCATGATTACGGATCAAGTGGGAGCTGTCGCTTATCGGTTGGCACTTCCGGATAATTTGGATCGCGTCCATAATGTGTTCCATGTTTCCATGTTGCGGAAATTTCTGCGTGATGAGGATCGGTATCAACATATCGATGTTGGGGAGATTGAGTTGCAGCCGGATGCAACTTATTTGGAGCCACCATGTCGTATTGTTGACCGTCGGGATCAAATCCTTCGCAATAAGGTTATTCCTTTGGTTCGTGTGCAGTGGAGCCATCACAATGAGGCCGAGTCCACTTGGGAACGGGAGGATGTCATTCGCTCGCAGTTTCCTGAAATATTGGAAGAAGGTAAGGGCGAATTCCGATGACGGAATTCCTTTTGTTAGAGGGGAAGAATGTAATACCCCTAATTTTAAAAGGATAGTCTCGGCATTTATTTATTATTTTTATTGTATTTTTGCAAGATTATTTGGTTTAATTATTTTATTTAATTATTTACCTATGTGTCATGTGTTTTAAATTGATTTAAGTTATTTGTTTTTTTTCTTTAATTAGCGTTTATTGTTTAAGTGTTTTTAGTTATTTAATTGGGTTATTTAATTGGAATTAATTAGTTAAGTGGATTTAATTATTTAATTATATTTTTTTTCATTTAATTCTGTTTTAAGTTACAGTTAAATTTAGGGTTGCAATTACATAGGTGGCCGACGTAGGTATTTATCTTAGGTCGGTTTATGGGCCGAGATGGGCTTTGGCTTAAGGTTACATGGATTAGGGTTTAATCACTAAGCCTATAAGTATGTGTGTCACGGTGGTTTAGGGTTTGAGAATAATTAACCGGAATTTCTGTAAAAACAACAGAGACCGTGAGATACAGAGAGAGAAAAACAGAGAGCAGTTGTGGGAAAACAGAGTGAGGCTTAAGAGGATTTGTATAGAGAGGACCAAGGAGGTTGAGTAAGGATTAGAGACAGAGTTATAGGAAGCTTGGCGGCGTTCAGAATTGCAGGAAAACTTAGAGACGACACAGGGATTTCATAATTGAAATCACAGGCAAGTTCTTCTCTTTCTCCTTCCCTTTGGCTCGTGTTCTGTGCACCTAGATAGTCTCTAGGGATTAACTAATTAGTAAATGAAACTTATGTGTTCAATGCATGCTTGTTGATGATTTGTTTGCATGGAATCCAAATATGTTTATAGTTCGTGTATTGTTGCTTCCTGTTCTGTTCATTAAAACATATTAAAAATCTGTTGAGTTTTGGTTATGATTCTTGCCTCTATCTTCTGTAAACAAACCCTAGGGATGTTAATGGGATGTTATAAGACTCCTAAGATCAGTTTGTGAAGAGAAACAGAGAGGTTGGAATAGAATTATAATTTCGGTTTGGTTCCTAACGCAGGTTAGTTTGGTAGCAAATTTAGTCTCTGTAATTGTTTTTAATTGTTATTATCAAGCCATTGGGATGCTACTGGGTATTAATAGGACACCTAAGTTTGGTTTTAAAAACAAACAGAGGGTTAGGAATAAGCCGGAGAATGAGCACAAGAGCTGAAACGACGCACCGGGGACGATGGCTCTCAAAGGAGGTGAGAGCCGGCTCCATAGAAGTGGCAGCCGGCTCCCACAACAAAGTGGAGCCGGCTCTAGGGAGTCCTAGAGCCGGCTCTAGGCTGGAAAAGAGCCTGCTCCAAATTCTGGAGCAGGCTCCCTTGTTATTTTGATTTATTTTACGGGTTTTTTAATTTTCTACATACTATGTTCACTGTTGGAGCATGGAGACTGTTTGAATGAATCTGGAACTTTACAGAGGGATCAAGGAATGGATTTTGAGTGTTATTAAGACCCTAAATTGAGTAAAGTTTAATTCTAAGTTGTCGGGACAAACAGTGTAAAAATTAAGGCACTTAACAAATGGAAGTTGAATAAATTGCTGAATTAAAATTCAGCAATTGGATGGAACATAATGTGTTTATAAAACTTGTTTTAGAATGCATTCAAGTACATGATAAGGTCATTTAATTATTAATTTTGATCTATGCATGCTTAGGAGGCTAGTTGCTAAATTATTAAATTGTTTACTGCAACTATATGGTTAATGCTTGGATTTAAACTGCTGAAATATTTAAACAATCTTCTGAATTGTTTTAGCAATTTATTGGTTAATAATAGGATTATTTAACCTATTCACATGCATGATGGAGTCCCTGACATATTAAATTTGGTCTATGCATGCTCTGGATGTTAGTTGTTGATTTGTTAAATCGTCTCCTGCAACTATATGGTTAAATGCTTGGATTTAAATTGCTGAAGCTTTAAATAGTTTTCTGCAATTGTTTGGATGGGAGTTTTTGGTCTGTAAATTATTGAACTGTTATATATGTTATAATTTACATGGATATGGAGGATGGTATGTACCGGTATGGGACGGTGACATACTAGGGACGGTTTAGCTCAAAACGCATAAACCTAACCTAATGGATTAATGGAATGGATTGAAAGATATCGAATCCTAATTGTGGCTAAGTCAGATCAGCTGTAAACAAGTTGGATGACTTCCTGGATTAACGGATGGTAGTTAAGTCATATCAACTGAATAAGTTGAATGACTAACTAATTGGTTTATTGTATGACAGTTTAATAAATAGTTGAACTGCATACCCTAGATTTGGACGGACTTTATATATATGGTTATGGTACCACGAGTTGAGCTTGAGTCTCAGACTCGTTGGTTAGGGTGCGTATATGCAGTGGATGCGTAGCTAGTTATAATAGGTTGAGGTGTACCCTGTTAGGTCTAGGTACTCGTGCCCACCTTTGGGTGCGTATTCGCATGTTGCCTTCTATTCAGGTTGAGACCCCTATTATAGACTGGTGAATGTCCCTTAGTGTGGATATATTTATACGTATGGACTAGATAGATATTGTGAGGTGTCTACGGTGTATCTGCGTATCGGGTCACTGTACGGATTGCAGTTAGATTAGAACTTGCTCGTAGGTCTGACCCACTCCTTTATTATTCTTTTCAGGTACAGGACGGTTCCAGCCTTAGAGCTTGATCGTGCTTGTCGAGGACCGTCTCACCTTCATCTGATTACGTAGGACTTCTCTCGATATTTCTAGCATTATTTATTTTCAGTTTTCAGTTTCAGTTGAACTTTTGGTTAGGGGTCCATCAGTGGATTCCCAAGTTGTAACCTTGAAGTTTTGGAGGATTGGATTTTAAATTTTCAGTTATACATGGAGGATTTTATAATTAATGTTACTTTCAGTTTTATTCCATCACTTTTGTTTCATTTTTTCATCTATGTTCACTTTAAAATACTTTAATTGTTTGATATTCCCTCGGGTTTGGGTCTGGGCCTAATCAACCCGTGTCTCGGATCCGAGGGGTATCACAGTGATCCCACCCCACACCACGGGTAAAGGGTCGCCCGTTTCTTGACCTGACTTTGAGGGATTCGCGATCTGACCTTCTGTTTGTAAGTCAACTCTCTCGGTTGTATCCTCATTGAAGGCCGGCCGAATCGATCTGTTGCCCTCAATTTGGTTGATTTCATGCCTCGAATTATTCGACTCTGAGGTTTCATCACAGGACGAGTTACCACTGGCATCTGAGCTCTCCATTTCATCTAAACCATCATCATCAGGAAGGGATTTGATGGCTGAATCTACCATCTGCTGCAACTCGGCAATAGGCTCTCGAGGTAGCACATAAACAACCTCGACCTGCGAACTGGTGTCGCTGTCCTCGCCCCCGTGACCAGGGAAACGACCCCCTGAATCAGCTGCCGCTTCAGCTACGCAAGATGTAGCTACCTCGGCACCTAAGGGATGGATAATCAATTGTTAAAAAAAAAAAAGAAAAAAAGGGGGGGAGGGGAAAGAGAAGGATTGTACCTCCTCCATGGGATGACGAACGACTTGGGCTTCGCTCTATGTTAAAAATTCCCATAACAGGATCCACCGAGGTATTAACCTCCCGGTCTCCTCGTCGAACCTGCCCAAGCCGCGGGCTAGGGGGATCAACTCTTTGCCCACCCCATGCTGCAGAGGAAGAGGGTTCAAGTCAGAAGACAGTATTTCCCTTTCCGCGCGCTCAGGGTCCTCCAGAATGCTTGCCAAAGTATGAAGAGGGTTAGAGGGAACGGCCAGGCCGGCATCCCCATCAGGAGCGCGAAGAACACCGCTAGTAGGCGCGGACATTGCAGTTCTTTTTGGATGGGTAGCTCGAGACCTTGTTCTCAAAGGAACCCCAGCCCGGGTGGGCGAATGAGGGATCTCGGAAGAAATAGGATCCTTTGCAACGGTGGGAGTCTTTGAAACATCCTATAAAAAAGGGAGATGAAGAATAAACTGGTCAGTATGGAGTTGGTAAGAAAGCAGAGGTAGAATTTGTCTTTTACCTTAGCTCGCTTCGAAGACACGGTTGCAGGTCTGAAGGTGCTAACATCTTGATCTGCCTTGCGTTTGTCCCGGCGCGCCTTAGTAACACGGAGGGCTATCACGGGTGCGATTGCAGTTGGTAAGAGTAGAGGAAGTAAACCTGTTGTGCTGCAAGGTTTAACCCTCGCGGATACAGATGTATTTTTGAAGGTGCCGAACGAGGCGTCACCTTTCAGCAGAGCTCGAGCAGGGACAGGGACAGGAGTGCTACTTACGAACTTCCTAAAAGAAAGAATTATCTCCTTCCAATAGGCCCTTGTCTTTTCAGCCTATCTCCCAACCTTAAGAGTAGAGGGCACGTGAAGAATTTGGCGATCCCCAAGGAGTTCTGCCTCTTCAGAATCGAGGAAGCACAAAAAGCCTAGAGCATAGGTGCTGTGATCCTGTTGCGCCCCATAGCCATAATCCCTCAGAAGTCCTTGATCGAACCCAAATTGTCGAGCCACCCTATAAGGGTTGTAAACCTTACCTACGCCTGAGTGAGGGGGAAAAAGCCCGGGAAGATAGCCAGGTAGGGTCATGGCAATGATGGTCAGGGCTGGAGTGCGCTTCAAAGACTTGCCCGAAGTCACTATGCCATCCTTCGACGCACAGCACTCGACGCGAGATCCATAGGTGTATGGGCGAGCTACAAAGCAACTCTCCCTATCAATAAACTCTGACAATTTCTTTTTCGTGGTAAGTTTGTGCCACTGGAAAGATCGCTTCAAGCTGCCGTCACGGGCCAACGTGTTTGGACGAGGACCATACTTTGGGAAATGTTCGTACAAAAACATCTGAAGAAAAATTACATTAACAGGAGAAACCACGGTCATGCAACCCATGGAGTGCTCCATGCGGGCATGCGCCAAGTCGAGCTCATGGTAGAGAGTACCCAAGAACAGAGCAGCCAAAGGTAGGCTGTTGCCATAAGATAGCTTGACGGCCAAAGGAATGAGGTCATGACAAGGCCCGTCATCAGGGGGCCCCGGAAAAACAAATCTGGATAGCCCCGACAAGATTATATGCAGCAAAGCGAGCTGAGTCCTTGCACTTCGGGCCACTGAAGGACTCCTCCTCTTCTTGACCCTGGGGGGGGGGGAGTCTCGGAAATAATAACGCAAAAGTGATACAAACGTGCACTTCTTGCCCATCTCCGGGAACTCCTCAAGAAGTCCAGTATCTTGATAGCGCGAGGCTATCTTACCTGCTGAGGTAACACCTTTGCGAAGCTTGGAGGCAAGTTTGACCTCGTCTTCAGTGATGGACCAAGAGCTAGGGTCATACTCACCAAATACGTTCAAACACATGAGCTGCACTACATCCTCCAAAGTAGGGGTGAATTCTCCCCAAGAGGTGATAAAGGTATGGGTATCTCGGCTCCACTTAGATAACAGAAGGGCGAGATCGGGGACATCCCGAGGTATGGTTAGCTCCCGAGTGTTTCGGATAGCGTCTGTAATTTTCGAACCCTGCAAAATCCCCGAGAACTCACCATCAGATAGAATCGCGTCTGTCCATAACTCCCATCCTCGTCCATGACCGGTCTGACTCGTAAAGGCAATGTTAGAGTGAGGGAAGTCACCGCGCTCTACTCTGAATAGTAAAATCGAGTTGGGCTGAATGGGCGCCCCAGTGAGCGCGTAAGGATCTCCCTCGAACAAGAATGTGCTTGCCGGAGCCTCATTTACCTCGCTTAATACATTGCTGTTAACCCAGAAGGTGTCGCTCGGACCAAAGTATGGGGCAACTCTCCATTCATTCAAAGGAGGGACGTCGGGAACATCATCGCGAATCGCCATTGCCTTGTTTTGAACAAGAAGTTTTTGGGAGGAGCGAGCAAGGATGAGTGGACGAATGGTTTTGGTGCCTTTAAAAAAAATGCGTGTTTTGGAATGACTTAAATATGGGGGCTCAGCATCCCAAGCGTCGCGCCTCCGGCTGACGAAAAGACGTGACTCGAGACCCGAAACGTCTTAACCTGACACACCAATAAAAGGGCGACACATAGATCGAGAAACCAAAGCGACACGACCCCTGAAGTGATATGACTGTTTAGTACTCAAAAGACATGACCTTTCGGTGACCCTTCAATAGGAGCAATAATAAATATTAAATTAGCGGTTTGCTCGAGCCCCTCTCTCGACGACCTCGAGCAGGGGGGCAAAATGTTGATGACCGCGCCATGGTAACTGACTAAGTGGCGCCACCTCTGCAATATAGGCACAACTGGCCAGTGCTGACTTAGCGTGCCCACGGTTGATTAGGTATTCTCGAGCTACTTATCCAATAACGGAACTCATTGGCTGAGGGAGGGGTCGCTACCCTTCCTCTACTGTGGACGCGCCCCGCTCCAGTCAAATGGGCTCCTCCCCCCCTGGCTCGCTCGAGGGTACTCTCTGAAAGAGCAACCTCGACTTATCTGTTTACACATTTCCCTTCTTGACAAAGAAGACCTCGGGATAGAACTGGGATGGGAACCCGCGAGGTCATGAAGGCAGGACCTCGAAAGGGGGCCTATCCCCACCGAAGCACGGGAATCTGAGGACATGTGGATAGGTGGCTGAGATCTAAGGGGTCGCCTCAGTCCGAGGCCAGCATAAGGGGGAAAGGATACCCGGTACCTAAGCTCGAGCGATGAAGGACAAGAAACGCATTAATTGCGAAAGACATTTGATAAGACCCTCATTAATTAGGGAGCGCCGTTACCTCATTTGACCGAGGGGCAAAGTGCCGCGACCCATCCATCAGCGTCTCATCCGTCAGAAGAAGAGGCCATCGAACCTTTGGATAAGAGCGGGCTCAGCTAAAGGACTAAAAGGCATTGACCGAGGAGGTAAACGCTATAAATAGGGGTGTTAATCAGCCTTAAAAGACATCAACCACCACATTAACAATTATCCTCTGACAAGCTCGAGTTTCATGGCACCGAGGTCGGCCTTCCCTTTCTTAATCTCCATACCTAGAGAATCCCTTGTGTTGCTTGGATCTCCACTTGGATACTGATTTCAGATCCCTTGGCTTACGTGGAACGATCTCCTTATCCTACTCACGAACTACCATCAACACTGGGTATCACTATCAGTATCAAAATATGATTGCATCTTATCTTCAATTATGTTATTTCTCTTATATATATATATATATAATTTTTACTTTATATATATATATATATATATATATATATATATATATATATATATATTCGTTTATGTGATGAATCTTGTATTATTAATTTCTATGTTTTTGAAAAAGAAGATGGTGGGGCTAATTTAAATGGGTTACCCTTATTAACAATATACTACTCCCTTAAAATATTTAAATATTTTAAAAATTGTGACTCATATTTTGGAATGAAAGGAATATATAAAAAATTAAGTAAAAGTAAATTTTTTTATATATAATAAAAATTATATTATTATTTTGTTATCGTATTCGTGTTGTGTTTTATTTTTTAAAATTTATTGTATCACTTTATACATGCCGTGTTGTACGTGTGTCTCTGTAATTGCTTCATAAATTTTGACAAAATGTAAATTTTAATGATTGTCTATCTCTCAAAGTACCACACAAAAGTACTCAGAAAAAATTTCATTAAATACTCCATTATCGAATTCAATTCCAACGAAGCGACGGGAAGGACAGAACCTACGAATCCCAATGATTCAGGCGGCGGGATGGCGGAAGGAACGAGAACGAATTCATCTATTAGGAGAAGTGGTTTGACCACAGCAGGGTAGTGCAAAAGATCTTGGTTCGAAGGTCACTTGCAATGACTAAAGGATATCTTGGTCTTTTCACCTTTGGGTTCCACGATAACGCCCAAATCTCTCGTCCTTTACACCTGTCCAATAATCTTGGACAATTATCACTGCAAAGTCGCAGCCTTTAAAATATTGTCAAAATAGTAAAATTGGTATACAAAATTTAAAAATTTTAAATTCACTAACGGACAGTAGTCTAAAGTTTCTTATATCTGAGAGAAAGGTTAAGAATTCAAAAGTGCGTGTACCAGGACCAAAAATATAAATAAATAAATCACTTTTCCTAATATAAATAGCATATTCTATAGCGGAGGAAGATCCTCCCAAAATTCTTCACTGTCTGTCTCGCAACTCCTCATCTCCGACGAGTTGGGCCTGAGCTCTTCATTGTTTCCGTACTGTGAGTGTGAGCTCTGTGCCTTGTCAATTTCATTGGGATTAAGCTCTTGATTTTCTCGGTTTCGTTCCGAGTTTGTATTATAATCTGACAATGGGAAGTTGAGCTTGGCTCCGGCTCCGCGGAACTCAATGGCAGCCTTGTCGTAAGCCCTCGCCGCCGCCTCTCCAGTATCGAACGTGCCCAGCCACACCCGCTTCGCTCGCCGGGGGTCTAGTATCTCTGAAGCCCACTTCCCCCACGGCCTCCGGCGGACTCCCCTGTACCTGTTCTTACTCTTTTCCTTCTCTTCTTCATTATTTGGCTGGAAAATACTGGTCCCACTTGTGGAACTCTGGAGGGCATGTAGTAGGGCGGTGGTGGTGGGATCATCACCATCACAGCCGTTGATAACGTGCGTGAGAGCGGAGACGATGATCGAGTGTTCTAGGGTTAGAGTTTTTTCTGGTTTGGGGTTCATTTTGAAAAAGATGATGAAATTTTTGCCACCAAACTAGCCGAGATATATATATATATATATATATAGACGTTAAGGTAGTCCACGTGGCATCCAACTGTAAGCGGCCGGGCCGCGTTTATGTTCCTAACAATAAGTCGTTCTCTTTATATATATATATATATATATATATATATATATATAAGGGCTTGAAAGAAACTGATCTAGTGTCACATGGTCAGTGTGAAACTGGGTTGCTTGCAGAGTCTCTTTTGTGGTTTTGTTTTTTTCCGGCAGTTGCGGCTTGAGAGACTTGGAGGGGGTCATGGGTGTGTCCAATAGTCCCAGAATTGACTCTTATTGGTATATACTACCATTTTGTTGGACACTTGTGCGTCCACTTATTTAACGCCCGACACTTACCATGCCTTGTGAAGGCGCCGAAATGTGAAAAAACAAGGGTCCGTAGTAGTCCCTGTGTCCCAATGCGAGTCACAATTTTCAAAAATAATGTTTAATTTAAAATTGAGGGAGTAATTAATTTATAAGTTCGTGATTGTTTATCTTTTTTTTTTGAGCTGTGATAGGGGAATTGAGGGTTTTACCGAAATGAACATCGAATTTTAATTGACTTTGCCCGCATCAAATTACCTAACTCCTTATCATCGATTTTTTCTCTCCTAATTTTTCTTCGTTTCTCTTTCTTCCTCTTCGTTTCTCTCTCCTCATCTATGTGTGTGTTTGGTTTTTCACCAATTCTTCTTATACATCCCCTCTCTTGATATACATATATTTAAAGTAATCTAGAGACAAGATCCAAAATTCTTTATCCTCGCTCCTTTTTCAAGATCAACTACTTTTCTCTATTCATAAATCTTTCAAGAATAAATCTTTCCAATTTCAGATGAAAAATATGAAGAAGACTTTTTTATTTTTGGTAAGTAAATATCCATATAAGAGTTGTCATTACAAAATACATTAATTTCTTAGAAAAAAAAACCCAAGAGAAGAGAAACGATGAATCTATTGTAGCTTTTATTTTCTTTTTCTTTTTCTTTTACTTTTTTGTTCTGTTTTGGTTTTGTGCTTCTGTATTTGCAAAACATGAAGAAATTTAAATTTATTTTTATTTATCTTCAATTTTGCGAAATAAAAAAGAGAGACAAAACCAAAATCAAAGATAAAATTGAATACAAAAGAAAAATCGAGAATTAGAAGAAGAGAAGGGAAGAGGTAGGAGTATGTTTTTTAAAATAATCTGACGTGGCTGGGTCACGTTAAGTTCGACCTTTTATTCGGATGTTTGGTTCGGTTATCTTATCATTTTCCTTTTTTTTATTAGGAGTATTATTTTTATTTTTATAGTTTGCAAGAAAATAAAAATTATTTTGCTGCCTGCCTCTACGGTGATAAATATTTACTTTTCTGCCCCTACTAGTCCTAGTCTTGAACTTTGCCATTTCACTTTGGGTGGCAAGAAAACACTAGGGTAATTTGCACTCATACCCTCTCAAGTTTGCAATAAAGAACGGTAGATATAACTTAAGGAGAGTGTGATTTAATTGCCTCTCAATTTTGCAAACTTCAATAACAACACTCCAACCATAATAAGAGTACGTAATTGTCCTTGACTTATGAATTGACCTATTTAAATCATTAAAGTACAATATTAACATTTATAAGTCATTTTATTTGACCAAAATGACCCTTAAAAAAAAAAAAAAAAAAAAAAAAAAAAAAAAAAAAAAAAAAAACCTCTACCACAGTGGCCGCCAACGCCATATGCATATAGATAAGGGCAGAGCCAGGATTTTTTAATTGCCGAGGGGGCCAAACTAGTAATATAAAATTAAAATTTTAAAATAATATACAATCACCGTCTAGAATTTTTTTTTTTAATACACATTTAATGCCCTCTTTGAAATAGATGGATTAATTATACTATATAATACAAAACTCTAACTTTCCATCAAAAAAGTAAGAAATATGATTTTTAAACATATAGTTTTTATTATCCCTTATTAGTAATATATTAAATATTAAAAGACCATATTTAATATACAAATATTATATATCACTTTCAAGTAATCACACACAAACTAATCTTTTTATTTCTTAGTATTACTGGAACGTGGCTTACACAACATGTCACATTTTTCTTCCAAAAAAATTAAATAAAAAAAAAAACGTCACAATAAAATCATATATATTTGTTCATCTTTGAAGGTCATTTTGGTCAATTAATAGGAAGTTATAAAGTAATTTAATGATTCATATGGGTCACTCAAAAGTGAAAGGGAAAATATATATTTTTATCATGGTTTGGGTATCTTTGTTCATTTTACTGAACTTGGGAGTATCATTGTCCAAAAAGTGTTTAAATTGTAGATGACTATCTTTAACCCAAACCTATGATAAAAATATATTAATTTTAGAGTTTTCATAACCTAAAAGTTATTCTATATAGATACTGGGGATGGCGTAAACCCTAGGTCATTGTCCATTGTGGTGTTTTGGAACTCGGTGAGATACAAATGACAATTCAAGAGGAAAAGCCACATTGCTGAAGTACATTAGCAGTTTCCTGGGGAGGTTTTGCCATCCATTTACCCAACACTCTTTAAAGGCTCTGCTTGGTGAACCTGCTCAATAAGAACAAATGGTAGTGATATTATATATGTGTCTGTGCGTGTGTGAAAGTTCCTTTAGGGTTTAAAATGCCAGAGAACTTAGCTTCTATCAGTTGTCAGGTTTCCATAGAGAATGGCTATGAAGAGGTTGGAGAAAGGCTGGGCTCATGCAATGAGTGATCTATTTGCTAGTAACGTTTTGTTCATGCAAATCATCACACCTGTATCTCCATCAAGATCTCCGATAGTTGTTCGATCACTTGATGTTAAGAAATGTTACATTTTAGTGCGATTGGTACTCTTATGCATCTTGCAAAGTGCACAGGGCTAACATAGCATTTCGGTCAACTTACTCGTGAGATGCAGAATGATGCAATTTTGCACCAACTCGTAGCCACTAGAATTGGTCAAGCACATATTGCGTTATCTTTGTGGATAGTGATAGAGCCAGAGCCAGAGCCTGAGCTAGAAATTAATTTCAAGGGGGACATGTAACGACCCACTCCACCACATGGTATGATATTGTCCGCTTTGGGCCTGAACCCGCACGGTTTTGTTCTTGGGTTTCACCCCAAAAGGCCTCATACCAATTGGAGATGATGCACTTACATATAAGCACTTTACCTTTCCTCTACCCAGGCGATGTGGGACTGTGCACCCGTAGCTCGCCAGTGTGGTAGCCTGACAGTGTCTCTCGCACCCGCCCACGGCACACCCGCCCACAAGGTTATCACAATCCACCCCCCTTGGAGGCCCGACGTCCTCGTCGGCACACTTCCGGCTGGGTCAGGCTCTGATACCATTTATAACGACCCACTCCACCATATGGTATGATATTGTCCACTTTGGGCCTAAGCCCTCACGGTTTTGCTCTTGGGCTTCACCCCAAAAAGGCCTCATACCAATTGGAGGTGACACACTTATATATAAGCACTTCACCTTTCCTCTACCCAGGCGATGTGGGACTGTGCACCTATAGCTCACCAGTGTGGTAGCCTGACAGTGTCTCTCGCACCCGCCCACGGCACAACCGCCCATAAGGTCATCACAATCCACCCCCCTTAGAGGCCCGACGTTCTCGTCGGCACACTTCCGGCTGGGTCAGGCTCTGATACCATTGTAACGACCCACTCCACCACATGGTATGATATTGTCCGCTTTGGGCCTGAACCCGCACGGTTTTGTTCTTAGGTTTCACCCCAAAAGGGCCTCATACCAATTGGAGATGATGCACTTACATATAAGCACTTCACCTTTCCTCTACCCAGGCGATGTGGGACTGTGCACCCGTAACTCGCCAGTGTGTGCAGGGGGCACTAGTAGGCTACCATACTGGCGAGCTACGGGTGCACAGTCCCACATCGCCTGGGTAGAGGAAAGGTGAAGTGCTTATATGTAAGTGCATCAACTCCAATTGGTATGAGGCCTTTTGGGGTAAAGCCCAAGAGCAAAACCGTGCGGGCTCAGGCCCAAAGCGGACAATATCATACCATGTGGTAGAGTGGGTTGTTACAATGGTATCAGAGCCTGACCCAGCCGGAAGTGTGCCGACGAGGACGTCGGGCCTCCAAGGGGGGTGGATTGTGATAACCTTGTGGGCGGGTGTGCCGTGGGCGGGTGCGAGAGACACTGTCAGGCTACCACACTGGCGAGTTACGGGTGCACAGTCCCACATCGCTTGGGTAGAGGAAAGGTGAAGTGCTTATATGTAAGTGCATCATCTCCAATTGGTATGAGGCCTTTTGGGGTGAAGCCCAAGAGTAAAACCGTGCGGGCTTAGGCCCAAAGCGGACAATATCATACCATGTGGTAGAGCGGGTCGTTACAAATGGTATCAGAGCCTGACCCAGCCGGAAGTGTGCCGACGGGGACGTCGGGCCTCCAAGGGGGGTGGATTGTGATGAACTTGTGGGTGGGTGTGCCGTGGGCGGGTACAAGAAACACTGTCAGGCTACCACACTGGCGAGTTACGGGTGCACAAGTCCCACATCGCCTTGGTAGAGGAAAGGTGAAGTGTGAAGTGCTTATATGTAAGTGCATCATTTCCAATTGGTATGAGGCCTTTTGAGGTGAAGCCCAAGAGCAAAACCGTGAGGGCTTAGGCCCAAAGCGGACAATATCATACCATATGGTGGAGTGGGTCGTTATAGGACATATATATATATATTTTCAAAGTAAGAAGTATTAGATGTTAAATTAGTAAATGTAGATAATCGAAGGCTGACACTCTGATGTTAAATTAGTAGATGTAAAGAGTCGAAACCTGACACTCCAAAGTTCATAAAATATTTTTCTTTTTCAATTAACATGACAAGTAACGGTGAAAAAGTTAAAAATTAGAATTACATTAATTGTACAATAATCAAGATTTAAATAGTGTGTTATTTGTCTGTCAAAAAAGTAAAATATAGTAAAAAATATTTATAAACATAAAATACGGACATTAAGTTAATAAAGTTATTTGTATTTTATGATATATCCTCTATCTTCTTAAGTTGAAGGTCTAGTTTCAAGAGCAAAAGTGAGTGCTACTAGAAATAAAATAAAGAAGACGAGGAGGGAAAAAAAAGAAACAAAAAGAGAAAAAGGTTACTACACATTAACATACACCATACATTACTGCAAGAAAAAGAAATTTTAGGAAAATAAAAATAAAACAAAAGAAAAAGAAACTAAAATGAAAAATAATAGAACTTTGAAAATGAAAAAAAAAGATAAAAAAAAAAAAGGACTTGGTTGGACAAAGGGGAATTCAACATTTTTCTGAAAGAAAAAAAAAAATGAAGAAGAATAAGAGAAAAAGAAAGGAAGGAGCAAAGAAATGATTTTTATAAAAGAGAAATTTTTTGGGGGTCAATTGTAATATTTTGCTAAATTACATAACTAAAAGCAAATAAATAAATAAAAAGTTTAAGGCCAGCGCAAAGTGTAGCACTAGATTTCGTCCCAGCTCTTACCATTCCACGTGTATAATATAATAATACTACGGTAGGTGCTTACGTTGGCAAATTTCAAGACTAGTAGGGGTAGAAAAATAAATATTTATCAATGTAGAGGCAGGGAGCAAAATAATTGGTCAAGATTAGTTGAATGAGGTGGTAGCAAAGTAAATATGTTAACTTTGTATCACCTTTACTTTGCGTTTTGAGGTGTGTACAAGTTGACCCGTACATCTACGATTGTAAAAAAATATATATATATACATATATATTATGGATAAAGGAAATAGTTTGAGATGATTAAACAAAATATTTTTGTTTGTCTCACAATGTTACATATGGTATGAATGCTTATTTATTTAATAACTAAATTTATTATTACTCATTGATCTATTAAAGATATATGTAGTAATTAAATTCACAATTTAAAAATTATAAATAAATTATTATTGGGTTTTTTTTTACTTAAGTCTTGTATATATTTTGAGATTAGTTTTTTTTTTTTTTTTTTTTTAAATATTAGAGATCAGTTCTATTTTTTAGATATTTCTGTTAATCAACAAATAGTCCAATAAACAATAGTAACTTTTTTTTCTTTTTCTCTGCCGACCAAGAGATCTTAACTGTGCTAAATTTTTTTCTCTTTTTTTCTTTTTATTTTTTCGTTTTTGAGTATAAGATACATTTACCTAAATCAAGGATTGAGAAGGGAAAATAAAGACATTGTCGGTGTGTTGTTGAATAAGATTGTGTGTGGAACAAAGATTTTGACTTAAAATAAAAATAAGAAAAGTTACTTCAATGATTCATTAAACTCTTAGAACAATATTCATAAAATCATCCATTCATTGACTTAAAATACTTTTTAAGTTGTTCATCGTACCGTGGATGTTTTGTTAAAAAGATCTATTTTGAATTAATTTTTAATATTTTTTAAAAAAAGGATTAATGTCAAATTCTATACAAAATGATGGGACCTAAAGTCAAAAAAAGCCCATTATTATTTGTGCCAAATGGACTTCAAAAATATAAATTATGTTGTAAAACCGATACTGATGTACTATGAGATCGAGAAAATCTACGATCGTAATTTGAATACTCACGTAATGTCAACACAAATTTGATTTCATTAAATTGACATAGCAGCTGTAAATATATATATATTTGACCATATTGTGCCGACTCCACTTTTTTCGGATCGGACTAATCTCGTATATACAGATGTAGTGTGTTAAATTCCTTGTACCCCATTCCAACTGACCTCCAATCCTTGTTTCGTAGTTGGAATGCGACTAGTCTAAAAGGAAATGCTAACACAATTTTTTATGCACTTTTCACGTGTTCATTTGTAATAACATTAAAAAAATTATAGTTTAGAAGTTAGAACCCACAAGCAGCCATTTCAAATCATACAAGAGTGTTGCATACGTCGACAATATCATATATATTAAAATATATATATATTTCATTAATTTGGCTTAGATCGAGGTTCAGAAGAATGGAAGTGACAGTCAAATTTTGTTGTTCACGGTGGAAAAGAATAGCTAGGCCAACGTGCTGCAACAACTACTTAAATATTATTATCTTCGTCTTAAATTAAATATCACCTACATCGAATTTGAAACAGAAGGAATAATATGAAATAAAGTCGGCATAGTTGCAAAAACAAAGCCAAAAAGGGTTGAAGCTGCAATGTGCAAATCGCTTTTGACTTTTTGAGAACCCTAGCAGAAAATTGAAATTAGTTCTATATCATGAATCAAAATTTTCACACTAAAGTTAGATTTGCTCCCATGTTTGAGAGTCACCTCGTTAAGACTTAATTCGAAAGCGGAGCTCAGGAATAAGCTGAGCACCTTTGAAGACCATGACGGCAGGTTTTTTGATGAACCAACTCGTTAGAGTTTGTGTTTCCGATCTCATCTGAAACCTCTATTGAAGACCCTTGCCGAGTTGCTAGAGATTAAAGCCTCTTCTATACACCGACTCGACCACTTTTCTCTCTTATTAGTAATGTAAAATAAAAATAAAAAATTTACCGCCCCTCTTATATGAATTTCTAGATCCTTCCCTAATTACAAGGAGAAGAGAAATCAGTTTGTTCGAAGAATGATTACATTAAAAATTATAATCAAAGCACCATAACAAATAAATAATTAGTTAGTTAATAGTAGTAGTAGGTGTTTTCTTTTTTTTTCTTTTTTTTTCTTTTTTTTTTTTTTTCTGGGGTTTGCAATGCGGATTATAGAGACTATAGAAGAAGCTTGAAAGTGACTTTGAGTTGGGTTTAACTACAGGATGTAAATGGTCAGGTGGGAAATGAGCTTCGTCTAATTTTGGATTGTAAAAGTCATGATTTCTTATCTGGATATTATTATTAAAGTATTATACAATTGGTGAATGGAATGTATTATTTTTTCGATTCATTATGGAATTGATTGTGTCCACTTGATTACAAAATATATTTATGTATGTATGTAATGGTAATTAATACTATATTATAAATTAGTAATCATAAATGGTTTAAAGTCGGTAATTATGGATGGACATTTAATTAGTTAAGACTTAAACCGAGTTCACGATAGATTGAGATATATTGCGAGAGTTGTCGTATGCAATTGCTCTCTATCACAGTCATGACTTTTGACTTTCAAGTATGAAAGAAGTATAGACTCTTTTATTAATTAATAATTACTTTGATTTGTTCGGCGGATACCTCGGGATCCTTAAATCGATACTTTGGGTAGTTATGTAATTAATAGTTAGAAGTCTATATTCTCAATATTTGCATCAGTGTTATTTGTATTTATTTTGTTTTGATTATGGTTGATCACAAATTAAATTCGTAGGCCTTCGTATGTTTTAGACAAATGTTTTCTATATATATTTATTTATTAAATTATTATTTTTTGTCAAATAAATATTTTATTGTGATCGAGTCGGAAATAATCAAAAGTAACAAAATAATTATATTAATTATGTTGTCGGATTGATGGCTTTAATTATCCAATAAATAATTAAGCATAGAGGGGTCAAAGTGCAACATTGACTTAGATGTTATTTACTATTTAATTGGAGTGTAATTAATTTCTTTTAGTGGAGTAGAAATTAATTTATGAATTAATTGAATTGGGTCCATGGTTTAATGGATCGGACCAATTATTAATTTATAGGAGCCAAGAAAATAGTAAGCCCAAAAGGATTCTCACCAATAGCCTAAAAGGATTCTCACCAATAGCCCAAGTTGATATTGGAGTCTTGTTAGAATTGAGAAAGTTGAATTAAAGATGGAGAATATTTTATTGTTTCCTTATTCTTATTTTTTATTTTGCCTATATATACATAAGTTCATGTATATTTTTGGGTGTGACTTTAAGAACAAGAAAAAAGGAATACACTTTCTCTCTCTAGATTTTATGGTTTTGTTTTCTCTTCTAAAGGAGGCTACCACAAGCCTAGATTCCAAGGCCATTCATCAAGGCATATTGGTGATTCCTAAAGGGAAGATAATAATCAAGAAGAAGGAGAAAGGATCTAGCTAAAGGGATTTACAATAAGTGAGAATATTCACTTTAGAAGAAAGTTTAAAAGGTTTACTCAGACCTTTGATGTAAGTATTCAATTTGTTTATTGAATTTTACATCATCTTTTATTTATCTTTGTATAAAACTTGTCTCTATGTGATGAATCAATATCCATGATTGCAAATCCCTCAAAAAGTTTTAAAAACTTGCACGTTTCCCAACAGTGACTTGTGTGGAACTTTGAGGTGACGGGTGTATAGGGTCAAAAAAAGAGCAAAAAAAATTTGTACGAAAAAAGTTGGGAAGAGAATGGGGTCCACTTATTTAACACCAAGCGTGTCCCACTGTGTTAATAATGCCTTGTGAATGCGCGGAAATGTGCAAAAAATTAAAAAATTGGGACTTTGGATATTTTTTAAATAAATAATAAATAAATAAATAATTTTATCACAATTAATCCAAATATTCAAAAGTAGAAAAAAAATCATAAGACATAGACGAAATTTATATTTAAATGACTTAACTATTTATAGTAATTGGATTTAAATAGATAATATATTACATATTACATAGGTCATATTCACGATTATAACATGTTGAATTAAACGGATTACACAGGTTAAATCACTCAATGTTAACCCGACACGGTTAAGTAAATAGATTAATCGTGTCAACCCGTTTATGACCCGAACCCATTTAAGATCAACTCAAATCAGCTTATCTCGTGTCATGTTAGCGAGTCGTGTCGTAATTTGTCACCCCTAATATATTTGTTTAAAATTTTAATTTTTGGCCCCCCTCAACTTTATAAAATTTTATTTTTGTATGTCTAATTTTATAAAATTTTAAAATTGCCTTATCTTACAAAAATTTATTACATATTGTATTCTTTTTCCATTCTCCAAACCGCTCAAACTTATACACTAATTAATGAATTTTGGAGGAGTGATTTAAGTGAATGAAGTTAGTTGGCAAAAAAGGTATAATTAGCGGTTCATTAGTGACCATTCACAAGTCACCTGAACATAAATTTGTAATTCTCTCTCTCTAAAACTTTTGCTCTCTTTCCATCTAATTTTCAAGTTTATTTCCACACTCCCCTTGTTCTTTCTCTATACGTGATAATTCTCTCTATAAGGAGACAAGATAATTATAGAGTGGCCCTCAGGGGCATAGTCGCATTGACAGAGATTCAGGAGATAAGAATTTGAGATCTCGCTTTCAAACTGTACTCCAGACCTAAAAGGTACATGTGTTGTGGGTCCGATACAAATGCTAAAAAAAATTTATAGAGTGAAAAAGTGATCGAGGAGAGAGAAAAACTTTATATTTATTCTAATTAATTATGGAGTATATTCTTTTGCCATTTGGTTCAATATCGCACTGGTTGAATGATACGCACGTAGTTTCCCAATTGCTTATCATTTTCTGTTAATTGTTTCATATCCTTTATGAATGATTAGTTGAATTAATTATCACACTGAGAGATTCTTACAAATTAGATTTGGGTGATCTGCATTGCTTTATACCCCATTTTTAGATTTAGGGTAAATTGCACCGACACTCTCTTAGGTTTGAGTTAAAAGACAATCATCTACAACTTAAGTACTTTTTGGACAATTGCATTCCAACCATGATAAAAATACGTACTTATCCTTTGACTTCTGAATTGACCCATGTAAATCATTAAATTACATTTATAACCTCCTATTAATCGACCAAAATGACCTTCAAATATTAAAAAACAAATATGATTTTTATCATGACATGTTTTCTTTTTTCTTTTTTCTTTGCATTTGTGAAAGAAAAATGTGACATGTTGCGTAAGTAATGTTTTAGTAAATACTAAGAAATAAAAAGATTAATTTGTATGTGATTACTTGAAGGAGATATTTAATATTTGAATATTAAAAATACTCTTTTAATAATATATTACTACGGAATATTAGAAAATATATATTTAAAAATTGAAAAGTCAGAGTTTTATATTAGAATTTTGTTTAAGTATTTAATCAAGTAGCATGACATTGACTGTGAAATGATTATATATATGATATTTGTTTATTTTTTTTCTTTCTTAAATCAGTTTAAAATATGAGAACCGCATGCCTTGGATTGATTAAGTTGGTTTAATACACTAATTAACTTATTAATGATTATATATATATGAACTTAAATATTCGGTTTGAGATTTTATTCATATATATATATAGGTACACTTTAAAATTTATATGCAAGATTCAAAAAAAATTTGTAACCCTTACATATTACCAATACAAATAGGATTTTATTATCACAAAGGTTACAGTGGACTGTAAATATCTATCTATATACACACATATACACACACACACACACGTGTTTGACCGTTGTCTCTTCTTGGAATCATATGGTACAATATTTATATTAAATATCTATATATAGTGGAGGAAGGTCTTCCCAAAACTCTTCACTTTCTTCCACACTTGTCTCTGTCTCGCTACTCTTCATCTCCGACGAGTTGGGCCTGAGCTTTTCCTTGTTTCCGTACTGTGAGCTCCGTGCCTTGTGAATTGCATTGGGATTAAGCTCTTGATTTTCTCAGTTTCGTTCCGAGTTTGATCCCTCTGTATTATAATCTGACAATGGGAAGTTGAGCTTGGCTCCGGCTCCGCTGAACTCAATGGCAGCCTTGTCATAAGCCTTTGCCGCCGCCTCTCCCGTATCGAACGTGCGCAGCCACACCCGCTTCGCTAGCCGGGGGTCTTGTATCTCCGAAGCCCACTTCCCCCACGGCCTCCGCCGAACTCCCCTGTACCTCTTCTTACTCTTTTCCTTCTCTTCTTCAATATTTGGCGGGAAAATATTGGTCCCACTTGTGGAACTTTGGAGGGATTGTAGTAGAGCGGTGGTGGTGGGATCATCACCATCACAGCCGTTGATAACGTGCGTGAGAGTGAAGACGATGATCGAGTGTTCTTGGGTCTCGGGTCGAATTTTTTCTGGTCTGGGGTTCATTTTGCTATAGACGTTTGTGTGCCTAACAAGAAATCGTTCTTATTTTTTTTTCTTCATATATATATATATATATATATATATATATATATCAGGGCTTGAGAGTAACTGATCAGTCACGTGGTTAGTATGAAATGGGGTTGGTTGCTAAGTGTTATAGGGCTAAATTACACCACGAATTTTTGCCTTTGTAATGGCACTTGGGGCTACCAAGTCTCAGCCAACACAACAACACAATACACACAGTATATAAATATAAAGAAGGCACACACAGTTTACAGGGATAAGCCCCAACCTTTGCTCATATTAAACATATTCCAAAGGAACATGAGTTCGTACAAGGAACCAAGGCTCACACCCTCATCTCTATTCCCTCTACAAAGCCCACCTTATCATTATATAGGCCACTCTCAAAACCACCCATAACTGCCCACTAAGATGATGGATGACACCTCCATCCACTTAGGGTCGTGCTGGCACCCTCTAAATGTGCCAGCACTATAATGTAGTTGATAAGCCCAACTGCTAGACTTGTTGGCATGTTCTGCTCATGCCACATAACCACAAGAAGTTACATTCTGCATAGTGGAAGAAACCACCCTTAACCGCCTGTGTGTTGGTCCTCTCAGAATTATGCCACATGCTTGGGAGGTTACTCAGCACTCCCCCACTTCCCATGATGAGTGGGAAATGCTAGTAACTTCCCCCAACCGATCGAGCCCACTAAGACACCACCTCTTGTAACCGCAAGTCATGACTTTGTGTTGTCTATGCTCTAGCCACATCTGAGTCAACCTTGTGAACCTAGTCCAAGCCAAGTCCACCAATCTGCACCCACATATATATGTCTCTGAGTGCACGGCGTGCCAAGCCATGCACGCCCGTGCGCACGCTTGGGTGCACGCTGGCGCACACACTAGTGCCCTTCTATGCGAGCCATGTTTGAACCCTCATGCGCCCGTGGCTGTACGCCCCCATGGACGCCCGTGCGCACGCCGATCTAGACGCTTGCACACATTAGGTTGGACGCCTGCCCGCGCGCCCACTTGCACGCCCACACCCGCGCTGCTGCACACCAGCGCGCGTGTCGGTGCTCACTTGTTTGCCCTTCAATATCTTGGATGCTCCCCACTTGTGCAACCATCTTGAAGTGGTGCAACACGTGCCCATGCACGTTGGCTAAGCCCTCTAAGCAAGCCATGCCATAGCCCAACTGATGTGCTCAACAGACCCCTCCCTAGTATAGTCTTAAGGAAATCCAGCACTCTGACAGGAGTAAACATCACCCATGCTTGAGGAGTCATAATGGCCTTTTAGGCCTTTCCTGACATCCAAATTGAGTGCCGTCTGCGCCAACCAGCTTCTATGGACTTAAGGTACCTCCCATAAAGATCCCGAGTCAAAACTCCAAGTTTCACTTTTACCATATTTACGAAAGTGCCACTGGGCACCCCCAGTGCACGCCGAGCATCCTTTTAAGCATCTTGTGTGCAGGCTGAGCATCTTGTGCACGCTGACAACCCACTGAGCATCCTCATGGCTGTCTAACCAAAGCCAAAGTATTCCCAAGACATGGCATGGCCTTGAAATGCCCATGTCTTCCCTTAGACAACCGTCAAGGGGCTAACACTAAGTCACGGGTTGGCGGTTGCAGGGTTTTTTTTTTTTTTTTTTCGGCGGTTGCGGATGAGGGACTTAGTCATGGGTGTGTCGAAAAGAATAATTCTTGGAATATTTGGTATAATACTACGTAGTACCATTTTGTTGAATACTGGTGGGGTCCACTTATTTTAAGCCAAGCGTGTCCCCTGTGTTACTGATGCCCCGTGAAGTCGTCGAAATGTGAAAAAAGGTAATTAATTTGTAAGTATTATTTTTATTTTTATACTTGCAAGAAAATAACAATTATTTTGCTGCATCTACACTGATAAATATTTACTTTTTTGCCCCTATTAGTCTTGAACTCTGCCATTTCACTTGGAAGTTAAGAAAACACTAGGGTAATTTGTTCTTTGACTTATGAATTGGCCCATTTAAATCATTAAAATATAATATTAACTTTTATAAGTTATTTTATTTGACCAAAACAATCCTTAGCTAAAAAAAAAAAGGACCAAACTCCACCTCTGTGCCCACCAACGCCATATGCATATAGACAGGGGCGGAGACAGTAATTTTTAATTGGAGGGGGAACTAGTTATTTCTTAGTGTTACTGAAACATTGCTTACACAAAATGTCACATTTTTTCTTCCAAAAAAAATAAAGAAAAAGAAAACATATATGATAAAATCATAATTATTTTTTCATTTTTGAGGGAAATCAACTTTACATGTGAAAGTGGAAAGGCAAGAGTTTTCAATGTTTTTCTCACAACTCAATCAGGTAGTGTCGTAGCGGTGGGGAAAAGGATCGAAGAGAAGAAATAGATGATATTTTGCTAGAAAACAAAAGCCGCATTGAAGAAAATAAGAAGAAATAAAAGCGGTAACGGCTGAGTATGTGACTAAGGTAATTTTAGCAAATGGATAGTTTTGAAATTTTATAAAATAATACTCTTTTAAGTTGTTTATTGTACAATGGACGATTTGTTAAAAAGACCTATTTTTAAGGGGTAGCAATTCATATTCATGTATAATAATCGTGTCGTGTCGATGTAAGTGTATTATACTAAATAGGTAAACCCAAACCCGACTTATTTAATACTTGTGTGAGGATTATTCAACACTAACCTGCCTTATTTATTAAATAGGTTAACGTGTTAACCCGTTCAATGACCTGTTTATCAAAATGAGACATTTAATATTCAATCAAATAATAAATATTAGGAAAAATTTATTACAATTAACTCAAATATTCAAAATAAGAAGAAAAATCATAAAATGTAGTCAAAGTTTATGTTAAAATGACTAAACTGTCCATAATAATTGGGTTTAAACAGGTAATATATTATATATGTCATGTTCATGATTATGACAAATTGAGTTAAACAGGTTATACGTGTTAAATCATTCAGCATTAACCCGACATAGTTAAGTAAACGGGTTAATCGTGTCAACCCGTTTATAACTCGAATCCATTTAAGGTTAATCCAAACCCGCTTATAACTCGAATCCATTTAAGGTTAATCTAAACTTGCTTATCCGCGTTGTATTCGAGTCGTATTGACGGGTAATTTGTCATCCATATCCATACCTACTGTGGGTCAATCTCTAATGTTTTTAAAAAGGGACCAATGTCAAATCCTATACAAAATTATGGGTCTTAAAAATATATATATATAATATAATATTATTTGTGCCAAATGGACTTCAAAAATATAGTAAAAATAAATTCACTAACAATTTATATTTATCATATTATGTTGTAAAAAGATTCGCATGGATGTACTCTGTAACCATTCGCGAGGTCAAAAAAATCTACAACATCAATAATTAATTCTATTATCCATACTCTATGACCATAAAGGTCAAAAAAAATCTACAACATCAATAATTTATTCAATTTAAATCTTTACATAACGTGAATACGAAATCGATTCCATTAAATGCGATCGACATCTCAACAGTAAACATATGTATATATATTACATAACGTCAATACAAACTCGATTTCATTAAATGCGACATCGCAACTGTAAACATATGTATATATATATATTTGACCATGGTGCCAACTCCACTTTTTAGAATCAGACTATTCTCCTGCATACATTAAATTGCCGGCGCCTTTTTGGCGAAATATCTTCAAAACTGACATCCAATCCCTATTATATGTCTACTTAGAATGCGACAAGTCCAAAAAGGGAATATAGACTACGTCTCCCATATCATATACGTTAAAATAATGATGTATATGATATTGTTGACGCGCGTGTGTGTATATATATATATATCATTTGGATAAGACTAAGGTTTAAAAGAAAAGAAGTGATAGTCAAATTTAGTTGTTCGTGAATCACGGTGGGTGTTGAATAGCTATGAGGAGAAGAGAAATCAGTCAGTTTGACTTGCATTAAAAATTATAATCAAATGACCACCACGGCAATTTGGTCACACACTCATTGAGATACTTGACATTTTTATCGATTCACAATTGGACTCTTTCGATCATGCAGGTAAGGGTAGATTTAAGGGTGGGCTTGAGCTTATCTAAGAAAAAAAATTCTATTAATATAGGCAATTTTAGCTCAACCAAAAAAAAAAAAAAAAACATTTACTAATATTAACCCACCAATTATTAGTCCATCAAAACAAGTCCAAGTTAGCTAAATTTATATTTAATATTAGTCCACTCCATTTATAATTTCTAAATCTGCCCTTGCACTTGCATATAGGTGCAAGAAAACTTTGCGGAACGTACGGTTCCTTATTCCATGGCGTCAGCAGAAGTAAACTTAAAGGAGAAGAAGTAGTATTCAGAATTGCATGCTCTCAATGGGTTCTTAAGAGAGTACAAACCCTAGTAGGGTCCTTCTCGGACTCTCTATCTTTCCTATACAATTTATTTCCATACCGGAATTTCCGTCCATACACTTGGGCCTTGCGGGCCTCTCTCTTTTTTTTAACTGTATGCTGGATCACTTGACAGGATGGGCTTCTCGCTACTCATTTGACTGAACGGCCCATTTTTTTATCGGGCCCATTTGACCCAATTCTCTATTCTCATCTTGCTGCCGTACGTGAGGACACAATTTTTTGCTGTTGTTGGGCCTCTTGCTCAAGGCTGAAATGTCAATAAGGAAGAGAGAGAATGTATATTGAAAGAAATTTTTTATTTTATTACGTAGTAGTATTATTATTATTTAAAAGGATATCTTGGTATTTTCACCTTTTGAATAGAGTTATACGTGTCAGCGGCCTTGATGCATGTGGGTTCCACAAAAACACCCAAATTTGCTAGACAGTCACTATTTCAAATTAATATATATAGTGATATTCTATCCCATTAAAACAGCTAGATTATATTTGACTCTGCTGCAGAGCGCGCCAAAAATCTAAATCGTGCAACATAGGTTGTGATTATTTATATTAGTATTAGCTCTTGACCTTCCTAACTATATATATCTATAGTGGAGGAAGGTCTTTCCAAAACTCTTCACACTCTTCCATACTTGTCTCTGTCTCACTACTACTCTTCATCTCCAACGAGTTTGGTCTGAGCGCTTCATTGTTGCCGGACTGTGAGCTTTGTGGCGTCTCCCTGTCTTCATTTTCTCGGTTCGGTTCCGAGTTTGAGTTTGATCCGTCTGTATAATAATCTGACAATGGGAAGTTAATCTTGGCTCTGCTTGCTCCGCGGAACTCAATGGCAGCCTTGTCGTAAGCCCTCGCCGCCTCCTCCCCTGTATCGAACGTGCCAAGCCACACCCGGGTTGCTCGCTTCGGGTCTCGGATCTCCGAAGCCCACTTCCCCCACGGCCTCTGCCGGACTCCCCTGTACTTCTTCTTGCTCTCACTTTTCTGTTTTTTCTCCTCTTCATTATTTGGCGGGAAGAAGTTGGTGCCGCCACTTCCGGAAGGCTGGTGGAGGGCTTGCAGTAGATCGGTGGAGGGATCATCACCATCACAGCCGCTGATCACGTGCGTGAGAGCCGAGACGATGATGGAGTGTTCTTGTTCTCGGGTCAAATGAGAAGAAGAGGAGGGCTTTTCCGTAGAGGATTCTGAACGAACTTGGAGTTCATTTTGAAGAAGATGAAGAAATTTTGCCATGAAAAGTCGGTCAGCCGAGGATTGAATGGGGAGGATTAGATACTTTTATAGACGTTGTGGGAGTCCATGTGGAATCCAGCAAGACCGCGTTTGGCTGACAAATAAATAGTTTTTTTTTTTTTTTTTTTTTTGTTTTTGTTTGCAATGTGGGATTCAGAGACTCAGAGAAGAAGCTTGAAAGTGACTTTGAGTTGGGTTCAACTTCAGGATTGAGATGGTCTTGGGAAATTGGAATTGGTTGCCGACGTCACTGGTCGGTGTTAATGGATTTCGCCTCGAAAAGGAGGTTTTTGTACGGATAGTCAGAAGAATCATTTTTACTGTTGTTGTTGTCGGAGTTCTATATATTTGATGTATAATTGGGGTCCACTTATTTAATGCCGTATGAAGCCACACTAGTATGTTGGAGCGCCGAAAAGCGAGAGACACGTAATTGAATCCGTAAGACAACTTGTATTTTAGTGTATTGAGTTGGTAGTTTGTGATTGGTTGAATGATTACTCCGTACAATGGTCATTCTTACAAATCCTTGATGTCACAAAGTCAAAATTTGGTAAATTAAGATAAGGTAAAAAAAAAAACATAAAACCTTTCTCAACTAATAAAAATCTGTATTTTACTTCTTGAATTACAAAATCAAAGTGACTTTGAGTTGGGTTCAACTTCAGGATTGAGATGGTCTTGGGAAATTGGAATTGGTTGCCGACGTCACTGGTCGGTGTTAATGGATTTCGCCTCGAAAAGGAGGTTTTTCTACGAATAGTCAGGAGAATCAATTTTACATTTGTTGTTGTCGTACGGAGGACTATATGTTTTTGATGGATAATTGGGGTTCACTCACTTCTAATGCCGTATGAAAGCCATAAATAGTATGTGGAGCGCCGAAATGCGAAAGACAGGTCAATTGAATGCGAAAGACAACATGTATTTTAGTGTATTGATTTGGTAGTTTGTGATTGGTGGAATGAGTACTCCGTATAATGGGAAACACTATGGCTGCCATTCGGGTAGAGGATTTGAGGTATAATTTGAACCCAATTTATTATATGAAATGTTAAATCTAATCCCAATCCTAATCATATCTTCAACCTTAACTATTCAACCCAAACCCAATCATCATTCTATTTTTAAATTCGGACTTGTAACTCTGGCTTAGATTCCAAGTAAAACTTCGGATTACTTATATGCCTAATCCTTACACCGAAAATTTAATATGATCTTGAATTAGTTTTAGATTAAATTACTTTTAAATAAGAAAAAGTTTAAAAACTTTTTGTAAATTTTTAATAAATTACAAATAAATTTTTAGAAAATTAATTCTCAAAAATGTTAACATACAATAAGATAAAATTTAACCAAAAAAAATTGAAAAGAAAAAGAGTAACCATAGTTTAAATATTATATATAATGTATTTAAAAGTAAAAATATATATGAAAATAATATTAGGTTCGAGTTTGGGTTGGTACGAGTTGCTAACACTTCAACCCAAGTCCAACCCTAATTGTAAAAATGATTACCCAAACCCATAAAAAATTGAGCTGGGCTCAAGTTAAGTACGAGTTACCCAATTCAAGTTGCACGTCTAGTTGACACAACCGGGAGTAAGTCATTCTTCCATATCCTTGGTGTCACAAAGTCAAAATTTGATAAATTAAGATAATAATTTTTTTTTTTTTTTTTTTTAATAAATTAGTCATTCTCTTTAATTTCTTTGTTTATCACTTTTTTTTTTTTATTTTTTTTATTTTGCAATCAGATATTATGTGTATGTACATTTGTGATTGACCTACATTAGTTATAGTAAAAATACAAGTATTGCCTATAATTTTTTAAGTGATTGCATTTAATATTTAATATAGGATAATACTTTTTTTTTTCCTAGTTGGGAAACTCACACACACTGTCTCCACTGAGGTTCGAACCGCTAAACCACAGGCCTGTTGGTATATAGGACAATGCTTACTCACTTAAGGTGTATAAGTGATCATAATTACTAATGTGATAGAATTACAAATGCACAAATAATCTTTAATTGTAAAATGTAAATTACATGTTGAAACTAACTTTTTTTTTTTATTATATTTATAAATCGCATTATGTATTAACTATTTTATTTTATTTTTTTTACTTTTTAAATTTCGTAATTAAAAACAAAATTTACATTTATGATTTAACCAGATTCAAGGTGTCACGTGCACTGGGCCCATCAAAACTATCTGTGCACTGTATGCATGGACACTTGCAATTCATGCACGAGATTGGACGATTCTAATAATTCGATGCACGCGGAGTACCTACTCCCGCTGAGTACACTTGTCTTTGTTATATTGGGTCGCCATGCATGTGGGAAGGACAACTAGGACCCGCACACAATCATCAAACGTACAAAATTCCGTTACATTTGGTCGTTGGATTGTTTCGTGGTCTCAAAGTAATGTCATTTTCTATTAAAAAATATTTCTTAAGTCACCTAAGAGGCAAGAGATTCATTCCCCCTTGATTATTTGGTTCGCCCTTAAATAGCAAAAAACCCTTTTGCTATTTTTTCAGGTTTTTATAATCTATTGGTTCTGAAATTTATTGACCAGACTTTGATATTATATTTTTTTAATAATTTATACTAATCTTTCAGGTTTTTATAATCTTCTTATCTAAGCTACTGTAGCATCTTAGAGATACTCATAAAGGTTATGTGTGTGACTTAAAAAAAAAATGTTGTAATTAAAAATTAAAATAAAATAACCTGATTTATAGTATTTTTAAATTAAGAATAAAAGGATCGCAAGTTTCATATTGTCTGAGTAGTTAGATTGTTTTCTGTGCTCGAATCTTATACCCTCCACATTCTCTCTAACTATTAACCCTTAACAATTTTGCCAAAACTATATATATATTAAGATGGATGAAATTAATATGAATATTACTCCTCTTAGTTAAAACATGTGACTTGTTATTTGTATAATGTCAATATCATCCTTCAATATGACCGTTATACCCGTTTGCTTGTAAAAAAAAAAATTCCATTCAGTTGATTGCAAACCCATTTCTCCTCCCTCTTCTGTGCACTGCCCTCCCTTTCCAACTGCATTAGGTTTCCAAGTTTTTAAAATATTTAATATGTTAACGAAAAGTTTTTGAAACTTTTTGTTTAGACTTTTTAAAATTTTCATTTTTCTTGAATTTGATCATCTGAATTTTATTAATTTTTTGCCTTAAATTTTATCATCCGAACCAACAGTTGTTATATGTCTGTAGTTTTTTTTTTACATGGATCATCATCCCAAAAACTCCAATGTTCTAGATATAAAAAATTCACGAACGCAAAAATTAACCATTAACCCCTAACATTCTTGCTTTAAAAAATAATAATAATAATATGTTACAATATTATATATTAGCGCTTGATCTTCATTATATATCTATATACAGTGGAGGAAGGTCTTCCCAAAACTCTTCACTCTCTTCCATACTTGTCTCTGTCTCACTACTCTTCGTCTCCAATGAGTTGGGCCTGAGCTCTTCCTTGTTGCCGTACTGTGAGCTTTGTGCCTTGTCAATTGCATTGGGATTAAGCTCTTGATTTTCTCGGTTTTGTTCCGAGTTTGATCCCTCTCTATTATAATCTGACAATGGGAAGTTGAGCTTGGCTCTGGCTCCGCGGAACTCAATGGCAGCGTTGTCGTAAGCCCTCGCCGCCGCCTCTCCCGTTTCGAACGTGCCCAGCCACACCCGCTTTGCTCGCCGGGGGTCTCGTATCTCCGAAGCCCACTTCCCCCACGGCCTCTGCCGGACTCCCCTGTACCTCTTCTTGCTCTTTTCCTTCTCTTCTTCATTATTTGGCAGGAAAATATTGGTCCCACTTGAGGAACTCTGGAGGGCATGTAGTAGAGCGGTGGTGGTGGGATCATCACCATCACAGCCGTTGATAACGTGCATGAGAGCCGAGACGATGATCGAGTGTTCAAGGGTCTCGGGTCGAATTTTTTCTGGTTTGGAGTTCATTTTGAAAAAAGATGCTGAAATTTTGCTATCAAACTAGCCGAGACCGAGAATGGGAGTGTGGAGGATTTCAAACTTAATTATATATATATATATATAGACGTTAAGGACCTAAGGTAGTCCACTTGGCATCCAGCTGGAACCGGCTGAACCGCGTTTGCGTGCCTAACAAGTAGTCGTGCTTGAAAGTTACTGATCGAGTGTCACTTGGTCAGTGTGAAACTGGGTAGCAGAGTCACTGTCCGCGGTTGCGGCTTTTTTTGTTTTTTGGGCAATTGCGGCTTGTGAGAGACTTGGAGGTCATGGGTCAAGGATGTATCGAAAAGTATTTTCTTGAACTGTTGGTATATACTACTATTTTGTTGGATACTGGTGGGGTCCACTTATTTAAGTCCTAAGTTTGCGATTGTTTGTCCTTTTATTATAAGGAGTATTATTTTTAGTTACTTTTCTGCCCCTACTAGTCTTGACTTTGCCATTTCACTTTGAAAGACAAGAAAACACCAGAGTAATTTTGCACGCACACTGCCACAGCTTTATAATAAAGATTGGTAGACATAATCGAAGGAGAATGTGATTCAATTACTTGTCTCCTTTAAATCATTAAAATACAATATTAATTTTTATAGGTCATTTTATTTGACCAAAATAACCTTTAGAAAAAAAAAAAGATGAAAAAAAAAAAATAAAACTCCACCTCTATGGCCGCCAACGCCATATGCATACAGATAAGGCAGAGTCAGGAATTTTTAATTGCCGACTGGGGTAAGGGGGGAGGGGAACTGGTAATGTAAAATTAAAATTTTAAAATAATATACAATCACTGTAAGAATTTTTTATTTTTATTTTTTTTTATGCATGTTTAATGCCCTCGCTGAAATAGATAGATTAGTTATGCTATATAATACAAAACTCTAACTTTCCATCTAAAAAAGTAAGAAATATGATTTTTAAATATATATTTTTAATTATTCCATAGTAATTTATTAAATATTAAAAGACAATATTTAATATTCAAATAGTATATATCACTTTCAAGTAATCACACACAAGTTAATTTTTTTATTTCTTAGTATTATTGATACATTGTTTACACAACATGTCACATTTTTCTTCCAAAAAAATTAGAGAAAAAGAAAACATATCACAATAAAATCATATTTATTTTTTTTATTTTTGAGGGTCATTTTGGTCAATTAATAGGAAATTATAAAAGTAATTTAATGATTCATATGGGTCGATTCAAAAGGCAAAGGGCAAATATACATTTTTACCATAGTTTGGGTATCTTTGTTCATTTTACCGAATTTGGGGGTGTCATTGTAAAAAAAAAGTGCTTAAGTTATAGTTGACTATATTTAACCCATATCTAGGAGAGTGTTACTATAATTTACCCAAAACACACTACTAGCCTACAATCTTTTAATAAAATTGTGATTAGTTGAATGAGGTGATAGCGAAGTAGATACATGTCAACTTTGTATCATATTTATTTCGGTTTAGTCTGCATACTAGTTACTATATTGGTCAAGATTAGTGGTTCTTGAAGTATATATTTATAGATTAGTTATAAATATATAAATTGGTCAATTGTGCTTTTTAAATATATATTTTTAATTATTCCATAGTAATATATTAAATATTAAAAGATCAAATTTAATATTCAAATATTATATATCACCTTCAATTAATCACACACAAGTTAATCTTTTTATTTCTTAGAATTACTGATACATTGTTTACACAACATGTCACATTTTTCTTCCAAAAAAATTAGAAAAAAAGAAAACATATCACAATAAAATCATATTTATTTTTTTATTTATTTTTGAGAGTCATTTTGGTCAATTAATAGGAAGTTATAAAAGTAATTTAATGATTCATACGGGTCGATTCAAAAGGCAAAGGGCAAATATATATTTTTACCATAGTTTGGGTATCTTTGTTTATTTTACCGAATTTGGGAGTGTTATTGTCAAAAAAAAAGTGCTTAAGTTATAGTTGACTATATTTAACCCATATCTAAGGAGAGTGTTACTACAATTTACCCAAAACACACTACTAGCCTACAATCTTTTGATAAAATTGTGATTAGTTGAATGAGGTGATAGCGAAGTAGATACATGTCAACTTTGTATCATCTTTTTTTCGCGTTTAGTCTGCATACTAGTTACTAAATTGGTCAAGATTAGTGGTTCTTGAAGTATATATTTATAGATTGAAAATATGGATAAAGGAAATAGTTTGAGATGATCAAAGAAAATATTTTTGCTTGTCTCATTAAATTTATTATTATTCATTTATCCATTAAAGATATATGTAGTAACTAAATTCACAATTTAAAAATTATAAATAAATTATTATTGGGTTTTTTTTTTTTTAATTAAGTCTTGTATAAGTTTTGAGATTAGTTCCTTTCTAAAAAAATATTAGAGATTGGTTCTATTTTTTTTAGATATTTTTGTTAGTTAACAAATAGTCCAATAAACGATATTAACTTTTAAGAGCTAAAATATATATATATATATTCAAAACTAACCCTAAATTGTTTTCACCAAACTATCTAGAAAAGATGATCAGAACCCGGGCTTTAATTTTTTTTCTTTTTCTCTGGTGACCAAGAGATCTTAACAGTGCTAATTTTTTTTTCCCTTTTTTTCCTTTTAATTTTTTATTTTTTTGAGTATAAGATACATTTACCTAAATCAAGAATTGAGAAGGGAAAATAAAGACATTGCGAGTGTGTTGTTGAATAGGATTGTGTGTGGAACAAAAATTTTGACTTAAAATAAAAATAAGAAAAACTACTTCATTGATTCATTGAAATCTTAGAATAATATTCATAAAATCAACTTTACATGTGAAAGTGGAAAGGCAAGAATTCTCGATATTTTTCTAACAACTCAATCAGGTAGCAGTGGGAATAGGAAGAGAAGAAATAAATGATATCTTGCTGAAAAACAAAAGCAGCAACAGGAAAGAAAATAAGAAGAAATAAAAGAGGTGAATTTTAGCAAATGGATAGTTTTGAAATTTTGTTTATTGTACAGTGAACGCTTTGTTAAAAGGGAAAATTACATATAAATGGAGTTAAAGTTCCATATTTACTTAAAGGCTGAGTCAAAGTTCCATATTTCTCTAAAATGGATTGCTGAGGTGGCACATGGTTTTTTACTGTTTAGAAATTGTGATGCCTAAAATACCCTTCCGCGAAGGTACTACTTTTTCTTCAAAGGTACTACTTTTTTGAACTGAAGGTACTACTTTTTGGCGTCCAGGTACCATGTTTTTTAAACACTCGCGAAGGTACTACTTTTTCTCCGAAGGTACTACTTTTTTGAACTGAAGGTACTATTTTTTTGAACTGAAGGTACTACTTTTTTATTAGGGAAGGGCATTTTAGGCACCACAATTTTTTAAACAGTAAAAAACCATGTGCCACCTCAGCAATCCATTTTAGAGAAATATAGAACTTTGACTCAGTCTCTAAATAAATATGAAATTTTGACTCCATTTATATGTAATTTTCCCTTGTTAAAAAGACCTATCTTGAACCAATTTCTAATATTTTTTTAAAAAAGAACCAATGTCAAATCCTATTCAAAATTATGGGACTAAGTCAAAAAAAAGCCCATTATTATTTGTGCCAAATGAACTTCAAAAATATTAATGTTATGTCACTAATCAAATAGATTTTTTTGATATATATATTTGACCATTGTGCCGACTCCACCTTTTTGAATCAGACTAATCTCGTGCATACAGATAAAGTGTTAAATTGTGTGGGCCTATTTGGCGAAATATGTCCTTGTACCCCATTCCAACTGACCTCCAATCCCTATTATTTTCTCTCCCAAAGAAGATTGTCCTTGTTCCGTTTGGGAGACCAATGGAATGCGATAGGTCTAAAAAGGGGTGCTAAGTTGTAGCACAATTTTTGATGCATTTTTCACATGTTCATTTGTAATAACGAATACCCAATCAAAAATGACACAATAATCAATTTCGCAGTAAAATTTTTATATATTAGAAGTTAGAACCCATATAAATGCATTGGGAAATAATATATCAAAGTTCCTCTCACCCATCACCCAAACCCAAAAAGAGCAAAAAGGTTGTGGGCTAACATGTTGCAATAACTACCAAATACTAATATGGAATAGACTCGGCATAGTTGCAAAAACCAATGCCAAAAAAGGGACAATGTGCAAATCCATTTTGACCTTTTGAGAACCCTAGGAAAAAATTGAAAGTAGATTTGCATCATCTGCTCAAACAAATTATTCCACTTCTTGAAGCAAAATTTTCACTCTGAAATAAGATTTGCTCCCGTGTTTTAGAGTCACCTCGTTAAGGCTTGATGCGAAAGCGGAGCTCAAGAGTAGGCTGAGCAGCTTTGATGACCATGACCGGAGGTGTTTTGATGAACCAACTCGCCGGAGTTCGTGTTTCCGATCCGATCCGAAGCCTCTACTGAAGACCCTTGCCTAGTTGCCGGATATTAAAGCCTATATTGTACACCGACTCGGCCACTCTTGTCTTTCATTAGTGCTGTAAATAATAATAATAATAATAAATAAAAAATTTGCCCCCCTCCACATGAATTTTTGGGTCCGTCCTTGGTTACAAGGAGAAGAGAAATCAGTTTGATCAAAAAATGATTGCATTAAAAATTATAATAAAAGCACCAAGACCACCACGGCAATTTAGTAACTAGCTTTCAAGTGTTGTAAAATATTCTTACTTTTTATATAAATTGCATATTGGAGACTTGACATGTCATATGATATTTAGACTTGAATTCTAGGACATGATTTTGTGTGGATTCAACCTTACTTGTGCATGGGATATGGTAACTTGTATTTGATTTTGTATAAGTTTTGAACTTATTAATTTTGGAAAACTTATGAGGATATAATTTATGTAATGGCTAGGGTTTGGCTCCAGTACGGGGACAAGAGTCCTTTAAGTCATAAGTGCGCACAAGGTGGTACCTTGTGTGTTGTAATTACCCGAAAATACTTGTTTGGTCTAGCGACTGCATGTCCTAATCTTTTCACTATTTGATTTCGCATTTCATTTCAACTTGTTAATCATAGATTACTTGTAACTTGAGAATTGATGCTTACCTTGGGTATTTGAATCCTTTTTAGTATACTTGAACTTGTATACTTGCTCCGTGAGTTTAAATTTCATTTAGTATGCTTGTGCCATGTATACTTGTCTTATGCGTATTTTGTTTATCTTAGCATACTTGTGTTGGTATATTTGGTTTATGAGTACTCTATATGTATCAAATACTTGTGTATGTATGCTAGATATTGCTTATTTCGTTTAACATGATTTAGTATATTTGTAAATGTATGTTTATATGTTGTGTATCACATTTTAACATTATCTTGTATACTTGAGCATGTATACTTGTGTGTCGCAGTTCATTTCAATTGCATGAGTAGCTTGAAATGATCCATTAGTTTCAGACGTTAAGCGGCATGACCCCTTTTTGAATTGTTTCACATCAATGTAATAACCTTGTAAATTGTTAGGTCTATGCATGCTCATTCCCTAAGAGTAACTTGTTTACTCACCCCAAAGTTATCGGGTTGTTGTCAGGTACGAATACCTTGGTTTAGGAGGCACAATATTTCTAGGTCGTTTCGACGAATTGAATTTCTTTTAAATGTATTATTGTACATATGCAAGTGTTAGCATGCTTGAGCTTCACTTTTTAAGTTGTATTGTATAGTTAGGCCAAAATGTCATTTTTGCCTTTAAACTTGTAATGTGTGCCTAAGCACACTTTTTGATATTCATTTTATGAATATGATATGTGGCCAAGGGCCAAACAGTATTTTGTTTTAGGTTTTAAATTTTAATTTAATGTATTGCATTTTTGGGTTAAAATAGGAAAATTCGAGCCTTTAAGGGTTCATTTCCAAATCGGGTGGTGCAAAGTGTATACGAACACATTCACTAGGACTCATTTGATATATATGAGGTGTGGCCAAGTGCCGAACACCATTTCGTTTCCATTTATATGCCATGGTGTTGTATTTCACCTTTTAAGCAATTTTATGCAAAATTGAAGGTTGAGAGGTCATATTTTGCATTGAGGGTATTTTGAAGCCGTAGGCAATTGGAACGCGTCTTAAATGTCTTTTTACGTTTGCATACATGTCCACATCTCATAAAAATCGTAAAATTTAGTTTTGGAACTTTCATAGGGTGATTTATGTAAAATTTTATGCAAAATTCATGTTTTGTAGGTTGATTCAAGCTTCTTTTTTGATTTAGCATGTTATTGATGCTTGTATGAAGCTTTTGCATGTTTTAAAACTTGTTTTGGGACTTTTGGAATGCATGTATAGCTTTAGGGTTGGACCGAGCAACTTCCCCACACTTTGCAGCAGCAGCTTTTGCTGCTATATGATGCGTCGGTCGGCTGACAAGAGCTGTCAGCCGATTAATAGCCTTTCAAAGCCAATTTCAGTGAGTTTGCAACCTGGACAGGGCATTTCGGCCGGCTGATGAAGCACTTTTAGCCAGCTGATCCTTGCCGCCGGTTGGCTGATCCTCCCTGAAGCTTGAATTCTTTATAGTCTCTTGGACAGCTTTCTTAAGCCAATTTCAGAGGGTCAGATCTCCTTCATTTCTGAACCAAATTGGGTGAATCTTGAGCCTAACTTTAAGAGCTTGAAGTTAGCTTTCGAATGGTACCAACCACACATAAAAAATCCAACCGTAGTAATAGTTATGATAGTTTTAGTGAGATAGGGTGGTGGTATCTCTTAATCGGAGGATGCCTCTTTGTTCTACTTTGATACATTTTTCGTTCGGACTCCAAATTAAGTGATTCTTGAGTCTAATTTTTTTTTTTTTTTTTGGTTTTCTTTCCAATGGTGTGTACGGTAGCACCCATTTCTATATAAAATGACCATTTTACCCTTAGTTCATTTTTGGTAGGGTTTTAAAACTCTCGTTTCCTTCTTGCTTCCGTTAAGTCTCGGGACTCCTCAGGAAGTCACTTTTGTGTCTTGAGGATGATGTACATCATAGAGGTCATGTTTCTGTTTAGTTCCGCATTTTGGATCCGTTTCGGGTCATTATATGACACACTGGGTTTGTAAAAATCTAGGGTCGTCACAGGTGGTATCAGAGCTCCTAAGTTCAAAAACCTTAGGACGATGGATTTTGAGTGCATGTCATGCTTGTGCTGCTATACTCTATGTGTTTAGTTGCTTCTTCATAACATATTTATCTGCTTATGTGGACGTATGTTTGGAAGTTTACTTTAACTGTCCCAGCTTGATATATGTGCTTGTTCACTCTAGTACATTGTATATACTTGTAGGTCTTAGCATGTTGTATGTGATTTTCTGCCACAGCATACTATATATGTTTGTCGGCTTTAGTACGTTGTATATGCTTGTCTGTTTTAGCACGTTGATTTACGCTTGTCAGCTTAGCATGTGGGTTATGCTTGTTTGCTTTAGAGTGTTGCTTGTGCTTGTCATCCTTAGCATGATTGTATAATGCATACATTAACATGCCTTATGTGATTCTTTACTACTTGTGTTAGTATGTAGCCATTGCTATGTTATTTGGTAGTTGTTTATTTCTATGTCATTTTTAAGCATTGCGGGTTGTTCCAGCTTGGTTAGTTAAAGTTGATGCTAGGGCATTGTCTCTTGGAGTTTCGTGGTGACCTTGATGTGATGACGTCATTAGGGTCTTATTTCTAACGTCATGGGACGATGAGTCGGATTGACTCGAGTCCTTTCTTGGGGATTGGGAGGTTTGTTTTCTTGAGCCTCAACGGCGGGGTTCTTATGTCTTTTCTTCTTAGAGTGATGGTTAGGGATTTGATAAGTACATTAACATGTGATTCTTTTTATCTTGCCTTAGACAGCTCTTACGAGTTAAGGTTGGGGTGTGAGTGGTTTCGTGTAATTAATTGCATTGGTGCAATTAATTACTCTCCTTCGTCCTTGGAGACTTGGGATTTTGCGTTTAGGGTTCCGATAGGATCCTGTAGAGTTCTCATCGAACTCATCGACATCTTGAGTTGAGTTCTTTTATTGGTGTCTCATAATGGTTAGTATTGGGACTATCCATTGCATCGTTTTGTTTTGTGTAGCATTAGGATTCCACCTTGTGGTTGAGCCAATCTTGGGAAAGACTTGTAGATTCTTTGTTTTGGGAACCTTACTGTTCATTCTGGGAGATGATTCCTTTCATCACGGATAGAGATTGGAACCATCCGGGTTTTTGGGTTTCACTTTCAGTAAGTTCGTCCTTTTAAGAGGTATTTCATCCATTCTTACTTGTGATTCTGCAGGATTGTTATTTGCATAGTCATTCTTACCTGTTTATATGCCTTGTTATTTTGAGCATGCCTTAGAAATAGGTTTAGGGGATGTGACTATTTGATAGTTATTTGCTAATATAGATGATGTGTTTTTCATTTACTATATCTGCTTGTCATGCTAGCGTCATAGGTGATGTGTAGCCTTTTTTTTTTTATGCTTGACCCCTATGTGATAAGTAGCATATTTGATTGCCTTTGTACACCATGTGTTTAGTTGTATGGTGCGTAGATTTTCATTTATGTTTAGTATACTTGTACCTAGTGTGCTTGCGTGTTGTATACTTCATTTCGTTTTGATATAATATAATTGAGCATGTATACCATGGATTTGGTACTGCTTAATATACTTGTGAATGTATACTTGTTCATATACATATATTGCGTTTCCGTTTTGATATTTCTTAGTATACTTGTGAATGTATACTTGTATATATATATGTTTTATGACTAATTGTTTTAATTAGTTCATTTCGTTTATCATTCTTGTATTGTGCCTGGGGTTGTGTGACCTTAGTTATAGGGATTGTGTGTGTGAGCTTGATTTGATATCTTGATTCCTAGGCGTAGCCTTGTAGTAAGTCAGCTTTAGGATGACGTAGAGGTTCTTGGGTGGATTGTCTTATTGGGAGTCGTTGTGACTAGGGCGATGATAATGTTGTTTGATTTTGTAAAGTCCGATCCATTGGCTTAAGGGCATAGATCGACTTATCAGGCTTTGAATTTGTGACTGGTGTGGTTGACAATGGTATTTTGAGACTTAGGGTTGTCAAATTTTCTAATATTGAGGATTTAAGGCCTTAAGTATAGCGATACCTATGACATTGTTGTCAGAGTTTTGGGATTGGCCAAGATAGTTCGATCGGACATCTTTGGATCATATCGCAACTTTCACAAAATGCCTGGTTTCCGTAATGCTTTTGGTAATGATCATTTTGATATTGATGTCATTTGTATCAATAGGTTTCACGAGTAAGCTTGTTGGGGGTAGGTGACGAATTAGGGCTTTATACTGTCATGCTACCGTACATGTTGTGTGTGGGCGAGTACTAGTTGCTGTCGATGCTACCTTACATTACCTAGCTAGTAATATGAGTGTGGGCGGGCACTTGATGTTGTCGATGCTACCGCACCTTGTGTTCCTTGTTTCGACATGTTGTTGCCTTGGTCTCCTTTGGGGTGGTTGACATTGAGTTAGTATGTTAATTCGTTGGAGAGGTGTCTCACGGTTCGTGGTTTCGTGTATTTTCATTGATCTTAAGACCTTTGGAGTTATCCTTGGGTACCTTATAATCTGTTCCTTGGTGTGACCATGTGTTCAGTCCTTGTTTGGTTCTTTTGGGAATATTCCTGATTTCGGGGACGAAATCTCTTTAAGGAGGGTAGATTGTAATGACCCGGTCATTTTCCTTCTTTTTCTTTTCCTCTATTTTTACGGATCAATTTTTTTCGTTGAAATTTCCTTTCGCGTAACCTCACTCTTCGTGCTCGGAGTTTGTTTTTGACTTCACGTACTTCCATTCTTGTTGGTTTCCTTGAAAGGGGTAGCTTTACTTTTAGAGAAAAGCTCGTCGGTTGTTTCTTTTTCCTGTAGGGGCGTGGATGAAGAGATTATTCAGAAACATTTTTGTTTCTTGGGATATTTTTCATATATATATTTTTTGAAGATATTTTGATTTAGGAGTTTCTAGGAAAATATCTTTTGGAAGATATTTTCATTTGGGATCACTTGCGTAGTTATCCTTTTGTGTAGGGACCTTTGTGCAATTAGTGAAAGTTAATTGCTAAGTGTCTCCTTGGGGATTGAATTCTCGTACGGGATTCATTTTCACATTTCGTCGAGTTGTGCCCTCTTAGAATTATCTTCTGGTTAATCCCTACAGTTTTCGGGTTTTTGATCCTAGTTAGCGCCGAACTTGTTTGGAACATATCACTATGCTCGGGACTCAGTTTTCAATGCTGTTTCTTTTATTGTTCATTTTTTTCTCATTTTGGTTCTTTTTCGTTCACGGAGTTTTGCCATTTGAGTGCGTCTACTCAAATTCCACTTTTTCGAACCCGGTGGGACCCGTTCGAAGCACTTTTAGGGTTTTTCTATAAATAGGAGGTGAGTGAGATATTTTTTTCATCTTCTCTCTCTCTTGGCCGGCAGCCATGGAAGCCCAAATGTCTGCCACCTTTTTTCTCCTTTTTTGAACCTCCTCCCTTTAGTAAAAAGTGGTGATGCCTTAGTGTTTATTGTTCGCCTTGACGAGACCTTCGATTCCAACCGATTGGGATCAAAATTTGACCATTTTTTAAGTTCGGATTTGAAGCCAAGTTTGGATTTTGCTGTGACCATCTTGGGGTTTAGTAATCACCTTGTTGTCTCCGACAAAACCCCGAAGTTTCATAAGATTCGGAGCGGTTTAATTTCGGTGGGGATTTAAGATTTCACCTCAAATTAAGGTAGGGGATGTATTAGGATTATATTAATGTTGTATTGATTGTTTTATAAGCATATACAACTTGTATGCATGCCTTTATCCAAGTTTTAGAATTTAATTTAATTATTTTCTATGTTTAAGATTTAATTCTCATGATGGTATACAACTTAGAATTAAATTGTGGTATTAGGTATGTTTGTTAACATATGTTAAATTAGGATTGTTTGAATAAGAATTGTAAATTTTATTTAATAATTTTCTTTTATAAAAGTTTAATTCACATAGTTGAAATAAGCATGAAATCAACTTATAAAGTGATATTAAAGTAGGCCTTACTGAGTTCTTTAACATATATTAATTTGAGTCTATTTGGAATTAAAATCTAGAGACTTTTCGTGTTAGGTTGATAACCTATTGAAACTTAGTATGGTTAATTACCTTGTGAACATACTACTAATTAGATGTAGAATTAGTGCTTGTGGCCTCTTGAAATGGTAATTGGACCTAGTACAATATAGAATATCATTGACTTGCATAACTTGTTTAAATATATATTGTGTAGGTATATAGTTTGTCAGAATATTACAATTATTTACTTTGAAAGCTAGTTACTAAATAACTTATTTAGTACTTGTGGCTTAGGATGGTAATGTGGCTCAATTGTTGTAAAATATTCTTATTTTGTGTATAAATTGCATATTGAAGACTTAACATATCATATGCTATTTAGACTTGAATTCTAGGACATGGTTTTGTGTGGATTCAACCTTACTTGTGCATGGGATATGGTAACTTGCATTTGATTTTGTATAAGTTTTGAACTTATTGATTTTGGAAAGCTTGTGAGGACATAATTTATGTGATGGGTAGGGTTTGGCTCTAGTACGAGGACAAGAGTCCTCTAAGTCATAAGTGCGCACTAGGTGGTACCTTGTAGGTCGTTATTACCCGAAAATACTTGCTTGGTCTAGCGACCGCATATCCTAGTCTTTCCACTATTTGATTTCGCAATTAATTTCAAGTTGTTAATCATAGATTACTTATAACTCGAGAATTGATGCTTACCTCGGGTATTTGAATCCTTTTTAGTATACTTGAACTTGTATACTTGCTCCGTAAGTTTAAATTTCATTTAGTATGCTTGTGCCTTGTATACTTGTTTTATGCGTATTTCGTTTAGCTTAGTATACTTGTGTTGGTATACTTGGTTTATGAGTACTCTATATGTTTCGAATACTTGTGTATGTATGCTAGATATTGCTTATTTCGTTTAACATGATTTAATATACTTGTAAATGTATGCTTATATGTTGTGTATCATATTTTAACATTATCTTGTATACTTGAGCATGTATACTTGTGTGTCGTAATTCATTTCAATTGCATAAGTAGTTTGAAATGATCCTTTAATTCCACCTTTAACAAATACGTTCAAGTGGCATGGCCCCTTTTTGAATTGTTTCACATCAATGTAATAACCTTGTAAATTTTTAGGTCTATGCATGCTCATTACTTACGAGTAACTTGTTTACTCACCACAAAGTTATCGGGTTGTTTTCAGGTACGGATACCTTGGTTTTGGAGGCACAATATCCCTAGGTCGTTCGATGAATTGAAGTTCTTTTAAATGTATTCTTGTACATATGCAACTGTTAGCATTCTTAAGTTTCACTTTTTAAGTTGTATTGTATAGTTAGGCTAAAACGTCATTTTTGCCTTAAGACTTGTAATGTGTACCTAATCACACTTTTTGATATTCATTTTATATATATAATATGTGGCCAAGGGTCAAATACCATTTTGTTTTAGGTTTTACATTTTAGTTTCATGTATTGCATTTTTGGGTTAAAATAGGAAAATTCGAGCATTTAAGGATTCATTTCCAAATCAGGTGGTGCAAAGTGTGTACGAACACATTCACTAGGACTCATTTGATATGTATAAGGTGTAGCCAAGGGCCGGACACCATTTCTTTTCCATTTATATGCCAAGGTGTTGTATTTCACCTTTTTAAGCAATTTTATGCAAAATTGAGGGTTGAGAAGTCATATTTTGCATTGAGGGTATTTTGAAGCCGTAGACCATTGGGATACGTCTTAAATGTCTTTTTACGTTTGCTTGCATGTCCACATCTCATGAAAATCTTAAAATTTAGTTTTAGAACTTTCATAGGGTGATCTGTGAGTTTTTATGCAAAATTCATGCTTTGGAGGTTGATTCAAGCTTTTCTTTTGATTTAGCATGTTATTGATGCTTATATGAAGCTTTGGCATGTTTTAAAACTTATTTTGGGACATTTGGAATGCATGTATAGCTTTAGGGTTGGACTGAGCAACTTCCCCACACTTTGTAGCAGCAGCTTTTGCTGCTATCTGATGCGTCGGTCGGCTGACAAAAGCTGTCAACCGACTGATAGCCTTTCGAAGCCAATTCCAGTGAGTTTACAACCTGGACAGGGCATTTTGGCCGGCTGATCCTTACCGTCAGCCGGTTGATGATGCACTTTTGGCCGGCTGATCCTTACCGTCGGTCGGCTGATCCTTCCTGAAGCTTGAATTCTTTTCAGTTTCTTGGACAGCTTTCTTGAGCCAACTTTAGAGGGTCATATCTCCTTCATTTCTGAACCAAATTGGGTGATTCTTGAGCCTAACTTCAAGAGCTTGAAGTTAGCTTTCCAATGGTACCAACCACATATAAAAAAATCCAACCGTTGTGAGAGTTATGACAGTTTTAGTAAGATAGGGTTGTGGTATCTCTTAATCGGAGGATGCCTCTTTGTTCTATTTTCATACCTTTTCCACCCGGACTCTGAATCAAGCGATTCTTGAGTCTAAATTTATTATTTTTTTGTTTTCTTTCCAATGGTGTACACGGTAACACCCATTTCTGGATAAAATGATCATTTTACCCTTGGTCCGTTTTTGGTAGGGTTTTAAAATCCCCGTTTCCTTCTTGCTTCTGTTGAGTATCGGGACTCCTCAGGAAGTCACTTTTGTGTCTTGGGGATGATGTACACCCCTAGAGACCATGTTTCTATTTAGCTTCCACATTTTGGATCCGTTTCGGGTTATCACATGATACACTGGGTTTGTAAAAATCCAGGGTCGTCACACAAGGCATCCCCATATGTCCCCTTAAAAATTCCTATTCTCCAAAAGCGACATCGAAATTGGGACAGAGGGAGTACATCTTTTCTTATTTTATTGGAACTATGAAATTTTAACTTTTAGGACCAAATTACCCTTTTATATTTATTCTTTTTTTTTCTTTTCTACTTGTACATGTACACCTATATAATCTTGATTCTTTATTTGCTTACATACTTTATTCTTTCCTCTCTTTTTTTTTTCAATTGTTTTTAACTATTTATATACTCGGGTTTCTTACTGTTTCTAACCTCTATTCTCTAGATCAATATTAAAGTAAGAAAAAAAAATCTTATGTAAATTGATTGTTCCTTTCCTTTTTCTTTTTTTTTTTTTTTTTTTTTTCCAATTATTTCCTTTTCTTTGTTCACACAAATATAATAATTTATCATATTGTGAATAGATTATAAAAACCATACTTCTTTTATTTCACATACTAACTAAAACTTAAATTTTATAATATTACTTTAATTAAAACTCAATCTCATAAAAAATCCATCAAGTGAACATATAAAGTTAAAATATATGTAACAAACAAAGGAAAGGAAGAGGAAATAATATAAAAGGGTAATTTGGTCCTATAAGTTAAAATTTCATAGTTCTAATAAAATAGGAAAAGACGCATTAATTACATCTTCTATAATTTTTTTTTCAGTCAATAAGAGGTGCGAATATGAATAGCACTCCTCTTTAGATAAATAGATGTTGAGGGAGTCCACCTGTCATTTAGCTGTACCACGTTATGTGTGGCTGACAAATAAATAGGACTTGTTTGTTTTGTAATTCTAAAAAAAAAAATTTAATAATTTAGGATGTGTTTAGTAACCGAAAATATTTTTTGTTTTCTGTTATCAATCCTTAAAAAGGAGAAACAAATACAAAAATCATGTTTAATTTTAGGTTGCGTTTAGTAATGAGAAACGTTTCTATTTTTCTGTTGTCAACCTCTAAAAAGGCAAAACGAAAACAAAAATCGCGTTCAATAAAATATTTTTATTTTTCTATAATAGAAAATGTTTGCAATTTTTATGAAGAAAAGAGAAAATATCAAAATGATGTTTATTATGTTTTCGGCAATGTACCAGAAAAACGTTTTCACTAATGTTAGTGCACAGGCACTATTCATTTCGAATAAATTTATATTATTCGTGTTATATACTAAGTTGCATATTAAATGTTAATAAAAATATATATTTTTACTATTGAATAAATTAAATATTTTTTATTTGATAAAAATATATTTTAATATATAATAAATTAAATAATAATGTAAATGATTTTTTGTGACAAAATAATTTTTGATATAGAATATTATAATGTTATTAAATTATTAAGCAGTAGATATTTTATATTAGTATATATCATATCTATATTATATTATATGTAAATATTAAATTATAATTAATTTACAATATTATAATACAATATATATTTTATTACATATAAGATATATTATTTAATATTTTTTATTCATAATAAATTATTAACTCCTAAAATTTTTGCCATGAAAAAAATAAAATAAAAAATTTAAAGAATATTATGTACATTTTGTACGTAACAAATATGTTGTATTATTAAACACAATTATTGTTTAATGTTTTCAAACTTGTGGCAACAACAAGTGTTAATAAACATCAATTCTGTTTTCTATTTTTACTCAAGAAAACAAAATCACGTTTCTGCTTTTTTAAGACTGCAAAAACAGAAAAAGAAAGCGTTACTAAACGCACCCTTAATTATTTGTTTTTGTTTTCTCTTAATGAAAAATATTTCTCATTTTTATGAAAAAAAGAGAAAACATCTTGTGTTTCTTCACTGTAGCAGAGGAAACATTTTTGCCACTATTTGCCTTGCTTTTTACGCACCTACTGACATTACTCCTCTTTACTTTTCCATTAATCTCTTTACTCTTCTATTAGTTCTTTATTCACTGTTCTCTCTTCATCACATGGGCTCATCTTCTACGACTAGACAACGCGTCTCTCTCTCTCTCTTCTTAGAAAGTCCTCACTAGTGCCTCATTCTCTCTCCTTTATTCAAAAGATCTGAGACTTGAATGAGTTGATAATTTGTTTAAGAATATCATTTGTTTTCAGATTTGTTGTTAATATATATGTATATATATAATCTATTTTTATATTCTATATATATACATTATACAACTCTACGCTGGTGCCTTGTATTTTTTTATTTTTCTTTTTCTGATTGTTGTACATGTACAGGGTTTTTTTTTTTTTTTTTTTTTTTTTTTTTTTTCCATGTTTGTTGGGATTAAAAGATTCTAGGATGGTAGTTTCTTGATTGTGATTGAAAGTTAGATTTTGATAGATGAATGAAAAAATAAATTAAAAAATTCCCCAAAAAAAATAATTGTAACAAATGTTTTACTAAACACTGCTTTCTGTTTTTGTTATTAAAATTGTGGCAACAACAAATGTTATTAAACGTTATTTTTGCTTTATGTTTTTACTCCGAAAAACAAAATTATGTTTCCGTTTCTTTGCAACTGCAAAAACAAAAAACGAAAACATTACTAAACGCACATTTAGAGAATAGAAAACAGTTTTCAGAGAAAAATAAAAGACAATTTTCTGAAAATAGATCTTTTTATAACTGAGTTTTCATAAAATAGTTTTCAAAAAATTGAATCAAACAGAGTTTTTTGTACAATGTTTAATTTTTAGTTTTTTAATAACAGAAAATTATGTTGAGAGTTACAAACCAGGTAAGGCCATAATTTTTTTTTTTTTTTTTTTGTTTGCAACGTGGAATATAGAGAACATAAAACAGTTTTCAGAGAATAATAAAAATAGTTCTCTAAAAATAGGTTTTTTTATAACTGAATTTTTAAAAAATTGAATCAAACAAAATTTTTTTGCATAATTTTTTATTTTTAGTTTTTTAATAATAAAAAATTATTTTGAGAGTTACAAACAAGTAAGGCCATAATGTGTTTTGTTTTGTTTTTTTTTTTTTTTATGGAAACGTGGAATATAGAGACTACAGAAGAAGCTCGAAAGTGACTTTGAGTTAAGGACTTCAGAAGAAGCTCGAAAGTGACTTTGAGTTAAGGACTACAGAAGAAGCTTGAAAGTGACTTTGAGTTGGGTTCAACTACAGGATTGGTCGGCGACATGTGAGAAATTTGAATTGGTTACTGACGTCGGTGTTAATGAGCTTCGCCTCGAAAAGAAGGTTCTTGTGACTTGTGTGTAGGGATGGTAAATGGGCGGGTTGGGTTGGGTTGAAAATGAGCGGGTCAATATGAGTCAAGATCCATATTCAACTCATTCAGAACGGGTTGAAAATGAGCAGGATCAACCCGTTATGACCCGTAAATCTATTAATTATTTTTTAAATTTTTTTAAAATTTTAAAATTTTAATTTTTTTTTTTATTTAAACTTGATGGGAACATTTATGATGTCTTTGCTGGTGTTGCAAAACTAGCGGGAAACGCTCGCCATGGCTGCCATCACAAATGGAGCATTTCGCTATTGTCGTACATTTCTCTCTCTAAAACTTTCTCGCTCTACACTCTCTCAATCCATGGCCGCCATCGCAGGATCATCGCTCTCTCTGCAGTTTCTCCCACGCCTTTCACATCAGAGCTTGGTATATCAGCTTCTCTCTCCCACCAAAATCTGATTTATCAGTTTATATTGTTTTGGATCATTGTTTGTTTGTTGGATAAAAGCATACACTTTCTTCATCTACAGGGGATTATATAATCATATAAGCCACGTGTTTATCTAATAGTTATCAGATTAGTCATTTTCAAATTCGATGTTTTCTTTTTTTTTTTTTTTTTTTCTGACGATTTCTCTTTGTTTTTCTCTGATTTAAGTTTTGTTGATAGTTGATTTGTAAATTGAATTTGTTAAGTTAACTTTTGCAACAACTTATTTTATTTTTTAATTGACCAAAAGGAAGCAATTTTTGCTCTTAAAAGCAAAATAAATACTTATTTCATCTACCTTTTGTCAAAATGGTGATTAAAATTATTGGTAATTTATCTCTGTGTGAGATCTGGAATTTATAGCTGATAATCTCCTGAGATATTGCTAGGCAGCGAAAGCTTTTTGGTGGTGGTGGTGGTGGTGGTGGTAATGTGTGTTTTTTTAATTTTTTAATTATTTTTTTTCATAAGGTTTTAATTTTCTTTTTTATTTTATTTATTTTCATTTTTTAAATATTTTTTTATTTTTTAAAATTATTTTAAAATTTTTAATTATTTTTTAATTATTTAATTTTTAAAAAGAAATTTCTAGAGAGAGAAACTTAGAGAGGGGATTAATGAGAAACAAATTTAGAGAGAGAAGAATGTGAGTGAGAGAATTTTAGAGAGAAGATTGTGAGTGAGAGAATTTTAGAGAGAAAAATGAGTTGAGTGCAATATAGAATAGATATGTATTGTGTGTTTATTATCTAATGGGTGAAATATGGGTTGAATATAGTTAATTATATTCAATCCATCTTGACCCTCAAATTAAGTGGTTAAAAATTATCCAATTCATTTTGACCCTCAATTAAATATGATTCACCTATAATCATTAAAAAGCGAATGTATATAGACAAATTGATAATTTCTGACTTATTTTGTTACCCCTACTTGTGTGAGACTTTGGGGTGACGAGTGTGTCAAAAAAACGGCTAAAAAAATTTGTACGACAAAAGTTGGGAAGAGAATGCTCCCGTATTAATAATGCCTTGTGTGAATGGGCCAAAATGTAATAATAATAATAATAATAATAATAATAATTGAAATGACAAGTACTTGGTGTATTGATTTGTGTTCACGCATAGTATGTCGAATGGTCTGATACTATTATTCGACACGTAATCTTTTTTAAAATTTCAAACGCTACTTATGTGGCCTAATTTATATTAATTTTATTTAATTTCGTTATATTACGATCACAATTAATATTTTAATTGTGACCGACAATATAAATCATGAATCTATGTAAATACATATATTATAAATGAAAATTACTCATTTCGTCTTAAATTAAATGTCGTTTATCGTATTTCATCTAATTGGGAAGTGGAAAGTAGTACAATGCTAAAGACTTGACTTTAAACGTTACGTCATCCATGATGGTACCGTGGCCTAGAGAGAAGCTTCAGTTTGAACCTATAAAATACCCGTGTGCCTCTTGCTTTGGGATATAAAAGTGCTTTTGCTCTCTTTATATACATATATATTTGGTAAAGTACAGCCATACCGTCTGAGATTTGACAAAAATACACTCAGAAGAAACTTATCTATTTTTTAGACAAAAACATTCCCTGATGGTTCAAAAATAGACAAAGATATCCCCTTACATGAGAAATTGATCAAATTACCCTTTAACCATTTAGGAGACTTTTTTAACTTTACAATTTACTAAATTGGACCAATCTACCCTCATGAACAATTTATGCATAAAAAAAAAATAAAAAAAATAAAAACTTTATATTGTTCACTTTTTTTTTTTTTTTTTTTACTTTATTAATGTCCCAACTTCTTAAAAGTGTTAACATCTAAAATGATTTTTTGATCCAATACATATATTTCAAATAAATTATATTTTGTTATTACTTCTTTTTTTTTTCTTTTTTATTTTTAAATTAAGATACTTAATTCTTTCATCTAAAAAAATTAAACCAATCTCTTTTCCTTAAAAATAAAAAATATGGTGCCAGCATAACTTTATGCATCTTAAATTATATATCAAATATTATGCATTTATCAACATAAAAGAAAATAGGTACCAGTATAACTTTATGCATCTTAACTTTATGCATGCCTTTATTTTTTATTTTTTATTTTTCCCTTTGTTTTATTATTATTATTTTTTCCGTTTGTTTTATTATTATTTTTTTTCCTTTTATGTTGGAAAATCCATAATATTTGATATATAATTTAAGATGTATAAAGTTATACTGATACCATATTTTTTATTTTTAAGGAAAAGAGATTAGTTTAATTTTTTTAGATGAAAGAATTAAACATCTTAATTTAAAAATTAAAAAGAAAAAGAAAAGAAGTAATAATAAAATATAATTTATTTGAAATATATGTATTGGATCAAAAAATTATATTAGACGTTTACATTTTTAAGAAGCTGGGACATTTATAAAGTAAATAACCAAAAAAAAAAAAAATGAACAATATAAAGTTTTTTTTTTTTTTCTTTTTTTTATGCATAAATTGTTCATGAGGGTAAATTAGTCCAATTTATTAAATTGTAAAGTTAAAAAAGTCTCCTAAACGGTTAAAGGGTAATTTGGTCAATTTCTCATGTAAAGGGTGTTTTTGTCCATTTTTGAATCTTCAGGGAGTGACTTTGTTCAAAAAACAGGTAAGTTCCTTTTGCCAAACCTTAGGGGGTGTTACTGTACTTTATCCTATATATTTATAACAATTTGTATATTCTTTTTTATTTTATTTTTACTTTGACAATAAATTCATATTTACAAGAAATAATTACTTTTGCTGCCCCTACGGTGTCAGTTTTGTGCCATCTTTAATTTGCTTTTCCATTGTATATTAGTTAGTGATTGGTTGATATTAATGATTTTTGAACCACGCAATAATTTTTTTTTTTTTTTTTGTATGTATAATATATATATATATAGGGGTTGATAAAGAAAAGATTACTATTGAATTTAGTTGGATATTAGTAATTGCTCTCTTTCCATCTAATTTTCAAGTTTATTCCCACACTGCCCTTGTTCTTATGCCATAAATGATAATTCTCTCTAAAGGAGACAAGGTAAATTATAGAGTGAGAAAGTGATGAGGCGAGAGAAAAACTTTATCTTTTTATTCTAATTAATTACGGAGCATATTGTTTTGCCATTTGGTTCAATAGCGCACTGGTTTAATGATAAGCAAGTAGTTTCCCAATTGCTTATCATTTTCTGTTAATTGTTTCATATCCTTTATGAGTGATTACTTAAACTAATTATCATACTGAGAGATTCTTACAAAATAGATTTGGGGTGATCTGCATTGCTTTAGACCCCATTTTTAGATTTAGAGTAAATTGCACCTACACGTCCCTCAAGTTTGGGTTAAAGATAATCATTTACAACTTAAGTACTTTTTGAACAATGACACCCAAACCATGATAAAAATATGTACTTGCCCTCTAGCTTCTGAATTGTGAATTATTAAATTACATTTATAACCTCCTATTAATCGACTAAAATGGTTCTCAAGAATGAAAAAACAAATATGATTTTTATTGTGGCATGTTTTCTTTTTCTTTTTTCTATATATTTGTGGAAGAAAAATATGACATATTGTGTAATTAATGTTTCAGTAAATATTAAGCAATAAAAAGATTAGCTTGTATGTGATTACTTGAAGGTGATATTTAATATTTGAAGATTAAAAATGGTCTTTTAATATTTAATATATTACTACGGAATAATAAAAATATATACATTTAAAAATTATATTTCTTACTTTTTGAGATGGAAAGTCAGAGTTTTGTATTAGAATTTTGTTTAAGTATTAGATAATATAACTAATCCATCTATTTCAGCGAGTACATTAAACATGCACAAAAAAATTTCTTACAATGATTTTACATTATTTTTTAAAATTAATCTATGCATTGGTGGAGCTTGGTTTCTTTTTCTTTCTTTTTATTTTTAATTTTTTTTGTTAAGGGTCATTTTGGTCAAATAAAAGGACTTATAAAGGTTAGTATTGTATTTTAATGATTTAAATAAATCAATTCAGAAGTGATTGTGTACTCGTATCATGGTTGGGGTGTTATTATTTGAGTTTGCAATTTTTTGGGGGGAGGGAGGACAATTGGATCACACTCTCCCCAAGTTATATCTACTTGTCTTAGTTGCAAACCTGAAAGGTGTGAGTGCAAATTACCCTTAGATTTATGAAACATATTTATATTCTTAATTCAATTAATTCATAATGATATTAGTGCCATTTAGCTTAAGCTGCTAGGTTGGAGGTAAATTTGCTTACCCATAAAAAAAAAAATAAATAAATAAAATGATTACAAAATTTTCATTATCTTGAAGCTGTTGCAATATAATTGAATACCTGATTATTTGATTAGTAATAACAGATTTGGAATTTTTCTGACCTCTAATTTTTTGTAATGGGTCGTGATACTCATGTAGAAATGTCTGACCGATTTACTAGGCAAAATTGATGTGGCGGTCCAGCTGGCATAATTTAATCATATTTGGTTTATCACAAGTTTTTGCTTGCTTTGAAGACCCATTTCTTCCAAGTTCATCATCGCCAGGATTTTATTGTCAGCAACCATAAGCCGCTGGCCAGTTCCTGTTTTTTCCATCGTCGGCGTCTCCCCGTCGCAGATTTGCTTTCTTCTCCATCGTCGGACTCGCCAACCTTGATTGTGTCGAAGCCTTCAAACCGTCATGGCTGCAGTTTGTCCTCGCCTAAAAACCAAACTCACCTCTACCACGGTAAACCCAGTTCCGTCGTCTTCTAAGCACACCAATCCGCCGTGGAGCTCGCCACCATCCTTGTCGCCGTTGCTTATTGCCAAACACCAGAAATAGCACCACTGTGTGCCATTATCACCGGGTTAAGCTCTACGACTCCGACTCGGCGGTTCTCACAGCTTTCGCCGGCTCTGACATCACAGCCATCGTTTGTAGTCATGGTTCTGATCCTCGTCCCTCACGCACCCACGCTCTTGCGAGTAGATCTAACTCGCCTACGCACTCCTTTTTCAACAATGTATTTTCAGTGTCGTTAACCCTTCGCTGATTATCACCGCTTCTCTCTGCCGCCGCCACTCCCTCTGTTAGATCAAGAACTCATCGTCGACGCGCCATAACTGGGTTGTTGCACCTCTGCAACTTTTGGCATCAGCCTTGTGGGTCAGATTCCACCGAACATAATCGAAAAATTGACTCAGTTCCGAGTCCTCAGCCTTAGTGCCAACCGCTTCTTCGGCGGCAAGTGCGTCTCACCAGTGCTCTGTATCGCTGCCTGCGAGCTCATTGGAGGCAGGGAATTTGACGTGATGCCTACCGACGACTCCCTCCTTACTTTGGCCTTCGAGTATATCGCCACCGCCACAACAGAGGTCTCATCGGCAGCGATTGTTGCAATTTGTGTCGGCGGAGCGCTTCTTCTCTTTCTCTTCCTGATCTCATCATCTGTAGGTGGTCTCTGTTGTTTCTCAAACAATTTTTCACCTTATTATAACCAGATCCAGATATTATTTTGTGGGTGGTCTGTTGTTTCTCAAATAAATTTTCACCATATCACAACTAGATCCAGATGTACTACTGCAAATGAACAACCATCGCCGTAGACATAATGAGAATTAGAAAGAGAAAGAGGAGAAGCACCCAGAGGTTAGAGAGAGAGATGAGAGACCGGGGAAGATGAATGGATTGCACGCAATCCCATTCTTTTTGCTAGCTAGACGCCACCTAGGATTCTGCCTAACAAAATGGCCAAATCTATCGGTGTAAATATCATTTTCCTTTTGCAATATATGTTTATTAATCAAGTAATATGGCATTGACTATGAAATGATTATATATATGATTTTTTTTTTTTTAATTTTTTTTTAAAATCAGTTTAAAGTATGAGAACCGCATGCCTTGGATTGATTAAGTTGGTTTAACAGAGTAATTAGCTCATTAATGATTATATATATATGTGAACTTAAATATTGGATTCGAGATTTTATGCTTATATAAGTACAAGGGAGAAACTAGTAATGGGCTAACTTGGGTTATAGCCCAGGTCTAATTTAAAAAAAAAAAATTTAGTACTATTGTTCCTATAAGTCTATGTACTACTCTTACTCTTCCTATCAGCCCAACCCAATCCATAGTATTTCTGTAAATAAAAAGAGTTATAAAATTTATAAAGGTCAAATCTTAAATATGAGCAAGCCCACGAATCATAGACATGCCTAATTACAAAATAAACTATAATAAAATATAATAGGGCCCAGCCTAATAAATCAAACACATTGTAATTAGTCTATCGAAGAAGACCTAAACTCTTCGTGTGTAAGGCACTAAGACATAGGTGGATGGATATCATGTATTATTATTGTAAATCCAGTGAAATATTGAATTTTATTTTTGTAAGAAAAAAAATAATAATAAAAGGGCTTTGTTGATGACTTGAAAATTTCTTGTTAAATTGGGTAATTTATTATATAATGCATTAATAACTAGTCAGGGGAGGAGCACATAGGTCTTACTTTCTAATATGAATTTATTGATAAAGAACATATATATCTTGCATTCTTGTAGTCGTTTATTTTAATACTTGTATGAATCAAACTTCAATGAATTCTGGACTGTGTAAATACGTTAGAATTTGGAAGTGTAAATGTGTTAGAATGTTGTAGATTATTGGGTTTAATTGAATAACTGATGCATGATAATTATGTATTTAAAGCATGAATGACACACTAAGAAATTATGGGTTTAATTATTTTTAGTCCTCCCTACTTTGCAATCTTGGCTCAACCCCTGTATAAGTACACTTTAAAATTTAAGGAAAATTGCACTGACATTCCCTGAGGTTTTGGTCAATGTCACTTAGCGGACAGTCAATAATTTTTTTTACATTAACATCCCCTGAGGTTTCAAAAGTGTGCATTGACACCCCTCCAGACCTTTGAAACCATTTGAAATTGCCTTTTAACCCTTTGACTTGTCAATAACTCCATTTAAATTATAAAATTACAAATTTAACATCCTAAATAAATTTAATGGACTAAACTAATCTCTTCATCTCTTCTATACAAATGTATATGATTAATATATAATAATACTTACATAACCATAACCACCACCACAACATAAAAGTAAAAAAGAAAATTATTACAATTTTTTAAAATAGCTTACATGTCACGCCCCAAAAATTCTAACACAAAAACCCTTATTTTATACTAAAATTTGGTACATGACTCACATCAATCATTCCTAATAATTCATGATTAAAAACAGTAAGAATAAATTTAATTTAAAAATCCATCAAGCCAAAGGAAATTTGTTACATCCACCAATAAATTAAAATTACACCAACTAATTGAATTTTATTACAAAATGTTTTGTTAAGAAATAATAATAAAATCAACTTGTGAAAATCCGAAAAATCACCATCTCCCATTTATCTTCCTTCGTAAGCTAAATCCATGTGCACCTGAAGGTGATAAATGGAGGAGCTCACAAGCTCAAAAAGAAATTGTTAAACACTATATCGTTCAACAAGTCAATCCTTACTTATAATCCGTATATATACACACACACACACACACACACACATAAGTGACCACGTAATATCTATAGTCATCAAACTAACTAATAATTAAATTGACTTAACTCCAATTGTGCCAACTATGATGTCCTTCAATAACCTTAAATCAAATCGAGAAATTGTAACCCATCTAATTATAAATTACTAAAATTTCACTTACCTCACAAGAGCCCCGGGCTCCCCTAAGTACCAGTTGGCGTTCTATTGTCATTACCTCACATGAGCCCCTAGCTCCACTCAAAATAAATTGTGTGAATTGCATAGTCCCGGACTACCAAATACACATATGTAGTTGGGTTGTATGTCTATTTACCCAGATGGCCCCTTACCACGTCTACATACTACGGGCACCTTTAGCCCGATGGGTATAACAAAAGAGTAATTCACTTCCGAAGACAATCCCTGACTATGTTCAACAAACTCATCATTGGATAAGTCTCAAACTACCGCTCCAACTAGTTTAATCATTTCAATTAAATACTAATACATTCAGTGACGAACCCAAAAAATTATGTTAGGGGGGCAACTTTTAATAACAACATATAGATATATATATATATATATAGATATATATATATATATATATATATAGATATATATATATATATTATAGTGGGTACTATGTTTGTGGGTGTCGTGTATATGAGAGAGAGACATAGATTGCCAGAAGGAGGTAGGGGTTGGTCGGTGATAGAAAGAACTGCCGAAGGCGGAAGCTATATTGTCTATATATGTTCGTGCATGAGGCAAAGATGAGAAAATAATTTTTACTCATAATATCATGAGTTTGTTAACACTTTCATTACTAAATAATTAATAAATACATACCAACATACCAGTACTAACTCATAATCCTAATTACAATAAGTTACAAACTTATACTTTAAATTTCAACCCCAATATCATTACATTTGTATACTGCTAACCAATTCAAAGACTACCATCAACACAAAGTCAACCTTAATATCTAATTCTAATGACTCCAAAATTTACCATAAACTATGGACTTCAATAAAAGTTATATAAATCAGTGACTATATTAATTAATAACATGCAAAACCTCGAAACCTATTTACTGCCAACCATTACCTTCACCCTTAATCTAAATCTAATCCATTCATTACTCCAATTAATCTCGTACATATCATTACATACATTCAACCTATTAGTAAATCACTTGCATTTCATGAGCCTATCAAACCAATCAAGAAAGTCAACCACCCAATTACAGATCCTCATGAGCATCCGTAGTCATCCTCTAAACTTACCCTAGATATATAACATATATGTAACTAAAAGAATATAAATAATAATACCATAGATGAACTGAGCAGCATATCTAATAATATATATCTCCCATCCCATTCAGCTCACTAAAAATATATATAAACTGAGCAGCTTTTATGGGACTGACAATATCTATAATCACGGCACGCATTCAGGCTACGAGCTTGATGGTCCCGCGCAACAGTTTTCGAATGGCAACATCTCAGCAATTGCGGCGGAGCTACCAGCAGCCAAGTTAAAAAAAAAGGTTAAGTAAAAAAAAAAAAAAAAAAACTCTTTTTACTATTGATATATTGCATATCAATTTTTGTATGATAAAAAAAATTCTTATAATATCAATTCATTGCAAATAGTTCTTATAATATCAATTCATTGCAAATAGATCGTGATATAAAATGATGACAATACCTTCACTTCAATTGTATAAATATTGACCATGTAAAATGACACTTTTATCTCAAACACCACCTAAACCTAATTTCTCTCTACCCAAATACAGCCTTACGCCCATATATCACTGTTCATGTTCTTCACAAACAGGCAAGTGCCCAACCCATCAATTGAAGTTATTAACAAACCTCCATTAACTTCTTTTCCAAATATTGTCAATCCCAAATATTATTTAAGGTAAATTGCACTGACATTCTCTGAGGTTTTGGTCAACGTCACTCAGTGGGCGGTCAATAATTTTTTTTTACATTAACATCCCCTGAGGTTTCAAAAGTGTGCATTGACACTCCTCCAGACCTTTGAAACCAAATTGCCTTTTAACCCTTTGACTTGTCAATAACTCCATTTAAATTATAAAATTACAAATTTAACCTCCTAATAAATTTAATGGACTAAACTAATCTCTTCATCTCTTCTATACATATGTTATGATTAATATATAATAATACTTACATAACCATAACCACCACCACAACATAAAAATAAAAAAGAAAATTATTATAAAATTTTAAAATAGCTTACATGTCACGCCACAAAAATTCTAACACAAAAACTCTTATTTTATACTAAAATTTGGTACATGACTCACATCAATCATTCCTAATAATTCATGATTAAAAACAGTAAGAATAAATTTTATTTAAAAATCCATCAAACCAAAGGAAATCTGTTACATCCACCAATAAATTAAAATTACACCAACTAAGTGAATCTTATTAAAAAATGTTTTGTTAAGAAATAATAATAAAATCAACTTGTGAAAAATCCGAAAAATCACCATCTCCCATTTATCTTCCCTCGCAAGTTAAATCCATGTGCACCTAAAGGTGATAAATGGATGAGCTCACAAACTCAACAAGAAATTGTTAAACACTATATCGTTCAACAAGTCAATCCTTACTTATAATCCGTATATATATACACACACACACACACACACACACACACACACACACACACATATATAAGTGACCACGTAATATCTATAGTTATCAAACTAACTAATAATTAAATTGACTTAACTCCAATTGTGCCAACTATGATGTCCTTCAATAACCTTAAATCAAATCGAGAACTTGTAACCCATCTAATTATAAATTACTAAAATTTCACTTACCTCACATGAGCCCCTGGCTCCCCTAAGTACCAGTTGGCATTCTATTGTCATTACCTCACATGAGCCCCTAGCTCCACTCAAAATAAATTGTGTGAATTGCATAGTCCCGGACTACCAAATACACATATGTAGTTGGGTTGTATGTCTATTTACCCAGATGGCCCCTGACCACGTCTACATACTACGGGCACCTTTAGCCCAATGGGTATAACAAAAGAGTAATTCACTTCCGAAGACAATCCCTGACTGTGCTCAACAAACTCATCATTGGATAAGTCTCAAACTACCGCTCCACCTAGTTTAATCACTTCAATTAAATACTAATACATTCAGTGACGAACCCAAGAAATTATGTTAGGGGGGTAACCTTTTAATAACAACACACACATATATATATATATATATATATATATATATATATATATTATAGTGGGTACTATGTTTGTGGGTGTCGTGTATATGAGAGAGAGACATAGATTGCCAGATGGAGGTAGGGGTTGGTCGGTGATGGAAAGAACTGCCGAAGGCTGAAGCTATATTGTCTATATATGTTCGTGCATGAGGCAAAGATGAGAAAATAATTCTTACTAAATAATTTTTACTCATAATATCATGAGTTTGTTAAACACTTTCATTACTAAATAATTAATAAATACATACCAACATACCAGTACTAACTCATAATCCTAATTACAATAAGTTGCAAACTTATACTTTAAATTTCAACCCCAATATCATTACATTTGTATACTGGTAACCAATTCAAAGTCTACCATCAACACAAAGTCAACCGTAATATCTAATTCTAATGACTCCAAAATTTACCATAAACTATGGACTTCAATAAAAGTTATATAAATCAGTGACTATATTAATTAATAACATGCAAAACCTCAAAACCCATTTACTGCCAACCATTACCTTCATCCTTAATCTAAATCTAATCCATTCATTACTCCAATTAATCTCGTACATATCATTGCATACATTCAACTTATTAGTAAACCACTTGCATTTCATGAGCCTAACAAACCAATCAAGGAAGTCAACCACCCAATTACAGATCCTCATGAGCATCCGTAGTCATCCTCTAAACTTACCCTAGATATATAACATATATGTAACTAAAAGAATATAAATAATAATACCATAGATGAACTGAGCAGCATATCTAATAATATATATCTCCCATCCCATTCAGCTCACTAAAAATATATATAAACTGAGCAGCTTTTATGGGACTGACAATATCTATAATCACGGCACGCATTCAGGCTACGAGCTTGATGGTCCCGCGCAACAGTTTTCGCATGGCAACATCTCAGCAATTGCGGCGGAGCTACCAGCAGCTAAGTTAAAAAAAAAGGTTAAGTAAAAAATAAAAAATAAAAACTCTTTTTACTATTGATATATTGCATATAAATTTTTGTATGATAAAAAAAATTCTGATAATATCAATTCATTGCAAATAGTTCTTATAATATCAATTCATTGCAAATAGATCGTGATATAAAATGATGATAATACCTTCACTTCAATTGTATAAATATTGACCATGTAAAATGACACTTTTATCTCAAACACCACCTAAACCTAATTTCCCTCTACCCAAATACAGCCTTACGCCCATATATCACTGTTCATGTTCTTCATAAATAGGCAAGTGCCCAACCCATCAACTGAAGTTATTAACAAACCACCATTAACTTCTTTTCCAAATATTGTCAATCCCAAATATTATTTAAGGTAAATTGCACTGACATTCTCTGATGTTTTGGTCAACGTCACTCAGTGGGCGGTCAATAATTTTTTTTTACATTAACATCCCTGAGGTTTCAAAAGTGTGCATTGACACCCCTCCAGACCTTTGAAACCAAATTGCCTTTTAACCCTTTGACTTGTCAATAACTCCATTTAAATTATAAAATTACAAATTTAACCTCCTAAATAAATTTAATGGACTAAACTAATCTCTTCATCTCTTCTATACAAATGTATATGATTAATATATAATAATACTTACATAACCATAACCACCACCACAACATAAAAATAAAAAAGAAAATAATTATAATTTTTTAAAATAGCTTACATGTCACGCCCCAAAAATTCTAACACAAAAACCCTTATTTTATACTAAAATTTGGAACATGACTCACATCAATCATTCCTAATAATTCATGATTAAAAACAGTAAGAATAAACTTTATTTAAAAATCCATCAAACCATAGGAAATCTGTTACATCCACCAATATATTAAAATTACACCAACTAAGTGAATCTTATTACAAAATGTTTTGTTAAGAAATAATAATAAAATCAACTTGTGAAAAATCCGAAAAATCACCATCTCCCATTTATCTTCCCTCGCAAGCTAAATCCATGTGCACCTGAAGCTGATAAATGGATGAGCTCACAAGCTCAACAAGAAATTGTTAAACACTATATCGTTCAACAAGTCAATCCTTACTTATAATCCGTATATATATATATATATATATAGACACACACACACACACACACACACACACACATATATAAGTGACCACGTAATATCTATAGTCATCAAACTAACTAATAATTAAATTGACTTAACTCCAATTGTGCCAACTATGATGTCCTTCAATAACCTTAAATCAAATCGAGAACTTGTAACCCATCTAATTATAAATTACAAAAATTTCACTTACCTCACATGAGCCCCTGGCTCCCCTAAGTACCAGTTGGCGTTCTATTGTCATTACCTCACATGAGCCCCTAGCTCCACTCAAAATAAATTGTGTGAATTGCATAGTCCCGGATTACACACATGTAGTTGGGTTGTATGTCTATTTACCCAGATGGCCCCAGACCACGTCTACATACTACGGGCACCTTTAGCCCAATGGGTATAACAAAAGAGTAATTCACTTCCGAAAACAATTCCTGACTGTGCTCAACAAACTCATCATTGGATAAGTCTCAAACTACCGCTCCAACTAGTTTAATCACACAAATTAAATACTAATACATTCAGTGACGAACCCAAGAAATTATGTTAGGGGGGCAACCTTTTAATAACAACATATATATATATATATATATATATATATATATATATATATATATATATATATTATAGTGGGTACTATGTTTGTGGGTGTCGTGTATATGAGAGAGAGACATAGATTGCCAGAATGAGGTAGGGGTTGGTCGGTGATGGAAAGAACTGCCGAAGGCTGAAGCTATATTGTCTATATATGTTCGTGCATGAGGCAAAGATGAGAAAATAATTCTTACTAAATAATTTTTACTCATAATATCATGAGTTTGTTAAACACTTTCATTACTAAATAATTAATAAATACATACCAACATACCAGTACTAACTCATAATCCTAATTACAATAAGTTGCAAACTTATACTTTAAATTTCAACCCCAATATCATTACATTTGTATACTGCTAACCAATTCAAAGTCTACCATCAACACAAAGTCAACCGTAATATCGAATTCTAATGACTCCAAAATTTACCATAAACTATGGACTTCAATAAAAGTTATATAAATCAGTGACTATATTAATTAATAACATGCAAAACCTCAAACCCATTTACTGCCAACTATTACCTTCATCCTTAATCTAAATATAATCCATTCATTACTCCAATTAATCTCGTACATATCATTGCATACATTCAACCTATTAGTAAATCACTTGCATTTCATGAGCCTAACAAACCAATCAAGAAAGTCAACCACCCAATTACAGATCCTCATGTGCATCCGTAGTCATCCTCTAAACTTACCCTAGATATATAACATATATGTAACTAAAAGAATATAAATAATAATACCATAGATGAACTGAGCAGCATATCTAATAATATATATCTCCCATCCCATTCAGCTCACTAAAAATATATATAAACTGAGCAGCTTTTATGGGACTGACAATATCTATAATCACGGCACGCATTCAGGCTACGAGCTTGATGGTCCCGCGCAACAGTTTTCGCATGGCAACATCTCAGCAATTGCGGCGGAGCTACCAGCAGCCAAGTTAAAAAAAAAGGTTAAGTAAAAAAATAAAAAAATAAAACTCTTTTTACTATTGATATATTGCATATCAATTTTTGTATGATAAAAAAAATTCTTATAATATCAATTCATTGCAAATAGTTCTTATAATATCAATTCATTGCAAATAGATCGTGATATAAAATGATGATAATACCTTCACTTCAATTGTATAAATATTGACCATGTAAAATGACACTTTTATCTCAAACACCACCTAAACCTAATTTCCCTCTACCCAAATACAGCCTTACGCCCATATATCACTGTTCATGTTCTTCACAAACAGGCAAGTGCCCAACCCATCAACTGAAGTTATTAACAAACCTCCATTAACTTCTTTTCCAAATATTGTCAATCCCAAATATTATTTAAGGTAAATTGCACTGACATTCTCTGAGGTTTTGGTCAACGTCACTCAGTGGGCGGTCAATAATTTTTTTTTACATTAACATCCCCTGAGGTTTCAAAAGTGTGCATTGACACCCCTCCAGACCTTTGAAACCAAATTGCCTTTTAACCCTTTGACTTGTCAATAACACCATTTAAATTATAAAATTACAAATTTAACCTCCTAAATAAATTTAATGGACTAAACTAATCTCTTCATCTCTTCTATACAAATGTATATGATTAATATATAATAATACTTACATAACCATAACCACCACCACAACATAAAAATAAAAAAGAAAATAATTATAATTTTTTAAAATAGCTTACATTTCACGCCCCAAAAATTCTAACACAAAAACCCTTATTTTATACTAAAATTTAGTACATGACTCACATCAATCATTCCTAATAATTCATGATTAAAAACAGTAAGAATAAATTTTATTTAAAAATCCATCAAACCAAAGGAAATCTGTTACATCCACCAATAAATTAAAATTACACCAACTAAGTGAATCTTATTACAAAATGTTTTGTTAAGAAATAATAATAAAATCAACTTGTGAAAAATCCGAAAAATCACCATCTCCCATTTATCTTCCCTCGCAAGCTAAATCCATGTGCACCTGAAGGTGATAAATGGATGAGCTCACAAGCTCAACAAGAAATTGTTAAACACTATATCGTTCAACAAGTCAATCCTTACTTATAATCCGTATATATATATATATATAGACACACACACACACACATATATAAGTGACCACGTAATATCTATAGTCATCAAACTAACTAATAATTAAATTGACTTAACTCCAATTGTGCCAACTATGATGTCCTTCAATAACCTTAAATCAAATCGAGAACTTGTAACCCATCTAATTATAAATTGCTAAAATTTTACTTACCTCACCTGAGCCCCTGGCTCCCCTAAGTACCAGTTGGCGTTCTATTGTCATTACCTCACATGAGCCCCTAGCTCCACTCAAAATAAATTGTGGGAATTGCATAGTCCCGGACTACACACATGTAGTTGGGTTGTATGTCTATTTACCCAGATGACCCCTGACCACGTCTACATACTACGGGCACCTTTAGCCCAATGGGTATAACAAAAGAGTAATTCACTTCCGAAGACAATCCCTGACTGTGCTCAACAAACTCATCATTGGATAAGTCTCAAACTACCGCTCCAACTAGTTTAATCACTTCAATTAAATACTAATACATTCAGTGACGAACCCAAGAAATTATGTTAGGGGGGCAACCTTTTAATAACAACATATATATATATATATATATATATATATATATATATATATATATATATATATTATAGTGGGTACTATGTTTGTGGGTGTCGTGTATATGAGAGAGAGACATAGATTGCCAGAAGGAGGTAGGGGTTGGTCGATGATGGAAAGAACTGCCGAAGGCTGAAGCTATATTGTCTATATATGTTCGTGCGTGAGGCAAAAATGAGAAAATAATTCTTACTAAATAATTTTTACTCATAATATCATGAGTTTGTTAAACACTTTCATTACTAAATAATTAATAAATACATACCAACATACCAGTACAAACTCATAATCCAAATTACAATAAGTTGCAAACTTATACTTTAAATTTCAACCCCAATATCATTACATTTGTATACTGCTAACCAATTCAAAGTCTACCATCAACACAAAGTCAACCATAATATCTAATTCTAATGACTCCAAAATTTACCAAAAACTATGGACTTCAATAAAAGTTATATAAATCAGTGACTATATTAATTAATAACATGCAAAACCTCAAAACCCATTTACTGCCAACCATTACCTTCATCCTTAATCTAAATCTAATCCATTCATTACTCCAATTAATCTCGTACATATCATTGCATACATTCAACCTATTAGTAAATCACTTAAATTTCATGAGCCTAACAAACCAATCAAGAAAGTCAACCACCTAATTACAGATCCTCATGAGCATCCGTAGTCATCCTCTAAACTTACCCTAGATATATAACATATATGTAACTAAAAGAATATAAATAATAATACCATAGATGAACTGAGCAGCATATCTAATAATATATATCTCCCATCCCATTCAGCTCACTAAAAATATATATAAACTGAGCAGCTTTTATGGGACTGACAATATCTATAATCACGGCACGCATTCAGGCTACGAGCTTGATGGTCCCGCGCAACAGTTTTCGCATGGCAACATCTCAGCGATTGCGGCGGAGCTACCAGCAGCCAAGTTAAAAAAAAAAGGTTAAGTAAAAAATAAATAAAAAAACTCTTTTTACTATTGATATATTGCATATCAATTTTTGTATGATAAAAAAAATTCTTATAATATCAATTCATTGCAAATAGTTCTTATAATATCAATTCATTGCAAATAGATCGTGATATAAAATGATGATAATACCTTCACTTCAATTGTATAAATATTGACCATGTAAAATGACACTTTTATCTCAAACACCACCTAAACCTAATTTCCCTCTACCCAAATACAGCCTTACGCCCATATATCACTGTTTATGTTCTTCACAAACAGGCAAGTGCCCAACCCATCAACTGAAGTTATTAACAAACCTCCATTAACTTCTTTTCCAAATATTGTCAATCCCAAATATTATTTAAGGTAAATTGCACTAACATTCTCTGAGGTTTTGGTCAACGTCACTCAGTGGGCGGTCAATAATTTTTTTTTACATTAACATCCCCTGAGGTTTCAAAAGTGTGCATTGACACCCCTCCAGACCTTTGAAACCAAATTGCCTTTTAACCCTCTGACTTGTCAATAACTCCATTTAAATTATAAAATTACAAATTTAACCCCCTAATAAATTTAATGGACTAAACTAATCTCTTCATCTCTTCTATACAAATGTATATGATTAATATATAATAATACTTACATAACCATAACCACCACCACAACATAAAAATAAAAAAGAAAATAATTATAATTTTTTAAAATAGCTTACATGTCACGCCCCAAAAATTCTAACACAAAAACCCTTATTTTATACTAAAATTTGGTACATGACTCACATCAATCATTCCTAATAATTCATGATTAAAAACAGTAAGAATAAATTTTATTTAAAAATCCATCAAACCAAAGGAAATCTGTTACATCCACCAATAAATTAAAATTACACCAACTAAGTGAATCTTATTACAAAATGTTTTGTTAGGAAATAATAATAAAATCAACTTGTGAAAAATCCGAAAAATCACCATCTCCCATTTATCTTCCCTCGCAAGCTAAATCCATGTGCACCTGAAGGTGATAAATGGATGAGCTCACAAGCTCAACAAGAAATTGTTAAACACTATATCGTTCAACAAGTCAATCCTTACTTATAATCCGTATATATATATATAGACACACACACACACACACACACACACACACACATATATAAGTGACCACGTAATATCTATAGTCATCAAACTAACTAATAATTAAATTGACTTAACTCCAATTGTGCCAACTATGATGTCCTTCAATAACCTTAAATCAAATCGAGAACTTGTAACCCATCTAATTATAAATTACTAAAATTTCACTTACCTCACATGAGCCCCTGGCTCCCCTAAGTACCAGTTGGCGTTCTATTGTCATTACCTCACATGAGCCCCTAGCTCCACTCAAAATAAATTGTGTGAATTGCATAGTCCCGGACTACATACATGTAGTTGGGTTGTATGTCTATTTACCCAGATGGCACCTGACCACGTCTACATACTACGGGCACCTTTAGCCCAATGGGTATAACAAAAGAGTAATTCACTTCCGAAGACAATCCCTGACTGTGCTCAACAAACTCATCATTGCATAAGTCTCAAACTACCGCTCCAACTAGTTTAATCACTTCAATTAAATACTAATACATTCAGTGACGAACCCAAGAAATTATGTTAGGGGGGCAACCTTTTAATAACAACATATATATATATATATATATATATATATATATATATATATTATAGTGTGTACTATGTTTGTGGGTGTCGTGTATATGAGAGAGAGACATAGATTGCCAGAAGGAGGTAGGGGTTGGTCGGTGATGGAAAGAACTGCCGAAGGCTGAAGCTATATTGTCTATATATGTTCGTGCATGAGGCAAAGATGAGAAAATAATTCTTACTAAATAATTTTTACTCATAATATCATGAGTTTGTTAAACACTTTCATTACTAAATAATTAATAACTACATACCAACATACCAGTACTAACTCATAATCCTAATTACAATAAGTTGCAAACTTATACTTTAAATTTCAACCCCAATATCATTACATTTGTATGCTGCTAACCAATTCAAAGTCTACCATCAACACAAAGTCGATCTTAATATCTAATTCTAATGACTCCAAAATTTACCATAAACTATGGACTTCAATAAAAGTTATATAAATCAGTGACTATATTAATTAATAACATGCAAAACCTCAAAACCCATTTACTGCCAACCATTACCTTCATCCTTAATCTAAATCTAATCCATTCATTACTCCAATTAATCTCGTACATATCATTACATACATTCAACCTATTAGTAAATCACTTGCATTTCATGAGCCTAACAAACCAATCAAAAAACTCAACCACCCAATTACAGATCCTCATGAGCATGCGTAGTCATCCTCTAAACTTACCCTAGATATATAACATATATGTAACTAAAAGAATATAAATAATAATACCATAGATGAACTGAGCAGCATATCTAATAATATATATCTCCCATCCCATTCAGCTCACTAAAAATATATATAAACTGAGCAGCTTTTATGGGACTGACAATATCTATAATCACGGCACGCATTCAGGCTACGAGCTTGATGGTCCCGCGCAACAGTTTTCGCATGGCAACATCTCAGCAATTGCGGCGGAGCTACCAGCAGCCAAGTTAAAAAAAAAAGGTTATGTAAAAAAAAAAAAAAAAAAAAAAAACTCTTTTTACTATTGATATATTGCATATTAATTTTTGTATGATAAAAAAAATTCTTATAATATCAATTCATTGCAAATAGTTCTTATAATATCAATTCATTGCAAATAGATCGTGATATAAAATGATGATAATACCTTCACTTCAATTGTATAAATATTGACCATGTAAAATGACACTTTTATCTCAAACACCACCTAAACCAAATTTCCCTCTACCCAAATACAGCCTTACGCCCATATATCACTGTTCATGTTCTTCACAAACAGGCAAGTGCCCAACCCATCAACTGAAGTTATTAACAAACCTCCATTAACTTCTTTTCCAAATATTGTCAATCCCAAATATTATTTAAGGTAAATTGCACTGACATTCTCTGAGGTTTTGGTCAACGTCACTCAGTGGGCGGTCAATAATTTTTTTTTACATTAACATCCCCTGAGGTTTCAAAAGTGTGCATTGACACCCCTCCAGACCTTTGAAACCAAATTGCCTTTTAACCCTTTGACTTGTCAATAACTCCATTTAAATTATAAAATTACAAATTTAACCTCATAATAAATTTAATGGACTAAACTAATCTCTTCATCTCTTCTATACAAATGTATATGATTAATATATTATAATACTTACATAACCATAACCACCACCACAACATAAAAATAAAAAAGAAAATAATTATAATTTTTTAAAATAGCTTACATGTCACGCCCCAAAAATTCTAACACAAAAACCCTTATTTTATACTAAAATTTGGTACATGACTCACATCAATCATTCCTAATAATTCATGATTAAAAACAGTAAGAATAAATTTTATTTAAAAATCCATCAAACCAAAGGAAATCTGTTACATCCACCAATAAATTAAAATTACACCAACTAAGTGAATCTTATTACAAAATGTTTTGTTAAGAAATAATAATAAAATCAACTTGTGAAAAATCCGAAAAATCACCATCACCCATTTATCTTCCCTCGCAAGCTAAATCCATGTGCACCTGAAGGTGATCAATGGATGAGCTCACAAGCTCAATAAGAAATTGTTAAACACTATATCGTTCAACAAGTCAATCCTTACTTATAATCCGTATATACACACACACACACACACACATATATAAGTGACCACGTAATATCTATAGTCATCAAACTAACTAATAATTAAATTGACTTAACTCCAATTGTGCCAACTATGATGTCCTTCAATAACCTTAAATCAAATCGAGAACTTGTAACCCATCTAATTATAAATTACTAAAATTTCACTTACCTCACATGAGCCCCTGGCTCCCCTAAGTACCAGTTGGCGTGCTATTGTCATTACCTCACATGAGCCCCTAATTCCACTCAAAATAAATTGTGTGAATTGCATAGTCCCGGACTACCAAATACACACAAGTAGTTGGGTTGTATGTCTATTTACCCAAATGGCCCCTGACCACGTCTACATACTACGGGCACCTTTAGCCCAATGGGTATAACAAAAGAGTAATTCACTTCCGAAGACAATCCCTGACTGTGCTCAACAAACTCATCATTGGATAAGTCTAAAACTACCGCTCCAACAAGTTTAATCATTTCAATTAAATACTAATACATTCAGTGACGAACCCAAGAAATTATGTTAGGGGGGCAACCTTTTAATAACAACATATATATATATATATATATTTATATATATATATATATATATATATTATAGTGGGTACTATGTTTGTGGGTGTCGTGTATATGAGAGAGAGACATAGATCCAGAAGGAGGTAGGGGTTGGTCGGTGATGGAAAGAACTGCCGAAGGCTGAAGCTATATTGTCTATATATGTTCGTGCATGAGGCAAAGATGAGAAAATAATTCTTACTAAATAATTTTTATTCATAATATCATGAGTTTGTTAAACACTTTCATTACTAAATAATTAATAAATACATACCAACATACCAGTACTAACTCATAATCCTAATTACAATAAGTTGCAAACTTATACTTTAAATTTCAACCCCAATATCATTACATTTGTATACTGCTAACCAATTCAAAGTCTACCATCAACACAAAGTCAACCGTAATATCTAATTCTAATGACTCCAAAATTTACCATAAACTATGGACTTCAATAAAAGTTATATAAATCAGTGACTATATTAATTAATAACATGCAAAACCTCAAAACCCATTTACTGCCAACCATTACCTTCATCCTTAATCTAAATCTAATCCATTCATTACTCCAATTAATCTCGTACATATCATTACATACATTCAACCTATTAGTAAATCACTTGCATTTCATGAGCCTAACAAACCAATCAAGAAAGTCAACCACCCAATTACAGATCCTCATGAGCATCCGTAGTCATCCTCTAAACTTACCCTAGATATATAACATATATGTAACTAAAAGAATATAAATAATAATACCATAGATGAACTGAGCAGCATATCTAATAATATATATAATATATATCTCCCATCCCATTCAGCTCACTAAAAATATATATAAACTGAGCAGCTTTTATGGGACTGACAATATCAATAATCACGGCACGCATTCAGGCTACGAGCTTGATGGTCCCGCGCAACAGTTTTCGCATGGCAACATCTCCGCAATTGCGGCGGAGCTACCAGCAGCCAAGTTAAAAAAAAAGGTTAAGTAAAAAAGAAAAAAAAAAAAAAACTCTTTTTACTATTGATATATTGCATATCAATTTTTGTATGATAAAAAAAATTCTTATAATATCAATTCATTGCAAATAGTTCTTATAATATCAATTCATTGCAAATAGATCGTGATATAAAATGATGATAATACCTTCACTTCAATTGTATAAATATTGACCATGTAAAATGACACTTTTATCTCAAACACCACCTAAACCTAATTTCCCTCTACCCAAATACAGCCTTACGCCCATATATCACTGTTCATGTTCTTCACAAACAGGCAAGTGCCCAACCCATCAACTGAAGTTATTAACAAACCTCCATTAACTTTTTTTCCAAATATTGTCAATCCCAAATATTATTTAAGGTAAATTGCACTGACATTTTCTGAGGTTTTGGTCAACGTCACTCAGTGGGCGGTCAATAATTTTTTTTTACATTAACATCCCCTGAGGTTTCAAAAGTGTGCGTTGACACCCCTCCAGACCTTCGAAACCAAATTGCCTTTTAACCTTTTGACTTGTCAATAACTCCATTTAAATTATAAAATTACAAATTTAACCTCCTAAATAAATTTAATGGACTAAACTATTCTCTTCATCTCTTCTACACAAATGTATATGATTAATATATAATAATACTAACATAACCATAACCACCACCACAACATAAAAATAAAAAAGAAAATTATTATAATTTTTTAAAATAGCTTACATGTCACGCCCCAAAAATTCTAACACAAAAACCCTTATTTTATACTAAAATTTGGTACATGACTCACATCAATCATTCCTAATAATTCATGATTAAAAACAGTAAGAATAAATTTTATTTAAAAATCCATCAAACCAAAGGAAATCTGTTACATCCACCAATAAATTAAAATTACACCAACTAAGTGAATCTTATTACAAAATGTTTTGTTAAGAAATAATAATAAAATCAACTTGTGAAAAATCCGAAAAATCACCATCTCCTATTTATCTTCCCTCGCAAGCTAAATCCATGTGCACCTGAAGCTGATAAATGGATGAGCTCACAAGCTCAACAAGAAATTGTTAAACACTATATCGTTCAACAAGTCAATCCTTACTTATAATCTGTATATATATATATATACACGCACACACACACACACACACACACATATATAAGTGACCACGTAATATCTATAGTCATCAAACTAACTAATAATTAAATTGACTTAACTCCAATTGTGCCAACTATGATGTCCTTCAATAACCTTAAATCAAATCGAGAACTTGTAACCCATCTAATTATAAATTACTAAAATTTCACTTACCTCACATGAGCCCCTGGCTCCCCTAAGTACCAGTTGGCGTTCTATTGTCATTACCTCACATGAGCCCCTAACTCCACTCAAAATAAATTGTGTGAATAGCATAGTCCCGGACTACCAAATACACACATGTAGTTGGGTTGTATGTCTATTTACCCAGATGGCCCCTGACCACGTCTACATACTACGGGCACCTTTAGCCCAATGGGTATAACAAAAGAGTAATTCACTTCCGAAGACAATCCCTGACTGTGCTCAACAAACTCATCATTGGATAAGTCTCAAACTACCGCTCCAACTAGTTTAATCACTTCAATTAAATACTAATACATTCAGTGACGAACCCAAGAAATTATGTTAGGGGGGCAACCTTTTAATAACAACATATATATATATATATATATATATATATATATATATATATATTATAGTGGGTACTATGTTTGTGGGTGTCGTGTATATATATATATATATATTATAGTGGGTACTATGTTTGTGGGTGTCGTGTATATGAGAGAGAGACATAGATCCAGAAGGAGGTAGGGGTTGGTCGGTGATGGAAAGAACTGCCGAAGGCTGAAGCTATATTGTCTATATATGTTCGTGCATGAGGCAAAGATGAGAAAATAATTCTTACTAAATAATTTTTACTCATAATATCATGAGTTTGTTAAACACTTTCATTACTAAATAATTAATAAATACATACCAACATACCAGTACTAACTCATAATCCTAATTACAATAAGTTGCAAACTTATACTTTAAATTTCAACCCCAATATCATTACATTTGTATACTGCTAACCAATTCAAAGTCTACCATCAACACAAAGTCAACCGTAATATCTAATTCTAATGACTCCAAAATTTACCATAAACTATGGACTTCAATAAAAGTTATATAAATCAGTGACTATATTAATTAATAACATGCAAAACCTCAAAACCCATTTACTGCCAACCATTACCTTCATCCTTAATCTAAATCTAATCCATTCATTACTCCAATTAATCTCGTACATATCATTACATACATTCAACCTATTAGTAAATCACTTGCATTTCATGAGCCTAACAAACCAATCAAGAAAGTCAACCACCCAATTACAGATCCTCATGAGCATCCGTAGTCATCCTCTAAACTTACCCTAGATATATAATATATATGTAACTAAAAGAATATAAATAATAATACCATAGATGAACTGAGCAGCATATCTAATAATATATATAATATATTTCTCCCATCCCATTCAGCTCACTAAAAATATATATAAACTGAGCAGCTTTTATGGGACTGACAATATCAATAATCACGGAACGCATTCAGGCTACGAGCTTGATGGTCCCGCGCAACAGTTCTCGCATGGCAACATCTCAGCAATTGCGGCGGAGCTACCAGCAGCCAAGTTAAAAATAAAGGTTAAGTAAAAAAAAAAAAAAAAAAACTCTTTTTACTATTGATATATTGCATATCAATTTTTGTATGATAAAAAAAATTCTTATAATATCAATTCATTGCAAATAGTTCTTATAATATCAATTCATTGCAAATAGATCGTGATATAAAATGATGATAATACCTTCACTTCAATTGTATAAATATTGACCATGTAAAATGACACTTTTATCTCAAACACCACCTAAACCTAATTTCCCTCTACCCAAATACAGCCTTACGCCCATATATCACTGTTCATGTTCTTCACAAACAGGCAAGTGCCCAACCCATCAACTGAAGTTATTAACAAACCTCCATTGACTTTTTTTCCAAATATTGTCAATCCCAAATATTATTTAAGGTAAATTGCACTGACATTTTCTGAGGTTTTGGTCAACGTCACTCAGTGGGCGGTCAATAATTTTTTTTTACATTAACATCCCCTGAGGTTTCAAAAGTGTGCATTGACACTCCTCCAGACCTTTGAAACCAAATTGCCTTTTAACCCTTTGACTTGTCAATAACTCCATTTAAATTACAAAATTACAAATTTAACCTCCTAATAAATTTAATGGACTAAACTAATCTCTTCATCTCTTCTATACAAATGTATATGATTACTATATAATAATACTTACATAACCATAACCACCACCACAACATAAAAATAAAAAAGAAAATTATTATAATTTTTTAAAATAGCTTACATGTCACGCCCCAAAAATTCTAACACAAAAACCCTTATTTTATACTAAAATTTGGTACATGACTCACATCAATCATTCCTAATAATTCATGATTAAAAACAGTAAGAATAAATTTTATTTAAAAATCCATCAAACCAAAGGAAATCTGTTACATCCACCAATAAATTAAAATTACACCAACTAAGTGAATCTTATTACAAAATGTTTTGTTAAGAAATAATAATAAAATCAACTTGTGAAAAATCCGAAAAATCACCATCTCCCATTTATCTTCCCTCGCAAGCTAAATCCATGTGCACCTGAAGGTGATAAATGGATGAGCTCACAAACTCAACAAGAAATTGTTAAACACTATATCGTTTAACAAGTCAATCCTTACTTATAATCCGTATATATATATATATACACACACAGACACACACACACACACATATATAAGTGACCACGTAATATCTATAGTCATCAAACTAACTAATAATTAAATTGACTTAACTCCAATTGTGCCAACTATGATGTCCTTCAATAACCTTAAATCAAATCGAGAACTTGTAACCCATCTAATTATAAATTACTAAAATTTCACTTACCTCACATGAGCCCCTGGCTCCCCTAAGTACCAGTTGGCATTCTATTGTCATTACCTCACATGAGCCCCTAGCTCCACTCAAAATAAATTGTGTGAATTGCATAGTCCCGGACTACCAAATACACATATGTAGTTGGGTTGTATGTCTATTTACCCAGATGGCCCCTGACCACGTCTACATACTACGGGCACCTTTAGCCCAATGGGTATAACAAAAGAGTAATTCACTTCCGAAGACAATCCCTGACTGTGCTCAACAAACTCATCATTGGATAAGTCTCAAACTACCGCTCCAACTAGTTTAATCACTTCAATTAAATACTAATACATTCAGTGACGAACCCAAGAAATTATGTTAGGGGGGCAACCTTTTAATAAAAACATATATATATATATATATATATATTATAGTGGGTACTATGTTTGTGGGTGTCGTGTATATATATATATATATATTATAGTGGGTACTATGTTTGTGGGTGTCGTGTATATGAGAGAGAGACATAGATCCAGAAGGAGGTAGGGGTTGGTCGGTGATGGAAAGAACTGCCGAAGGCTGAAGCTATATTGTCTATATATGTTCGTGCATGAGGCAAAGATGAGAAAATAATTCTTACTAAATAATTTTTACTCATAATATCATGAGTTTGTTAAACACTTTCATTACTAAATAATTAATAAATACATACCAACATACCAGTACTAACTCATAATCCTAATTACAATAAGTTGCAAACTTATACTTTAAATTTCAACCCCAATATCATTACATTTGTATACTGCTAACCAATTCAAAGTCTACCATCAACACAAAGTCAACCGTAATATCTAATTCTAATGACTCCAAAATTTACCATAAACTATGGACTTCAATAAAAGTTATATAAATCAGTGACTATATTAATTAATAACATGCAAAACCTCAAAACCCATTTACTGCCAACCATTACCTTCATCCTTAATCTAAATCTAATCCATTCATTACTCCAATTAATCTCGTACATATCATTACATACATTCAACCTATTAGTAAATCACTTGCATTTCATGAGCCTAACAAACCAATCAAGAAAGTCAACCACCCAATTACAGATCCTCATGAGCATCCGTAGTCATCCTCTAAACTTACCCTAGATATATAATATATATGTAACTAAAAGAATATAAATAATAATACCATAGATGAACTGAGCAACATATCTAATAATATATATAATATATATCTCCCATCCCATTCAGCTCACTAAAAATATATATAAACTGAGCAGCTTTTATGGGACTGACAATATCAATAATCACGGAACGCATTCAGGCTACGAGCTTGATGGTCCCGCGCAACAGTTCTCGCATGGCAACATCTCAGCAATTGCGGCGGAGCTACCAGCAGCCAAGTTAAAAATAAAGGTTAAGTAAAAAAAAAAAAAAAACTCTTTTTACTATTGATATATTGCATATCAATTTTTGTATGATAAAAAAAATTCTTATAATATCAATTCATTGCAAATAGTTCTTATAATATCAATTCATTGCAAATAGATCGTGATATAAAATGATGATAATACCTTCACTTCAATTGTATAAATATTGACCATGTAAAATGACACTTTTATCTCAAACACCACCTAAACCTAATTTCCCTCTACCCAAATACAGCCTTACGCCCATGTATCACTGTTCATGTTCTTCACAAACAGGCAAGTGCCCAACCCATCAACTGAAGTTATTAACAAACCTCCATTGACTTCTTTTCCAAATATTGTCAATCCCAAATATTATTTAAGGTAAATTGCACTGACATTTTCTGAGGTTTTGGTCAACGTCACTCAGTGGGCGGTCAATAATTTTTTTTACATTAACATCCCCTGAGGTTTCAAAAGTGTGCATTGACACTCCTCCAGACCTTTGAAACCAAATTGCCTTTTAACCCTTTGACTTGTCAATAACTCCATTTAAATTATAAAATTACAAATTTAACCCCCTAATAAATTTAATGGACTAAACTAATCTCTTCATCTCTTCTATACAAATGTATATGATTACTATATAATAATACTTACATAACCATAACCACCACCACAACATAAAAATAAAAAAGAAAATTATTATAATTTTTTAAAATAGCTTACATGTCACGCCCCAAAAATTCTAACACAAAAACCCTTATTTTATACTAAAATTTGGTACATGACTCACATCAATCATTCCTAATAATTCATGATTAAAAACAGTAAGAATAAATTTTATTTAAAAATCCATCAAACCAAAGGAAATCTGTTACATCCACCAATAAATTAAAATTACACCAACTAAGTGAATCTTATTACAAAATGTTTTGTTAAGAAATAATAATAAAATCAACTTGTGAAAAATCCGAAAAATCACCATCTCCCATTTATCTTCCCTCGCAAGCTAAATCCATGTGCACCTGAAGGTGATAAATGGATGAGCTCACAAACTCAACAAGAAATTGTTAAACACTATATCGTTTAACAAGTCAATCCTTACTTATAATCCGTATATATATATATACACACACACACACACACACACACACACACATATATAAGTGACCACGTAATATCTATAGTCATCAAACTAACTAATAATTAAATTGACTTAACTCCAATTGTGCCAACTATGATGTCCTTCAATAACCTTAAATCAAATCGAGAACTTGTAACCCATCTAATTATAAATTACTAAAATTTCACTTACCTCACATGAGCCCCTGGCTCCCCTAAGTACCAGTTGGCATTCTATTGTCATTACCTCACATGAGCCCCTAGCTCCACTCAAAATAAATTGTGTGAATTGCATAGTCCCGGACTACCAAATACACATATGTAGTTGGGTTGTATGTCTATTTACCCAGATGGCCCCTGACCACGTCTACATACTACGGGCACCTTTAGCCCAATGGGTATAACAAAAGAGTAATTCACTTCCGAAGACAATCCCTGACTGTGCTCAACAAACTCATCATTGGATAAGTCTCAAACTACCGCTCCAACTAGTTTAATCACTTCAATTAAATACTAATACATTCAGTGACGAACCCAAGAAATTATGTTAGGGGGGCAAGCTTTTAATAACAACATATATATATATATATATATATATATATATATATATATATATTATAGTGGGTACTATGTTTGTGGGTGTCGTGTATATGAGAAAGAGACATAGATTGCCAGATGGAGGTAGGGGTTGGTCGGTGATGGAAAGAACTGCCGAAGGCTGAAGCTATATTGTCTATATATGTTCGTGCATGAGGCAAAGATGAGAAAATAATTCTTACTAAATAATTTTTACTCATAATATCATGAGTTTGTTAAACACTTTCATTACTAAATAATTAATAAATACATACCAACATACCAGTACTAACTCATAATCCTAATTACAATAAGTTGCAAACTTATACTTTAAATTTCAACCCCAATATCATTACATTTGTATACTGCTAACCAATTCAAAGTCTACCATCAACACAAAGTCAACCGTAATATCTAATTCTAATGACTCCAAAATTTACCATAAACTATGGACTTTAATGAAAGTTATATAAATCAGTGACTATATTAATTAATAACATGCAAAACCTCAAAACCCATTTACTGCCAACCATTACCTTCATCCTTAATCTAAATCTAATACATTCATTACTCCAATTAATCTCGTACATATCATTACATACATTCAACCTATTAGTAAATCACTTGCATTTCATGAGCCTAACAAACCAATCAAGAAAGTCAACCACTCAATTACAGATCCTCATGAGCATCCGTAGTCATCCTCTAAACTTACCCTAGATATATAACATATATGTAACTAAAAGAATATAAATAATAATACCATAGATGAACTGAGCAGCATATCTAATAATATATATAATATATATCTCCCATCCCATTCAGCTCACTAAAATTATATATAAACTGAGCAGCTTTTATGGGACTGACAATATCTATAATCACGGCACGCATTCAGGCTACGAGCTTGATGGTCCCGCGCCACAGTTTTCGCATGGCAACATCTCAGCAATTGCGGCGGAGCTACCAGCAGCCAAGTTAAAAAAAAAGGTTAAGTAAAAAAAAAAAAAAAAAACTCTTTTTACTATTGATATATTGCATATCAATTTTTGTATGATAAAAAAAATTCTTATAATATCAATTCATTGCAAATAGTTCTTATAATATCAATTCATTGCAAATAGATCGTGATATAAAATGATGATAATACCTTCACTTTAATTGTATAAATATTGACCATGTAAAATGACAAATTTATCTCAAACACCACCTAAACCTAATTTCCCTCTACCCAAATACAGCCTTATGTCCATATATCACTGTTCATGTTCTTCACAAACAGGCAAGTGCCCAACCCATCAACTGAAGTTATTAACAAACCTCCATTAACTTCTTTTCCAAATATTGTCAATCCCAAATATTATCGTGGAGGTTTAGGTGGTGTCAATCCCAAATATGATCTAAATTGGAGGTTTATTAACCCATAATATTCTGTTTCTAATACTCTGTTTGAACTTGGAGGAAACTTCCAAGAAATGGAGAGAAAGTAATAAAACCCTTTCCAAACACCACCCCATTCATGAATAATTCGCCTATATATATTCTATATCTAATGATTCGATAATCTGAAATTATTGATTAGTCGTCTCTCAACCTCCACTTTCTCTCTCCCTTTCCTCCTTTTATAAACTCCCTTTACAGTCACCCTTCAGCCCAAACCCTCCTACTCTCTCTCTCTCTCTGTAAAAGTATTTCTTTCTCTCTCTAGAAATGGGTTCCTCCGGTATCAAACTTCTAGTTTGGCTGGCTTTATTCACCACCTCATGTATTGCTCAAGCACCCATACCACCTGGACGGTGTCACCCACCGCCACACCTACACCGTCACCGACGACAGCGCCACCTTCGCCGTCGCCAACGCCAACTCCAACACCGGTTCCATCACCGGCTCCATCGACTCCATCGCTCTCACACTCTCTTCTTCTCCTCAGCTCTTCACCAAATCAAACCCATCTCTGAATTCAAAAATCTCGGCCAATAAGAGACCCAATTGGCTCGTTAAATCGGCAACCGAGGATCGGAACGTGGTTATAGCACATACAAGTGGTTCAGATGACCAAGAGGAGAAAGAGAAAACTCCAATTGGAGGAGAATTAGAGGGAGAGGACATCAGCATATTATTTGATGGATCTAAAGATTTTGATGGCTTCTTAGGCAGAGCAATCAATGCTACTATTGTTCTGGGATTTTGGTACTCTTGCAATCACTAGGTTACTTACCATTGACCATGATTACTGGCAAGTGAGTGATCTTTTTCTCTTATGAAGGTATTTTTCAGTACATGTGAGGGGCAAAAATGGGAAAAAAATAGAGAGGGTAAAATTAGGTTTTCATTTTTTTTTTTTTTGTCAAAAGTTGTCAGACTTATTTACACTTTTTTGAATTTTATAAACTAATATGTATATTTTTAAAAAATAGGAACTAATTTTACACAAACCTTATACATAAAAAGAGTTTTTTTTGCACTTAACCCTTAAGAAAACAAAATTTGAACAACCAATCTATCTATATGTGCAATAAAATACCATCTATTAGATATGTCTCTAAATTCGTCATAATATTTATATACCACACCCACAACATTAAGAGTTCATAGTTCATCCAATTAAATCCTTACACCACATCATTAAATAATCATCTCCAAATCAATGATCAAACACTCAAGTACCGGTGTATTCATGTATATGTCAATCAGTACTAAAAACACTCAAGTACTAAAAACACTAAATAACAATTTGACAATTAATACGACTCTGCAAACTTCCGCAAAGAGAATCACAGATAGATATGATTGTATAGCTAGTGCCATATATACATTTGTTCATCGTAGCTTTATCTCTTGATATATATATATATATATAGAATATCTATCTGTGATTATATATATATAACACAAATTAATTACGATTATTACAAGACACCCTCGTAACCACCGCAACATAAAAATAAAAAATAAAATTAATTATTTTTTAAAATAGCCCGTTATATCATCATAACCACCACTACAACATAAAAAATAAAAAATAAAAAATATATTAATTATTATTTTTTAAAATAACCAAATATTTGTACACCACCATCACATCCAAGCACCACATTAAAAAAAAAAACAAAAAAAAAAAAACAACGATGGTCATGTCCAAGATCAGGAAGAGAGAGAAGGAGTGTTGTACTAAAATGAATAAAAATAATAATGAAAAAATGATTTAAAGATTAGGGTAGAGAAAAAAGCTTAATGATGAGACTGATATTTTGTAAATTAATTGAATTAAATAATTAGGAACAAATATGACATTTGAAATCACAGAGGATATTATTGTTAAAAAATTCGTACTTTAAAGAGTGTTAATGCAATTTACCCTAAAATTTATATGCAAGATTAAAAAAAAAAAATTACCAATACAAATCGGATTTTATTATTATAACCACAACGGATACAATGACGGCTGCGCGTGGATCGCCCCCGTTGAAAATCCTAGGCTTCTAGCTACAATGAAAAGACTGTGAATGGGCCGGTTCCGAACCGGTCCAACACAAACAAAATTACAACTTCACTTTTACATGCCCAATCTTCTGCTGGGCAAATAGCACTGTGAATGGGCAGGTTCGATTTTTTGGCCCAGAACCAGCCCAACAATTTCTTGGCCCTTTGTTACTAAATTTATAGAACCTCATTTTTTTTTTTTTTTTTTTTTTTTTTTCTTACTCTGACCAATGTGAGACAAATTTCACATTCATATTTCTTCCTTTGAACACTACCACAAGCCAACTGCCCCTTCTCTTTTAAATCCTCTCTTGCACGCCCTCTATAATTTATATAGGATCAGTCACGTTTCATATTGGCCAATACACGACATATCAGTCTATTCATAATATTTTTAAAAAATTTCAATAACTATACATACCTTAATGAATCGAATATCGTTCTTCTTTTGACACTATGTTCAAGATATAAAAAATTTAAAACTGTAAAAACTAACTATTTGTTGGAAATAGTGGCCTAATTACACACACAACACTATACTATTTGGAAAAGAATAGAAATGGAGGAAAATACTTTTTATTTCACTTGATCTATTATTTGACTAGAGTACATAAATATATAGGCCTCACATATGTATGTGTAACCATTACATTTAAATGTCCATAACTCTCATATCTCCCACTAACATAATCTTCAATATGCATAACTCCCACTAACATAGTATTTGTTAGACTTAACTCTCATGACTCTTTATTTTACATAACCTTAACTCCCACTAAGACAATTTACTACCCACTAACATGCTAAATTAACACATGCATCATGGATACAAAAATACTTGAAAATATTAAATACTAAAATCAAGTTTATTTTCAACACCCCCCTTTAAACTTGATTTTGTAACTTGAAAAACCTTCTTATTAATCTTGGGGGCTTGATCAAAAGTTCAATAGTTGATCTTCAATTCCACCTCCTTCAATAGCTTCAATCTTCTTGGCCATTTCCATTGATGTGTAGGGCTTGTGAAACTTCTTCAAATGCTTGTTTGATGTCTTCACATAATCATATATCATCCTCTTTATACAAGCACACCATCGATCTTTTTTCTTCTTAAATTTTTTATGGATCTTCAACTTCACATATACTTCTTCTTTAGAGTCAAAAAATAATTCCATATTCACCCAACCTGTATCAATTACAAAATTCTCCAAACTATTTTTTAAAAAATAATATGAGAATTTCTTATCATCCTGGGCTTCAATCTCATACTTCTTTGGAACAACTTTCTTTAAGAGAAGTTCATCATTCTCCACAAAATAAGCATTATTTGATGAATATGAAGAAATAATAATTTCATCAAATAAGTCAAACATAACTTCTTTCAAGGTGGAATTTGTAACCATACCTGAAGATGTTAATTCACCAACTTGAACTTTTGCCTCTTCTTTAGCACTTCCTTCTTCTAAATCTTCTATTTTCACTTCATCCTCCTTTACTTTTTCAATCTCTTCTTTAAGACATTTTCTTACCTCTTCCTTATTCACCATTTCAAATTCTCCTTCAACTTTTGAATCTCCAAAATCTTCAACTTCTTTTGCATGATACACCTCTTCATTCTCCACAACTTTGTCTTCAAGACTTTCATAATCATCTTTCGTAAACTCATCATTCTCAAAGCATTGTACCCAATACTCCATGGGTAGTGATTCACCTCTATGATTGGAAACGATGGTCTCGAGCATCTTCTAAATACAACTTGGAGTTTTGGACTCTCCAAAATACTCCCAAATTTCTTGATGTATTGCCTTTTGCAACACTACCAATGCCTTATCTTCTTTCTTTTCATGAAGCTTGTTGGACATGCCATTTGTTACCCAAGAATTGACTCTAGAGGGGGGGTGAATAGAGTCAATGGCCAATTTTCGCAAATTATAGAAGTACAATTCTAATCAACGATATAACCAATTATGTAATAAACAAGATATGAAGGTAATCAATTTAACATAACTGTAAAAGAGATAAGGGAAGAGAAATTGCAAACAATAACACGGCGATTTTTGCGAGGTTCGGAAACTCCTACTCCTCGGCTCAAGATTCCTCTTGAGACTTCCCAAATTCCTTAGAGCTTCTCCTTAATGGTGGAGAGCAAACCTTCAATTGAAGCAAGACCTTGCTTCTCTTTCTTGCTAGGAAAACACCCTTCTCCTAGGCTTCCTTTTGGGTCACACCAACCCTTTACAGTATCCTTGCTAAGAGACCGCCTCTCTTAGTTTTACATAGGCCACACCAGCCCTTACAATTTCTTTGCTAAGAGAAACTCTTCCTCCTAGGCTTACAGCAGATTTGTAGATAGAATTTGTAATACAAGAAATCCTCTCAAGAACTGATACAAATCAAACCTCACAATAGAGTATATATAAAATCAAGTGAAGCTCAAACTCTAAGTATGAAATGTATGAGAGATGATGAGGAAAATACAGAACAAAAGCTCTGATGAAATACTAGAACAAAAGTTCAGCAAAGGCTTACTAAATGCTCTCTGAAGTTCACTCTGATTCAACTATGGAAGCTTGTATATGAGATAAAGATCGATGTCTGAACAGAGGCTCTATGAGTGAGTATAACCAGAACAAAAGCTCTGTATAATGGTAGAGCCAAAAGCTCTCTTTGATGCACTTGAATGAATGTTCTTGAATGCTCTCTCAAGTAGTATAATAGAGCAAAAACTCTATGAAGATTAAAACAAGAGCAACAGCCCTTTTAATCTTTACTGGAATCTCTCAAGATAGAATAAGAGTAAAATGAGAGAGATGATGAGAAGATTGAGAACAAAAGCTCTCTTTGCAATGTAATATGATGTCTCTTAAAATCGTGTATTCTTTTCGGACAAGCCCTCTGTATATATAAAGAAATTCATAGCTCAATATAGCTGTTAGAAGTGGTTAGAGGAAATAAATGCAGAAATATTGCCGTTGTAATTCAAAACCCTCAAAGGAGCCGGCTCTTTGCAAAAGTGGAGGCGGCTCAATTTCAAATGAAGGGTGCTCCATTAAAAAAGTACACCACCATCATCACCACCATCACATCCAATCACCACATTAAAAAAAAAAACAAAAAAAAAAAAAACAACGATGGTCATGTCCAAGATCAGGAAGAGAGAGAAGGAGTGTTGTACTAAAATGAATAAAAATAATAATGAAAAAATGATTTAAAGATTAGGGTAGAGAAAAAAGCTTAATGATGAGACTGATATTTTGTAAATTAATTGAATTAAATAATTAGGAACAAATATGACATTTGAAATCACAGAGGATATTATTGTTAAAAAATTCGTTAACCCACATCTAAGTAATATTAACCCAAACTTTAAAGAGTGTTAATGCAATTTACCCTAAAATTTATATGCAAGATTAAAAAAAAAAAATTACCAATACAAATCGGATTTTATTATTATAACCACAACGGATACAATGACGGCTGCGCGTGGATCGCCCCCGTTGAAAATCCTAGGCTTCTAGCTACAATGAAAAGACTGTGAATGGGCCGGTTCCGAACCGGTCCAACACAAACAAAATTACAACTTCACTTTTACATGCCCAATCTTCTGCTGGGCAAATAGCACTGTGAATGGGCAGGTTCGATTTTTTGGCCCAGAACCAGCCCAACAATTTCTTGGCCCTTTGTTACTAAATTTATAGAACCTCATTTTTTTTTTTTTTTTCTTACTCTGACCAATGTGAGACAAATTTCACATTCATATTTCTTCCTTTGAACACTACCACAAGCCAACTGCCCCTTCTCTTTTAAATCCTCTCTTGCACGCCCTCTATAATTTATATAGGATCAGTCACGTTTCATATTGGCCAATACACGACATATCAGTCTATTCATAATATTTTTAAAAAATTTCAATAACTATACATACCTTAATGAATCGAATATCGTTCTTCTTTTGACACTATGTTCAAGATATAAAAAATTTAAAACTGTAAAAACTAACTATTTGTTGGAAATAGTGGCCTAATTACACACACAACACTATACTATTTGGAAAAGAATAGAAATGGAGGAAAATACTTTTTATTTCACTTGATCTATTATTTGACTAGAGTACATAAATATATAGGCCTCACATATGTATGTGTAACCATTACATTTAAATGTCCATAACTCTCATATCTCCCACTAACATAATCTTCAATATGCATAACTCCCACTAACATAGTATTTGTTAGACTTAACTCTCATGACTCTTTATTTTACATAACCTTAACTCCCACTAAGACAATTTACTACCCACTAACATGCTAAATTAACACATGCATCATGGATACAAAAATACTTGAAAATACTAAATACTAAAATCAAGTTTATTTTCAACACCCCCCTTTAAACTTGATTTTGTAACTTGAAAAACCTTCTTATTAATCTTGGGGGCTTGATCAAAAGTTCAATAGTTGATCTTCAATTCCACCTCCTTCAATAGCTTCAATCTTCTTGGCCATTTCCATTGATGTGTAGGGCTTGTGAAACTTCTTCAAATGCTTGTTTGATGTCTTCACATAATCATATATCATCCTCTTTATACAAGCACACCATCGATCTTTTTTCTTCTTAAATTTTTTATGGATCTTCAACTTCACATATACTTCTTCTTTAGAGTCAAAAAATAATTCCATATTCACCCAACCTGTATCAATTACAAAATTCTCCAAACTATTTTTTAAAAAATAATATGAGAATTTCTTATCATCCTGGGCTTCAATCTCATACTTCTTTGGAACAACTTTCTTTAAGAGAAGTTCATCATTCTCCACAAAATAAGCATTATTTGATGAATATGAAGAAATAATAATTTCATCAAATAAGTCAAACATAACTTCTTTCAAGGTGGAATTTGTAACCATACCTGAAGATGTTAATTCACCAACTTGAACTTTTGCCTCTTCTTTAGCACTTCCTTCTTCTAAATCTTCTATTTTCACTTCATCCTCCTTTACTTTTTCAATCTCTTCTTTAAGACATTTTCTTACCTCTTCCTTATTCACCATTTCAAATTCTCCTTCAACTTTTGAATCTCCAAAATCTTCAACTTCTTTTGCATGATACACCTCTTCATTCTCCACAACTTTGTCTTCAAGACTTTCATAATCATCTTTCGTAAACTCATCATTCTCAAAGCATTGTACCCAATACTCCATGGGTAGTGATTCACCTCTATGATTGGAAACGATGGTCTCGAGCATCTTCTAAATACAACTTGGAGTTTTGGACTCTCCAAAATACTCCCAAATTTCTTGATGTATTGCCTTTTGCAACACTACCAATGCCTTATCTTCTTTCTTTTCATGAAGCTTGTTGGACATGCCATTTGTTACCCAAGAATTGACTCTAGAGGGGGGGTGAATAGAGTCAATGGCCAATTTTCGCAAATTATAGAAGTACAATTCTAATCAACGATATAACCAATTATGTAATAAACAAGATATGAAGGTAATCAATTTAACATAACTGTAAAAGAGATAAGGGAAGAGAAATTGCAAACAATAACACGGCGATTTTTGCGAGGTTCGGAAACTCCTACTCCTCGGCTCAAGATTCCTCTTGAGACTTCCCAAATTCCTTAGAGCTTCTCCTTAATGGTGGAGAGCAAACCTTCAATTGAAGCAAGACCTTGCTTCTCTTTCTTGCTAGGAAAACACCCTTCTCCTAGGCTTCCTTTTGGGTCACACCAACCCTTTACAGTATCCTTGCTAAGAGACCGCCTCTCTTAGTTTTACATAGGCCACACCAGCCCTTACAATTTCTTTGCTAAGAGAAACTCTTCCTCCTAGGCTTACAGCAGATTTGTAGATAGAATTTGTAATACAAGAAATCCTCTCAAGAACTGATACAAATCAAACCTCACAATAGAGTATATATGAAATCAAGTGAAGCTCAAACTCTAAGTATGAAATGTATGAGAGATGATGAGGAAAATACAGAACAAAAGCTCTGATGAAATACTAGAACAAAAGTTCAGCAAAGGCTTACTAAATGCTCTCTGAAGTTCACTCTGATTCAACTATGGAAGCTTGTATATGAGATAAAGATCGATGTCTGAACAGAGGCTCTATGAGTGAGTATAACCAGAACAAAAGCTCTGTATAATGGTAGAGCCAAAAGCTCTCTTTGATGCACTTGAATGAATGTTCTTGAATGCTCTCTCAAGTAGTATAATAGAGCAAAAACTCTATGAAGATTAAAACAAGAGCAACAGCCCTTTTAATCTTTACTGGAATCTCTCAAGATAGAATAAGAGTAAAATGAGAGAGATGATGAGAAGATTGAGAACAAAAGCTCTCTTTGCAATGTAATATGATGTCTCTTAAAATCGTGTATTCTTTTCGGACAAGCCCTCTGTATATATAAAGAAATTCATAGCTCAATATAGCTGTTAGAAGTGGTTAGAGGAAATAAATGCAGAAATATTGCCGTTGTAATTCAAAACCCTCAAAGGAGCCGGCTCTTTGCAAAAGTGGAGGCGGCTCAATTTCAAATGAAGGCTGCTCCATTAAAAAAGTACACCACCATCATCACCACCATCACATCCAAGCACCACATTAAAAAAAAAACAAAAAAAAAAAAAACAACGATGGTCATGTCCAAGATCAGGAAGAGAGAGAAGGAGTGTTGTACTAAAATGAATAAAAATAATAATGAAAAAATGATTTAAAGATTAGGGTAGAGAAAAAAGCTTAATGATGAGACTGATATTTTGTAAATTAATTGAATTAAATAATTAGGAACAAATATGACATTTGAAATCACAGAGGATATTATTGTTAAAAAATTCGTTAACCCACATCTAAGTAATATTAACCCAAACTTTAAAGAGTGTTAATGCAATTTACCCTAAAATTTATATGCAAGATTAAAAAAAAAAAATTACCAATACAAATCGGATTTTATTATTATAACCACAACGGATACAATGACGGCTGCGCGTGGATCGCCCCCGTTGAAAATCCTAGGCTTCTAGCTACAATGAAAAGACTGTGAATGGGCCGGTTCCGAACCGGTCCAACACAAACAAAATTACAACTTCACTTTTACATGCCCAATCTTCTGCTGGGCAAATAGCACTGTGAATGGGCAGGTTCGATTTTTTGGCCCAGAACCAGCCCAACAATTTCTTGGCCCTTTGTTACTAAATTTATAGAACCTCATTTTTTTTTTTTTTTTCTTACTCTGACCAATGTGAGACAAATTTCACATTCATATTTCTTCCTTTGAACACTACCACAAGCCAACTGCCCCTTCTCTTTTAAATCCTCTCTTGCACGCCCTCTATAATTTATATAGGATCAGTCACGTTTCATATTGGCCAATACACGACATATCAGTCTATTCATAATATTTTTAAAAAATTTCAATAACTATACATACCTTAATGAATCGAATATCGTTCTTCTTTTGACACTATGTTCAAGATATAAAAAATTTAAAACTGTAAAAACTAACTATTTGTTGGAAATAGTGGCCTAATTACACACACAACACTATACTATTTGGAAAAGAATAGAAATGGAGGAAAATACTTTTTATTTCACTTGATCTATTATTTGACTAGAGTACATAAATATATAGGCCTCACATATGTATGTGTAACCATTACATTTAAATGTCCATAACTCTCATATCTCCCACTAACATAATCTTCAATATGCATAACTCCCACTAACATAGTATTTGTTAGACTTAACTCTCATGACTCTTTATTTTACATAACCTTAACTCCCACTAAGACAATTTACTACCCACTAACATGCTAAATTAACACATGCATCATGGATACAAAAATACTTGAAAATACTAAATACTAAAATCAAGTTTATTTTCAACACCCCCCTTTAAACTTGATTTTGTAACTTGAAAAACCTTCTTATTAATCTTGGGGGCTTGATCAAAAGTTCAATAGTTGATCTTCAATTCCACCTCCTTCAATAGCTTCAATCTTCTTGGCCATTTCCATTGATGTGTAGGGCTTGTGAAACTTCTTCAAATGCTTGTTTGATGTCTTCACATAATCATATATCATCCTCTTTATACAAGCACACCATCGATCTTTTTTCTTCTTAAATTTTTTATGGATCTTCAACTTCACATATACTTCTTCTTTAGAGTCAAAAAATAATTCCATATTCACCCAACCTGTATCAATTACAAAATTCTCCAAACTATTTTTTAAAAAATAATATGAGAATTTCTTATCATCCTGGGCTTCAATCTCATACTTCTTTGGAACAACTTTCTTTAAGAGAAGTTCATCATTCTCCACAAAATAAGCATTATTTGATGAATATGAAGAAATAATAATTTCATCAAATAAGTCAAACATAACTTCTTTCAAGGTGGAATTTGTAACCATACCTGAAGATGTTAATTCACCAACTTGAACTTTTGCCTCTTCTTTAGCACTTCCTTCTTCTAAATCTTCTATTTTCACTTCATCCTCCTTTACTTTTTCAATCTCTTCTTTAAGACATTTTCTTACCTCTTCCTTATTCACCATTTCAAATTCTCCTTCAACTTTTGAATCTCCAAAATCTTCAACTTCTTTTGCATGATACACCTCTTCATTCTCCACAACTTTGTCTTCAAGACTTTCATAATCATCTTTCGTAAACTCATCATTCTCAAAGCATTGTACCCAATACTCCATGGGTAGTGATTCACCTCTATGATTGGAAACGATGGTCTCGAGCATCTTCTAAATACAACTTGGAGTTTTGGACTCTCCAAAATACTCCCAAATTTCTTGATGTATTGCCTTTTGCAACACTACCAATGCCTTATCTTCTTTCTTTTCATGAAGCTTGTTGGACATGCCATTTGTTACCCAAGAATTGACTCTAGAGGGGGGGTGAATAGAGTCAATGGCCAATTTTCGCAAATTATAGAAGTACAATTCTAATCAACGATATAACCAATTATGTAATAAACAAGATATGAAGGTAATCAATTTAACATAACTGTAAAAGAGATAAGGGAAGAGAAATTGCAAACAATAACACGGCGATTTTTGCGAGGTTCGGAAACTCCTACTCCTCGGCTCAAGATTCCTCTTGAGACTTCCCAAATTCCTTAGAGCTTCTCCTTAATGGTGGAGAGCAAACCTTCAATTGAAGCAAGACCTTGCTTCTCTTTCTTGCTAGGAAAACACCCTTCTCCTAGGCTTCCTTTTGGGTCACACCAACCCTTTACAGTATCCTTGCTAAGAGACCGCCTCTCTTAGTTTTACATAGGCCACACCAGCCCTTACAATTTCTTTGCTAAGAGAAACTCTTCCTCCTAGGCTTACAGCAGATTTGTAGATAGAATTTGTAATACAAGAAATCCTCTCAAGAACTGATACAAATCAAACCTCACAATAGAGTATATATGAAATCAAGTGAAGCTCAAACTCTAAGTATGAAATGTATGAGAGATGATGAGGAAAATACAGAACAAAAGCTCTGATGAAATACTAGAACAAAAGTTCAGCAAAGGCTTACTAAATGCTCTCTGAAGTTCACTCTGATTCAACTATGGAAGCTTGTATATGAGATAAAGATCGATGTCTGAACAGAGGCTCTATGAGTGAGTATAACCAGAACAAAAGCTCTGTATAATGGTAGAGCCAAAAGCTCTCTTTGATGCACTTGAATGAATGTTCTTGAATGCTCTCTCAAGTAGTATAATAGAGCAAAAACTCTATGAAGATTAAAACAAGAGCAACAGCCCTTTTAATCTTTACTGGAATCTCTCAAGATAGAATAAGAGTAAAATGAGAGAGATGATGAGAAGATTGAGAACAAAAGCTCTCTTTGCAATGTAATATGATGTCTCTTAAAATCGTGTATTCTTTTCGGACAAGCCCTCTGTATATATAAAGAAATTCATAGCTCAATATAGCTGTTAGAAGTGGTTAGAGGAAATAAATGCAGAAATATTGCCGTTGTAATTCAAAACCCTCAAAGGAGCCGGCTCTTTGCAAAAGTGGAGGCGGCTCAATTTCAAATGAAGGCTGCTCCATTAAAAAAGTACACCACCATCATCACCACCATCACATCCAAGCACCACATTAAAAAAAAAACAAAAAAAAAAAAAACAACGATGGTCATGTCCAAGATCAGGAAGAGAGAGAAGGAGTGTTGTACTAAAATGAATAAAAATAATAATGAAAAAATGATTTAAAGATTAGGGTAGAGAAAAAAGCTTAATGATGAGACTGATATTTTGTAAATTAATTGAATTAAATAATTAGGAACAAATATGACATTTGAAATCACAGAGGATATTATTGTTAAAAAATTCGTTAACCCACATCTAAGTAATATTAACCCAAACTTTAAAGAGTGTTAATGCAATTTACCCTAAAATTTATATGCAAGATTAAAAAAAAAAAATTACCAATACAAATCGGATTTTATTATTATAACCACAACGGATACAATGACGGCTGCGCGTGGATCGCCCCCGTTGAAAATCCTAGGCTTCTAGCTACAATGAAAAGACTGTGAATGGGCCGGTTCCGAACCGGTCCAACACAAACAAAATTACAACTTCACTTTTACATGCCCAATCTTCTGCTGGGCAAATAGCACTGTGAATGGGCAGGTTCGATTTTTTGGCCCAGAACCAGCCCAACAATTTCTTGGCCCTTTGTTACTAAATTTATAGAACCTCATTTTTTTTTTTTTTTTCTTACTCTGACCAATGTGAGACAAATTTCACATTCATATTTCTTCCTTTGAACACTACCACAAGCCAACTGCCCCTTCTCTTTTAAATCCTCTCTTGCACGCCCTCTATAATTTATATAGGATCAGTCACGTTTCATATTGGCCAATACACGACATATCAGTCTATTCATAATATTTTTAAAAAATTTCAATAACTATACATACCTTAATGAATCGAATATCGTTCTTCTTTTGACACTATGTTCAAGATATAAAAAATTTAAAACTGTAAAAACTAACTATTTGTTGGAAATAGTGGCCTAATTACACACACAACACTATACTATTTGGAAAAGAATAGAAATGGAGGAAAATACTTTTTATTTCACTTGATCTATTATTTGACTAGAGTACATAAATATATAGGCCTCACATATGTATGTGTAACCATTACATTTAAATGTCCATAACTCTCATATCTCCCACTAACATAATCTTCAATATGCATAACTCCCACTAACATAGTATTTGTTAGACTTAACTCTCATGACTCTTTATTTTACATAACCTTAACTCCCACTAAGACAATTTACTACCCACTAACATGCTAAATTAACACATGCATCATGGATACAAAAATACTTGAAAATACTAAATACTAAAATCAAGTTTATTTTCAACACCCCCCTTTAAACTTGATTTTGTAACTTGAAAAACCTTCTTATTAATCTTGGGGGCTTGATCAAAAGTTCAATAGTTGATCTTCAATTCCACCTCCTTCAATAGCTTCAATCTTCTTGGCCATTTCCATTGATGTGTAGGGCTTGTGAAACTTCTTCAAATGCTTGTTTGATGTCTTCACATAATCATATATCATCCTCTTTATACAAGCACACCATCGATCTTTTTTCTTCTTAAATTTTTTATGGATCTTCAACTTCACATATACTTCTTCTTTAGAGTCAAAAAATAATTCCATATTCACCCAACCTGTATCAATTACAAAATTCTCCAAACTATTTTTTAAAAAATAATATGAGAATTTCTTATCATCCTGGGCTTCAATCTCATACTTCTTTGGAACAACTTTCTTTAAGAGAAGTTCATCATTCTCCACAAAATAAGCATTATTTGATGAATATGAAGAAATAATAATTTCATCAAATAAGTCAAACATAACTTCTTTCAAGGTGGAATTTGTAACCATACCTGAAGATGTTAATTCACCAACTTGAACTTTTGCCTCTTCTTTAGCACTTCCTTCTTCTAAATCTTCTATTTTCACTTCATCCTCCTTTACTTTTTCAATCTCTTCTTTAAGACATTTTCTTACCTCTTCCTTATTCACCATTTCAAATTCTCCTTCAACTTTTGAATCTCCAAAATCTTCAACTTCTTTTGCATGATACACCTCTTCATTCTCCACAACTTTGTCTTCAAGACTTTCATAATCATCTTTCGTAAACTCATCATTCTCAAAGCATTGTACCCAATACTCCATGGGTAGTGATTCACCTCTATGATTGGAAACGATGGTCTCGAGCATCTTCTAAATACAACTTGGAGTTTTGGACTCTCCAAAATACTCCCAAATTTCTTGATGTATTGCCTTTTGCAACACTACCAATGCCTTATCTTCTTTCTTTTCATGAAGCTTGTTGGACATGCCATTTGTTACCCAAGAATTGACTCTAGAGGGGGGGTGAATAGAGTCAATGGCCAATTTTCGCAAATTATAGAAGTACAATTCTAATCAACGATATAACCAATTATGTAATAAACAAGATATGAAGGTAATCAATTTAACATAACTGTAAAAGAGATAAGGGAAGAGAAATTGCAAACAATAACACGGCGATTTTTGCGAGGTTCGGAAACTCCTACTCCTCGGCTCAAGATTCCTCTTGAGACTTCCCAAATTCCTTAGAGCTTCTCCTTAATGGTGGAGAGCAAACCTTCAATTGAAGCAAGACCTTGCTTCTCTTTCTTGCTAGGAAAACACCCTTCTCCTAGGCTTCCTTTTGGGTCACACCAACCCTTTACAGTATCCTTGCTAAGAGACCGCCTCTCTTAGTTTTACATAGGCCACACCAGCCCTTACAATTTCTTTGCTAAGAGAAACTCTTCCTCCTAGGCTTACAGCAGATTTGTAGATAGAATTTGTAATACAAGAAATCCTCTCAAGAACTGATACAAATCAAACCTCACAATAGAGTATATATGAAATCAAGTGAAGCTCAAACTCTAAGTATGAAATGTATGAGAGATGATGAGGAAAATACAGAACAAAAGCTCTGATGAAATACTAGAACAAAAGTTCAGCAAAGGCTTACTAAATGCTCTCTGAAGTTCACTCTGATTCAACTATGGAAGCTTGTATATGAGATAAAGATCGATGTCTGAACAGAGGCTCTATGAGTGAGTATAACCAGAACAAAAGCTCTGTATAATGGTAGAGCCAAAAGCTCTCTTTGATGCACTTGAATGAATGTTCTTGAATGCTCTCTCAAGTAGTATAATAGAGCAAAAACTCTATGAAGATTAAAACAAGAGCAACAGCCCTTTTAATCTTTACTGGAATCTCTCAAGATAGAATAAGAGTAAAATGAGAGAGATGATGAGAAGATTGAGAACAAAAGCTCTCTTTGCAATGTAATATGATGTCTCTTAAAATCGTGTATTCTTTTCGGACAAGCCCTCTGTATATATAAAGAAATTCATAGCTCAATATAGCTGTTAGAAGTGGTTAGAGGAAATAAATGCAGAAATATTGCCGTTGTAATTCAAAACCCTCAAAGGAGCCGGCTCTTTGCAAAAGTGGAGGCGGCTCAATTTCAAATGAAGGCTGCTCCATTAAAAAAGTACACCACCATCATCACCACCATCACATCCAAGCACCACATTAAAAAAAAAAACAAAAAAAAAAAAAAACAACGATGGTCATGTCCAAGATCAGGAAGAGAGAGAAGGAGTGTTGTACTAAAATGAATAAAAATAATAATGAAAAAATGATTTAAAGATTAGGGTAGAGAAAAAAGCTTAATGATGAGACTGATATTTTGTAAATTAATTGAATTAAATAATTAGGAACAAATATGACATTTGAAATCACAGAGGATATTATTGTTAAAAAATTCGTTAACCCACATCTAAGTAATATTAACCCAAACTTTAAAGAGTGTTAATGCAATTTACCCTAAAATTTATATGCAAGATTAAAAAAAAAAAATTACCAATACAAATCGGATTTTATTATTATAACCACAACGGATACAATGACGGCTGCGCGTGGATCGCCCCCGTTGAAAATCCTAGGCTTCTAGCTACAATGAAAAGACTGTGAATGGGCCGGTTCCGAACCGGTCCAACACAAACAAAATTACAACTTCACTTTTACATGCCCAATCTTCTGCTGGGCAAATAGCACTGTGAATGGGCAGGTTCGATTTTTTGGCCCAGAACCAGCCCAACAATTTCTTGGCCCTTTGTTACTAAATTTATAGAACCTCATTTTTTTTTTTTTTTTTTTTTTTTTTCTTACTCTGACCAATGTGAGACAAATTTCACATTCATATTTCTTCCTTTGAACACTACCACAAGCCAACTGCCCCTTCTCTTTTAAATCCTCTCTTGCACGCCCTCTATAATTTATATAGGATCAGTCACGTTTCATATTGGCCAATACACGACATATCAGTCTATTCATAATATTTTTAAAAAATTTCAATAACTATACATACCTTAATGAATCGAATATCGTTCTTCTTTTGACACTATGTTCAAGATATAAAAAATTTAAAACTGTAAAAACTAACTATTTGTTGGAAATAGTGGCCTAATTACACACACAACACTATACTATTTGGAAAAGAATAGAAATGGAGGAAAATACTTTTTATTTCACTTGATCTATTATTTGACTAGAGTACATAAATATATAGGCCTCACATATGTATGTGTAACCATTACATTTAAATGTCCATAACTCTCATATCTCCCACTAACATAATCTTCAATATGCATAACTCCCACTAACATAGTATTTGTTAGACTTAACTCTCATGACTCTTTATTTTACATAACCTTAACTCCCACTAAGACAATTTACTACCCACTAACATGCTAAATTAACACATGCATCATGGATACAAAAATACTTGAAAATATTAAATACTAAAATCAAGTTTATTTTCAACACCCCCCTTTAAACTTGATTTTGTAACTTGAAAAACCTTCTTATTAATCTTGGGGGCTTGATCAAAAGTTCAATAGTTGATCTTCAATTCCACCTCCTTCAATAGCTTCAATCTTCTTGGCCATTTCCATTGATGTGTAGGGCTTGTGAAACTTCTTCAAATGCTTGTTTGATGTCTTCACATAATCATATATCATCCTCTTTATACAAGCACACCATCGATCTTTTTTCTTCTTAAATTTTTTATGGATCTTCAACTTCACATATACTTCTTCTTTAGAGTCAAAAAATAATTCCATATTCACCCAACCTGTATCAATTACAAAATTCTCCAAACTATTTTTTAAAAAATAATATGAGAATTTCTTATCATCCTGGGCTTCAATCTCATACTTCTTTGGAACAACTTTCTTTAAGAGAAGTTCATCATTCTCCACAAAATAAGCATTATTTGATGAATATGAAGAAATAATAATTTCATCAAATAAGTCAAACATAACTTCTTTCAAGGTGGAATTTGTAACCATACCTGAAGATGTTAATTCACCAACTTGAACTTTTGCCTCTTCTTTAGCACTTCCTTCTTCTAAATCTTCTATTTTCACTTCATCCTCCTTTACTTTTTCAATCTCTTCTTTAAGACATTTTCTTACCTCTTCCTTATTCACCATTTCAAATTCTCCTTCAACTTTTGAATCTCCAAAATCTTCAACTTCTTTTGCATGATACACCTCTTCATTCTCCACAACTTTGTCTTCAAGACTTTCATAATCATCTTTCGTAAACTCATCATTCTCAAAGCATTGTACCCAATACTCCATGGGTAGTGATTCACCTCTATGATTGGAAACGATGGTCTCGAGCATCTTCTAAATACAACTTGGAGTTTTGGACTCTCCAAAATACTCCCAAATTTCTTGATGTATTGCCTTTTGCAACACTACCAATGCCTTATCTTCTTTCTTTTCATGAAGCTTGTTGGACATGCCATTTGTTACCCAAGAATTGACTCTAGAGGGGGGGTGAATAGAGTCAATGGCCAATTTTCGCAAATTATAGAAGTACAATTCTAATCAACGATATAACCAATTATGTAATAAACAAGATATGAAGGTAATCAATTTAACATAACTGTAAAAGAGATAAGGGAAGAGAAATTGCAAACAATAACACGGCGATTTTTGCGAGGTTCGGAAACTCCTACTCCTCGGCTCAAGATTCCTCTTGAGACTTCCCAAATTCCTTAGAGCTTCTCCTTAATGGTGGAGAGCAAACCTTCAATTGAAGCAAGACCTTGCTTCTCTTTCTTGCTAGGAAAACACCCTTCTCCTAGGCTTCCTTTTGGGTCACACCAACCCTTTACAGTATCCTTGCTAAGAGACCGCCTCTCTTAGTTTTACATAGGCCACACCAGCCCTTACAATTTCTTTGCTAAGAGAAACTCTTCCTCCTAGGCTTACAGCAGATTTGTAGATAGAATTTGTAATACAAGAAATCCTCTCAAGAACTGATACAAATCAAACCTCACAATAGAGTATATATGAAATCAAGTGAAGCTCAAACTCTAAGTATGAAATGTATGAGAGATGATGAGGAAAATACAGAACAAAAGCTCTGATGAAATACTAGAACAAAAGTTCAGCAAAGGCTTACTAAATGCTCTCTGAAGTTCACTCTGATTCAACTATGGAAGCTTGTATATGAGATAAAGATCGATGTCTGAACAGAGGCTCTATGAGTGAGTATAACCAGAACAAAAGCTCTGTATAATGGTAGAGCCAAAAGCTCTCTTTGATGCACTTGAATGAATGTTCTTGAATGCTCTCTCAAGTAGTATAATAGAGCAAAAACTCTATGAAGATTAAAACAAGAGCAACAGCCCTTTTAATCTTTACTGGAATCTCTCAAGATAGAATAAGAGTAAAATGAGAGAGATGATGAGAAGATTGAGAACAAAAGCTCTCTTTGCAATGTAATATGATGTCTCTTAAAATCGTGTATTCTTTTCGGACAAGCCCTCTGTATATATAAAGAAATTCATAGCTCAATATAGCTGTTAGAAGTGGTTAGAGGAAATAAATGCAGAAATATTGCCGTTGTAATTCAAAACCCTCAAAGGAGCCGGCTCTTTGCAAAAGTGGAGGCGGCTCAATTTCAAATGAAGGCTGCTCCATTAAAAAAGTACACCACCATCATCACCACCATCACATCCAAGCACCACATTAAAAAAAAAAACAAAAAAAAAAAAAAACAACGATGGTCATGTCCAAGATCAGGAAGAGAGAGAAGGAGTGTTGTACTAAAATGAATAAAAATAATAATGAAAAAATGATTTAAAGATTAGGGTAGAGAAAAAAGCTTAATGATGAGACTGATATTTTGTAAATTAATTGAATTAAATAATTAGGAACAAATATGACATTTGAAATCACAGAGGATATTATTGTTAAAAAATTCGTTAACCCACATCTAAGTAATATTAACCCAAACTTTAAAGAGTGTTAATGCAATTTACCCTAAAATTTATATGCAAGATTAAAAAAAAAAAATTACCAATACAAATCGGATTTTATTATTATAACCACAACGGATACAATGACGGCTGCGCGTGGATCGCCCCCGTTGAAAATCCTAGGCTTCTAGCTACAATGAAAAGACTGTGAATGGGCCGGTTCCGAACCGGTCCAACACAAACAAAATTACAACTTCACTTTTACATGCCCAATCTTCTGCTGGGCAAATAGCACTGTGAATGGGCAGGTTCGATTTTTTGGCCCAGAACCAGCCCAACAATTTCTTGGCCCTTTGTTACTAAATTTATAGAACCTCATTTTTTTTTTTTTTTTTTTCTTACTCTGACCAATGTGAGACAAATTTCACATTCATATTTCTTCCTTTGAACACTACCACAAGCCAACTGCCCCTTCTCTTTTAAATCCTCTCTTGCACGCCCTCTATAATTTATATAGGATCAGTCACGTTTCATATTGGCCAATACACGACATATCAGTCTATTCATAATATTTTTAAAAAATTTCAATAACTATACATACCTTAATGAATCGAATATCGTTCTTCTTTTGACACTATGTTCAAGATATAAAAAATTTAAAACTGTAAAAACTAACTATTTGTTGGAAATAGTGGCCTAATTACACACACAACACTATACTATTTGGAAAAGAATAGAAATGGAGGAAAATACTTTTTATTTCACTTGATCTATTATTTGACTAGAGTACATAAATATATAGGCCTCACATATGTATGTGTAACCATTACATTTAAATGTCCATAACTCTCATATCTCCCACTAACATAATCTTCAATATGCATAACTCCCACTAACATAGCATTTGTTAGACTTAACTCTCATGACTCTTTATTTTACATAACCTTAACTCCCACTAAGACAATTTACTACCCACTAACATGCTAAATTAACACATGCATCATGGATACAAAAATACTTGAAAATATTAAATACTAAAATCAAGTTTATTTTCAACACCCCCCTTTAAACTTGATTTTGTAACTTGAAAAACCTTCTTATTAATCTTGGGGGCTTGATCAAAAGTTCAATAGTTGATCTTCAATTCCACCTCCTTCAATAGCTTCAATCTTCTTGGCCATTTCCATTGATGTGTAGGGCTTGTGAAACTTCTTCAAATGCTTGTTTGATGTCTTCACATAATCATATATCATCCTCTTTATACAAGCACACCATCGATCTTTTTTCTTCTTAAATTTTTTATGGATCTTCAACTTCACATATACTTCTTCTTTAGAGTCAAAAAATAATTCCATATTCACCCAACCTGTATCAATTACAAAATTCTCCAAACTATTTTTTAAAAAATAATATGAGAATTTCTTATCATCCTGGGCTTCAATCTCATACTTCTTTGGAACAACTTTCTTTAAGAGAAGTTCATCATTCTCCACAAAATAAGCATTATTTGATGAATATGAAGAAATAATAATTTCATCAAATAAGTCAAACATAACTTCTTTCAAGGTGGAATTTGTAACCATACCTGAAGATGTTAATTCACCAACTTGAACTTTTGCCTCTTCTTTAGCACTTCCTTCTTCTAAATCTTCTATTTTCACTTCATCCTCCTTTACTTTTTCAATCTCTTCTTTAAGACATTTTCTTACCTCTTCCTTATTCACCATTTCAAATTCTCCTTCAACTTTTGAATCTCCAAAATCTTCAACTTCTTTTGCATGATACACCTCTTCATTCTCCACAACTTTGTCTTCAAGACTTTCATAATCATCTTTCGTAAACTCATCATTCTCAAAGCATTGTACCCAATACTCCATGGGTAGTGATTCACCTCTATGATTGGAAACGATGGTCTCGAGCATCTTCTAAATACAACTTGGAGTTTTGGACTCTCCAAAATACTCCCAAATTTCTTGATGTATTGCCTTTTGCAACACTACCAATGCCTTATCTTCTTTCTTTTCATGAAGCTTGTTGGACATGCCATTTGTTACCCAAGAATTGACTCTAGAGGGGGGGTGAATAGAGTCAATGGCCAATTTTCGCAAATTATAGAAGTACAATTCTAATCAACGATATAACCAATTATGTAATAAACAAGATATGAAGGTAATCAATTTAACATAACTGTAAAAGAGATAAGGGAAGAGAAATTGCAAACAATAACACGGCGATTTTTGCGAGGTTCGGAAACTCCTACTCCTCGGCTCAAGATTCCTCTTGAGACTTCCCAAATTCCTTAGAGCTTCTCCTTAATGGTGGAGAGCAAACCTTCAATTGAAGCAAGACCTTGCTTCTCTTTCTTGCTAGGAAAACACCCTTCTCCTAGGCTTCCTTTTGGGTCACACCAACCCTTTACAGTATCCTTGCTAAGAGACCGCCTCTCTTAGTTTTACATAGGCCACACCAGCCCTTACAATTTCTTTGCTAAGAGAAACTCTTCCTCCTAGGCTTACAGCAGATTTGTAGATAGAATTTGTAATACAAGAAATCCTCTCAAGAACTGATACAAATCAAACCTCACAATAGAGTATATATAAAATCAAGTGAAGCTCAAACTCTAAGTATGAAATGTATGAGAGATGATGAGGAAAATACAGAACAAAAGCTCTGATGAAATACTAGAACAAAAGTTCAGCAAAGGCTTACTAAATGCTCTCTGAAGTTCACTCTGATTCAACTATGGAAGCTTGTATATGAGATAAAGATCGATGTCTGAACAGAGGCTCTATGAGTGAGTATAACCAGAACAAAAGCTCTGTATAATGGTAGAGCCAAAAGCTCTCTTTGATGCACTTGAATGAATGTTCTTGAATGCTCTCTCAAGTAGTATAATAGAGCAAAAACTCTATGAAGATTAAAACAAGAGCAACAGCCCTTTTAATCTTTACTGGAATCTCTCAAGATAGAATAAGAGTAAAATGAGAGAGATGATGAGAAGATTGAGAACAAAAGCTCTCTTTGCAATGTAATATGATGTCTCTTAAAATCGTGTATTCTTTTCGGACAAGCCCTCTGTATATATAAAGAAATTCATAGCTCAATATAGCTGTTAGAAGTGGTTAGAGGAAATAAATGCAGAAATATTGCCGTTGTAATTCAAAACCCTCAAAGGAGCCGGCTCTTTGCAAAAGTGGAGGCGGCTCAATTTCAAATGAAGGGTGCTCCATTAAAAAAGTACACCACCATCATCACCACCATCACATCCAATCACCACATTAAAAAAAAAAACAAAAAAAAAAAAAACAACGATGGTCATGTCCAAGATCAGGAAGAGAGAGAAGGAGTGTTGTACTAAAATGAATAAAAATAATAATGAAAAAATGATTTAAAGATTAGGGTAGAGAAAAAAGCTTAATGATGAGACTGATATTTTGTAAATTAATTGAATTAAATAATTAGGAACAAATATGACATTTGAAATCACAGAGGATATTATTGTTAAAAAATTCGTTAACCCACATCTAAGTAATATTAACCCAAACTTTAAAGAGTGTTAATGCAATTTACCCTAAAATTTATATGCAAGATTAAAAAAAAAAAATTACCAATACAAATCGGATTTTATTATTATAACCACAACGGATACAATGACGGCTGCGCGTGGATCGCCCCCGTTGAAAATCCTAGGCTTCTAGCTACAATGAAAAGACTGTGAATGGGCCGGTTCCGAACCGGTCCAACACAAACAAAATTACAACTTCACTTTTACATGCCCAATCTTCTGCTGGGCAAATAGCACTGTGAATGGGCAGGTTCGATTTTTTGGCCCAGAACCAGCCCAACAATTTCTTGGCCCTTTGTTACTAAATTTATAGAACCTCATTTTTTTTTTTTTTTTTTTTTTTTTTCTTACTCTGACCAATGTGAGACAAATTTCACATTCATATTTCTTCCTTTGAACACTACCACAAGCCAACTGCCCCTTCTCTTTTAAATCCTCTCTTGCACGCCCTCTATAATTTATATAGGATCAGTCACGTTTCATATTGGCCAATACACGACATATCAGTCTATTCATAATATTTTTAAAAAATTTCAATAACTATACATACCTTAATGAATCGAATATCGTTCTTCTTTTGACACTATGTTCAAGATATAAAAAATTTAAAACTGTAAAAACTAACTATTTGTTGGAAATAGTGGCCTAATTACACACACAACATTATACTATTTGGAAAAGAATAGAAATGGAGGAAAATACTTTTTATTTCACTTGATCTATTATTTGACTAGAGTACATAAATATATAGGCCTCACATATGTATGTGTAACCATTACATTTAAATGTCCATAACTCTCATATCTCCCACTAACATAATCTTCAATATGCATAACTCCCACTAACATAGTATTTGTTAGACTTAACTCTCATGACTCTTTATTTTACATAACCTTAACTCCCACTAAGACAATTTACTACCCACTAACATGCTAAATTAACACATGCATCATGGATACAAAAATACTTGAAAATATTAAATACTAAAATCAAGTTTATTTTCAACACCCCCCTTTAAACTTGATTTTGTAACTTGAAAAACCTTCTTATTAATCTTGGGGGCTTGATCAAAAGTTCAATAGTTGATCTTCAATTCCACCTCCTTCAATAGCTTCAATCTTCTTGGCAATTTCCATTGATGTGTAGGGCTTGTGAAACTTCTTCAAATGCTTGTTTGATGTCTTCACATAATCATATATCATCCTCTTTATACAAGCACACCATCGATCTTTTTTCTTCTTAAATTTTTTATGGATCTTCAACTTCACATATACTTCTTCTTTAGAGTCAAAAAATAATTCCATATTCACCCAACCTGTATCAATTACAAAATTCTCCAAACTATTTTTTAAAAAATAATATGAGAATTTCTTATCATCCTGGGCTTCAATCTCATACTTCTTTGGAACAACTTTCTTTAAGAGAAGTTCATCATTCTCCACAAAATAAGCATTATTTGATGAATATGAAGAAATAATAATTTCATCAAATAAGTCAAACATAACTTCTTCAAGGTGGAATTTGTAACCATACCTGAAGATGTTAATTCACCAACTTGAACTTTTGCCTCTTCTTTAGCACTTCCTTCTTCTAAATCTTCTATTTTCACTTCATCCTCCTTTACTTTTTCAATCTCTTCTTTAAGACATTTTCTTACCTCTTCCTTATTCACCATTTCAAATTCTCCTTCAACTTTTGAATCTCCAAAATCTTCAACTTCTTTTGCATGATACACCTCTTCATTCTCCACAACTTTGTCTTCAAGACTTTCATAATCATCTTTCGTAAACTCATCATTCTCAAAGCATTGTACCCAATACTCCATGGGTAGTGATTCACCTCTATGATTGGAAACGATGGTCTCGAGCATCTTCTAAATACAACTTGGAGTTTTGGACTCTCCAAAATACTCCCAAATTTCTTGATGTATTGCCTTTTGCAACACTACCAATGCCTTAACTTCTTTCTTTTCATGAAGCTTGTTGGACATGCCATTTGTTACCCAAGAATTGACTCTAGAGGGGGGGTGAATAGAGTCAATGGCCAATTTTCGCAAATTATAGAAGTACAATTCTAATCAACGATATAACCAATTATGTAATAAACAAGATATGAAGGTAATCAATTTAACATAACTGTAAAAGAGATAAGGGAAGAGAAATTGCAAACAATAACACGGCGATTTTTGCGAGGTTCGGAAACTCCTACTCCTCGGCTCAAGATTCCTCTTGAGACTTCCCAAATTCCTTAGAGCTTCTCCTTAATGGTGGAGAGCAAACCTTCAATTGAAGCAAGACCTTGCTTCTCTTTCTTGCTAGGAAAACACCCTTCTCCTAGGCTTCCTTTTGGGTCACACCAACCCTTTACAGTATCCTTGCTAAGAGACCGCCTCTCTTAGTTTTACATAGGCCACACCAGCCCTTACAATTTCTTTGCTAAGAGAAACTCTTCCTCCTAGGCTTACAGCAGATTTGTAGATAGAATTTGTAATACAAGAAATCCTCTCAAGAACTGATACAAATCAAACCTCACAATAGAGTATATATGAAATCAAGTGAAGCTCAAACTCTAAGTATGAAATGTATGAGAGATGATGAGGAAAATACAGAACAAAAGCTCTGATGAAATACTAGAACAAAAGTTCAGCAAAGGCTTACTAAATGCTCTCTGAAGTTCACTCTGATTCAACTATGGAAGCTTGTATATGAGATAAAGATCGATGTCTGAACAGAGGCTCTATGAGTGAGTATAACCAGAACAAAAGCTCTGTATAATGGTAGAGCCAAAAGCTCTCTTTGATGCACTTGAATGAATGTTCTTGAATGCTCTCTCAAGTAGTATAATAGAGCAAAAACTCTATGAAGATTAAAACAAGAGCAACAGCCCTTTTAATCTTTACTGGAATCTCTCAAGATAGAATAAGAGTAAAATGAGAGAGATGATGAGAAGATTGAGAACAAAAGCTCTCTTTGCAATGTAATATGATGTCTCTTAAAATCGTGTATTCTTTTCGGACAAGCCCTCTGTATATATAAAGAAATTCATAGCTCAATATAGCTGTTAGAAGTGGTTAGAGGAAATAAATGCAGAAATATTGCCGTTGTAATTCAAAACCCTCAAAGGAGCCGGCTCTTTGCAAAAGTGGAGGCGGCTCAATTTCAAATGGAGGCGGCTCCATTAAAAAAGTGGAGCAGGCTCTTTTTCTGAAATAGTGACGGCTCAATAGAAAAATGGAGTCTTCTCTAGTTTTGTAGAGCCTTCTCTACTTTCCTGAGCCTTCTCTAATTTTGGTAGAGCCCTCTCTAGTTTTTCATTGAGCCTTCTCTACTTTCCTAAGCCGTCTCTAATTTTGTAGAGCCTTCTCTAGTCTTTGAGAAAGCTGGCTCTATTTCTTATAGAGGCTGCTCTTGCTTCATGAAGGCTGCTGCTAAATTGGACAGAAAAAAGTGCATGACTTTAAATGGACATAACTCAGTCCATGAAACTCCAAATGAGGTGAAATTTGAGTCTAAATTTATTGTCTTAAAGTCAGCTATCTAAAGCCACTGGTCTTGCTCAAAAATTCCAACCATAGAAAAAGTTATGGCTATTTAAGTGCAACCCGGTCAGAATTTTCGCAGAGCAGAATCAGGTATTTTGTGAAGCTCATATCTCAGTCATTTTTAATCCAATTTAGGTGAAATTTGAGTCTAAACTCAAGGGCTCGAAGTCAGCTTTCCAATGCCACTGGCCTTGTGTAAAAATTCCAACTACACAAATAGTTATAGCAGTTTTAGTGCAAGCTGGTCTGAAATTTTCAAGGCTGAAAATAGCTTCTTTTGAGATATCCATCTTTCTAGCACCTAGGACTTTGATGAATGATTCAATTAAGTTCAAGGCCTGTTTCTAAGAGTCTAGGGACATATGAAGATGATAAATTTCAAGTGCATTGTGTCCTAGAGTCATTTACCAAATTTTGGCAACAAAGGCTTTAAAGATAAAAAATTAATTCAATGCCTTTTCCTTTTCTTTTTAGAGACCAAAATAAATATAATGATTAATGTGCATGGTCCTAGAATTTTTAGCTTAAAAAATGAGTTCTTTCAAAGCTTATCAAGCTTGAACTAACTCTTTCTTAGCAAAGATTTCATATGACAATATATATAAATGAAGTTCCTAGTCTATTGCTAGTGGTCATAGGAGCATATGAATGATATATGATATGCATGGTCCTATAATTTTGAGCTTCAAAAAATATTCAAATATACTTTGACATTGAATCTTAAGCTCTCACCATCCTATCTACCCTTTTCTTCATTCTTTGACCATGATCGTTTAGGCTTGATGAAGACTTGCTTTCTTTCTTTGAAATGCTTTGTGTGATCTTTGAAGTCTAAGTTTTTCTTTGATTTCTTGCAACTTTGATGCTTCCTTGAATCCATTGCTTGAATGTTTGGAATGCTTGGAATGGATCTTCTAGCTCATCATTGAGGATTGAATGTTGATCAACTATATATCACTCAACGAAAACATTAGTACTTGAACATCATTAATGGTTTGTAATCATCAAAACATAAGATTGACCTTTAGATAAAATCCTTAGGCCAACACCATTCTTTGGCTCTTCTCCAACAACATCCCACAAATCGCATGCTTTGAGGTATGAAGTCATGATAATTCTCATTCTCTTGTAATTAGAGAACATCATCTTTTCACTAAGAAAATACATTTTCTCCCCTTCATCATCATCAAGGAGAAACATGTTTTTCCCAAATGTTGAACCTTCTAGGATCAACTTCGTCTGGCCTTCAGGATCGCCTAGGCTCTGAACATGAAATCTGGCTCTGATACCACTTTGTTGGAAATAGTGGCCTAGTTACACACACAACACTATACTATTTGGAAGAGAATAGAAATGGAGGAAAATACTTTTTATTTCACTTGATCTATTATTTGACTAGAGTACATAAATATATAGGCCTCACATATGTATGTGTAACCATTACATTTAAATGTCCATAACTCTCCTATCTCCCACTAACATAATCTTCAATATGCATAACTCTCACTAACATAGTATTTGTTAGGCTTAACTCTCATGACTCTTTATTTTACATAACCTTAACTCCCACTAAGACAATTTACTTCCCACTAACATGCTAAATTAACACATGCATCATGGATACAAAAATACTTGAAAATACTAAATACTAAAATCAAGCTTATTTTCAACACTATTAACCCCTGACATTCTTGCTTTGAAAAATAATAATAATAATATTTTATAATATTTATATATTTGCGCTTGATCTTAATTATATATCTATATATAGTGGACTAAGTGGAGGAAGGTCTTCCCAAAACTCTTCACCCTCTTCCGTAATTGTCTCTGTCTCACTACTCTTCATCTCCAATGAGTTGGCCCTGAGCTCTTCCTTGTTTCCGTACTGTGAGCTTTGTGCTTTGTCAGTTGCATTGGGATTAAGCTCTTGATTTTCTCGGTTTCGTTCCAAGTTTGATCCCTCTGTATCATATTCTGACAATAGGTAGTTGAGCTTGGCTCTGGCTCCACAGAACTCAATGGCAGCCTTGTCGTAAGCCCTTGCCGCCGCCTCTCCCGTATCGAACGTGCCCAACCACACCCGCTCTCCGGGGGTCTCGTATCTCCAAAGCCCACTTCCCCCACGGCCTCTGCCAGACTCCCCTGTACCCCTTCTTACTCTTTTCCTTCTCTTCTTCATTATTTGGCGGGAAAATATTGGTCCCACTGGTGGAACTCTGGAGGGCTTGTAGTAGAGCGGTGGTGGTGGGATCATCACCATCACAGCCGTTTATAACGTGTGTGAGAGTGGAGACGATGATCGAGTGTTCTAAGGTCTGGGGTCGAATTTTTTCTGGTTTCGGTTTGGGGTTCATTTTGAAAAAGATGAAGAAATTTTGCTATCAAACTAGCAGAGACCGAGAATGGGAGTGTGGAGGATTTCAAACTTAATTATATATATATAGACGTTTGTGTACCTAACAAGAAATCGTTCTTTTATTTCATATACCGAGTCACTGGGTGTGTCGAAAAGTCAAGAAAAATAATTGTTGGACTTGGTCATGGGGTATATTACTACCATTTTGTTGGATACAGGTGGGGTCTATTTATTTAATGCCAAGCGTGTCCCCTGTGCTATTAATGCATTCGAAGGCGCAAAATGCGAAAAAGGGTAATTAATTTGTAAGTATTGTTTTTATTTTTATGATTGGTAAGAAAATAACAATTATTTTGCTGTATCTACAATGAGAAATATTTACTTTTCTGCCCTTGCTAGTCTTGAGCTTTGCCATTTCACTTGGAAGGCAAGAAAACACTATAGCTTCGTTTGGTTAGCATGAAGTAGATAAAGTTTGGTTAGAGTAAAAGAGAAAATTTTTAGAAAGTAATTTTCTCACAACCGCTTAATTTTCCTCAAAATGTTTCTCGCAAAAAACACAAGAAAATTTTACTTTCCCGTAAAAGTGACGCCCTTCATATCTTAGTTTCCTATTATGCCCATGCCACTTTCTCCACAAACTTCATCAATAGGTCAGTTCCCTTCTATTGTAAATTGTTTATATAATAATGTAATACTATTTTGATTGAATATAGTTTTATACGTGCATACAAAATTAAAATTTTATTATATTTTTTTCTTTCCATAATTAATAATGATTTAGAGTGATATATATATATATATATATATATATATATATATATATATATATAATCTTAATAAATAAATCTAAGCAAAGTGTTGGGTGAAATATTAGGATTAGTGTCTCTACTCATACAATTTACAATTTAATTCATACATGTACTTTTTTATACATAGACTTCTATCGATTTTAGGACTCTAAGTAATTAGATATAGCAAACTAATTTAATTTTAATTCTACATATATTAAATGTATCAAACTAATTTAGGTGAAGCATTGCATTGTATTTCGTTTAGGCTCAATTTTTTTTTTTTTTTTTCTATGACTACAAGTATATTAATTTCAATCTTTTTTCCTAAATATTTTTCGGAACAAATTTTTTTATTAATTAAACTTGTACCTATAATCACATACATAAAATTATTATATATCAGATTCATTGTTTCATTTTGAACTTAAAATTTTAATTTTGTTCATAATTCAGATTATAGAGCAATGTCTCAAAAGAGTGCAAAATAATCTTATAACTAAAAGAGTAGTTTTGGTAACTGCAATCACTTTCTTTTCACTTACATGCTTTCTAAACTCACAAAATAGTATTTTCTCACAACTTTCTTAAATAAAATTCTTGCTAACCAAATGCATGATGGAAACTTGATTTCCTTTTCCTTTCTTTCACTTTTCAATTTCCATCATAATTTTCCGTCTAACCAAACCGACCTTAGGGTAATTTGCAATCACACCCCCTTAAGTTTGCTACAATTTAAGGAGAGTATGATCCAATTACCTCCCAAATTTGTAAACTTAAATAACAACACCTTAACCATGATAAAAGTACGTAATTACCCTTTAACTTATGAATTGAACCATTTAAATTAGGCCGTGCTGCAACTTGGGCGGGCTAACCCAGCCCAACCCAGAAATTTTGAAATGGGGCTTTAAATTCACAAATCGAGTTCATGTTCGGGTTAGATTTTTTCAAAACTCAGACATATTCGGGTTAGATTGGGCTCAACCCAAACCCAACCCAAATTAAAAAAATAATAATGATAATAATAATTTAATTTAATTTCTCCTTTCTCTCTCCTTTCTCTTCTTTCTCTCTCTCTTCTTTCTCTTTCTCTCTCTGCCGCCGCCGCCCTTCTTACAGACCAAGATTAATTGATTTGTAAAACAAGAATTACAGTCTTACAGACCTTGATTAATTGTTTTAGAAAAAAAAAATTAAAACAAAACCCATACATACAAGTTAGCAGTTGCAGAGAGAGGGGGGGCAAGCTTGAAAGTTGAGAGACAACGGCTGAAGCTTGCGAAAGGCGAACCCGAACTAGAATAGCGGGCGATAGAAACTAAAAGATATGGGTTTTGATTTTTTAAACAATCTGAAATGATATGCCGATATGGGTTTTGAACTTTTAATTCTTGTAGACAGATAGATAAAAATGAAATATATGGGTTTTGAACTTCTGATTCTTGTAGATTTTGTAGTTTGCAGTTGCACAGAGAGAGAGAGGAGGCAAGTTCAGAAAGAATAGAGATGGAGTTGATTGGGAGGCTGAAATGATTTGCCCTAAAAAGTATTTTTTTTTAATAATAATATAATCAAATATATAATATATAAAGTCCAGGAAAAAAAAAAATTTTTGTTAAGAAAAAAAAAAATCTCAACCCGTCAACCTGACTCGACCAGCTAGAAAATATTTGGGCTGGCCCAAACCAACTCGATTCGGGTTGAGGTTAGGTTGGGACTGGGCTGAATTGGGCTAGCTCAACTTGCAGCCCTAATTTAAATCATTAAAGTACAATATTAACTTTTATAAGTCATTTTATTTGACCAAAATGACCCTCAGCTAAAAAAAAAAAAAAAACAACAACCAAACTCCACCTCTTTGGCCATATGCGCACATACAGACAGGAGCATAGCCAGTAATTTTTAATTGGAGGGGAGGAAGAAAACTAGTTATGTAAAATTAAAATTTTAAAATAATATAAAATCACTGTAAGAAATTTTTTTAAATTTTTTTTTTTTTGTTGTGCATGTTCAATGCCCAAGATGGATTACTTATATATATACACACATCAATCTCATACATACACACACACACACACACACGACAGCTACGAAGTGCGAATCAGGGTACGTATCGTTTTGGGTTGTGGATTGGAGGTGGCAGTGGCTGGGCGAGCTCGGAAGGCGGCTGTGAATCACCGGCGATAATGGCCTCGAAGAACCTAGATACTCGATCTCGATGCCAAAATTGCGAACCCAGTTCGGGCACCGGCAAGGGTCCATTCACATGTGTTGGCCAAAAAGTAAATTGAGGTGTAAGTGAAAGTTAAAAACAAAATCTTCATTTACCTGAAAAATGACCAAACTTCAGGGGGCAACTGTGTAATTTACCCAAAAAAAAAAAAAGAAATAGAAAACATATATGTCACAATAAAATCATATTTATTTTTTCATTTTTGAGGGAAATCAACTTTACATGTGAAAGTGAAAAGGCAAGAGTTCTCAATATTTTTTTCAGAACTCAATCAGGTAGCGCCGTAGCGGTGGGAATAGGATCGAAGAAAAGAAATTGATGATATTTTGCTGGAAAACAAAAGCCGGAAGAAAATAAGAAGAAATAAAAAAGATAACGGCTAAGTATGTGACTAAGGTAATTTTGGCAAACAGAAAGTTTTGAAATTTTATAAAAAAAATACTCTTTTAATTTGTTTATTATACAGTAGACGCTTTGTTAAAAAGACCTATTTTTAAGAGGTGACAATTCGTGTTCATGTGTCATAATTAGGGGCGGAGCCAAGGGGGGGTTGGGAGTGGCCATGGCCTCCTAATTGTTTGGAATTTTTTTTAGTATAGGTAAAAATAAAAATAATATAGCATGTATGGTATAAAATCTATACTTGGCCCCCCTAAAAAAAATAATTATTATTTCTTTAATTAGCATTTAACAAAAGATAATTTATATATAATCTAAAGGAAAGTGATTTAAATGACTACTACAGAATTCCGATAAAAACTAACTCATAAAAATTTAATGTGACTGTCTTAAAATTTCAACTCAAACACAGTTCTTTCCATAATGTGATTATCTTAAAATCCATCCAACTCAATCATGATTCTTTCAACAACCTTATAATCTTAGAATTCCATCTCATACATAATTCTTTCCGATCACTTTTTTTTCTTCTTCTTTTTACTTGCTAATATTCTTTGATTTAAGTTTGTCAAAATTGATTCATTTTTGTTTGTTTTTTTATTGATATATTGTGTAATGATTATTAATTTATGAAAGTATTACATGAATTTCTTATTTTTTTTGTAAATTAAAATCTAACCGCTTAATTAAATTTTTAATTTTTTTTTTTTTTTTTGGCATAAATCTTATTGGTGTTTGTTTAGAAAATTTGATAAAAACCTTGTTTAAATAACTACTTTTTTTATTTAAATAATTTGACAAAAGTTTAGATAGATATATTTTTATATGAATATAATAAATAGTAAAATATATTTGCCTAGGCAATTTTTTTTTTTTTTTCCCCAAAAGTTCTAGCTAAGTAATGTACTAATGTTGCTTATAATCTTGGCCCTCCCAACCTTAAGATCCTGACTCCGCCCCTGGTCATAATCTTGTCGTGTCGATATAAGGGTATTCTACTAAATAGGTAAACCCAAAATCGACCTATTTAATAATCGTGTCAGGAACCGTTAAAACTAACCCGACCTGTTTATTAAATGGGTTAACGTGTTAACTTGTTTAATGACCTGTTTATCAAAACGAGACATTTAATATTCAATCAAATAATAAATACTATAAAAATTTTATTACAATTATTAAGAAGAAAAATCATAAGGCGTAGTCAAAGTTTATGTTAAAACGACTTAATTGTCTATAGTAATTAGATTTAAATAGGTAACATATTATTTATGTTATATTCATGATTATGACATGTTGAGTTAAACGGGTTACACGTATTGAATCCCTCACCCTAACTCGACACGGTTAAGTAAGCGGGTTAATCGTGTCAACCCGTTTATGACCCGAACCCATTTAAGGTTAATCCAAGTCTGCTTATCTCGTGTTATGTTTAAATTGTGTTGGAGGGTCGTGTCGTAATTTGCCACCTTTACCTATTTTGGATCAATCTTTTTTAAAAAAGGAACAAATGTCAAATCCTATACAAAATTATGAGTGTTAAAAAAAAAAAACATTATTATAATATTATTTGTGCCAAATGAACTTCAAAAATATAGTAAAAATAAATTCACTAAAAATTTATATATATCACATTATGTTATAAAAAATCTACAATTGTAATAACTGATCCTATTTAAATTTTTACATAAGGTCAATACAAACTGGATTCCATTAAATGCGATCCAAATCGCAACTGTAAACGAAAAAGTGGAGTCGGCACAATGGTCCCAAAAAAAAAAAACAAAGAAAAAAAAAAACACACACACACATATGTATTTTTTTTTTTTTTGAATCAGACTATTCCCCTGCGTACATTAAATTGCCGGCGCCTATTTGGTGTGATATCTTCCGACTGACATCCAATCCCTATTTATATGTAACGAACTTGGAATGCGACAAGTCCAAAAAGGCAATACAGACTTTTTCTACCGTTTACTTTTATAACTTCCACTTCGTCCTCCAGTGGTTTACCTCTTGCTAAATTTGTTCCTACCAAGAGACTCGACAAGCAGCCATTTCAAACCACACTAGAGCGTTGGATACGTCTCCGATATCATATACATTAAAAAGATAATGTATACTCGGTATTATATATATATATTTCCTTTATTTTAAAAAAGATATTTTGTTTGGAAAATCTGTGAGTCACGATTTTTCAAATAAGACATTTAATTTGAAACGGAGATAGTATATCATTTGGATTAAATTGAGGTTTAGAAGAAAAGAAGTACCAGGCAAATTTAGTTGTTCATGAATCATGGTGGGTGTTGAATAGTTACAAGTAGAAGAGAAATCAGTTTGACCAAAGAATGGTTACATTAAAAAGAGAAGTGATAGGTCTTTCGATCTCAATTGGCGACTCATTCTTCGAATATAACGTACGTTGTTGGGTATGAGTCGAAAAGATAGAAATGTTTACGGTATTTTGTTTGAAGAGTTCCCAATGTAATCCAATCACGTTGTATTCGGAAGATGAGTTGGCAATTGAAATCGGAAGGCCTATCATTTCTCCATTAAAAAGAAAAGTGATAAATCTTCCGACCTCAATTGGCGACTCATTCTCCGAATACAACGTGGTTGGGAATGAGTCGAAAAGAAAGAGATGTTTACAGGATTTTGTTTGAAGAATTCCAATGTAATACAACCACGTTGTATTCGGAAGATAAGTCGGTAATTGAAATCGGAAGACCTATCATTTCTCTATTAAAAAGAGAAGTGATAGGTCTTCCGACCTCAGTTGGCGACTCATTTTTCGAATACAACGTGGTTGGGAATAAGTTGAAAAAAACAGAGATGTTTACGGGATTTTGTTTGAAGAGTTCCAATGTGATCCAACCACGTTGTATTCGGAGAATGAGTCACCAATTGAGGTGGGAATGCCTATCATTAAAAAGAGAAGTGATAGGTCTTCCGACCTCAATTGACCACTCATTCTCCGAATATAACGTGGTTAGGAATGAGTCGAAAAGAAATAGATGTTTACGGGATTTTGTTTGAAGAGTTCCAATGTGATCCAATCACGTTGTATTCGGGAGATGAGTCGATAATTGAAATCGGAAGACTTATCATTTCTCCATTAAAAAGAGAAGTGATAGGTCTTCCGACCTCAATTGGCGACTCATTCTCCGAATACAACATGGTTGGGAATAATTCGAAAAGAAAGAGATGTTTACGGGATTTTGTTTGAAGAGTTCCAATGTGATCCAACCACGTTGTATTCGGAAGATGAGTCAGCAATTTAAATCGGAAGACCTATCATTTCTCCATTAAAAATTATAATCAAGGCACCAGGAACACGACAGCAATTTGGTCACTCATTGAGGTACTTGACATTTTTCTCGATGCATAATTGGACTCTTTTGACCATGTAGGCAATGGTGGATTCAAGGGTGTGCTTGAGCCTATATATATATATATATATATATATATATATATATATATAAGCAATTTTAGTTTGACAAAAAAAAAAAAAAAAAAAAAAAAAAAAAACATTTATTACTATTAGAGCACCAAGTATTAGTCCACCAAAACAATCCCAAGTCAATTAAATTTATGTTTAATATTAGTCCACCCAATTTACAATTCCTGAATCCACTCTTGTATATAGGTGCAAGAAAACTTTGCGGAATGAACTATTTTAGTTTGACGAAAAAAAAAAAAAAAAAAACATTTATTACTATTAGAGCACCAAATATTAGTCCACCAAAACAATCTCAAGTCAATTAAATTTATGTTTAATATTAGTCCACCCAATTTACAATTCCTGAATCCGCTCTTGTATATAGGTGCAAGAAAACTTTGCGGAATGAACTATTCCTTTCTCCAAACACTTAAGAAAACAACACCAAGGAATTAGCAGAAGTAAACTTAGAAGAGATGAAGAAGTAGCATTCAGAATTGCTTTCTCTCAATGGGGTCTTAAGAGAGTACAAACCCTAGTTGGGTCCTTCTCGGACTCTTTTCTTTGCTATATAAGTTTTTCCATACTGAAATTCCTTACTTACACATGGGCCTAGCGGGCCTCTCTCTTATTTTTAACCTTATGTTGGATCTCTTGACAGGGTGGGCTTCTAGCTACTCATTTGACTGAACGGTCCATTTTTTTAATCGGACCCAATTCTCTATTGTCCTCTTGCTGCCGTACGTGAGGACACATTTCTTGCTGTTGTTGGGCCTCCTTGCTCAAGGCTGAAATGTCAATAAATTTTTTTATTTTACCATAATTGTGATAATGCCACGAAAGTCACTTGCAAGGTAAAAGGATATCTCGGTATTTTCACCTTTTGAATAGAGTTATACACGTGTCAGCGGCGATGATGCACGTGGGTTCCACAAAAACGCCCAAATTGGTAGACAGTCACTTCACATACATGGATCCGGCTCCACTCAGTTAAGAGATCTCTCACAGCTAATAAGAAGAAGGTTCCAAAATTTTAAAATTTTTTTATATTATAATTATTTTTTAGTACTATTAAATTCTAATAAATACAAAAATTTTATATTAGGCCCCAAAAATTTATATCATAAAATAACTTCTTCTTTTTTTTTTTTTCTTTTCTTTCTCCTCCCTCATTTTGATTTTATTTTAGTTCTCAAATATCATATCCTAAAATAACTTCTTTGGGATTTTTTTATTAGGATTTAAATATTTATATCCTAAAATTATTTCTTTTTTTCTTTTCACTCTCCTTACTCATTTCGCTGAACTCTAACTTATACATAAATTTAATATTGAGCCCCCAAAGATTTACATCTCATATTAATTTTTTTTTCCTTCTTTTTCTACTCCTTATTCATGTTTTCCAATGAATCCTAATCAATATAGAAATTTAATATATAGCTTAAAAATTTGTATCATTAAATAAATGTTTTTTTCCCTTTAGTTTGGGAAAGTTGCCAAAACTTTCCATATATATATATATAATCTTTTATCTTTTTTTTTTTAACAAGTATTCTCCTCCCCTTTACAGTAATTTTTATTCTCAATTTCATACTTATTATATACTCTTAATATGAACACACTTTTATTCTATTAAAAATAAATAAAATTTTTTGTGTATATGATGTTTGACGTAAGTGATGTTTGGCGATTTTCTTTGCCAGGATAAAAAAATAAAATAAAAAAAAGAAAGAAAAAAAGGGTGTGATTCACCATTTTTTTTTTCTTTATTCTTCCTCCAATTCCTCTTTCTCTCTCCTCTGTCCTTTCTTCATTCTCTCTCTTCCTCGTCTTACCGCCCCAACCACAGCCGCCATTCATTCCACCAAACCACCCCCAATTTGCAAGGCTTCTTCGAGCTTCTTGCATCAGTTTTGAGTAAAACACTAATACATACAACTGTTTTTGGCAATTGGGTTGGCTTTGTTGCTTTTGTTAGCCATGTGACTCTTATTAGATTTGCTTTCATTTTTTGTTCTCTCTATGATTTTAGTATGTTGGGTTAGGTTGTATGAAGTATTGAAGCTGTAAGTCTGTGACAGCTTCCGAGCTTATCGCAGCCTACCATGGCTTCTTCGGGCTTCTTGTTTCAGTTTTGACTAATCCACCATCTTCGGCAATTGGGTTGGCTTGTTTTAGCCATGTGATTCTTATTAGATGGTTTTTTTTAATTGCCTTGATCATTTACTCTCATTTTCTGTTCTCTGTTTATATTTTATTATGTTGAGATCAGAGAGTTTTGCTTGGCAGATGACAATCTAAAAACATTGGAAACACTAATTCCAGATAGAAAAAATATATATATATATATATATGAACACACAGGATTTCAATAGATTGAAACAATCTAAAACCCAACCAAAAATATGAAACTTCGCCCAAAAAACAAATCTCGGAACATGAATTTCACACACACACACATATGATGCGTGTTTATATGTATATAAGAAAAATAAAGACCCAAAATCCAGTAGAATAGAGAGAGAAAGTGAGAGGCTTTGAGAGAGAAAACAGTAATCTGGGATACCCAATAAATCAAAGACCCAAAACAGGAATGAAGATTTGATGAAAAGGATAATATTTTTGGGGGTGGCTTGGTGGAATGAGTGGCTGCTGTGGTTGGGGCGGTAAGAGAGGAAGAGAGAGAACGAAGAAAGGACATAGGAGAGACAAAGAGGAATTGGAGGAAGAAAAAAAAAAAACAAATCATGAATCACTCGTTATAGCGTTTTGGGTCTGTTTTAAAATGATGATGTGGCAACTCTTTCAACCGTTGAATATAATAGTCGCTCTGAAAGAGCTTTTGACTGAGAGGAGCCGATCCTAAAATATTTCTCTAAATCACGCTATTCCAAATTAATATAAATAGTTATAAACTATCCCATTAAGCAGCTAGCTTATATTTGACTCTGGTGCGGAGCGCGCCAAGAAATCTAAATCAAATTCTAACCTGCAAGTTGATAAATTTTTTCTTCCTTAACATTGCACGTAATGCACGCAATGTAGGTTGTGATTATTTATATTAGTATTAGCTCTTGATCCTCCTAACTATATATATCTACAGTGGAGGAAGGTCTTTCCAAAACTCTTCACTCTCTTCCATACTTGTCTCTGTCTCGGTACTACTCTTCATCTCCAACGTGTTGGGTCTGAGCGCTTCATTGTTGCCGGACTGTGAGCTTTGTGGCGTCTCCCTGTCAATTGCATTCGGATTAAGCTCTTCATTGTCAGGGTTTGATTCCGAGTTTGAGTTTGATCCGTCTGTATAATAATCTGACAATGGGAAGTTAAGCTTGGCTCTGATGGCTCCGCGGAACTCAATGGCGGCTTTGTCATAAGCCCTCGCCGCTTCCTCCCCTGTATCGAACGTGCCAAGCCACACCCGGGTTGCTCGTTTGGGGTCTCGGATCTCCGAAGCCCACTTCCCCCTTGGCCTCTGCCGGACTCCCCTGAACTTCTTCTTGCTCTCACTTATCTGTTTTTTCTCCTCTTCATTATTTGGCGGGAAGAAGTTGGTGCCGCCACTTTGGGAAGGCTGGTGGAGGGCTTGCAGTAGATTGGTGGTGGGATCATCACCATCGCAGCCGCTGATCACGTGCGTGAGAGCCGAGACGATGATAGAGTGTTCTTGTTCACGGGTCAAATGAGAAGAAGAGGAGGGCTTTTCCGTAGAGGATTTCTGAACTTACTTGGCGTTCATTTTGAAGAAGATGAAGAAATTTTGCCATGAAAAGTCGGGGACCAACGTTTGTAGGGGAGGATTTAGTGCTTTTTATAGATGTTGTGGGAGTCCACGTGGGATCCAGCTGTACCCAGTTGGACCGCGTTTGGCTGACAAATAAATAGTTTTTTTTGTTTTTGTTTGCAATGTGAGATATAGAGACTAGAGAAGAAGCTTGAGATTGACTTTGAGGTGATTGAGATGTTCAGTAACACGTGGGAAATTGGAATTGGTTGCCGACGTCACTGGTCGGTGTTAATGGATTTCGCCTCGAAAAGGAGGTTTTTGTACGGATAGTCAGAAGAATCATTTTTACTGTTGTTGTTGTCGGAGTTCAATATATTTGATGTATAATTGGGGTCCACTTATTTAATGCCGTATGTAGCCACACTAGTATGTTGGAGCGCCGAAAAGCGAGAGACACGTAATTGAATCCGTAAGACAACTTGTATTTTAGTGTATTGAGTTGGTAGTTTGTGATTGGTTGAATGATTACTCCGTACAATGGTCATTCTTACAAATCCTTGATGTCACAAAGTCAAAATTTGGTAAATTAAGATAAAGGTAAAAAAAAAAAAACTTAAAACCTTTCTCAACTAATAAAAATCAGTATTTTACTTTTTGAATTACAAAATCAAATCAGTATCACATTTATTATAAATATGCAATTTGACCCCTGACAGTTCTTTCCGGCAACAAATAGAGCACATAAATTCACTTTATGATATAATTCCATAACTGCTCTTGCAATATGACCATTCTAGCCCTACTTATAAATTGAGTCTAAAATTCCCTCTTCTTCCTCCAACTACAACTGCTTTCCTCTCCAAGTGCAGAAAGAAAGACTCCATCAAAATTGAAGAAGTTAAAGTCAGATGGGTGTATAATATATATATATGTATATATATGTGTGTGTCTTTCTGTACTTTATATATATATATATATATTATCATATATATTCTCTACGTATATATGTGTATATATGCTTACTTTTTAATATAAAATCGTGTTTTTTCTTAAAGTTATATAGTTGCAGAGATCTAAAACTGGGTCTTGAGCGTCCTTTTGTAAACTCAAGCTTTGGGGTAAATTTGATCTGGTCAACCGAGAGCATCAGGTGATCTATTGAAGAAGACCCAACAGTTTCGAGAGCCTCATCGACAAAGATATATGATGAGAGATTCCTAAATCCTAAGAAGATAGCACGAACCAACAGTTCCATTGAAGACCCAGAAGCTCAAAACGACCCAAGCCAATGCTTCAGCGACTAAAAGATTCAGCAACCCACTGTCCGGAAAGCTTCAATGACTGGAAAGCCTCAGCACCACCAAACCTGTGAGCCTCTCAGTTCAAACTTTAAAAGCTTCAGGAGTGTTTTTCCTCCGATCATGAAGACCCACCGGAAAAGCCTTAACAACACTCTTCTCCAATCATGAAGTGATCAAAAGCGTCCCAACCAGCGAGCTTCAATCAGACCCAACAACTCCAGTGAAGGTACAGCGAGAACAGAGATCCATTTGATTAATCAGCTCAGCGACCCAACAGAAACCTCCGTTTAATAGCTGTTGTAAGTGTGCCTCAAGAGAATTATAAGGATATTGATGGTATTTCACAATTTTAATTTTATTTGTTTTTTTCTTTAAATGTTAATTATAATGAACATTTTTGTAAATGTATAATGCCGGTGATCGGAAATGAGCCCGAAAGGAATGCCAGGAGTCAAACTGCACATTTCTGATAGTTGTGGTATTGATTTGCTCGATTTTATAGTCCAAAGAGATAAAATACTGATTTTTCATAATTAAAGGAATTTTATACTTTTTTGCCTTAAGATAATAACTTTTTTTTTATAATAAATTCAGTTATTCTCTCTAATTTTGCAATCTGATACTATGCGTATGTATGTGCATTTGTGATTACATCAGTAAGCAAAGTATTGTCTATAATTTTTTAAGTGATTGCATTTAATATTTAATATATGACAATACTTATTCAAACCCACTCAAGGTGGGATAAGTGATCATAATTTTTTAAGGCCATTTTTGGATTGGCTTTTCAAACACTGCTTTTGACTTTCTGAGTTTAGAAGCTATTATAAAGGGTGTTTGGATAGTTTTATAGAAAAGCTTTTACTTCTTAGAAGAGCGTTTTAGATAAGCTAGGGGCCCTCAGCTTTGGCAAAACGCTCTTCTAGATATATATGGGAAGTTGTTTATAGGTTTAATAAATCTTTCAATATGATAAGCGTACCCTTTTCTTTTAGGCAATGAGAAAATAAAATTATAACATCTGCCATTATAAAGACATCGTATTATTCCTAAACCCTAAGGACAACTCAAACGCTTCAGGAAGATCGTCACTTTCCTTCGAAGATCATCGCTTTAAGGATCTCTTTCGTTTCAGGTAAGGATACGACATCTTTTACTTTGTTGTATATGAATGATTGATTATATTTTGTATATGAATGTTATTTTGAATGTATGGTGTGAAGTTTGGAGTGACCAAAATTTTGAACTAATTAATCTTATTATTTTTCTTAACCAATTTTTTATTTATATATTGGAGAAAACTTTAATAATAATTAAAGTATCGAGACCAATTGTAATCTTTTACTTTTGATGCGACCCTAACATGTGCACAAAATAATGCACAACACTTTAGGTTTAGAAATAATGTTAAGTGGACATCATATTTCAAATTTATAAAACCATTAAACACTTATACTATGGAATATGAAGCGAGAAGGGATCGTTCCTAAGGGATTGAACACGTGTTGGGATTAAACTTGATTTAGTGCTAATTAGATGCACAAGAGAGAGAGATAGAGAGAGAGAGTTTGAGAGAAAAAGATTTGGTGAAATAATTAAACTAGAGTTCAATTGAAAGTATGGAAATCGAAATAACAATACAAATAAATTAAATTAAATTGAACTAAGAATTAAAGAGATAGGAAGAGAGTCTTAGGGTTAGAATTCACCACTAAGCTCATGCAATTAACCATTTGCTTTCAATTAATGGGGAAATCATTAGTGTAATTATAGATGTAGCCATATTATCATCATAAATCACAATTGTAAGTAAAGATTATCAACATCAAGAATGAGTTGTCTACTTAATGACAATTAAACTAAAGTGTAGAACCCATTCAAGACTACGTCATAACCTACCATACACATTCACAAATGTATCCGATAAGAGCACACATCAATCAAGAAGATAATACTAATTACAATTAGAAGTATGGATTAACATAATCAAGCACAAATTACCTACTTTACTACAATTAACTAATGACAAATAAGCTAATTTGTAGAACAACCGATCAAGATTAAGCCTTTATTCATCAAATTAATTGACAATTGTATCAAATAAGTATCATGTTATGGCCATCACTAAACACAGCTACAAAGAGTATCTAGTGTAGAATATAATTCTAAAGTAATCACACATAGACATGCAATTTACATATAGAATTAATGGAAGAATTAAGTTTAAATCATCTAATGAAGAATAAAATCTCTAATTAACCATACATAGACATATAATCAACTGGAGATTTCAATGAAAGAATTCATCAATACAATCCTTAATTTGTCAAATCAAGCATGTATATATAAAGAAATCACAAGATCATACAATTAATTACAACATATTAATTCCCCAAGAAAAGAAATACAAAAGTTTAGGTTACATGAACTTAGGGCTCATCCAAGCCCTAAGTGAAGAACTACCTCATGGAGGAAATGATTATGGTGTCAACAAGCTCCATCTCTATCTTTTGGCTCCTTCTTCTTCTTCTTTCCATTGTAGACAGAGAGTCTGTAAAACTTTTTGAAACCCTAACTTTTTCTTTCTTTTGCTTTTCCAGAGAGAACATCATATCACGGTACAGAAAATAAAACTTAATAATGATAAAAATAAAACTCTCTCCAAACTAATGAAAAATTAACCCTAAAAATAATGAGCTTGTTTCCCTTAAGTAACAAACTCTATTAAAGTTCATAAGTCACAAAAAATAAGCCCAAACAATAAAATCCGGTGGCCAAGTAAAAGATAAATCCCGTAATGCTGCCGGGGGCTTGGGGATTGATCCCTGTAATAGCCCTAATTTAAAAGGATAGGTTTGGAATTTATTTTATTGTTTACATTATATTTTTATTTATTTAACTATGAATTGATTTGTTTTAATTGAAAATTTGTTTATATTTCAATGTGAGTTTATTTTGTTTTATGTGTATGTCTTATTTTAATTTAATTGTTCATTGTTGTGGTTTAATTGCATTTAGTTATTTAATAGATTTAATTGTAGTTTTCCTTTAAGTGGGTTAAATTAGTCATTTTAATAAGGATTAAATGTTTTAATTGTTTTAACTTAACTATTTAGGTGATTTAATCTAATTTATTATAATGGTTAATTATTTGAATTTAAGTGTTAATTATTTTCATTTAATTGTTGTTTTAATTAGGGGTGTGTTGTAAAAAAAGTCATGTTATAGCCGTCGTAGGAATCTAAGTAAGTTTGATGGGCCGGTTAGGATTACAGTTGGGTCTTGCATTAAGCTAGGGTTTAGTAAAATCCTATAAATATATGTGAGATGTTTGGTTAGGGTTTTAGGAAAAAAATAACAAAACCAAGTATACGTCTGTGGAGGTAGAGGAGGAACAGAGGAACTTTTGCAGTACGAATCGCCGGAAAGCTTAGAAGAAAACGTAGAGATTTTTAAACAAAGGTCTCAAAGGCAAGTTTTGTCCTTACTCTCTCCCTTAGACTTTGTGTTCTTTGCATACTCGATAGTTTCAGGATAAATTACATGTTTTAAAAAGGAAAACATATTCTGTTTCATGGTTCAACTTTTAACTGTGACAATATGTGGTTTATATCTGTTATATCGTATAAACTTGTTGCTTGCATTGTTCTTGGTTTAAATCCATCTTAGTATTGTATTAAGGACTTAAACAAGGGTTGGTAGTATACTGGTACTCAGTTACCAGTTCTGGGAACCTAAGCAGTGAAAGGCCGGAGGTGTAGACGACGCCGAAGAAGAGAACACGAAGAAGAGGAGGGAGAGAGCCGGCTCCTATTGGATTGGAGCCGGCTCTCCTTGCATGGGAGCGGCTCCAATGGTCTAGGAGCCGGCTCCAAGGCTATTGGAGGCTGCTCCAATATTTGGGGAGCCGGCTCTACTTTTATTTTCCAGTTTTTACTACGTCTGTTTGTGGTGTCTTCAGTTTTCAGTGAAGTGGCTTCTTGGGGGTTGATTTTCTAAGTTTTTCTAAGTAGAATTATGACTGTAATGGATGGTTTAGCAATGGTTTAGAGTAGGATTAAAGTCTCCAAGAACAAAATAATACAGAATTGAACTCAGAGCATTAAATGTTAAAAGTCTGTGGAAGTATTTCTGTGTGTCTTATAGAGATGTATGAATTTGGTGAATTCTCTGTGTACTTCCTGTTTAAGGGATAGTGTTGATTGAATAGGGAATTAAAATATTTCTTGAAGCACATTGGAATCTAATTTAGACACTTAAGAACTCTAAGTATGAAGAACAGAGAAGAAACGCTTTAAGTTTGCAAAGAGACGGCTCATAAAAGCAAAGAGCAGGCTCTTTCGGTTAAAAGAGCAGGCTCTTTCATTTGAAAGAGCAGGCTCTTTCACGGGCTTCCAATTTTGCGTATTCTACGACCAATTTGGCTACGGAACTCGGATTTTGGATTTTTCAGAAGCTGTAAGAAGCTATACTTGGGTGTTTTGAGATGTTCTAAGTCTAATTAACACTTGTGAGAGTGGATTAAAGTTTAATAAACCAATATGTGTTTATAGCTTAAACATTAGTAAGCATCGACGGAAGTTGTTCATTATAGTGCAGAGAAATTATAATTTTACTGAACTTAATTTATATTCTCTGTGGATGGAAAATGGATTATTATGATGCTATTAATAGTGACAAGCATGATAATTAATATAGTTAAGTTTATTGTACTTGTCATGGACTCGTGGACGAGAATGATGAATTATCAGCATACTCAGAAATATGATAATTTATAATGGAGATATGGGATGAATATGATAACCTATATATTTATTTTATATTCATCATGGTATTAATTGATATGTCTTATGATTTTGGGTTATCAATTACTGGAGTAAACATGTTAGTCTATATCTCTATTTATGCTTATTACGGCTCAGTTGCTATGTGCATTGTTTATGTTTAGTATCAACTGTTGGATGGAATGGATTGTATGTACCGGTATGGGACGGTGACATACTAGGTTTGGACAGCACCAGTTGCTAAGTCCTACCTATTTGGAATGAGGGTACGGGTTATTAAATAAATCCTCCTTATATGTATGTAAGTCGGTGCGGTGGACTACGCCGAACGACTTAATGGATTTCTTGTGGATGGATGGAATTGGAGTTTAAATATATTTTTATGGTACCGTGACATGAGCTTGAGTCTCAAAGTCAACGGTTAGGATGCGTATATGCAGTTGGATGTGTAGTTGACTGTGGGGATTGAGGTATACCCTGTTTAGGCTTAGGTACTCATACCCACTCAGGTGCGATTTGTGTGATGCCTTCTATTCAGGTTGAGACCCTCTTCATAGTCTAGCGAGAGTCCAGTAGTGTGGATATATATTTATGTATGGACTATTAGCTATTGTTGAACTATTTAGTATGTACATGCATATCGGGTCTCTGCTTGGATTGCAGTAGGATAGAACTTGTCCGTGGGCCTGACCGACTCCTATTTTTCAGGTGTACGTCAATTCCATGCTTGAGCTTGTTCATGCTGAGCAGAGACGGTCACTCATTCTTCCGACGATGTAGGATCTCTTTCCAGATGTTCGACTTGGATTTTATCTTCAGTTTTACTTTAATTCAGTTTGGGATTTTTATATTAGGGGTCCACTAGAGATGGATTCCCGAGTTGTTAAAAGATTGGAGATTTTGGATTGTAGGATTTTAAGTTATTAATATTTTAAGGTTTTTATATTGAGGATTTCTTTTATAGTTTCTTTCCGCTTATTCTTTTATTTCTTAAATCATTTTTGTAATATGTGTTCGTTTAAAATACTTTAATTGTTTGGTACTCCTTGGTTCTGTGCTCGGACTTGATCTCCCGTGACTCTAGAATCGAGGGGTATCACAATCCCCCAGCATCCCCTACTATTGGCAGAAAGGTGCAAAAAAATACCCCCTGGGGATCGATCCCCAATCCCGTAATGCTGCCGGGGGCTTGGGGATTGATCCCCCAGCATCCCCTACTATTGGCAGAAAGGTGTAAAAAAATACCCCCTGGGGATCGATCCCCCAGCCTTTGGGATCGATCCCCAGGGGGTATTTTTTTGCACCTTTCTGCCAATAGTAGGGGATCGATCCCCCAGTGCTAGAAATCTCTTTTAAGCCCTGTTTAACTCTATTTAGCTCCCAGGTTAATCGATTTGCTTCTTGATCGTTGGGAACATCATCAATGGCTCGGAAAAAGGTAGAATTGACCGCTTTTAAAGGATGAGAGCACTATACGAACAATGAGCTGCGGCCTCTTTTTGACATTTTATAAGCTTTATCCAATTGTCTTTGCTGGACTCCAAAAAGGCTTCAATTGACCGTTCTTAACTCATTTTAACTTTATTGCCTTGAAATACACATAAACATAAATTAGGACTAAAATATGAAATTAAGATAGATGCAAAGACTAAAATACCTTACCTTAGGTGCTGAAATGTGCAACATTTAAGCACTTATCACACCCCCAAACTTAGATATTGCTAGTCCCTAGCAATGAACTACAGCATGGAAATAAAATAGACATATATACGACTATGAACTAATAAAGCAAATAAAGATAACACCACTTTCATAGAAATCACGGTTGCATTTAACATATGCAACAAGCCTTTTAAACCCCTAAGTTACCCCTAGTGGACGAGTGAAGTCTCGTGAGGATTTCCAGAATTGGTACCCACAAACATCAAAAGCTCTTTCTTACTTGAGAAGCAACGACATATATTAAACAAGTGTTGAAAGTAGACTACCTCAAGCATGCAAATTTTTGCCATTTCTAAGCTATTCTCAACATTTCAACATCATGTAAGCAAAAATGGTCCTCCACACATCAAGTAAGTTAATCATGCAAATTGAATTAATTATATCATCCTTTTTGAGTGAACCGACATCAAAATATGTTGCTATCCTAGCAAATCAAAGTAATGGCATAGCCTTACCCTCAAACTAGCATACAGATATAGTACCAATCCTCAAGACATTGAATAAACCTTGTTATTCAATCAAACATTCTTTTTTTATTAATTTCTTTTTTTTCTTTTTCTTTTTCTTTTTTTATTTTTATTTTTTATGTATGACCATGTGCAATGTCCAAGTTCCTTAAGCTCTCTAATTACCCCATGTAACAAGCGTTGAGCCAACGACTCCCAAACCAGATGGTCTTACGGCGTTAAGTGTAAAGACACTCCTAATGGCGTAATGACTCGGAATAGCTACGCTACGAACTCAAACTAATCATACATCTTACATGATTTTCTTGTCTTCCTTTTTAATCAGTTGACATGTTGAAAGAATACAGTTCTTTTTTTTTTTTTGTTACTCACCTTTGGTGAGTGCTTTCATTTCATTTCTTTGTAACGTCATTTTATCAAGAATGAAAGCTTTCAAAGCATACTGGCTCAATTGGGATAAACCAAGACAATAATCAACTAAGCATGTACCCCACAAATTGAATGCTAGTGTGCGCAAGTGCAAGTGTAGAATTCTAGAATTAACTCTCAAAGCATTTTCAACCAACAAGATGATGTGTACCACAAGAGCAAACATGATATCAAAAATTAAAAATTTACCCCTAAATGGCATTCTAAAGCATACAGGAAGTATTAAACTCTAACAACTTACCTTTCAAAGGTACTATGCTTCAAAAGTTTAAAATCATTGCCAAATACATATCAAATCTCACCATGTATTTAAAACTCAACTTAAAATAGAATGAATCATGATGACCTTACCCCCAAACTGAAATTGTACATTGTCCTCAATGTGCAATGAGAATAATGAAAAATAATGAAAAGAGTATACCGTGATGGCAAAGACTATGAAGTCCGACAATGTTCCAGTAAGAAAGATGTCTCCCCCAAACTTGGATGCAAAAACCTAGCTGTATAACCATACTAGCAAACTCACATCAAATATCACATGGGATAAGCAATGCATACAGTTCAAAATAATATATAACACAATGTAAAGAGATATGAGATGAAACCCTTGATAAAATCTGAAAACATTCATAACCAGTCATAAGGGCATATTGGTAACACATATTTTTGAATTTTTTTTTTTCATTTTTTTATTTTGTTTTTTATTTTTTTTATTTTAAAAGAAACAAAGAAAAAGAACGTCTCTAGCAAGAAGGAAATGGTGCTAGGTATGTTTTTTTTTTTTTTTTAATTATTTAATTTTTTTTTTTAATTCAACTTTTTTTAAATCATCAATCCAATTTTTTTTTTTTTTTTTTTTGAATCATCAATTCAACTTTTTTTTTTTTTTTTTTAAATAATCAAGTTAAACTTTTATAATCAACAATTTAAGTCCAAAACAAATCCCCACAAATACAACCAAATTATTAACGACCCATTTCATATCATTGCAACCCTGCTGCTATATATTTGTTTTTGTAGTTTTTTTTTTTTTTTTTTTTTTAAACCAACAACCTATATTGCAAAGGAAGCCCAACCACTAACTCAACCCCAATTCATACTGGATACTTGTGAAATGCAGACCGTATTTACGAAGAAAAGCAACTAGTTCAGTGAGAACATGGGAAATATCTGAGACCCATAAAATCAAACGATGCAGTATAATGGGAGTTTGGAACAAGAAATGAACCAAAAATTTATAGCGACTGTGAATTCAATTCAATTCAATTCACAATTAGGATGTTTTTTTTTTTTTTTTTGAGATGCGAAAGAGAGCACAATGAAACCAAACAAGGAAGAAAGACAGCAGTCTTGATTGGATAAAATTACCATTTCTGACTCCAACAAAAGCCCAATAAGTTAAAACCAAAAGTCCTCATTGATAACAGCAGTTATGACAGCACAGGCCCACATAAACCATTTTTTCTACCAACCTTTTTGTACTGAGCCCTTTTTGCTCTCTTCTGCAAATTAACCAGACAGTGAAAACAGCAACACCTTTGGGGTCTTCATACAATAATAGTCCAAAAATTTTGAAATGTCTCCACAAATTAACCAAAATCTCTCAAACTTTCTTTCAAAATTTGAAATTTGAATCCCACCAATGAGATTTTGGTTTCCAACTACAATGGAAAAAAGTGAAAACCCATCTCAATAAACCCCTCGTCCTTCTCAATGAACGAAACCGCAACCCAGAAACCGGCGAAAACCGTCAACCAAATCAAAATCGCCGGAAGATAACCCAGTCAAAATCGCCAGAGGAAAGCAGCGACTAGAGACGAACCCAGCCGCGACGCCGCCAAGACCCACAAACTCGCCGGCGGTAAGCCCAGCCGAAATCACCGGCGAGACCCAGCCGAAATCGCTGGAGAACAGCGACCCAGCCTTGACGCCGGAAAAACGAACAGCCGCGATCGCTGGAGAAACAACCAGCCGCGATCAGAAAAGAACAAGCCGCGACGCCGGGAAAATAAAGGGCAGAGCAAAGGGCGCACGCTGCTGTTCAGTCTATGACGAAGAAGCTTCAAGATTCGGTTTTTCTTTCCTTCTTTCAAGCATCCCTTTACAGCGTTTTAAACGGTGCCGGAAGAGAGGAGCGAACAGAGAGGGATGGACAAAGAAATTGGGTTAAGAGATTTGAGGCGAGAGATAGGAGAAGAGTGGAGATTTGCTATGGAACCAAGAGAAGAGAGGAATGGATGAAGATAGTGAGGAACGAAATTAAGAGGGAGAGGAATAATGCTTTATTTTGGGTTGAAGGTAGGCAAAGGGGCGCTCGATCTCTTAAGTAAGGAGGGATCGAGATTTTTAGTCAAAATTTTGGCCCTCTGTGGAATGAGAAAATGGAAGGGGATTGATCCACATGGGTGGGGGATCAATCCACTTGGGCATATATTTTGTTGCTCACTGCCAAAAGCATGGGATTGATCTCCCCATTTTTTATTTATTTATTTTTTTTTTTTTAAGCAAAACAAAAATATATATATATACTAAAATGAAATATACAAAAATTAAAATTAAAATTAAAATTAAAATCAAATCAAATACCAACCTAAACTAACCATTGCAATTTATTTATTTATTTTTTTAATATATATATTTTTTTAATAAAGCAAAACTACAAAGAAATATATATACTCTAAAATGAAATATAATAATAATAATAATAAATTAAATTAAAATCAAACACCAACCTACACTACCCATTACAAATTTTTTTATTTTTTATTTTGTTATATTTGTATTTTTTCTTTTTGAATTTAAAAATGCATAAATGTACAAACGGAAAAGATAATAAAAGAAGAAAATAAAATAATAATAAATACAAACAATTATTTATTATTATTTTAATTAATTAATTATTATTTTTTTTTGAAAACTCTACGGAAAAACTAGTATTTAACGTCTCTAATAAGACGTTGGGATGACTCACTAATCGAAAGAATAAAAAACCGAATATAGGACATCCTTATTGATCCGTTTATCTATTTTCCCCAATTGATCTTCTCTAATAGTAATGAAAACATCTCCCAAAAGAATGATTTGGAAATAAATGATGGAAGATGCAATTTGTTTCCTTTCATCCATGGTCTTGAAAATAAAATCCATCATTATCGGTCTTGCACTTGGCAAGGTAATGTCTTTCAAAGACTTGGTTGGATTATTAGGAAACTCAATCTCTTCATCCTTTTTGTCAACTTCCACATTGATCATTTTATCCTCATTCACTAAAGTCACCTCAATGACTTCATGCTCAATATTACAAAGAATGTCCTCATAAATTGGATTGGCCTTTGGCGAACTTGCCACTTTTTCCTCTTCTTGATAAGAAGGAGTACTTGCGACTGTAGGAAGAGGTTCTTTTGAGTTTTTCCATGGCGAGAAATCTAAGATGGCCACGGAGTCCATTAGAGAATTCACTTCATATATGGAGCTTTCAATGTCAAATGCGTCCATATTGAAGTGAGAGAGGCATGCCTCAAGAGGATCTTCGGAAGGAATGGAAGGAATGGCTTCTTCAACAATTTCATCCACAACATCCACAAGGAAACACTCGCATTCATTGATGGGATGTTAGCTCGTGTTGAACACATTAAGCTTAACCATCATATTGCCAAAAAAGATGTCCATAATGCCGGACCTACAATTGATTGTTGCATTAGCGGTGGCAAGGAATGGTCTTCCTAAGATTATTGGAATGTAAGTGGTAGAATTGGGAACCGGATCAATGTCAAGCACAACAAAATCAACCGGGAAATATAATTTGTCAACTTTGATGAGGATGTCCTCAACAATTCCCCTTGGTTGTTTCGTAGACCTATCGGCGAGTTGAATAACTACCGAAGTTGGCTTAAGGTTTTCCAAACCTAATTGAAGATATACGGAGTAAGGAATAACGTTAACACTAGCCCCTAAGTCAAAAAGAGCCTTTTTGACCTCATGGTTCCCTATGGTACAAGAGATGGTTGGCGCGCCGGGGTCTTTAAACTTAGGTGGGGTGTTAAGCTTAATGATAGAGCTCATTTGCTCAGTGAGAAGCACTTTCTTTGGGCTTGGTCCCTTGTTCTTCCTCTTTTGAGTACACAATTCCTTTAAGAACTTGGCATATGGTGGAATTTGTTGAATATCATCAAGAAGAGGAAGGTTGATTTTAACTTGTTTAAAAACTTCCATCATGTCATAGATTTTTCCTTCTTGCCTCGAAAATGGAGTAGAGTTTTAAGCTTGAGGAAATGGAGCTTTTGGCTCATACGACTTCTCTACATGGGATGAAGATAATGATGATGGAATTGGCTCTTTAATGTGACCATTTGACTCTAGTGAAGTAGGGATGGAATTGGGAATGGTAAATGGGCTAACACTTGGTTGCACTGGAACACTAACTTCACTAGGTCTCTCAACTTTGTTATCAATTTTTCTCCCACTTCTCAAGGTGGAAATGGAGTATGCCTTTTGGTTGTTAAGTTTGGGTTGAATAGGCCCTTTCCCTTTCATTGTTTGAACCATTTGCCCAATTTGGGCTTCAAGTTTTTCAATTGATTGAGAATGCGAATGAACCACTTGATTTTCCTTTCGAAGATCACCCAAAGCTTCTAAAACCTTGTCCTCAAAAGTGGAATTTCTAGGAGGCTCTTGAGGTGGATGAGAGTAAAATTGATGATTTGAAGATTGAGAATTGGAGAATTGATTCACATTTGGAGGAAGATAAGATGGAGAGTGGTATGCTTGAAACTTTGCAATTCGAAGGTGGGAGGCACATACTTTTCTTAGGAATTTTGAAGAAGAGGAGGAATGATACCTCTTCCTTGATTTCTCCAAGAAAAGTTAAGATCACTCTATCCGGAATTGTAGGAGTTGGAATTTGGATTACTTCCCGGATGAATGAAAACGACATTGACTTGTTCTTGATACTCACTTGGAAAAACTTGTCCAAGAGGACAATTGAAAGTATTGTGAGTATAACTAGAGCAAGTCATGCACGTCACACTTTGAGAATGGAAAGAGTTGGATGATTGAATTGCCAGGTTTTGGCTCGAAAGAAATTTATCAAACCTTTGAGTAAGATTTTTGACTTCGGCAGCAATTTCCATGGAACTCTCCACTTGAGAAAGACTGGAGGTTTTCTTCCCTCCTTCATTCAAATTTTGGCCAAATTGAGACGATGAAGAACGATGCATTGAATTTTCGCTCATGCGATCAAAAAGATGCCACACATCGTCTTCATTTTTGTCCAAATAGGCTCCTCCACATGAAGCATCAACCATACCTTTTTGGGTATCGGATAAGCTTTCATAGAAGCAACGAACTGATTGCCACTTTGGAATGTCGTGATGTGGACACTTCCGTAGCAAATCGTTCAAACACTCCCATGCTTCATGCAAAGGTTCTCCCTCTCTTTGGGAGAATTCACGGATAAAAACTCTCATAGCATCGGTTCTACTTGCGGGGTAAAATTGTTTTAGGAATTCATATTGTAGTTGAGCCCAATATGTGATTGAATTTGCCCTCAAGTTATTGAACCAATATTTAGCCTTTTCCCGAAGAGTGAAAGGGAAAAGTTTCAATTAGAAACTTCTTCTAGAAGATCCGTGATTTTCACGGTTGAACAAACTTCCAAAAACTAATCCAAATGTTTATGTGGTTCTTCATTGCTTAACCAATAGAAAAGGGGGCACATTTGGATGGTTGCGGACTTGATTTTATATTGCTGTGCCCGGAAGTTTGGCAAACGGATGCATGTTGGTGTATTGTATTCATTGGGAGTGTAGTGATCCCGAAGAGATAATTGAGGATTGGGGGGATACACTACATGATCTTGAGGATGGATTGGTATTATTGGAGGTTGTTGCACTTGATTGGGTTGTGGAAACACATTAGGACGAGGAATTCCTAAGAGTTGATGCACACCTTGAGGTGGATACCCACTAAGAGGATGATACACACCTAGATTATCCATATGCCCTATATCCTAGAAATGGTTTCCCATTAAGTGTGGGATAGTCAAGAATAGGAAGAATTCTCCTAGAAACAACAAACCACAACAGCAATCAACAACAATTCACCACCTCCACATACGATGTTCCCATACTCCCATGTTATATCAATGCACAAAATTAAATTGCCTCCACACGGGCCAATGCTTTCTATCAAGAAAGTAATAGCTTCCTTTTGGGCTTATGCTTGGACAAGAATTTAAACAATGTGATAGCCTCGACAAGGACTATCTCGCAAGCATGTAGAGAATTGAACAATTATAGTAAAAGAAATTCAAGGAAGCTCACGAAAGTCCGTAGCAACAACGTCACAATGGTGCCAAGATCCAATGCTTGCTCCTCTTCTTTTCAAGTACCTAATTAAACAAGAGGGATTTGTAAGAAAATAGTAATTTAAAGAAAACAATCAAATTAACCCTAATGCCTAATTCAATTCCAACTAAATCGTCAATCCCCGGCAATGGCGCCAAAATTATGGTGCGACCCTAGCATGTGCACAAAATAATGCACAACACTTTAGGTTTAGAAATAATGTTAAGTAGGCATCATATTTTAAAATTTATAAAACCACTAAACACTCATACTATGGAGTATGAAGCGAGAAGGGATCGTTCCTAAGGGATTGAACACGTGTTGGGATTAAACTTGATTTTAGTGCTAATTAGATTACACAAGAGAGATATATAGAGAGAGAGAGTTTGAGAGAAAAAGATTTGGTGAAATAATTAAACTAGAGTTCAATTGAAAGCATGGAAATAGAAATAACAATACAAATAAATTAAATTTAATTGAACTAAGAATTAAAGAAATAGGAAGAGAATCTTAGGGTTAGGATTTACCACTAAGCTCATGCAATTAACCATTTGCTTTCAATTAATGGGGAAATCATTAGTGTAATTATAGATGTCGCCACATTATCATCACAAATCACAATTATAAGTATAGATTATCAACATCAAGAATGAGTTGTCTACTTAATGACAATTAAACTAAAGTGTAGAACCCATTCAAGACTACGCCATAACCCACCATACACATTCACAAATGTATCCGATAAGAGCACACATCAATCAAGAAGATAATACTAATTGCAATTAGAAGTATGAATTAACATAATCAAGCACAAATTGCATACTTTACTACAATTAACTAATGACAAGTAAGCTAATTTGTAGAACAACCCATCAAGATTAAGCCTTTATCCATCAAATTAATTGACAATTGTATCAAATAAGTATCATACTATGGCTATCACTAAACACAGCTACAAGGAGTATCTAGTGTAGAATATAATTCTAAAGTAATCACACATAGACATGCAATTTACATATAGAATTAATGAAAGAATTAAGTTTAAATCATCTAATGAAGAATAAAATCCCTAATTAATCATACATAGACATATAATCAACTGGAGATTTCAATGAAAGAATTCATCAATACAATCCTTAATTTGTCAAATCAAGCATGTATATATAAAGAAATCACAAGGCCATACAATTAATTACAACATATTAATTCCCCAAGAAAAGAAATACAAAAGTTTAGGTTACATGAACTTAGGGCTCATCCAAGCCCTAAATGAAGAACTAGCTCATGGAGGAGATGATCATAGTGTCAACAAGCTCTATCTTTATCTTTTGGCTCATTCTTCTTCTTCTTTCTATTGTAAACAGAGAGTCTGTAAAACTTTTTGAAACCCTAATTTTTTCTTTCTTTTGCTTTTCCAGAGAGAACGTCATATCACGGTACAGAAAATAAAACTTAATAATGATAAAAATAAAACTCTCTCCAAACTAATGAAAAATTAACCCTAAAAATAATGGACTTGTTTCCCTTAAATAACAAACTCTATGAAAGTCCATAAGTTACAAAAAATAAGCCCAAACAATAAAATCCAGTGGCCAAGTAAAAGATAAATCCCGTAATGCTACCGGTGACTTGGGGATCGATCCCCAGGGAGTATTTTTTTGCACCTTTCTGCCAATAGTAGGGGATCGATCCCCCAGTGCTAGAAATCTCTTTTAAGCCCCGTTTAACTTCATTTGGCCCCCGGGCTAATCAGTTTGCTTCTTGATCGTTCGGAACATCATCAAAGGCTCGAAAAAAAAGGTAGAATTGACCGCTTTAAAAGGATGAGCGCACTATACGAACATGAGCTGCGGCCTCTTTTTGACATTTTATAAGCTTTATCTAATTGTCTTTGCTTGACTCCAAAAAGACTTTAATGGGCCATTCTTAGCTTATTTTAACTTTATTGCCTTGAAATATACATAAACATAAATTAGGAGTAAAACATGAAATTAAGATAGATGCAAAAACTGAAATACCCTTAGGTGCTGAAATGTGCAACATTTAAGCACTTATCAACTTTGCTGTATATGAATGATTGATTCTATTTTCTATATGTATGTTGGATTGAATATATGGTGTGAAATTTGGAACGACCAAAATTTTGAACTAATTAATCATACTGTTTTTCTTAACCCATTTTTTTTTTTTTATTTTTTTATTTATGCCCTAATCGATGACGTGAATGTTGCATCATTCACGTATGAACATTGTTATATAGATACATATACATACATATATGTATGAATACTTAAACAATCATTTTTGTATGAACAACCATTTTTATATGAATAACCATTTTCCCATGATATATGGATACATATACATTATGTACAATATTATAACATTTGTTATAACTAAGATTTTTATACTATGTTTGAGATATTGATATGAGTATACTTTTTATATTGTGTTTGAGATATTAGAGAAAAATTTAATAGTAATTAAAGTATCTACTCCAATGCTAATATGTGAGTAATCATCTTCCATTATTTATTAATTTCTATTCCATTTCTAAATTAGAGGAGGATGAGAGAGAAAAAATTAAAACAAAAGCAGTATGGGACTCAACCACACACGCGAGATTTTTGTTGATCTTGCTATACAACAAGTGAGAGCTAGTAATAGAAATGGAACACACGTGAACAAAAAGGGTTGGAAGAATTTTATTGAGAATTTTAATAAGGCTACTAACAAAAACTATGAAAGGAAACAGCTAAAAAATCATTAGGATAATTTAAGAAAAGATTGGCAGCTCTCTAAGGCATGGTGAGACTGGAATTGGGTGGGATACGGAAATACGGTTCAAGTGATTGGTGCGAGACAAAGTTACAAGTATGTATATGTGTATGTGTTTTTCATTTTTTAATAGTAAATTTAATGATAATTTTTATTTTCTAACTTCTCAATTAAAAAGTGCAGAAGTATCCAGATGCGGCCAAATTTTGTGTGAAGGGTCTAGAGCACTCACTTAAGCTAGATGAGTTGTTTCAAGATGTGACCGCCACTGGAGCTAAGTCTTGGGCACTTACTTCTGGAACCATCCGTCCTTTGTATAATCAATCACCTACCATTGATGATAATGTTGATGAGGGAGAACATCATGAAGAAAGTGAACATGAGAAGACAAACTTTTGGTGCGTGGAAGGCAAAATGGTGAATCTTACAAAATATGCCTAATTTTGAGTTTGATAAGCAAGTTGCCAATTGTTAGTGTTTCGATGACTCTCCATAATTTTATAAGGAGGGTACCCGATGAGGAAATTGACGAATTCGATATTTCGTTCACAGGTGATGATATTACTGAGATGGGTCCGAGATAGAATTGTTACAGAGCTAATGCTTAGATGAATATTTGGTATTGTTAAATTAATGATGAGATGACTGTTATCCGGGATTGAATTGTTACGAAACTCATGATTGGATAAATATTTTATTAGTTGATGCTATGACATTTTCTATTATTTAATTATATTGAATGGGTTGTTATTTTGTTAGTTGATGCTTAATACAATGTAATATTTTATATACGACATCAATTATTTGATTATATTGAATGAGTTATTTATATATGTCATATTAGATTATTTGATTATATTGGAAGGGTTGTTTATATGTGTTTAGAAAAGAGTTAGGGATAAAAAATAAAATAAAAAATAAAAAATAAAAAATAAAAAAAAAAAAAAAAAACGTATTAACTATTACCAAACAGTCCAAAAAAACACTCAAATCAGGGGCAACATAGTGATTTGCCAAACATACATTAAAAACTCTTCTAGTCTTAAAAGTTCTTTTAAAATACACTTTCAAATAATAACAGATAAGTTAAATAGAAGTGATTGTTTCTATTTCTTTTTTTCTTCTGTTTAAAAATACGAACCCTAAATGTATTATATGCATGGACGGCGAATCTAAATTCTAAATTCTAATAATTCGATGCACACGGGAGCACCTACTCGAGTATGTAAGGATTGTGCTGCGTTATTCTCGTACGTTGCAACACTTGTCTTTGTTATATTGGGTCGCCATGCATGTGGGAAGGACAAGTAGGACCCGCACACAATCGTCAAACAGATAACATTCCGTTACATTTGGTCACTGGATGGTTTGGTTGTCTCAAACTAATGTCATATTCTATTCAAAAAAAAAAAAAAAAAAAAAAAAAAAAAAAAAAAATCTTTTTAAGTCACCTAAGACCTTTTGCTATTTTTTCAGGTTTTTTAATCTATTTTGGATCTGAAATTTATTCACCAAACTTTGGATATTATATTTTTTTTAATAATTTATACTAATTTTTCAGGTTTTTATAATCTTCTTATCTAAACTAGTGCAGTAGCATCTTAGAGATTCTCCGGGAAGGTTAATTGTGTGATTTACAGAAAAAAGTGTTTGTAATTAAAAATTAAAATAAAATAACCTAATTTATATAATACTTTTCAATTGAGATTAAAATAGATATGGCAAGTGCCATGTTATCCGAATAGGTGAATTATTCTCAATGTTCGAACCTTATATGAGTTATACCCTCCACATCCTCTCTAACTATAAACTATTAACATTCTAGTCATGAATATATATATATATATATTAAGATGGATGAAATTAATATGAATATTACATGTGATCTCCTCCTGTCAACTCCAATCGAAACATGTGGCTTGTCATTTCTATAATCTCAATATTGTCATTCAATATGACTGTTATATCCCTTTACATCTAAAAAAAAACAAAAACTTTTCCATTAGGTTGATTGCAGCCCATTTCTTCTCCTCTCCATTGTGCATCTGCTTTATCTTTATAATTTTATTTGTGTTCATTGTTCTAACTGGATGACTCCCAGCTGCATCCAATTAATAATGAAAGCCCAAAAAAATAAATAATTGACAAAAGTGAGAAGTAAATGATGCATATAAATTTAATGAAAGACCCAACAACAATTGTTATTTATTATTATTATTATTATTATTATTATTATTATTATGTGAGAATTCTAGCAACTATCCATTCTTGAAACTTATAACTAATAGGTAAATCCCAGCTTCTCGACCCAGCCTCATAGTCTCTGTAGCATTTTAAGTCAGGAACTTACAGAATGGCGGGAAATCAAACCCACACCTAAGCGCTAGATAGGTTCGTTCAGAACTTGGAGGCTCATCCTACCAACCATGAATATATATATATCTTATATCTGTACTATTATAAAAGTGGTAAGGGACTTTTCTTATTTCTTAATATTTTTTATTTTCTTAAATACAAAAAATAGTTTTTCCTTTCATTAAATGTGTTGTTTTTATCTTTTAAAAAACACATTAATAGAGTTCTAATATAATTATTTTACACATTAATCATTATTATTTTGTATTAATCAATTATGCCTTTTAATGTCTCTCCCTATTTATATTAATAAATTATTCATTTAGTTGGGTGTCAATTGCAATTCAATAATCGTGCGACGTCTTTCAAAAATACGCTAATAGTTTCTTAATACAATTATTATGTACAAAAAAAAAAGATTATCTTTCAAAAACAGTTTCTTAATACGTTATTTATCTTTCAATTTATTATTTTTTTCTAATAGTTAGCTATCAATTATAATTAATTCAATAATTGTGCGATGTCTTTCTAATTGGTGTTAATGATGATTTAGTTTGTAAACAATTGGAGGAAGTGCATTGACTTCAGCTATGGTGCTCTTTTTGTTTACGTCCAAAGAGCTTACTTCGCGTTGAGGGTAGTGCTGAATTTTGAATATATATTTTTTTGTAGGTTTATACCACCATTGTTTACAAACCGTAAAGTACTACTTTATTCAATTGTTTTTAAGTTGTAAATAAATATTAATCTAAATGGTAGATTTACTTATACAAAAACTAAATATAAATTAAGACGTTATATTTATAAATATTTGGAATGTGAATGTATATTGATTTTAAAGATAATTAATGTAAAATTAACGTTGTAAAATCTTAAAAAAAAAAAAAAAAAAAGTAATTTGTAAATTCATAAATAATTTAAAATTTTAATTAAATGTGAGGATTGTACGCCACCAACTAATGATCACCTTTCAATGTCTCCAATCTTTGTGCATCTAATGCTCACAACCTCAAGAGAGTTCAGTGTAATTATGAAATTAAAAGGGCAGGTAAGAAGGGAAGTAAGTGTAATTTATCATATATATATATATATATATATATTTATTTATTTATTTGCAGTTAAATTTCATAATTTTGTATAAGTTTTGGCATTGGTCCATTTTTCAAAAAGAGTAATAATAGAGAGTCCATCTGCATGTAGACATATACAGTTAATATTATGTAAATGACGTTAGATAATAATACTATGATAACAACCCCATTTATATAAATCAATCTGAGTTACTTGACTGACCGACTCCAAATCATTATTCATTCAAATAATAATAAAAATTGATCCTACTTTTGGACATTTCTGTTAATCAACATATAGTCCACTAAATAATTTTTAAACTTCAAAATTACTCCTAATTTGTTTTCTACCAAACTACCCTAGAGATGACAATCAAAACCTTACCACTATTTTGGTCTTTATTTTGTCTCTTCACTATTGTTGTTTATTAGGGTCGGAACAATTGTCATTGTAAAAAGAATTCAGGTAAGTCTTCTTTTGGCTATATTTGGCGGTATAAAATTCGAATTGGAGAAAAAACAACTCATAAAATTAAACCAAAATTTTCTTCAATTTCACCAATTTCAATTCTAAGGCTCCAATTTTATGCCGCCAAACATAGCTTATTATTTCTCTAAAACCTTCATATAAGGACTAGTAAGGATGACAACAAGGTGGTTTGCAATCGAGGACACCAATGTTATTGTTGTCCAGGTTTTTAATAGAACTCCCCCATTCCTGCTTAAAATTATTTATTAACCAATGTGGAGTGGGGACGGGTTTAGGGCAATACTTTTATAATTGTATTACGAATCTAATGAATATGAAAAATGAAACAAATTTTCAATTTGATAATAATTGCCTTTCTGTCATCCAAATAAAAACAAGATTCAAATTCTCAAGTGTAACTTGAGATTTAATATCATTGTAAGATAATCAAAATAATAATTTGAGATTCTCAAATAAACATAACACAAAGCAAATCTTGTGATTAGAATATAATAATCTAGGATTTGTTTAATATTTACTTAATATTTGTAAATATATATATTGGACAAAATAATAATTTATATCTCGCAAGACACAGACCAAATTTTTTAAAAATAAGACATAGCCTAACGCGCGTAGAGCCTAAAGTAGTGAAGGAGAGTTATAGAGTTATTCAATGAAATGGGTCTTATTAAAATAAAAAAAAAAAAAAAAATTATTACATGATTCCGACAAATCACATGCATCCACATAAGCAAAAAAAATTGACACAATTGCATACATTGTTGAAAGTAATTGATCGGGATTACGTAAAAATTTCTCTCAACTAATTGGATGGGCATACTAATGACGTGATTTGCCTTACTCACACAACATCTTCTTCTTGTTTCTTCTTTTATTTTTCTCGAGTTGATTAAAATTTGGAAGAATGTTTCCGAGTACAACAATTAGAATGCTAAGTGGATCCACCTGTAAATGATACTCAGTTGTTGAATATTTTGAGTTCTCAAAGTTTTGGCTTCCAATTATGATTTTTATTGCATAACTTTATTTATATATCATTAATAGATTAGCATCATTTTATTTTTGATAGTACAATATTTCCATTATGATCAAGATTGATGGACTATCTAGGTGTGAGATGTACGGTTGTGGTGGTGACTATGGTGGTGAAATGTGAACAAAAGAGGTAAGCTGAGATTGAGAAAAAGAGGATATGGTTGGTGACAATTTTGGGTTTGGCTAGGGGTGGTTGGTTCGCGGTGGTCATGGGAGTAGAGGGGCGGTTCATAATAGATTAAAATTCCATTAATGTCATAGGTTTAGTATGCTTTATCACATATATTTTACTTTATTTTCGCTTTTAACACACAAATATAAGAAAATCATTTTCTCCTTCGTTATAGATTTTCTTAGTTAAAATGATATGTTAAATTAATGTGTGAAAAATATGAATTTTATTATCTATCGTTTATAATTTCTACACTTATTATGCATATTTACTTTGTTGGAATTTTAAAGCCTTAGATATAAGTAATGAAGAGCTTCGATAAAACCACCCATAGAACAATTTCGATTGATATCTATCTAGCAGCCTTCGGTAAATGCATAGAACATCTCCGATCGATTCAAAATGTGTAACCTATAGATCGATGGAAGGAAACTTGAAAGAAAAGTTTTGAAGTTGTCACAGTAAATTTGTTATATCGTTGTGTATGTCTTTTGAAACTCATATATATATATATGTAGAGAGAGACAGAGAGGTATAAATGGTCTTTTAATAAATTCGGATACATAAAGGAAGGGTAAACATGTAAGCTTATGTTACGTTTGTTGTGCAAAATAGAATGCAAGTGGGAATAGAATGAGAATGTGAATGGAACGGAATAACCATTCTCATTCTTTTGTTTGGTTGTAAATATGAAATGTGTAGGAATGAAATGATAATAACCATTCTAGTGTTTAATTGAATCAATTTATAATTTAGAATTGAATAAATTTCTAATTGAATTCTCTAAAATATCCCTCTTAGTAATAAATAAATTAAATTAACTAAATAACATTCTATATTAATTTTAAAAAAATAAATGGTGGCAGTGGTGGATGGTGGAAAATGATAGTGGTGTAGGTGGGGGTGTCGGAAGGCGACGGTGGTGGCAATGGTGGAAAGTGGCGACAGCGGTGGTGGTGGAAGGCGGTGGCGACGGTGGTAGTGGTGGTGGTGGTGGAAGACAGTGGCGGTGGCGGTGGCGGAAGGTGGTGGCGGAGGTGGAATGTGGCGGTGGTGGTGATGGAAGGTGGTGGAAGGCGATGGCGGTGGTGTAAGGCGGTGGTGGTGGTGGTGGTGGAAGGCTGTGGCGGAAGTCGGTGGTGATGGTGAAAGGCGGTGGTAGCGGCGGCAGTGGTGAAAGGTGATGGCGGCGGCGGCGGCGGCGGAAGGTGGTGAAAGGCAATGGCAGTTGTGGAAGGTGGTTGCGGTAATGGTGGTGAAAGGCGGCGGCGGCGGTTGCGGCAAACGGTGGCTATAGCGATGATGAAAGACGGTGGCGGTGGTGGTGGTGGAAAGTGGTCGGCAATGGTGAAAGTTGGTGACGATGGTGGTAGTGGAAGGCAGTGGTAATGGTGGTGAAAAGCCAAGGTGGTTGTGGTGGAAGGTAATTGTAGTTTTTGGACTTGGAACATAAGGGTTTTTTGGGAAGTTGAATTTTAAAAAAAAAATTACTTGGGAAAGGAATGGTCATTCCAGAGGTTTAGTTGTGGAATGGATTTTCATTCCAATGGGATGGTCATTCCCACTTTAAATTGTATATCAAATAAAGGAATTGTTGGAATGGCTATTTCTTTCCATTCCTGCACACTAAACGTAGCATTAGTTTAGTCGATAAAGGTACAAGTGTCATGTCACTTACACATGTACAAAATTACTAGATTTGTACAAGATTGCTCAAATCTTCTTGATAGTGCATATGTAATTACCATGGACCTTATCACATCATAGTTGAAAACTAAATCACGTGGTCACATATATCCACGAACTAGCATCGAAATTCAAAATTACTTTGAGAGGGGAGTTTCATGATTCTTGAAAATGTTTGTATATTATATATTTTATTTATGTTTTTTTTTTCTTCGTAATTACTCACATACACGTGGCTCTAGTGAGACTCACACCCTTGATATCCTTTTAAAAAGTAGGAGTTTAATACCGCTAGTCTACTAACATGTTGGTGACAATTATAAAACTTTAATTAATTTATAAATTTTATATTAAAGTTACATGAGTTAGAAGATGCTTTTATTTGAATATTAAGAATAATATATTATATTATATTGTATATATAATATAAATAGGGTCAAGTGCAGAAAACACTCATATAGTATGTTTACAGTGCACCTCTCATGTGAAGAAAATGCCACTATATATTATTTAAAAACGCATCATTTTATGAAAATGACGAAAATTGTCATTTAGCACATGAGGAATGTGATCCGCTCTATAAGCATATTATAGGGATGTTTTTTGCACTTTACAAACTAATATTGTTTTGAATTTTTTGATCTTGATGTTTCGATTTAATTGAGAATGTAATTTTATTCCGATTTGAATACCATGCTAACAGAAGGTGATTAAATACACATTTGTTTGTTTGTTTGTTTTTTTTTTTTTTTTCCTCCCCAATAAAGATTGAACACTCATTTGTTGCTATGTAAAGAATTATATATATATTTGTGAAAATTTATTGCAAATTTTAAAGTTTATTAAATTAAATGTATATTGTTTATATATAATGAATAAGTAACTTTAATTTAAATTTTTAATTATATATTTAATAAAATTGAATTTGGAATAATTTATTTATTTTTTATAATTATAAAAGGAACTGAGATTTTCATTCCATATAATATACAATACATTAATCTGATATCTGTGACAACAAATATATATATTTTTGCACTATTACTGGAAAAATATAGAGATAAATTTTTTTCCAGAGAAATGAGAGAAGATCCTTAAAAGTTGGTTGAATATAGTTATAGTACACATAACACCATCATACTATGAAATTATTAGCATACACACCACATTGGGTATTTTCGGAAGAGTAAAAGGACAAAACATGTATTACAACATTACTTTATAATAGATTTTTAATTGAGGGGTGTTTCCGCACAATTTTAAAAGAATAGGAGTGTTTTAAACACAATTTTTTTAAAAATAAGGGTGAAAGTGCTATGTGAAGTATACATTTGGGTTGCAGGTAAAAAATACCCTTATGATTTGCATATAGAGTATATAACTATACATTCTAAACTTCCTTAATATTTAATTTTGGTGCAAACAAAGATTTGAATGGTGAAAATACTAAAATATTCCTCTATAACTTAATAACAAATAGGTAAAAACCCTAATTAAATGTGACAAGTGTATATATATAATATAAGAGCATTATCGGAAAAAATATGAGGATTTTTGAAATTTATATCTTAAAAATGTCATGTGCATTAAATTTTTAACGAAACAATGACCTCAAGACATCCTTTACCATATTTTTTCAAATTTAACGGCTTTATATACTCAAAATAAATGATAAGAGTGTTATTTGTCCAAAATGTAAACATTGTCAGACGGAAGAGATAACCATGTTTTTAGAATTTTGTATCTTAATTAATAGTTACTTTAAACCTTTTTTTGTTCATTTTTCAAACTCAGGGGACTATACACAACATAAATTATTATTTGCTCATATTTTTCAAATTTAACAGAACTATATATCCATAAAAAAAGATATGGGAATTTTATATCTTAAATTTGACAAAAATTATTATAAAAAATATGAAGTTGAAGTTATTGGTATTTTAAAAATATAATACAATATAATTTTATGCCGCCTCTAGGGTTGGGAAAATATTACCACTTTTACTCTTTCATCGCATAAGGAAACCAACCGCCTTCTCTACCCACCTAGCCGTTTTCTTCGTTTTCGCCGGACTGACTATTTTGTCTAACCGGAGTCTTCTCTCCTGCTATTCGTCGCACTCACCATTTTACTATTCGATTGTGTCTTTCGCCGGAGTCTCCTTCTCTTGGTCGGAACGCAAGCACCCGAGTCTTCTCTCGTCGTCGTCCGAACGCAACCTCTTCGTCGGACTCAACAGTACTCAAGAACTTCATCTATACAACCTTTCGCAAAGGTACACTCCCTTCCCCTTCACAATACTTGAAAATTGTTGTTATCGATCTACAATTTTGCCAAAGATCCCTCATTCTCTCCTGATTCAATTAAATTTATTTAATCCTTCAACCGGAAAGGTTAATTTAGGTTTAAATGATTCGGGGTAAAAACAAATCATTCCAGAGTCTGAAGTAAAATCCACTTCTTGGAATCATTTTTTTTTTTTTCTCTCTTTCTCTCTCCCTTCTATCAATCTTCCATCGTACATCAATTTGGAAAAACAATCCCTGCAATATTTGGTATGTGAATATAAATTCCTATAATTTGAAATTTTGAAACAAATTGCTCTGGTAGTCAATTCTGACTAATTGTTTTTATTGTTATCCTTGCTTAAGGAAAGTTTAGGTTTTTCATCGTTCAAATAGAAAATATGTCCTTATTTGGTCAATTCGACTGTAATAGGCATATCAGTGATATTTTGGTATCTTTTAATTTTCCAAAACACTAACTGGATGTCTATCCTTCTTTTTTCTATTTTAAACACTAACTGAATGTCTCAAGTCCCCTAATTCAATATTTTTTATATTTTTCTTATTTAGTGTTATTGCTTACAAAAGAAAAATGAAAATGAAGATGGATGCTGGATCATTTTACATACCCAAGCACCTGACTCCTCCAGGGCAGGATGATCATTTCATTTGTTCCGAGCAGAATACCATAGGAGTTGCAGATGGAGTTGGTGGTTGGAGCAAGAAGGGCGTGGACGCGGGCGATTATGCGCGCAATTAATGGATAATACTCTGACAGCAATTTATGATCAAGCCGAAGGACCTATTGATCCAAGGATCCTCCACTGCCTGCATTATAACCCTCACAGGCAATGTATGTCATCCAACCTTGATCCTTTTGCTCCTTCCTTGTTATATATATGCTTTCTGTTTATTCTCTTGAGGCAAAAGGATATATTTTTAACTAATTTGCAATCTTTGTTTTTAATTATTGCAGAAATTGCATGCGGCTAACATTGGAGATAGTGGATTTTTGCTGCTAAGAGATGGTGAAGTTGTATACCAATCACCAGTGCAGCAGCATAGATTTAACTGCCCATATCAGCTTGGAATGAGCAATGATTCCCCAGCTCAGCTCAGGTTAGTGCTATTATTAATCTATTGTTATCTATGCTTAACATTAATACTGGGTCAAATTGGGATTGTCCCCTGGAGAAGACAGTTATTAGAATACTAGTTGCATATATAACATATATAGTTCTTTTAATTTTAACATTTTGATTTGGTACTAATTATAAATATTTGGTCCACAGGAGCTCACTGTTTCAGTAAAACTCGAAGATGTCATTGTTGCTGGAAGTGATGGGTTGTTTGACAATATGCATTCGAGTGAAATTGAAGAATTGGTGAAACAGTGTGTAGAAGAAGAGTACACCCCACAACAATTAGCTTGGTCTCTAGCATGGTTTGCTCACAGTTGTTCTTTTGACACATTAAATTCTAGTCCATTCGAAATAGCTGCTGAAGAGGCAGGAATGGAACACATGGGAGGTAAAGTTGACGACATTACTGTCATTGTTGCTGCTTATATCAGACCAATGGACTGGTTCTAACTTTCTTCAGCAGCAAAAAGAAAAAGAAAAAAAAAAAAAAAGGGAAGAAGAAGAAGAATGCTAATGCTATATATAACACGACAGTACAGGAGTTTTTGTAGAAAATTTCCAAGTGAATTTGTGCATATGATTAAGTTGATTCGTGTAATTGTTCCAAATTGTTGGTTTGTCTCTGTGAATATTTACAATTGCAGAAATGTATCAAATTACCAATTTTTTTTTTTAATTAGATGTGAAATTTTGTTTTATGTGATGGTAATATATTCTTTCCCATTTTTCAGAATGTGAGATGTGTTGATGCTCTTGGTTTGCTTTGTTGTATATCTACTCTTTATGGGTTATTTGTTTATTTATTTATTTATTTTAGCAGGGGCTGGAACTATTTTGATTCTAACTTTATGAGAATTCTTCAACAAATTAGTGCAATTAGTTATGACAGTATCTTCAGGAGATTGGTAATCCATTCATTAGCAATATTCAAGCCAAACATGAGTAGTAATATACGTTAAAAAGAGAAGTTGAATAAGGATGGTCTAAACCAGTTTAATACATTAAATAGCACCCTTTTCTGTTGTCAAACTCCAAAACTGAATTGGATCAAAGACTACAAAGTACAAACCATCCTTCCCATGCTGTTCCATCCCATCCCTTCCTTTTTAATTGGCTTTGGTGATTTCAATCACATAAGATGTAAAAATAATATGTCATAGTTTAACATATCCCAGCAAGTAATAAATCACATTAAATAAAGTAAACATGGATTGGTAAACCAAAATTATGATTTACTTATGCACTCATTCTAATTATGATGAGGAACAATTTGGTTTATATGTGCATAAATTGCAATTAACCTTACCCGAGTAACACACGCACAACTAACTTGCCTGTAACAAGAACTGTGATTTTTTTCCCCCTTCTTTTATTTTTTTTTTCCATTTTCCTTTTTTGTTTAGTTCTCTTGGCATTTTGGAGGAATCTACAGATGGATGGAACACTGTAGACTGGTATATTCCTCCCTCTGCACCGATCTCTCTCTCCCCTTCTCTCTCTCTCTCTCTCTCTCTCTCTGTCTCTCTCTCTCTCTCTCTATATATATATATATACATTTCTTTCTATCTATCGTTTTATTATTTTTTAAACACTTAGCTTACTATCTCAAGGTTTCCATCATTTCCATTTTTTTATGAGGGCATCAAAACTAATTAAAACATACTGTTCCTTTCTTTGTGGGTGCGTCCCACTGATAACTTTACTTTTTTCTGGTAGTTTAGTTCAATGGCTTTTTTTAATATATATATATATATATATATATATATATATATATTGCCTTGTTTTTATATATGAAGCTTGTTGGCTGCATTGGGTTTATATCTCTATCTTCCCCCTATAATGCAATGCGCAGGGAAGTATGGGAGTGAGAGCTCTAATTGTGCTGCTTATCATAGGTGCATTGCAAAGCTCTCATGAAACCGTGAAGATGCTAAATGATTCTTCTATCCTAGTCCACTTTGAGGTTCTGTGCAAACTGCCATTGCGGTATGTGATACAAATAGTTCCTATGAACAATAAACTGATAAATTATAATGTGATATATACTTGCACAAGCATGATGTATTTAGATTTGCAAAGTTCAAACTCCTTCTACTATATTTGTTTGGCAACATTGTGACATGATTATTTTCTTCATATTCTATCCTCACAAGTTGAGTTAATTATGCAATGGAAATGAAATTTGTTGATTTGATGAATCTCCGTAATTTAGGCTAAAAGTCTATGTATAATGTCCTGAAATAATCATCTAGCAAGAGACTAGATTGTTAGAAGTGCTCAAGAGCACTTGATCTTCTTTATTTAGCCTAGTTTGTACATTGGCTGCTTGAATTGCTTTGCAATTGCATAACAAAATTGAATCGACAAGTGATTAGAAGTAGGCAGTTTTAAAACAGACATAGAGGCAATACATTCTAGGCTTGCCTCTTGAAAAGTTCAGTGAAGATCAGCGAGTCGTTTCAATAATCGGATGAAAATTAAACTCCATAGGCTGCCACACTCCAAAATTTTAACCTCTTCGGTTTTTAGGCTATTTCTGTTAGGATGGAAGGAATAGAGTAGGGAGGGAAACAAGAAGGATATAGCAAGTTTCATACTTGTCTACTTGGGTTTTTGTTTCAAATGTTCTGCATTGTCTCAAAATGAGGTTATTATAAGCATAGCTGCAAAAGCTAACATTCGACGTTTCCAGCCGATGGTTCTTATAGGAGTGTTTCTGAGTAGTGTTCTTCATTATGCAATTAGAATGCTATGTTGATCCACTTGTAAAAGATGTGTTGTTCAATATGTCAACGTCTCAAAGTTTTGGCTTCCTATTTCGATTTTTAGAGCATAATTCTAATTTATATTTCATTAATAGATTAGCACCATTTTATTTTCGATACTGCGATGTTTCCATTTTGATCAAGATTGATTTGCTTTGTAAAACAGTACAAAGTATTTTCACAACACCGGAAACACCCTTACATGTTATTTTGTAAATTGTTCCTCCACTTTTTCTGTTTTTTTTTTTCTTCTAATGTTTTAGTTCCTCGAGATTCTTAATGTTTACTTTCAATATATCCCTCTCTCTCTCGGTGTGGTACTATGTAGGTGTGAAATGTGATGGTGGAAAATGGAGGTGGTGCAGAGAAACAAGAGGGGCGAGCTGAGATTGAGAAAAAGAGGGTGGTTTTGGTGGCAATTTTGGGTTTGGCTTGGGGTGGTGGTGATTGGCGGTGGTTATGGTGGTTGCATTTTACACATAAATATAAGAAAATCATTTTCTCCTTTGTTGTATGTTTCTTGGTTACAATGAAAATATGAATTTTACTATCCATCGTCTACAATATTTATACTCATTGCGCATAATTACTTTGTAGGAGTTCTAAAACCTTCGTTTGAAGTAATGAAGAGCTTCAATTGATCAATCCATAAAATAATTTCTATTGATATCAAACTTCTAGATTGATTGAAAGAAACTTAAAAAATATATATAATTCTGAAGTTCTTTCAGTAAATTGGTTATATGTTTTGACTCAAATATCTGGATGATAAAAAATAATCGATTGTGGAAGGAAGACTTGAAAATCGTTATATTTGTTTTTCACAAATATGTAGCATATACTTTTTTCTACTTATCATAGATTTGTAACCCAAAGCTTGAAGTGGGACACAACGCACACGTGGAGGTCATCACATTCGATGACTTGCCTAAACCCGATCCCAATCCAGAAAAACGCGCACGGAACGCAGACGTACCCCAGCAGAGTTAAAATCCTCTCATTCCTCAAAAATTCAAAATTTCAATCACAAAATTAGGGTTTCGAAATTGGAGTTTCTGTAAGGAGTCGAAGCACCGAAGGACTGAAGCTTTCACTGCTAACTCGGTAAGCTCTTTCTCTCCTTCTTCTTCTCAGTCCACTGACGCATCTCTGGTTTTTTGTTTTCATTTTTTCCCCCTTCTCTCTCCTCCTCTTCCGTCTTTTTTCTTGTTTTGTGTGTGGATCGGCAACAAATAGATGAGTTTCTTCTCTCTGTGTTACAGATCTCTTTCTGACCTCTTATTTTTTCCTTTTTAATCGGAAACTAATGAGTCATTGCTTATCAACTTCAACAACAGCCACAATGCATGTAGTTTTACTTTTATGGAAATTTTAGTTTCCTCTTGATTTTATTGTCTATTTATAAATCATAAATGTATGTGTTTGAATGTAAAGTTTGATTTTCTGATTTGCTAATCATAGTGGGAAAATATAAAATATAAAATAAAAAAATTGATGCATGTGTTGCTTGCATTATTAATACATCTATTTGGTTGCTGAGAGTACTCGAAAGAGTATGAAATTGAAAATTATATATATATATATATATATAGATATATAATAATAATATATGTATGTATGTATGTATGTATATACACTTTTAATTATGTTGTTTTGATTCTTCTGATTTCCTAATCATAGTTTGATGCTTCTGATTTGGATCTGTTGCTTGACATTACTATTACCTCATATATATTTTTAAATTTATTATGTTATTTTGATTCCAAAATATGGCTAGTTTTGATCATTAAAGCCGAAAGGCTGTCATTTTGTGTGGCTGGTTTATTTTTCCCCCCTTTTTCTTTCAAATTTCTTTCTACTTGTGAAATATCAATGGTTCAAAGACTAGTTTGTATATTTTTACAGCAATCAAAGGGAATTATAATTTTTCATTTTCCAATGGTCTTACCGAAAATGCATTTTGTGCATCATATGACTGATGGTTGTTTGTTTATAACACAGCAAAAGAAAATTAAGTATATGAGACTTGTCTTCTATGGGATGGTGGAGCAGGAATAGTAGCATGGGGGTTATTTAGGGAGTGAAACGTAGAGTTCGTGTGTGTCAGACATTTTTGAGTAAAATGGTATTTGTGTTTGCTTCGTCCTTTATTGGAATTCTTTTAAAGTATATTCTAATGCTAGTCTCTCCCTACATTTTTTGTTAATTATAGAATGTGCAAATAGTTATTTATCTTTTTTAATTTAATTTTAAGGATATGAGACTTATAATACTTGTTTTTACTCACTCATGTATCGTCAGGATTGTCATATTGATACGTTGCATCTCAGTTTTCTGTACAGACAATTTTCCATTAATTATGACCTGATTATACAGACTCATTTCAGAGACCTGTCCATTTGTTTTCTTCTTCTTCTTCTTTTTAAACGACCCTAATTCATGTCCACAAACATATGGAGGGAATTTAGAGAGTTTGAGAATGCCTTTAGGGTATGACCTATTCCATCTAAAAATCCAATTTCTTCACTTATTTCCTTCACCACCATTTTTCTTAGTTTTCTATGTACACACACAGATCAATAACAGAGCCCGTAATTTTTATAATATTTTAATATTGTACATTTTTTTTTCAGAAATTTTATTGCAAAATTAATTTTCTCTTGATTTATATTGTCTACTTATAAATCATACATGTACGCGTTTGACTGTAAAATTTGATACTTCTGATTTTCGACTCAAAGTGGAAAGAATGAGGATTTTTTTTTCTTTTTGGTGCTTCTGATTTGGATATGTAGCTTGTGAAACCTCTGTCTGCATATGTGTTAGTCCTTTAGGAGAGTTATTAATTATGCAATTAGAATGCTAAATGATATGTTGATCAGTGTGTCCACTTCTTCTTCGTGTACTTTTTTTTTTTTTTTGGTCTTTAAATGTTTTAGTTTCTCGAAATTCTTAATGTTTACTTGCAAGATACAGATATATCTTGTGGTGATGGTAGTAATGGTGGCAAAAATGGAGGCGGTGCAGAGAAACAAGAGAGGTGAACTGAGATTGAGAAAAGGGGGTGGGGTTGGTGGTTATTTTGGGTTTGGCTGGGGGTAGTTGTGATTGGCGGTGGTTATGGAGGTGGAGTGGTGGTGCTGGCGGTGGTTATGGGAGAGGAGTGGTGGTGTTTGGGGCTAAATGGAGGCGGTGCAGAGAAACAAAAGAAGTGAACTGAGATTGAGAAAAGGGGGGTGGGGTTGGTGGCAATTTTGGGTTTGGCTGGGGGTGTTGGTGATTGGCGGGTGATTGATTTGATAGAGTAACATGATGATGAATTGAGTAAATATTATTTTGTTGGCCTACTTTTTGTTACATTGTTTTGATGGTGTGGTTAAGGCCCTGTTTGGTTTGTGTAATGGTCTGAGTGTTTTTGTTCCAGGCCCGTTACAGTAGCCCAAAATGGACCCAAAACATGTTTGGCTGGTTCTGTTTTGTTTTCAATAGTTGCAAAACATTCCAATTAATTGGCCCAAAACTTGAAACACCGAAATTGTGTTTTATGACGTTTTGTGTAGTGTTGGCCCAGTCTGGTACTGTAGCGGAAGGAACAAACAGCGCATACTTACTCCAGGTATAAAGCCCAAAATGAAAACGTTTTAGTTCAAAAGAGCGGCTATTTTCTCTCTCCTCTATGCATCATTCACCCTGGCGATTTGGGCGACTCGAGCAGACCATCACCACCGATCCATTGTTCGACAAATCCAAGGCCATTTTTTGTTGCTTTCAGTCAAAATCACAACAGATCGAAGCTAGTTTCTTGTTTTCTACGAAGAACAAGCCATGTTTGATGCATTTCGATCCTGTTTATCCTAATAAATTGAACATATGTGATATTTCTTACTTATTTCTTTGACTTTTTTGGTTGGAATTTGACAGATTTGAAGCAATATTGTTTGATTGGAGTGTTTTTTTAAACTGAAATGAAATTTTTTTAAAACCCTAATTTTTTTTTATTCGTTTTTTTTAAGAACGGCCACAAATATTATTCTGATTTTGTTTTTTTGAAACCATGATATTTCGACTTTTGTGTTTTCCTTCTTTCTTTTTTTATTTTTATTTATGGGAACGTCATTCTGATTTTGTGATTTTTTTTTTTTTTTTTGGCAAGTAAAGGTGAAATTTGAAGATTCGGTTTCTTTTGTGTTTGTATGCTTTTCTTGATTTTTATTTTCTGTTGATTTGATTAAATGGACCATATTTTTATTTGCTGTTGATTTGATTAAATGGACCAAAAAAATGATTCTTTCAGTGATATTTATATTCAAATCCTTTTAACATTCACAGTTTTACTTTCCACCTAAAAATAGAAAATTTTACCAAACTTACAAATTCGATTTCTTTAATGAAAACTTAATCACCTTCCAAAATTTTCATCAACCTTAGTCCTATTAACTTGATTTACGGCGTTAGAAACCGTTTCAATTTCATTTTTCGGAGCTCACACCATGTCGTTTTGCAGCGTTGAGTTATAAATTCTCACCTCTCAAGTCTGAATAGCAAAATTAAGGCTACGAAATTAGGGTTTCTGTAAGGAGTCGACGTACCAAAATTAACAAGCGTTGAGTTATAAATTCTCACCTCTCAAGTCTCAATGGCAAAATTAAGGCTACGAAATTAGGGTTTCTGTAAGGAGTCGAAGTACCAAAATTAGCAAAATTAGGACTACGAAATTAGGGTTTCCGTAAGAGTCGAAGTACCAGAGGAGACAACTGTAAAAGCCGCCTTCTTCTCCTCTGTTTTTGTTTTTTTCTCCTTGGTCTTCCTACTATGGCTTTGTTTGGTCTCTTTCTCTTTCTTTAAGTTTTGACCAGAGTCACATGTTAGTTTTTCACACACAATTGACAAGTATGACAAATAAAAAGCATACACATAAGCAAATTGAATTTACGGTTTGACAAATTGTCTAAAAGTACACAAATTGTCTAAAAGAACAATTAATTTTACTTCAAAAAAAAAAAAAAAAAAATTGATTACACACTCCTTTCCTTCTCATAGTTTCAATACTCTTTTTTCTCTCTACCAATTTTCTCTCTCTAAATCCATCTCTATTTATAGAGTCTTCAAAACTCAATTTCTTGTTGAACAAATATTCCCAAACTTGCCTATCAGGAATTATCATATCTGTTTTCAACTCTAAAATAAAAGGCACAACTTCTTACCTAAATCTTTAGTCTTTTTCCAAATCTAAAAATCAATTCACCTAACTTCCCAGAAGAGTTGAATCGGTTCAACTTTATTGTCATATATACATGGTGCAATTCATTCGGTTCAAAGATAAATTGAACCGGTTCAACTTTAGTAGTAGTCAAAGTTAACGCCACACTTTGAGCCACCTTGTTGGGAATAACAAGAGCATCTTTGAATGTTTAAACTTTCATATCTGAAGCGAGTTTTCAAGAAATTGCTTGAGTTTTACCAAAAGCCGCTCTACGGGGTCATATTGATTGGTTGAAAGGCCTAAAAGATAACATACGGGTCCTGGGAGAGATATCTGTAGGCACCCGTTTCCAAGGGAATTGGTTCAAAGCCACTAAACGATTTATCTTTGGTAGTGACGACGTAGACACCCAATCAATGACTATGTCTTCATGTGTTCCACTAGAGCTCCACCTCAAGTTCTTTATAGCTCCACCTTAAATAAAATACCATGATAAAATTAAGAAACATTCTAACATCGTACAATTCTTTTAAACCATTGCCCCTCTTATGATCTCTAAAATAAATAAATATATATTATAAAGTGTTATAAAGAATTAAAATAATATATAAGATTAATTTTATTTAGTGGATAAAATTATAAACTAGTGTCTTTCTCACATACAATTTCACTCTCATTTTCTTTGACTTAAATTTTATTGTTTTCGCTCTTGTTCCGACACTCGCTTTTACTCTCGAGACTCGTGCGACTTAGGTTTTGAATGCCATTTTTCTTAAATTGATTTTTTTACAGAATTGAAGGAAAAAGATGTTAGGTGGTCCATTGTTACAAGGGGAAACTTGTCCCACATCGGATCTGGATGGGAAGTGACATGGGTATAAATGGGTGGGTATGCAGCACTACCCAACAGTTCGAGCTTTTGGGTAAATGGGCAAGCGCCCACTCGTTACAGTTGGTATCAGAGCCAGACCTAATCCTTGATCCGGTGCCACGCCAAGGGCCCAGCCCGGAAGGCGTCCGGGTGTGCCACCCCGGGTAGGCAGGGTGGCCCAACCGCAACGAAGGCGTTGCGAGTTCGGGGTGGGGGAGAATGTTACAAGGGGAAACTTGTCCCACATCGGATCCGGATGGAAAGTGACATGGGTATAAATGGGTGGGTATGCAGCACTACCTAACAGTTCGAGCTTTTGGGTAAATGGGCAAGTGCCCACCCGTTACAGTGTTTGTTAGCCCCTTGACGGTTGTCCAAGGGAAGACATGGGCATTTCAAGGCCATGCCATGTCTTGGGAATACTTTGGCTTTGGTTAGACAGCCATGAGGATGCTCAGTGGGTTGTTAGCATGCACAAGATGCTTAGCATGCACACAAGATGCTTAAAAGGATGCTCGGCGGACACTGGGGGTACCCGGTGGCACTTTCGTAAATATGGCGAAAAGTGAAACTTGGAGTTTTGACTCGGGATCTTTATGGGAGGTATCTTGAGTCCATAGAAGCTGGTTGGCGCAGATAACACTAAATTTGGATGTCGGGAAAGGCTTGAAAGGCTATTATGACTCATCAAGCATGGTTGATGTTTATTCATGTCAGAGTGCTGGATTTCCTTAAGACTATACTAGGGGGGGTCTGTTGAGCACATCGGTTGGGCTATGGCATGGCTTGCTTAGAGGGCTTAGCCAACGTGCATGGGCACGTGTTGCACCACTCCAAGATGGTTGAACAAGTGGGGAGCATCCAAGATATTGAAGGGCAAACAAGTGGGCACCGACATGCGCGCTGGTGTGCAGCGGCGCGCGTGCTGGCGTGCAGGTGGGCGCGCGGGCAGGCGTCTAACCTAGTGTGCGCGAGCGTCTAGCTCGGCGTGCGCATGGGCATCCAGGTGGGTGTACAACCACGGGCGCATGAGGGTTCAAACATGGCGCGCGAAGAAGGGCACTAGTGTGTGCGCCGGCGTGCACTTTGGTGTGCACCCGAGCGTGCGCACGGGCGTGCATTACTTGGCACGCCGTGCACTCAGAGACATATATTTGTGGGTGCAGATTGGTGGACTTGGCTTGGGCTAGGTTCACAAGGTTGACTCAGATGTGGCTAGAGCATGGACAACACAAAGTCATGGCTTGCGGTTACAAGAGGTGGTGGCTTAGTGGGCTCAGTCGGTTGGGGGAAGTTACTAGCACTTCCCACTCATCATGGGAAGTGGGGGAGTGCTGAGTAACCTCCCAAGCATGTGGCACAATTCTGAGAGGACCAACACACAGGCGGTTAAGGGTGGTTTCTTCCACTATACAGAATGTAACTTCTTGTGGTTATGTGGCATGAGCAGAACATGCCAACAAGTCTAGCAGTTGGGCTTGTCAACTGCATTATAGTGCTGGCACATTTAGAGGGTGCCAGCACGACCCTAGGTGGATGGGGGTGCCATCCATTATCTTAGTGGGCAGTTATGGGCGGTTTTGAGAGTAGCCTATATAATGCTAAGGTGGGCTTTGTAGAGGGAACAGAGAGGAGGGTGTGAGCCTTGGTTGTTCCTTGTACGAACTCATGTTCCTTTGTAATATGTTTAATATGAGCAAAGGTTGGGGCTTGTCCCTGTAAACTGTGTGTGCCTTTTTTACATTTCTATACTGTGTGTATTGTGTTGTTGTGTTGGCTGAGACTTAGTGGCCCCAAATGCCATTGCAGAGGCAAAAATTCGTGGTGTAATTTAGCCCTGTAACAATTGGTATCAGAGCCCCGTTCTACGATGGCTGGATGTAATACTCGTGAGAGAGTTTCCCGTTTGGAAGAGTTCGTGGGTTTTCCTACAGAAACAGAGGTACAAGATGGTGCAGAGAGCCTTGTTGTTCGAATCGAAAACTTGGCTTCTGAAGTGGAGATCTTGAAGACTGATCCTGATGCGTTTGGTGACTTCATGCAGGCCACCAAAGAGCAATTAACCCGTATCTCTGAAGATGTTGAGTCATTGACTGACGTCTTCAAAAAGAACCTGAAAGACCTTGAAGATGAAGTGTCCTTGGTGAAAAGGGCCATTCATGGGAGTTCCAGAGGCGGTGGTGATCCTCTTTCGTAGAAGATCAAGGTGTCGGATCCCAAGTCTTTCAGTGGTACCCGAAATGCCAAAGAGTTGGAGAATTTCTTATGGGACATGGAGCAGTACTTCAAGGCTGCTCGGATCCCCGATGGCGAGAAGGTGACCATTACAAGCATGTATCTGTCTGGTGATGCAAAACTATGGTGGCGCACACGGACAGAGGACGATGCTTCTGCGGGTAGGCCTCGGATTGAAGTTTGGGAGACCCTTAAGAAGGAATTGAAGGACCAGTTCTTGCCTCAGAACACTGCATGGATTGCAAGGGAATCTCTGAAGAAATTGAAGCACACAGGTACCGTTCGTGACTATGTGAAAGACTTTAGTTCCTTGATGCTGGACATTCGAAATATGTCAGAGGAGGACAAGCTGTTCAATTTCATGTCCGGATTGCAACCATGGGCTCAGGCAGAACTCCGTAGGCAAGGTGTGATGGACCTTCCTACTGCCATGACAGCGGCAGATTGTCTTGTAGATTTCAAGATGACTGGGTCTACTACACAAGACAAAAAGAAGTCCAAGGAGGGGAAGAAAGACAAAGGCCAGTCCTTCAGGTTCAAAGACAAGAAGAAGGACAAGAATCAAAAGAAGGATAAAAGCGGTGGCTATGTCAAAGCCAAGGCAAATTACAATAACAAAGGGAGTAGTAGTGGGACTAAGCCCAACTACGGTTGTTTCATCTGCAATGGTCCCCATCGTGTTAAGGACTGCCCCAAGAGGGAGAAGCTGAGTGCTATTGTCGCTGATTCAAAAGGAGACTCAGACTCAGAATCTGGTTCAACCCGAGTTAATCCTCTGCAAATGCTGAATGCTCTTACTGAAGAACAGTCCATGGAGTTGAAAGGGCTCATGTTCATTCAGGTGACGCTGAACGGCAAGGAAGTTTTGGCAATGGTGGACACAGGGGCCACTCATAATTTCATTGCGCAGAGGGAAGTAAGTAACTTTAATTTAAAGTTAATTCCACATGCTAATAAGATAAAGCTGTGAATTCTGAAGCCAAGCCTGTCTTAGGCATGGCCACCACTTCTATGAAAGTTGGTTGTTGGGAGGGCGTAGTTAGTCTTATGGCTGTACCCTTAGATGATTTTGATCTAATTCGTAGAATTGAGTTCCTTACGAAAGCCAGAGTGGTAGTTGTGCCATATTTGGGAGGAGTTTTTATTTGGGACAGGAGTTGTCCATGTTTTATTCCATCAGTGGCTCTTTATGGGCACCAAAAGAAGGAAGATCGTCTACATCGAAATAATCTCTGCATTGCAAGTGAAAACAGGTTTGAAGAGGGGAGACTCTACCTTTCTTGCAGCTATGATAGAGATCAAATCGAACCAGCTTGTTGAAGTTCCGGATTTTGTTGCTGAAATTCTAGAGGAATTTGCAGAAGTGATGCCACCAGAACTACCCAAGCAATTGCCCCCTCGACGTGCTGTTGATCACAAGATAGAGTTGGAGCTGGGTGCAAGGGCTTCTGCTCAGGCCCCATACCGGATGGCGCCTTCAGAACTGGCTGAATTGCGTAGACAGTTGGATGAGTTGCTGGAGTCTGGCTATAATCAACCATCCAAGGCACCGTATGGCGTGCCAGTGTTGTTCCAGAAGAAGCAGGATGGCTCAATGCGGATGTGTGTGGACTATAGGGCTCTGAATAAGGTGACTGTGAAGAACAAGTACCCAGTGCCCAATGCCGCAGATTTATTTGACAGGTTGTCAAGGGCATCCTATTTTACTAAGCTGGATTTACGTGCAGGCTACTGGCAGGTGCGTATAGCAGAAGGAAATGAACCCAAAACTGCATGTGTAACTCGTTATGGGTCTTATGAATTTCTTGTAATGCCGTTTGGGCTAACTAATGCCCCGACAACCTTCTGCAACTTAATGAATAATGTGTTTTATGACTACATCGATCGCTTTGTTGTTGTTTACTTGGATGACATTGTAGTCTATAGTGAGTCATTGAAAGATCACTTAAAACACTTGAGATTGGTTTTCTCAAAACTGAAGGAGTTTCAGTTATATGTCAAAAAGGAGAAGTGTGAGTTTTGTGGCCAAAAAGTGATGTTTTTGGGGCATTGGATCAGTAAGGGCCATGTCAGAATGGATGAGAGAAAGGTGAAAGCCATCCTTGATTGGTCTGCACCTACCAAAGTGACAGAGTTGAGATCTTTTCTAGGGTTGGCAAACTACTACAGAAAGTTTATAAAGGGGTATTCCAAGAAGGTTAGTCCTTTAACGGACTTGCTGAAGAAGGACAAACAGTGGGTTTGGTCTGAGGAGTGCCAGAATGCTTTTAAGATGCTTAAGCAGGCAGTGTCTACAGAACCGGTCTTGAGACTGCCTGACTTTGGTTTGCCATTTGAAGTGCATACTGATGCCTCTGATAGAGCAATTGGTGGGGTCCTAGTCCAAGAAGGACACCCATATGCCTTTGAAAACAGGAAGCTTAAGGATGCTGAACAGAGGTATACAACTCACGAGAAGGAGATGACTGCAGTGATACATTGTCTTGACGCATGGAGGCACTATCTGTTGGGTACCAAGTTTACAGTGGTGACTGATAATGTGGCCAATACCTACTTCAAGACACAGAAAAAGCTTACTCCAAAGCAAGCTCATTGGCAAGAGTTTCTTGGGGAGTTCAATTTTGTGTGGGTTCACAGACCTGGAAAGCAGAATCAGGTTGCTAATGCCTTGAGTAGGAAAGAAGTGCAGGAGTATGTGGCGTCATTGACAACGGTGTATACTGATTTCCTTGACAGAATCAAAGAGCAATCTCAGTCTGACAATGCCTATCAGAAACTAAAGCAACAGGTTACTGATGGTGAAGTCAGAAAGTACTAAATTGAAGATAATTTACTCTACGCCAGAGGAGGTAGATTATATGTTCCTGTTGGAGGTTTGAGACTGGAACTAATGCGGGAAATGCATGATCCTTAGTGGGGTGGACATCCAGGGGTAGATAGAATGCTGGCGTTGATATCCAGATCATATTACTGGCCCAAGATGGAGGATGACATAGAGTTATATGTCAAGACTTGCTTGGTCTGTCAGAAAGACAAGCATGAGAGGAAGAAGGAGGCAGGGCTACTGCAACCCTTGCCTATACCAGAGCGTCCGTGGCAGTCAGTTTCAATGGACTTCATTTCTGGTTTTCCTAAGGTGGAAGGTATGAGATCTATTTTTGTGGTTGTAGATAGATTCTCTAAGTATGCAATTTTTATTGCTGCACCACATGCATGCCTAGCGGAAGTTGCTGCTGGTTTATTTCATAAGTTTGTAGTGAAATATTTTGGCTTGCCCGAAGATATTGTTAGTAATCGTGACACCAGATTTACGGGAAGGTTCTGGACAGTGCTATTTGGCTTGATGGGTTCTGAACTGAAGTTCTCCACAGCAAACCATCCTCAAACTGACGGACAGACTGAAAGGATGAACCAGTTATTGGAAGAATATTTGAGGCACTATGTCACTGCAAGTCAGAAAAATTGGCTGGAGTTGCTAGACACTGCGCAATTCTCTTATAATTTGCACAGGTCTTCAGCAACAGGAATGAGTCCCTTTGAGTTGGCAACAGGGCAACAACCTCGCATACCACAGGAGGTGGCAATGCAGAGGACTGGGGGAAGATCCCCTGCAGCATATCGATATGCCCGTTCCATGCAAAAGATGGTGGAAGAGGCACAGGACAGCTTTGCCAAGGTTGCGAGAAGGATGAAAAAGTATGCAGATAAAGGGAGAAGGCCATTAGAGTTCCAAGTAGGAGACAAGGTTCTGTTGAAGTTGACTCCACAGATTTGGAAGAAGATAAGTAGCAAGACTGTTCACAGAGGGCTGATTCAGAAGTATGATGGTCCATTTAAAGTTGTGAAGAAAGTGGGGAATGTTGCTTACAGATTACAGTTACCTGAGAGACTAAAGGTCCATCCTACTTTTCATGTGAGTTTCCTCAAGCCTTTTCATGAGGACACTGCAGATACATCAAGACAGCAGGCTAAGAGAGCCCCACCTGTTATTCGGTTGCAATTTAATAAGGAGGTGGAGAAGATTTTGTCTCACCGGACCCAGGGTCAGAGTAAGAAAAATCGCAGAACTGATTATTTGGTGCAGTGGAAAGGATGCAGTGAAGCAGAGGCGAGTTGGGAAAGGGATGTGACATTATGGCAGTTTGAGAAACAGGTAAGGGAGTACTTGGACAAGTCGACGAGGGCGTCGACTTCTTCTGGTGGGGGTGGTTTGTTAGCCCCTTGACGGTTGTCCAAGGGAAGACATGGGCATTTTAAGGCCATGCCAAGTTTTGGGAATACTTTGGCTTTGGTTAGACAGCCATGAGGATGCTCAGTGGGTTGTTAGCGTGCACAAGATGCTTAGCGTGCATATAAGATGCTTAAAAGGATGCTTGGCGTACACTGGGGGTGCCCAGTGGCACTTTCGTAAATACGGCAAAAAGTGAAACTTAGAGTTTTGACTCGGGATCTTTATGGGAGTATCTTGAGTCCATAGAAGCTGGTTGGCGCAGATGACACTTAATTTGGATGTCGGGAAAGGCCTGAAAGGCCATTATACTCCTCAAGCATGGGTGATATTTATTCCTGTCAGAGTGCTGGATTTCCTTAAGACTATACTAGGGGGGGTCTGTTGAGCACATCGGTTGGGCTATGGCATGGCTTGTTAAGAGGGCTTAACCAACGTGCATGGGCACGTGTTGCACCACTCCAAGATGGTTGCACAAGTGAGGAGCATCCAAGATATTGAAGGGCAAACAAGTGGGCACCGACACGCACGCTGGTGTGCAGCAGCGCGCGTGTGGGCGTGCAGGTAGGCGCGCGGGCAGGCGTCCAACTTAGTGTGCGTGAGCGTCTAGCTCGGCGTGCGCATGGGCATCCAGGTGTGTGTACAGCCACGGGCGCATGAGGGTTCAAACATGGCGCGCGAAGAAGGGCACTAGTGTGTGCGCCGGCGTGCACTTTGGTGTGCACCCGAGCGTGCGCACGGGCATGCATTGCTTGGCATGCCGTGCACTCAGAGACATATATATGTGGGTGCAGATTGGTGGACTTGGCTTGGGCTAGGTTCACAAGGTTGACTCAGATGTGGCTAGAGCATGGACAACACAAAGTCATGGCTTGCTGTTACAAGAGGTGGTGGCTTAGTGGGCTCAGTCGGTTGGGGGAAGTTACTAGCACTTCCCACTCATCATGGGAAGTGGGGGAGTGCTGAGTAACCTCCCAAACATATGGCACAATTCTGAGAGGACCAACACACAGGCGGTTAAGGGTGGTTTCTTCCACTATGCAGAATGTGACTTCTTGTGGTTATGTGGCATGAGCAGAACATGCCAACAAGTCTAGCAGTTGGGCTTGTCAACTGCATTATAGTGCTGGCACATTTAGACGGTGCCAGCACAACACTAGGTGGATGGGGGTGCCATCCATCATCTTAGTGGGCAGTTATGGGCGATTTTGAGAGTGGCCTATATAATGCTAAGGTGGGCTTTGTAGAGGGAACAGAGAGGAGGGTGTGAGCCTTGGTTGTTCTTTGTACGAACTCATGTTCCTTTGTAATATGTTTAATATGAGCAAAGGTTGGGGCTTGTCCCTGTAAACTGTGTGTGCCTTTTTTACATTTCTATACTGTGTGTATTGTGTTATTGTGTTGGCTGAGACTTGGTGGCCCCAAGTGCCATTGCAGAGGCAAAAATTCGTGGTGTAATTTAGCCATGTAACATTCATGCACTACATGCATGCATCTTGAGCAATAATGCACCTGTAGACTTCAAAAAAGTGATGGGAGAGAAAGAGGGGTAGCTAGGTATCACTATCGGTATCAGATATATGATTCCATCTTATCTTCAATTATGTTATTTCTCTTATATATATATATATATATATATATATATATATATATTTGTTACGGTGGACCGCGTTTGTGAGCCTAATGGTAAGTCGTGCTTGAAAGAAAGCTGAGTCACTGGGAGGCGGTTACGTTGCGTTTTATTTTTATTTATTTATATATTTTTTTGGGCAGTTGCGGCTTGTGAGACTTTCGAGGTCATGGGTCACGATGGGTGTGTCGACAGTCAAGAAGAGTCAATTCTTATATACTAGTATCATTTTGTTGGATACTGGTGGGGTCCACGTATTTAATGCCAAACTGTGTTACTAATGCCTTATGAAGGCGCCGAAATGTGAAAAGGGTAATTAATTTGTAAGTTTTTTTTATTGTTTATCCTTTTTTTATTTTTTTTATTAGGAGTATTATTTTTATTTTTATACTTTGCAAGAAAATAACAATTATTTTTTTATTTTTGAGGAAAATCAACTTTACATGTGAAAGTGGAAAGACAAGAGTTCTCAATATTTTTCTCACAACTCAATTAGGTAGTGGTAGAAATAGGAACGAAGAGAAGAAATAGATGATATCTTGCTGGAAAACAAAAGCCGCAGCTAAGAAAATAAGAAGAAATAAAAGAAATGATCACTAACTATGTGACTAAGATAATTTTAGCAAATGGACTTCAAAAATATAGTAAAAATAAATTAACTAAAAATTTATATTTATCAAATTATGTTGTAAAAAGATACGACTGCCATAACTGATTCTATTTGAATCGTTAAAAGGGATCGACATCGCAACAGTAAACATATATACATATACATATATTTGACCATTGCGCCAACTCCACTTTTTCGAATAAGATGGAAAATTCTCTTAAGGAAAAAGCTTGCCTTAGGCCACATCAGTAGGCCTTTCCTTCTTATGTTGACGTGGACGACTCTTACCTTGACACTTGTAAAAAAAATAAAAATAAAAATGGATCAGCCCGATCTTTCTATGGGTGGTCCAAAAGAAAAGAGGATCTAACCTTCTGGAGTCCATTATTGTTCGTGAAAACGTTGTGGCGAGAGTTGGCGACGGATGAGGGAGTTGAATCAGGCTATTTTGGAGCAGAGAAGAAAGTGATTCGTTGCGTGAGATGGATTCAAAACTGAGTTGTGTGTGAGATTTGACAATAACTTGCGCTCCGGTACGATAGAAGATGGAGTTTTCTGTTGCGAAAAAACAGTGTGTAAAATATGCTTTCAAAAATCCAAAACCCATTATAGAGTTTGTGTGAAGTTGGCGGCCAATCCCGCCACCGGAAATTGGACTGGTTTGCGGCCAATCCTTGGAGAAGGTTTCCTAAATCTTTGTACCCTTATACACCACCGATTTGATGTCCGCCAAAAGATTGGTGATTGGGAGACTAATTCACGATTCAAAGGGGTTGTGGTGTCTATTCTGTTTATGCGGTGAAGCCTTCACGGAGTTTACTATTTTCTTTTCTATTTTTAATCTGGTTTCTATAAATCTCAGGAATTAGCAATATTGATCGATGAATTGTAGAAAAATTTGGGAGAATAAATGAACATATTTTTGCCCCTCTTCTTGCGGTTGAACTGGGTGGTGATGAGAAGGGGAAGAAGAAATAGGAGAGTAGGAAACTTGGTGGTGATGAGAAAGGAAAACAGAGGGATTGGAGATGGTGGTGGTTTGCCGGAATTTTCTTAACTTTGTGATAGAAAGAGAACGTACAGACCCTGATAAAATCTTGGACTTGAGAGAAAACCCGAAAAAGAATCTATGTTTAATTTTAATTTTTTTTTTTTTTTACAAGTGTCAAGCTGTGAATGGTCCACATCAGCATAAATAGAAAATTCCTACTTATATGGCTTGAGGCAAGCATTGTCCTTCTCCTAAATACAAATATAGTGTTAAATTGCGAGATATTGTACCCATTCCAACTGACATCCAATCCCTAACACAATTTTTGATGCGACAAGTCTGAGAAGGGGAAGCTAACACAATTTTTGATGCATTTTCCACAAGTTCATTTGTAATACCGAATGCCCAATCGGAAATGACACAATAATCAATTTGGCATTAAAAATTTTATAGCTTAGAAGTTAGAACCCATGTTTGCAATTTTTTAAAGTTATGGGAAGATTGTCAATTTTTTTTTGTGATTTATTGTTTTGAGGTCAAAACAAATTCGGATTGTTTGATTTTATTCTTAATTTAGTTATTATAATATTTTTCTTTTTCCTTGTGTTTTTTTTTTTAGATATTGCCACATGTCCTTTTTTTTATACATTAAAATGTATATGCATATAAATAGTGACAATCTATCCCAAACACTTGAGAAAACAATACCAAAGAATTCCAAATTATTATAAATAGTGACAATCTATCCCAGCTGGCTTATATTTGACTCTGGTGCCGAGCGCGCCAAAAATATAAATCATGCATGAAAATTCTAACCAAGCACGTTGATATATAAAAATTTTCTTCCTTAACATTGTAAGTAATGCATACAATGTACGTTGTGATTATTTATATTAGTATTAGCTCTCGATCGAACCTCCTAACTATATATATATGAGGTTCTTCTGGACTCCCCTGTACTTCTTCTTGCTCTCACTTTTCTGTTTTTTTTCCTCTTCATTATTTGGCGGGAATACGTTGGTGCCGCCACTTTGGGAAGGCTGGTGGAGGGCTTGCAGTAGATCAGTGGTGGGATCATCACCAACACAGCCGCTGATCACGTGCGTGAGAGCCGAGGCGATGATGGAGTGTTCTTGTTCTCGGGTCTCTGAACTTCCTTGGAGTTCATTTTGAAGAAGATGAAGAAATAAGTTGGTGTCGGCAAGGACGAGGATGGAATGCATGGGGAGGATTTCATACAAATATATAGACGCTGAGGGAGTCCACGTGGCATCCTCCCATTTTCACTCTACCAAACTGGGCCCGAGAGTCGTGCTTGAAAGATCGAGTGTCACATGGTCGGTGTGAAACTGGGTTGGCACTTGGTTGCAGAGTTGCGGTTTTTTCTTTCCTTTTTCGGCAGTATCCTATTTTGTTGGATACTGGACGGGTCCACTAATTATTTAACGCCGAACATGTGTTACCAATGCCTTGTGAAGGCGCCGAAATGTGAAAAAAGGTTATTAAATTGTAAGTTTGTGATTGTTTGTCCTTTTTCTATTAGGAGTGTTATTTTTATTTAAGAAAATAACAATTATTTTGCTGCCTCTACAGTGATAAAAGAAAACAATGTCACAATAAAATTATATTTATGTTTTTTGTTTTTGAGAGAATTCAACTTTACATGTGAAAGTGGAAAGGCGAGAGTTCTAGATATTTTTCTCATAACTCAATCAGGTAGCGGTGGAAATAGGATCGAAAAGAAGAAATAAATGATTTCTCGCTGGAAAGTAAAAGTCGCAGTAAAGAAAATAAGAAGAAATAAAAGAGATGACAACTAAGTATGTGACTAAGGTAATTTTAGCAAATTGATAGTTTTGAAAATTTATAAAAAAAATACTCTTTAAGTTGTTTATTGTACTGTGGACGCTTTGTTAAAAAGACCTATTTAGGCTATTTTGGATCAATCTCTAATATTTTTTAAAAAGGGACCAATGTTAAAATTATATGGGTCTTTAAAAAAAAAAATTAAAAAAATAATAATAATAAATTATAAACATTATTATAAAATTATTTGTGCCGAATGGACTTCAAAAATATAGTAAAAATAAATTCGCTAAAAATTTATATTTATCAAATTATGTTGTAAATAGATACATGCATTCTATACGCATCGCGATCAAAAAAAATAAATAATTGATTCTATTTGAATCGTTACATAACGTTAATACAAACTCGATCCCATTAAATGGGATCGACATCGCAAGTATGTGTGTATATATATATATATACACACATATATTTGACCATCGTTTCAAATTTTTTTGTGATTTATTGTTTTGAAGTCAAAACAAATTCGGATGGTTTAATTTTATTCTTAATTTAGTTATTATAATATTTTTCTTTTTCCTTGTGTTTTTTTTTAGATATTGCCACCTTGGACCTTTTTTTTTATACATTAAAATGTATATGTATATGAAAACTTTGCAGAAAGAAGGGTTACTCCAAAACACTTAAGAAAACAACACCAAAGAATTAGCAGAAGATGAAGAAGAAGTACTATTCCAAATTAATATAAATAGTGACAATCTATCCCAGCTAGCTAGCTTATATTTGACTCTGGTGCCCAGCGCGCCAAAAATCTAAATAATGCATGCAAATTCTAACAATGCATGTTGATAAATTTTTTCTTCCTTAACATTGTACGTAAAGCATGCAACATAGGTTGTGATTATTTATATTAGTATTAGCTCTTGATCCTCCTAACTATATATCATCTATAGTGGAGGAAGGTCTTTCCAAAACTCTTCACACTCTTCCATACTTGTCTCTGTCTCACTACCACTCTTCATCTCCAAAGAGTTTGGTCTGAGCGCTTCATTGTTGCCGGACTGCGAGCTTTGTGGCGTCTCCCTGTCAATTGCATTCGGATTAAGCTCTTCATTTTCTCGGTTCGGTTCCGAGTTTGAGTTTGATCCGTCTGTATAATAATCTGACAATGGGAAGTTAAGCTTGGCTCTGCTGGCTCCGCGGAACTCAATGGCAGCCTTGTCGTAAGCCCTCGCCGCTTCCTCCCCTGTATCGAACGTGCCAAGCCACACCCGGGTTGCTCGTTTCGGGTCTTGGATCTCCGAAGCCCACTTCCCCCACGGCCTCTGCCGGACTCCCCTGTACTTCTTCTTGCTCTCACTTTTCTGTTTTTTCTCCTCTTCATTATTTGGCGGGAATAAGTTGGTGCCGCCACTTTCGGAAGGCTGGTGGAGGGCTTGTAGTAGATCGGTGGTGGGATCATAACCATCGCAGCCGCTGATGACGTGCGTGAGAGCCGAGACGATGATGGAGTGTTCTCGTTCTCGGGTCAAATGAGAAGAAGATGAGGGCTTTTCCGAGGATTTCTGAACTTCCTTGGGGTTCATTTTGAAGAAGATGAAGAAATAAGTTCGTGTCGGCAAGGACGAGGATGGAATGGGGAGGATTTCATACATATATATATATAGACGTTGAGGGAGTCCACGTGGCATCCTAGTTTGTTTTTTGGTTTTTGTTTGAAATGTGGAATGTAGACTCGAGGTTCGGCCTGTCAATCCCCCAGGCCCAAATAACTCAATTTTCTCCCATGAACTATCTGTGTCAATGGATTAGTTTGATTCAAAACTTGAGTTGTGTAAGTTGAAAAAAGATTCATAAGTACTACCTCTATCTTAAAGAAGATGTTCTATTTTAAAAATTCTGACTTGCAAAATATTGCAATTGAAGTTACCAGATTTTGAGAAATTGGTATCAATTTATGCCTAGTTGCTCCACATATAGTTCCTCAAACCACATTTCCTAAATGAACTAGAGCCAATCCAAATTAATCTGGTAAAAGATCCGTTACGGAACGAATGCGTTTATTTTTTAAATAATTCTTATCGTCAAGTTATTTATTCCAAATTTCATTCCAATCAATTAATTTACCACTGCCAATATATCTCGAGGTAACAAGAGTATATTGTTCTTAAATATATCAAGGATCATTTTTCGTCCAACAATCCCCCCTCATTCACATATTTGTTGAAGAGACTAGAGAAGAAGCTTGAAAGTGCGACAACTTCAGGATTGAGATGGTCAGCGACACGGGAGAAATTTGAATTGCTTGCTGACGGTGTTAATGCTTTGCCTCGAAAAGGACGTTTTTGGGGTCCACTTATATAATGCCTTATGAAGCCACACTAGTATGTGGAGCGCCGAAAAGCGAAAGACAGGTTGTTGAATGCGAAAGACAACATGTATGTATTGATTTGGTAGTTTGTGATTGGTTGAATTATTACTCCGTACAACGGTCGACACGACCGGAATAAATCAAATGCACACGTGTGATTACAAAATCAAAATTTGATATATTAAGAGAATAACTTTTTTATTTTAATAAATTCAATCATTTTCTCTAATTTTTTTATTTTTCACTTTTTTTAATTTTGCAATCAAATACTATTTGTATGTGTGTATTTGTGATTGTAACTTAGTCAATAGACAAGTATTATTTATAATTTTTTAAGTAATGACATTTAGTATTTAGGGTAAAATATAGTCACACTCTTGAGATTTGGCAAAAGAATACTCAGTAGAAACTTATATAAAAAATTGAAAGTTAAAAAATGGACAAAAACACCCCTTGAAGGTTCAAAAATGGACAAAAACACTCCTTACATGAAAAATTCAGGTTGTTGAATGCCATGCATGTGGGGAAGGACAAGTAGGACCCGCACACAACCATCAATTGTCTCAAAATTCCGTTACATTTGGTCATTGGATTGTTTGGTTTATATTTGAGGAGGCCCCGGATGACATGGGCCAGGTCCGACTCGCAAAACACAACCTTCAGTCCGAACAGCTGGGTCAGCCCATAGAAAGACACTGCCATATGGGCCGAGCGGGAGTAAGCCCATCAAGGGTGACCAGGGCTTACAGAGGAATAGGCCCAGGTCCAGCAATTAGTAAATATCTTGTAAATATCTTGTAAATATCTGGTAAGTGTCTATAAATAGGAGTTGGAATGAAGAGGAGAGGGATCTTTCCGGGTTGAGGTGTAAGAATTCTAGAGAGAGAAAGAATAGAAGGAGTTTCTTGCATCTTCAATTGGCGCCGTCTGTGGGAAACGCATGAAAGTTTGGTTGATCAATGAGGAGTATCGAATGGATTCAAACCAATTCGGTTGATCGAGACTCGATCTTGCGGATTTGAATCCAGATCTGAGCGATTGTGACCTACTCTGGAGGAATTACGATTCTTGAAGCTTTGGCAGGAGTGACTTCAGATCTACGCAACCACGAGTTGCTCGATTGTGGCAGGATCTGACGGATTTAGAGTTTAGACAATTCAGATCTTGTAAACAGTGAGCATAATTCGGAGAATTAGAAGCCAGATCTAAAAATTCCTACTCACGAAGCTCAGATTTACTCGCGAACTTGAGATTAATGCCTTTACTCCGTTCGGGAATAATGATAGGTGAAAGCTCCAATCCGATGGAGGCTGTCCAGCAAACAAAGCTTGAAGAGTTGATGAACTTGATTGAAGCTCTCAGAAAAGAAAATGCAGAATTGAAAGCTGGACTGCAGCATCGGCAAATACCTGCGGTTTCGCATCCACTTCCGGTCGGAGAAGGAGGTGTTCCATCTAATATCGCGCATCAAGGCGATCAGGACGAGAACAATCAGTCAGCTCACCACCGTGACGAAAGGATGATGGACAATTTGCCGCCAAATGTTCGTCGAGTTGAAGATCACGAAGGATCGACTCACGTTGATCCGCAGCGGGAAAGGTTTGACCGAGAGGAAGTGATGGAGGTTGATCGCCGTCGAGTAGCGTCGCCTTGGCAAAGAGAGTTCATAGAGGAACGGTCGTTCGATCCGTCTTACCGGCCCTCCATGGTTACTGTCACTCATCACGGTTCGGAGGGCAGAACCGTAACTCACAGAGCTACCGCTGGACTCCAGAGAGAGAATGAAGCTCTCCGATCCGCGGCTCGGACGGTGGATTCACCATTCACCGACGAGATCTTGAATGCGCCGCATCCAAGGAAGTTTGCTATGCCAGTCTTTATTCTGTTTGACGGAACGACCGATCCGATCGATCATGTGTATCATATCCAGTTGAAAATGGCCCTGAATACGGAAAACGACTCTTTAATGTGCAAATGTTTCCCTACAAGCCTGGCCGGACCGGCGCTCAGCTGGTTCAAAAACTTGCCTAGGAGCTCCATTGGCAGTTTCAGAGACCTGTGCGATCGGTTCATAAGTCAGTACTATGGGAACAAACGCCCGCCGAAGGACATCTCGAGCCTCTTCACGATGCGGCAGCACAAGGATGAACGTCTCCAGGCCTTTCTTACCAGGTTTAATCTCACTAAGAGTATGGTGATCGAATGCCACCCTTCTACGGCAGTTCAAGCCTTCAAGTTAGCCATGACACGCGGAACTCCCTTTCACACCAGTCTGGTAGTGAACACGCCGGCTACCATGGATGAACTCAATGAGAGAGCCGATGGCTTTGTGCGCCTCGAAGAAGAGGAGGCAGCTAATGCTCGGACAACGTCGCTTGTGTCGACCGAGGAGAAGTCCAAGGCAAAGATCAGGCAGAAGCAGGCTCAGCCACAACGTCAGACCATTTGGAAGGCCGAAAAAAGGTCCAGGGAGGAAGAGTTGATTACTCCGCTGAAGGTCACTCTGGCAAGGCTGTATCAGGAGAACAAGGACAAGTTTCATCCACCACTGCCAATTAGACAACCCCTCGAGCAGAGGGATCAAACTAAACATTGTGCTTTTCATTCTGATTTCGGACATCAGACTAACGAATGCAGGAACCTGAGGAGGCAAGTGGAGATGTTGATAGCTAAAGGGGAGTTTGCGAGTTATGTTCAAGGCTCGGCGATGGAGCAGAATCGACCAGTGGAACAAATAAAAAGGAGTCATAAACAAAGCTCCCACAATTCGCAACCAGTTCGTATAATCAATGTTATTCATGGTCGACCCGAGCCTAGTGAAGAGTCAGATGAGCTGCTACGGGTGCGCCTGCGGCAGGCGCAGATGAAGGAAAGGGTCGGCAATGTGTCCACTCTACACCAGCAGAGCCCGTCAATGCAGATAAAGTTCGACTGGACAGACCTGCAGCGTGTTCAACTGCCTCATGACGACCCGTTGGTAGTCAGTTTGACAGTGGCAGATTGCTTGGTGCGCAGAGTTCTGATCGATCCTGGGAGCAGTGCGAATGTTATGCCGAGGGACACATTTGACAGGCTCGACATTAAACCAGAGAGGCTCAAGCCCACCGGAAATCCCTTATTAGGGTTCGATGGGAAGAGGGTGGAACCCGTCGGGATGGTGGAAGTAGAAGTTCAAGCTGCAGAACGAGCGCTTATGGAAACTTTTGTGGTTGTGGAAATTCACCCCTCGTATAATCTCCTGATGGGAAGAGGATGGATTCACAGAGTCTGGGGTGTACCCTCAACTCTGCATCAGGTCATGAGGTGCCTCGGGCCCGATGGGGATAGAGTAATAGACATTCGGGGGGATCAGGTCGCAGCCAAAGAGTGTTATTCCGTCACACTAAAGCATGCTGGGAAAGGAAAGGCGCCCGTCCGTTCGACAAGCCCCAGATAGCAATTACAGAAACCTCCGCCCGAACAGAATAGGGTGGAGGAGTCAGTTGACTTGACCGAGGAGCCCCTTCTGGATGTGCAGATCGATCAGTCCAGGCCAGAACGAACTGCCAGAGTAGGTATAAGACTGACCAGAGAAGAGCGGCAAGAGCTAGTGGATTTTTTGTCCCACAATGTCGACGTATTCGCATGGAGTCACCTAGACATGCCTGGAATTAGTCCTTCCGTATCCTGTCATTCCCTGAATGTCAATCCCAGTTTCAAACCAGTGAAACAGAAGCAGCGAAGATTTGCTCCAGAACGTAATCAGATCATAGCGGAAGAAGTCGATAGGCTGCTTGATGCGGGATTTATCAGAGAGGTGCACTACCCTGAGTGGTTGTCCAACGTCGTTGTAGTGCAGAAGAAAAATGGGAAATGGCGAGTATGCATTGATTTCACCAATTTGAACAAAGCCTGCCCGAAGGACAGCTTCCCGCTGCCTAAGATTGATCAAATGGTGGATGCCACCACTGGGTATGAGCGTTTGACCTTTCTGGACGCATATTCAGGTTATAATCAGATTCCTATGGACCCCGCAGATGAAGAAAAAACTTCTTTTGTCACCGAGCGAGGTACATACTGCTACAAAGTTATGCCTTTCGGGCTAAAGAATGCGGGAGCAACTTATCAACGACTTGTTAGCAAAGTTTTTAAGAATCAAATGGGTAAGATTGTCGAAGCCTATATTGATGATATGGTGGTAAAGAGTAGGAAAAAGGATGATCATCTGAAGCATCTGCAAGATGTATTCGATGTACTAAGGCGATATGGAATGAGGCTCAATCCGACCAAGTGCTCGTTCGGTGTGAGTTCCGGGCAGTTTCTGGGACACGTGGTCAACCGCAGGGGCATCGAAGTTAGCCCCGCTCAAGCAGAGGCTTTGATTAAGAATGCCGAGCCAAAGACGATCAGAGAGGTGCAAGCCCTAACAGGACGAATAGCTGCGTTAAGTCGATTTGTTTCAAAGTTGTCAGACCACTGCAAACCATTCTTTGACACGATTCGGAGCCATGGAAGGCAGGTCTGGGGGGATGAGCAACGACAGGCATTGACTCATTTAAAGCAATATATGCAGAATCCTCCAGTCCTGTCAGCCCCAGAACCGGAAGAAAAGTTATTTCTATATCTTGGAGTATCTGGTGTCGCGACGAGTGCCGTTCTGATTCGTTGCAAGGAAGGGGTGCAATACCCGGTATTTTATGTAAGCAAAACACTGATGGAGGCAGAAAAAAGATACTCAAAGGCCGAACGGGTGGTACTTGCACTTGTACATGCAAAAAGAAAGTTAAGGCATTATTTTGAATCCCACCCCATAGCTGTTCTAACAACTTTCCCAATCAGAACGCTCATGCACAAGCCAGAGCTCTCGGGCAGAATGACAAAGTGGGCCATAGAGTTGAGTTCATTTGACATAACGTACGAGCCGAGAACAGCTATTAAAGGGCAAGCGGTGGCCGATTTCCTACTAGAATGTGATGCCGAAGATACGGAAGAGGACCTTAGAAGCGGCTCTTGGAAACTTTTTGTGGATGGCTCCTCTAACCAGATGGGGGCTGGGATTGGGATCAAACTGCAAACCCCAGAGGGTACTTCCTTGAGCCAAGCACTCAGACTTGAGTTCCGAGCCACCAATAATGAAGCGGAATACGAGGCGTTGCTAAATGGATTAAAGTTGGCCAGAGAGCTACAGATCAAAAGTTTGACAGTGTATAGTGACTCGCAGCTGATTATTCGGCAGGTAAATGGTGAGTACGCAGCCAAGGATGACATGATGGGGGCATATCGTTCTACCGTTCTGCGTAGAGCCAAGGACTTTGCAAAGATTGAATTCATACAGTTGCCGAGGGAACAGAATGCAGATGCAGACCGTTTAGCATGCAGTGCTTCGAGTTGCGGTGAAACATTGGCGAGGGTGATTCCAGTGGGAATAGTGACCCAGCCGTCCATTTTCGAAGAACCGATGGACTCGGACCCTTGGCAAGTCAACGTCATACCGTATGAACCGAGTTGGATTGACCCAATCATTACCTATATTCGAGATGGCGTTTTGCCTATGCAAAGGGAGGAAGCTAGGAAACTCAAAAAGAATGCTGCCAAGTACGCCATCGTGCGGAACCAGCTGTACAGAAGGTCCTATTCTGGCCCGTACTTGAAATGTGTCACCCCCGCGGAGTCGCAGCAGGTACTGCGAGCTATTCATGAGGGAGTGTGTGGCAATCATTCTGGGGGAAGATCGTTAGCGCATAAAGCAATGACACAAGGGTATTTCTGGCCAAACATGTCAAGAGATGCGGAGGAGTTCTCTCGAAGGTGCGATAAGTGCCAACGATATGGACCAATGATCCACCAACCACCTGAGGAATTGCACGTAATGGCCTCGCCGTGGCCTTTCGCGCAATGGGGGATGGATGTGGTCGGTCCTCTGCCAACTGCAAGAGCTCAGAACAAGTATGTGTTACTGGCCACGGATTATTTCACTAAATGGGTGGAGGCAGAACCGTATCCTAGCGTGACTCAGACTCAGGTGAGACGATTTATCTGGAACAACATTATCTGCCGCTTCGGTGTTCCCAGAACAATAGTCATGGACAATGGCACAAACCTCGACAGCAGGCAAGTAAGAAAGCTGCTGGAGGAGTATGGAATCAACCAGAAGCTGGCTGCAGTAAGTCATCCTCAGGCTAACGGACAAGCAGAAATCACAAACAGAACCATTTTCGCCTGCATTAAGAAGAAGCTGGAAGATCATAAGGGGAAGTGGTTGGATGAACTCCCGAACGTTCTATGGGCTTACAGAACCACCCCAAGGCGGCCGACTGGGGAGAGCCCGTTCGCAATGGCGTATGGTACCGAAGCAGTTATACCGGTTGAGCATTTAGTCCCCACTATCAGAAGCTTAGCATGGAGTCGAGATCAGAACGACAAGATGTTAAGACTGAACCTCGATATGATAGACGAAAGGAGGGACGCAGCGGCTATAAGGCTAGCATCGTATCAGCAAGTGCTGGCGAATAGTCACAATAAGAGAGTAAAACACAGGGATTTTGCCCCGGGCGATCTGGTTCTGAAAAGAAAGGTGGGGATGGTCAAAAAAATGATGCCACCCTGGGAAGGCCCATACAGAATTGCAGAAGTCATTGGCAAAGGGGCATATACGTTGGAAACCATGGCGGGAAAGTTGGTCAGCAAGCCCTGGAACGCCACGTCTCTGAAGAGGTACTACCAATAGAGGCTAAGTTCTGGCTTTAATTGGATGTTATTTGTTGTCAATCAAATACGTATGAATGAGCAAGTTACTGGAATTTACAAAAAAAAAAAATTTTCTTTTCCAACGGTCTACTATAAAAATTCAAAGTCAAGTGGCAAGTGGCATTCTAGCCGAGCGCCAGGCACTTAAGCAAGACAAGTGGCAGCTGGCACTATAAGCCGAACGCCAGACACTTGCTAAAAATCTAAAGCCAAGTGGCAAGTGGCATTCTAGCCGAGCGCCAGGCACTTAAGCAAGACAAGTGGCAGCTGGCACTATAAGCCGAACGCCAGACACTTGCTAAAAATCTAAAGCCAAGTGGCAAATGGCATTCTAGCCGAGCGCCAGGCACTTAAGCAAGACAAGTGGCAGCTGGCACTATAAGCCGAATGCCAGACACTTGCTAAAAATCTAAAGCCAAGTGGCAAATGGCATTCTAGCCGAGCGCCAGGCACTTGAGCAAGACAAGTGGCAGCTGGCACAATAAGCCGAACGCCAGACACTTGCTAAAAATTTAAAGCCAAGTGGCAAGTGGCATTCTAGCCGAGCGCCAGGCACTTAAGCAAGATAAGTGGCAGCTGGCACTATAAGCCGAACGCCAGACACTTGCTAAAAATTTAAAGCCAAGTGGCAAGTGGCATTCTAGCCGAGCGCCAGGCACTTAAGCAAGATAAGTGGCAGCTGGCACTATAAGCCGAACGCCAGACACTTGCTAAAAATTTAAAGCCAAGTGGCAAGTGGCATTCTAGCCGAGCGCCAGGCACTTAAGCAAGATAAGTGGCAGCTGGCACTATAAGCCAACGCCAGACACTTGCTAAAAATTTAAAGCCAAGTGGCAAGTGGCATTCTAGCCGAGCGCCAGGCACTTAAGCAAGATAAGTGGCAGCTGGCACTATAAGCCGAACGCCAGACACTTGCTAAAAATTTAAAGCCAAGTGGCAAGTGGCATTCTAGCCGAGCGCCAGGCACTTGCCGTACAAACACACAGCGAAGCTAATATAAAAAGAAAAAGAGAGAAAAGATATGTATATACTGAAGATAAGTTGAACAGAGCACAACACATAGAGAAAAAGAGTTCGGCCATTTCATTAATATTGAACATTTAGTTTACAAAAGAGAGATGTCCATCATTACAAGAAGATATGAACTAGAAGAATTCGAAGGAGCCCTAGCTAGACGCCTCAGTACCAACAGCATCTTGGTCTTGCCGACTCGCCTCCTCGGCCCCATCAGCCGCCTCACCTTCATGAGGTGGGAAATCCAGGTGAATAACTGAGTCGTTCGGCTGGGGTTCAGCGTCAGCAGTGGCTACAGAGGGGGCCACGGCTGACGATTGGGGAGCGGTCAGTGGCAGAGCGGCAGGAGGAGCTGTGATGATCCTTGAGGATGCGATGTCCTGGCACTCATCAAATATACGTTCCGCTTCGGTAGGTTCTGGGTCGACATAGACCCCCAGAGGTTCGATCCCCAGATCCTTGTCTACCTCATCCGGAGTGGAGCTGGTCTGTCCCTCATCCGGAACCCGGTCGGCGAAACCTTCCCGGAATCCTTGAGCATACCGAAGAGCACCGACCCTGGAGAACCGAGCGTGAAGGGCCAGCATCCCACCACCCACTCTGCTGATAGCGTCGATCAGAGCGGTACGCTCGTCCAGAGCTCTTTTTTCAAAAGCCATCCGAGCAGACTGTTCATCAGCTAGAAGGCGTTGGAGTTCTGCCTTCTCTTCTCTGAGTGATTCCTGCTCAGTCTGCCAGACGCTCTTCTCAAGCTGGAGGGCGTCCTTCTCATCCTGAAGGGAATCATTCTCCTTTTTCAGGACATCTCTCTCTTGCTCGGCTTTGTCAAGCCGAACCAGCACCTCGGTATTCTTCATGGCAAGGAGGTCGTTTTCTTTATTAGCCACCTCCAGGCTGTCAGAATACTTTCGGGCCCTGGCGTTCCCCATCTCCACCTGCTTCTGCATGGCCATCATCCCGAACAATGTCTGCATAGGCGCACAATAAGAACGGTTAAACCAATAGTCAGAACGGGCGAAGGCAAGACCAAGTAATATAAGAGAATTCATGAGTTAGAAAATAAAAGTCACCTCCATAGCAGATTGGGGGAAGCGACTGAACACGTCCTTCTGGGAAAGGCCCTTTGCCGCCTCAATGTCCTTCGGAGTCCACATGCTCCTGTAGTAGGCCATAGCGGTCTGGCCATCCTTCAGCATGGTCTCGTTCGGTTTCACGAACGTCCCATCCGTTCGGGTGTACCGAGGGGCCCATGGCGGTAAGCTGGGGATAGAATGGGGGCCTGAAGCAGAGGCAGAGCCACCAGCTGCAGGAGGCCCAGAGGGAGAAGGAGCTCTGATCGCTCGGTGCAAGAGAGTACCCGGCCCAGAGACTCGGGTCCTTCTAATAAGAGGCTCCTCCTCAGGATCGATTTCACTGTCAGGATGAGGCCTTTTGCCTCGCTCTTTGTCCCGACCGCCCCCCGCAGCAGCAGGAGCTATGGTAGCTGGGGAGGGCGCGTTCTGGTTGGCAGCAGGGGCGCTGGCAACAGGGTTAGTGGCCACTGCACTCGGGACAGTGTCAGATATGGTGGCTGAAGAAGAAGCCGACGCTGGAGAGGAGGTCGCCCCAGCAGCAGGAGTGGCTGGGGGAGTATTTTTCCTCCTGCCAAAAGAGGGAATCTGCAGTCTGCTCATATTGTAGCCGAGTGATGAGAGCGCAAAGAGGTTGTCTGAAGTGAGGAGATCTGAGCAGGAAGGAATATCGTTCAGAACGTATCTCTTCAAGTAGTTACTCCTATCCCTGCAAACACTATAGCTCAAATCATCACAAGGTATTCCCAAGGAGCGGCATAAGTAAGTGCAAAAACGAGGAACGCATGTTTCACAGGGGCAGTCATGTTTATGGGATTTGAATTTTTTATAGGAGGAGACAGAGCAGACACCAAAGGCGCTCGGGATTGGGTAATCCTCTGCAGCCGGCGAAGACCAAGCCCCACTAATGCCCACTATGCTATCCCTCCAACCCTTTTCAGATTTTATTGTGTCAGTGCATATGGACATCTTCTCGAACGGGTAGAGGTGGTAGAAGGGCTCGTTAGTACGGATCTTACTGACCTTATAGCACAGAAGGAGGTCTATGAGGTCAAGGTCCAGATTTCTGTCACGCATCAATAAGAGCATAACAGATATGATCCTAAAGAAGTTGGGGTTGACCTGCAGAGGGGATATCCCCAATCTATTGAAGACATAACTAAAGAAAGGGTGCAGAGGGAACCTAACAACATTCAGTTGAAGGTTCGTGAATAAGACTTCGCCGGGCAGGAGGCCGGCGCCGGTCGTAATATTAACGTCTTGGGGGCAAACCCTAACTTCGATGTTGTCAGGAAGTCTAAGTCTCATACGAAGAACACCCAGATCTACAACCATGGTGGAAGTGCTAGAAGAATCTAAAAGAGGGAAAATGGAAGCCTGCCGAAAGTAAAAAGAACGAAACTAAGCTCGGAGGACTGCAAGATCGCTGGGAGAATGACTCTCGAAGGATTTCACCGGAAAAGGCTTAGCACAGTTCTAGAAAGAGGGAGATTTGACTGATGATGGAGACGGTAAAGGGAAGTGAAGTGGAATTCTAGAGCATTATAAAGGCAAGGGGGCCCGAGGGCCGAAGCGTCGGGAAGGCAAGAAATCCCTCGAGCCCCGGAACATTGATTCTGGATCTGACCGTTCGCTCCCCACGTGGTTATCTCGAGCCGTCAGCGTCATGATGAGACGCCATCAATAATTACCCCTTATTAAATAAGGGGCAATTATGGGGGCAGTTGAGGAGGCCCCGGATGACATGGGCCAGGTCCGACTCGCAAAACACAACCTTCAGTCCGAACAGCTGGGTCAGCCCATAGAAAGACACTGCCATATGGGCCGAGCGGGAGTAAGCCCATCAAGGGTGACCAGGGCTTACAGAGGAATAGGCCCAGGTCCAGCAATTAGTAAATATCTTGTAAATATCTTGTAAATATCTGGTAAGTGTCTATAAATAGGAGTTGGAATGAAGAGGAGAGGGATCTTTCCGGGTTGAGGTGTAAGAATTCTAGAGAGAGAAAGAATAGAAGGAGTTTCTTGCATCTTCAATATTCCATTGAAAACAATTTTTTTTAAGTCACCCCCAACCCCCCCCCCCCCCCCCCCCCCCCCCTTGATTATTTGGTTCGCCCATAATAGCAAAAAGCCTTTTGCTATTTTTTCAGGTTTTTATAATCTATTTTGGATCTGAAATTTATTGACCAGACTTTGGATATTATATTTTTTTTAATAATTTATACTAATTTTTCTGGTTTTTATAATCTTCTTATCTAAACTAGTGTAGCAGCATCTTAGAGATTTCTCCGAGAAGGTTATGTGTGACTTACAAAAAAAGTGTTGTAATTAAAAATTAAATTAAAATAACCTAATTTATATAGTATTTTTAAATTGAGAAAAAATGGATCGCACAGGTGCCGTATTATCCAAATAGTTATATTGTTCTCAGTGTTCGAACTTTATACCCTCTACATCCTATTTAACTACTAACCCCTAATATTCTTGTCATCAATATATATATATATATATATATATATATACCCTCTACATCCTATTTAACTACTAACCCCTAATATTCTTGTCATCAATATATATATATATATATATATATATATATATATGTGCTATTTTTTCAGGTTTTTATAATCTATTTTGGATCTGAAATTTATTGACCAGACTTTGGATATTATATTTTTTTTAATAATTTATACTAATTTTTCTGGTTTTTATAATCTTCTTATCTAAACTAGTGTAGCAGCATCTTAGAGATTTCTCCGATAAGGTTATGTGTGACTTACAAAAAAAGTGTTGTAATTAAAAATTAAATTAAAATAACCTAATTTATATAGTATTTTTAAATTGAGAAAAAATGGATCGCACAGGTGCCGTATTATCCAAATAGTTATATTGTTCTCAGTGTTCGAACTTTATACCCTCTACATCCTATTTAACTACTAACCCCTAATATTCTTGTCATCAATATATATATATATATATATATATACCCTCTACATCCTATTTAACTACTAACCCCTAATATTCTTGTCATCAATATATATATATATATATACCCTCTACATCCTATTTAATTACTAACCCCTAATATTCTTGTCATCAATATATATATATATATATATATATATATTAAGATGGATGAAATTAATATGAATATTACACGTGATCTCCTCCTGCCAACTCCTTTCGAAACATGTGACTTGTCATTTCTAAAATTTTAATATTGTCCTTTAATATGACTGTTATACACCTTTGGCTGTAAATAAATAAAAAAAAAATAAAATAAAATAAAAAATAAAACCATTTTTCATTAGGTTGATTGCAAACCCATTTCTTCTTCCTCTTCTACGTACTGCTCTCCCTTTCCAATTGCGTTTCCAAGTTTTTAAAATATTTAATAGGATTAAGTACAAAAAATCCCCCTAAACTATTACTCTTTTGTAAACAACTTCCCTGCTAAAAATGGCTCTCCTGAACTATTAATTTGTTGCAATTTAGGACAAATCAATCACAAAAGACTATTTTACTATTTCTCATTAAAATTTTCATTTCTTATTAAATTATTTTAATTATCTTTTCTCTTATATAAATAATAATTATACTATTTACCTTAATTTTATTTTTAGTGTCAATTTAACATAAAAATGAAAAAAAAAATAGATAAATAGATTTGTAACTATTATTTTCTAAATTGATTAACTTATTATTAAAACTTTATTATTTATAATAAAACTTATTATAATCAATTTAAACATTTTTATTGTTAAAAAATATCATTTTTTCATACAATATATTGATGAAATATTAATAAAATTCTTTTGAAAAAAATACCTTCTTTTCATGTAATATAATCATTAAAAATTTAAAAATTAATTAATTTTTTAATTAAATAAATTAAAGATAAATTTATGCAAATTTAATGAAAAATATCTCATCAAATCAGTATGAATTTTTTCATAATTTATTTAGTCAAGAAAAATATATTAAATTTAATTCAATAAGAAGGGGCATTATGACCATTTAATGAAATATAGTATAGTGCTTAGGGTATGTTGCAACAAAATGAGATAATTTAGAGGATTTTATGTACAAAATATAGTTTAAGCGAGTTATTTGCAAGTTCAAATATAGTTCAAGGGGTTTTTTGCACTTTACCCTATTTAATATGTTAACGAAAAGTTTTTGAGACTTTTTGTTTAGACTTTTTCCATTTTTCTTTTTTCTTAAATTTGATCATCTGAATTTTATTTTTTGTGCCTTGAATTTTATCATCTAAATCAACACTTGTTATATGTCTGCTATTTTTTTTACATGTATCATCATCCCGAAAACTCTAAGGTGCTAAAATAAATAAATAATGAACCGAAACTAAGAAAATAAATTATAACAAGGGTTAAGTGCAAAAAAAACCCCTTAAACTATTACCATTTTGCAAATAACCCCCCTGAACTAAAAACCGTCCCCTGAACTATTTATTTGTTGCAATTAAGGACAAATCCATCACAAAAACTATTTTACCCTTTCTCATTAAAATCTTCATTTCTTATTAAATTATTTTTATTATCTTTTCTCTTATGTAAATATTAATTACGCTATTTTTTTTTTTTTATAAGTAAATATTAATTACACTATTTACCTTAATTTTATTTTTAGTATCAATTTATCATAAAAATGAAAAAAAAATAGATAAATAGATTTGTAACTACCATTTTATAAATTGATTAACTTATTATTAAAACTTTATTACTTATAATAAAACGTATTATAACCAATTTAAACATTTTTATCTTAAAAAAATATCATTTTTTCATACAATATATTGATGAAAAATTAATAAAATACTTTTGAAAAAAAAAATACCTTCTTTTCATGTAATATATTAATTAAAAATTAATTAATTTTTTAAAAAAAATTATACTAATTTTTTTTTTAAAAAATAATTAATTAAAAAATTCAGAGGCAAATTTATGCAAATTTAATGGAAAATATCTCATCAAATTAGTATGAATTTTTTCATAATTTATTTAGATAAAAAAAATATATTAAATGTAATTTAATAAGAATGGGCATTGTAGTCATTTAATGAAATATAGTATAGTCCTTGGGGTATGTTGCAACAAAATGAGATAGTTTAGGGGGTTTTATGCACAAAATATTGTTCAAGGGAGTTATTTGCAAATTCAAACATAATTTAAGGAGATTTTTTTTGCACTTTACCCTTATAACAATTCAAAAGATCACAAGAAACAAGAAACACTTCTTTTTCACACATCAAACCCAATATTTCTTCCCCTCTACATTGTGTTCATTGTTCTAACTGGAAGACTCCTAGCTGCATGCAATTAATATTGAAAGCCCAAAAAAATAAGTAATTGATAAAAGTGAGATGTAAATGATGCATATAAATTTAATGAAAGGCCCAGCAACAATTGTTATTTATTATTATTACATCCGACCCGGTCCCATAATCTGTGTAGCATTTTAAATCAGGAACTTGCAAAGTGGTGGGGAATCGAACCCACACCCAAGTGCTAGATATGATTCGTTCAAAGCTTGGAGGCTCATCCTACCAACCATCTGTGCTACTGGGCAAAAAACAAATAATAACAACAATTGTTACTTGACTGAGCTTTATCCTTGTAAGGGATATAAATATGGGATGGAATGGGAAAAAAATCTAAATGGGAATTGTTGGTAAGGATGGGGAACGCAGTGGCCATGAAAACTATGAGAACGTAGTAAAACACAACTATATATATATATATATATATGTATGTCATGGGAAATCTATGTAGATTAGAATATATATGTCAATGTATTGACATTTGGGAGTAATATTCTCTTTATAGTTTCTTTATCCCTGCTCTAACTCTCTCTTTTTTTCTTTTCCTTTCCATTCCTTAAGGCTATGAACTTTCAGTGATTCAGAGATCAATATCAAATCACATTATATATATATATATATATATATATATATAGGTATAGGTATACATAATAATACTACCAATATATCGGATGTTCGTTTGAAAAGTGTTGCAATAATAATGAAAAATTAGTAAGGAAGAATAGAATAAAATCGATAGATTGATTCATTTGAAGAAGAGAAAAGACAAACAAATAATGAGAGAGAGAGAGATTAATGTTTGTTAGGCACTGAATGTTATACATTTTAACCCCTTTACTTGCATATTTTATTCTCTTAATAATAGTTTATCTGTGATTTTACATTATTTTATTATTTTTATTTATTTCAAGGCTTTAATTGTAAAATCAGTTAAGACAATTCTGAACTTTAAAAGATGACATTCCGTGATACTGTGCAATGTTGACGAACCAAGTCTAATTATACAAAGAAAATAGTCTAAAAGAAGCCACAAGTTGATGAGAATGGAAAAAAGAAGAAAAGGAAAAATCATTATCCAAAAAGGAAACTTTCGCCAAAGTTGGTAATTTGAACCCATTTTGGTAATCTGGCTGTATCTCTCTCCTCGAGCATCAAAAAGGCTAAATTCTCGTGAAGGTTGAAAGGAAATTCGAAGAGCTACAATTTAGTATTTCACGAGGATTCCCTAAAATAGCTGTTTACCTTGTCAAGACAGAATTTCTAGTTAAACGAGCCGAGCCCGAGCTTTTAAAATTAAGACGAGCCCGAGACCGAGCTCAAATTTTTGAGCTCGTCACGAGCCGAGCCCGAGCCCGAGCTGATCCCATAAACAAACGAGCCGAACCTGAACAGTCTAAAGCTCAGCTCGGCTCGGCTCATTTGCAGCCCTACTCCTGTCTTATAAAATAAATTTTCTTATCGTTAATGTTTCATGAAAATTAGAACTCCTAATTTCCATGCAAGCTTATCATTAAAAAAAATTTCTTGTTGGTATTAACACACTTCCTTAAGGAAATGTTAGCATCCCAGTTCATAATAATTTATAAGTACTTAATCGAATATTTGAATTATTAAAATATTGATTAAAAGTTAAAAATTATATAAATTCAATAACGTCATAAAAATACATATAATTAGTTGGGTTGATAACACAACAAATATTGCAATACTCTTTGTATAGAGGTATTAAGAGTAATAGTCTTTTAAAGAAACTCTTGATAAAAAAGAAAACTCTATTAATTTTATATTAATTAACTCAAAATGTAGTTTTTAGAATTGAAATGATGTCATTAAAATTCTCGAATTTAACTTTGTTTTAAGATATGAAACAAAAATTATAATTATAAAAAATATGAAGTTGAAGTTATGGGTATTTATAAATAATAATTTTAAAATTATAATTATAAAAATATGAAGTTGAAGTTATGGGTATTTTTAAAAAATAATTTAATTTAATTTAATTTTTATTTCTATTATCAAATTAGTTACTTAATGGAATATACCTAAAAAGAAACTAGGGTTTAAGAGTGGCTCTGCATCCAAGCCGCCTATAGGTTTAGCCTTTTAGGAAAATATTACCACACGCATTTACTCTCTCGTTGCGTAAGGAAACCGCCTACATCTTAAGTTAACCCGCCTCTAGGGTTAGGAAAATATTACCACACACACAGTTACTCTTTCATCGCATAAGGAAACCGCCTCCTACCTCGCCGTTTTCTTCGTCTTCGCCGGACTCACCATTTTGTCTAACCGGAGTCTTCTCTCCTGCTCTTCGTCGCACTCACCATTTTACTATTCGATTGTGTCTTGCGCTGGAGTCTCCTTCTCTTAGTCGGAACGCAAGCGCCCGAGTCTTCTCTCGTCGTCGTCGGCGTCCGAAAGCAACCTCTTCGTCTGACTCAACAGTACTCAAGAACAGAAAATCTGCTCAAGAACTACATCCATACATAAAACCTTTCGCAAAGGTACAGTCCCTTCCCCTTCACAATACTTGAGAATTGTTGTTATCGATCTACAATTTTGCCAAAGATCCCTCAGTATAACCTGATTCAATTAAATTTATTTAACCCTTCAACCGGAATGGGTTTAAATGATTCGGTGTGGTTTAATTTAGGTATGCAAATCATTCCAGAGTCTGAAGTTAATTCACTTCTTGAAATAATTTTTTTTTTCTCTCTCTCTCCCTCTTCTATCAATCTTCCATCATACATTAATTTGTAAAAACAATCCCTGCAATATTTGGTATGTGATTATAAATTTGTATAATTTGAAATTTTCTAACAAATTGCTCTGGTAGTCCATTCTGGCTAATTGTTTTTATTATTATTTTTGCTTAAGGAAAGTTTAGGTTTTTCATCATTCAAAGTAGGCATATCAGTGATATTTTGGTATAGTTTAATTTTCCAAAACTCTAACTGGATGTCTCTCCTTTTTTCTATTTTAAACACTAACTTAATTCAATATTTTTTTTATATTTTTCTTATTTAGTGTTATTGCTTACAAAAGAAAAATGAAAATGAAGATGGATGCTGGATCATTTTACATACCCAAGCACCTGACTCCTCCAGGGCAGGATGATCATTTCATTTGTTCAGAGCAGAATACCATAGGAGTTGCAGATGGAGTTGGTGGTTGGAGCAAGAAGGGTGTGGATGCAGGCGATTATGCGCGACAATTAATGGATAATACTATGACAGCAATTTATGATCAAACCGAAGGACCTATTGATCCAAAGGGTGTCTTGAATGAAGCTTTCTTAAAAACTAACCTCAAAGGATCCTCCACTGCGTGCATTATCACCCTCACAGGCAATGTATGTCATCCATCCTTTTGCTCCTTCCTGTTCCTTGTTATATATACATATATGCTTTCTTTTTATTCTTCAAGGCAAAAGGATATATTTTTAACTAATTTGCAATCTTTGATTTTAATTATTGCAGAAATTGCATGCTGCTAACATTGGAGATAGTGGATTTTTGCTGCTAAGAGAGGGTGAAGTTGTATACCAATCACCAGTGCAGCAACGTAGATTTAACTGCCCATATCAGCTTGGAAAGAGCAGTGATTCCCCCAGCTCAGCGCAGGTTAGTGCTATTATGAATCCATTGTTATCTATGCTTAACATTAATACTTGGTCAAATTGGGATTGTCCCCCAGTCATTAGAATACTAGTTGCATGTATAACATATATAGTTCTTTTAATTTTAACATTTTGATTTGGTACTAATTATAAATATTTGGTCCACAGGAGCTCACTTATTCAGTAAAACTTGAAGATGTCATTGTTGCTGGAAGCGATGGGTTGTTTGACAATATGCATACAAGTGAAATTGAAGAATTGGTGAAACATGGTGTGGAAGAAAAGTACACCCCACAACAATTAGCTTGGTCTCTAGCATGGTTTGCTCACAGTTGTTCTTTAGACAAATTAAGTTCTAGTCCATTCGAAATAGCTGCTGAAGAGGCAGGAATGGAACACATGGGAGGTAAAGTTGACGACATCACTGTCATTGTTGCTTATATCAGACCAATGGACTGATTCTAACTTTCTTCAGCAACAAAAAGAAAAAGAAAAGAAAAAGAAAAAGGAAGAAGAAGAATGCTAATACTACATACAACAAGACTGTATAGGAGTTTTTGTAGAAAATTTCCAAGTGAATTTGTGCATATGATTAAGTTGATTCGTGTAATTGTTCCAAATTGTTGGTTTGTCTTTGTGAATATTTACAATTGCAGAAATGTATCAAATTACGAATTTTTTTTAATTAGATGTGAAATTTTGTTTTATGTGATGGTATGATATATTCTTGCCCATTTTTCAGAATGTGAGATGTGTTGATGCTCTTGGTTTGCTTCATTGTATATCTACTCTTTATGGGTTATTTGTTTATTTATTTATTTATTTTACTGCGTGGAGATTTAGTAGGAATTGCCATTCCAAGTTGAGTGGCACTGCATGTGTTAAGCTAGGAATACAATTAACTGGGGTTGGAACTATTTTGATTCTAACTTAATGAGAATTCTTCAACAAATTATTGCAATTAGTTATGACAGTATCTTCAGGAGATTGGTAATCCATTCATTAGCAATATTCAAGCCAAACATGACTAGTAAAGTAATATATTGCACAAATGATAATCATAGTGACTGATCAAGTAAGTTACAAAGATTTAATATATGTTAAAAAGAGAAGTTGAATAAGGATAGTCTAAACCAGTTTAATACATTACCTCTTCTGTTGTCAAACTCCACAACTGAATTGGTCCAAAGACTACAAAGTACAAACCATCCTTCCCATGCGGTTCCATCCCATCCCTTCCTTTTTAATTGGCTTTGGTGATTTTAATCACATAAGATGGAAAAATAATATGTCATAGTTTAACATCTCCCAGCAAGTAATAAATCACAATAAATAAAGTAAACATGGATTAGTAAACCAAAATTATGATTTACTTATGCACTCATTCTAATTATGATGAGGAACAATTTGGTTTATATGTGCATAAATTGCAATTAACCTTACCCGAGTAACACACATGCACAACTAATTTGCCTGTAACAAGAACTGTGATTTTTTTTTCCCCTCCTATTTTTTTTTTTTTTTTCCATTCTCCTTTTTTGTTTAGCTCTCTTGGCATTTTGGAGGAATCTACAGATGGTTGGAACACTGTAGACTGGTATATTCCTCCCTCTGCACCGATCTCTCTCCCCCCTTCTCTCTCTCTCTCTCTCTATATATATATATATACACACACACATTTCTTTCTATCTATCATTTTATTATTTTTTAAACACTTACAGCTTACTATCTCAAGGGTTCCATCATTTCCATTTTTTTTATGAGGGCATCAAAACTAATTAAAACATACTGTTCCTTACTTTGTGGGTGCTTCCCACTGATAACTATAATTTTTTCTGGCAGTTTAGTTCAATGGCTTTCTTTTTTCTTCTTTTTTTAATATATATATATATATATTGCCTTGTTTTTATATATGAAGCTTGTTGGCTACATTGGGTTTATATCTCTATCTTCCCCCTATAATGCAGTGCGCAGAGAAGTATTGGAGTGAGAGCTCTAATTGTGCTGCTTATCATAGGTGCATTGCAAAGCTCTCATGTAACCCTGAAGATGCTAAATGATTCTTCTATCCTAGTCCACTTTGAAGTTCTGTGCAAACTTCCATTGCGGTATGTGAGACAAATAGTTCCTATGAACAGTAAATTGATAAATTATAATGTGATATATGCTTGCACAACCATGATGTATTTAGATTTGCAAAGTTCAAACTCTTTCTATTGCACAAAAAATGACTATATTTGTTTGGCAACATTGTGACATGATTATTTTCTTCATATTCTATCTTCAGGTTGAGTTAATTATGCAATGGAAATAAAATTTGTTGATTTGATGAGTCTCTGTAATTTTGGGTTAGAAGTCTATCTATAATGTCCTGAAAGTAATCATCATCTAGCAAGAGACTAGATTGGTAGAAGTGCTCAAGAGCACTTGAACTTCTTTATTTAGCCTAGTTTGTACATTGGCTACTTGAATTGCTTTGCAATTGCAAAACAAAATTGAATCGACAAGTATTTAGAAGTAGGCAGTTTTAAAACAGACAGAGGCAATACATTCTAGGCTTGCCTCTTGATAAATTCAGTGAAGATCAGCGAGTCGTTTCAATAATGAGATGAAAATTATTTAAAGATTGAGCTGAAAAGGCCCCGTCATGTTTGGGTAGTTTTAAACTCCATAGGCTGCCACACTCCAAAATTTTAACCTCTTCGGTTTTTATGCTATGTCTGTTAGGATGGAAGGAAGAGAGTAGGGAGGGAAACAAGGAGGATGTAGCAAGTTTCCTTTGTTTGGTAGCGTGGAGAGGGAGACAGAGGGGGAGAAGGAGATGGAACTCAAGCAGGGACAGTGATTGGATGAGACATCATCCTAGCCACCAATTTGCTTCATTTTAAGACTAGGTGGAAACCAGTGAGAAATAAAAGTATTTGTTGGATATTGAGAGGACATTATTACTCTCATTTATTAACTTTCATGTAAATAATGATGGGTATATCGGTACAATAATATTTAAAGCCTCTTCCCTTCCCTTTGACCAAATAAAAGGAGGGAAGGACATCTTCTCTTATATAGGAATATGCCGGTTTTATCCTCCTTCCCCTTAATTTAACTTTAGCATACCTCCATATAAACGGTTTATTGATCTTTATCCTTCTTTTCACTATAATTTTGTCCTTTTTTTGACATTTGACATGTTGATCCTTTATTAGTGTTGCTTTCACAGCTAAATTCACTTTAATGCTTGGAGCTTTACTTGTTTAGTTGTCTAGAAGATAGAAGTTGGTCGATACCAATGAGATTGATCTGAGTTGGATAGCTTGCAGGGTTTCAGGCGCAGATATTTGCATGCTTTTCAACAGGAATAGTGAAGCTTGTATTCATATATTTATGCATTACCCTGCATCTAATGCTTATAGCATTGGCTTTTCAATTCTACATGCATGAGAATTATGAATTGAGTGGGAATGCGTGGCTGCCGATTTGTTGATTTGAATGTTCATGTATTGCTAGTTGTGGTTGGGCAATGTTTTCCATGCCTGTAGTATATATTGTTGTTTCTGTGTACTCCTTTTGAGTTGAAGATTGCTGGCCGAAGGACCCCTTGTTAGGAAATTGATTTATGTACCAGCTTTGATGCATGTCATCCTTGTTTATTGTCAGTTATGAGTGTTGACTTGTTAGTTTATGGATGCCCTCCTTTGTGTTACGTTTCACCTGCCAAATTGCTAGATTTTTTCTCTCGTTTAAATAGGGGTGAAAATATTCGACACAACAAGCTAACATTAAAATTTGGACCTGGACAATGTTAGAATATTTTGTCCTAAATTAGGCTGGGTTATGAAGTGTCAGCTTGAATGGTATATTAAGCAAATATGGTCTGAATCCATATATTTGACTAACAAGACTATTTTAATAAGCCTATGAGGATATGTGATGGAAATGAAGAAACATAGTATAAACTTTCCAAATTCTCATTCGAACCCAAATTTTGCCCCTTTTCTCCTCCTTACCTAATTATCCAGTGCAGTGAAATCCAAACATCAATGGCATCAATCTATTCAAATTTCTTCAATCTTCAGCTTCTTAAAGTTGACTGCCTGGCTGATATGATTGTATATTTCATTATTTTGATTGTTTATGTATTCTACTTGGGTTTTGTACTTATTCATTCTTCCCCCTTTCTGTTCTCTTCTTCTTATTCTTCTCTTATATATATATATATATATATTAATCCCTGTGTTGTTTCAAATGCTCTGCATTGTCTCAAAATGAGGTTATTATAAGCATAGCTGCAAAAGCTAACATTCGACGTTTCCAGCCGATGGTTCCTATAGGAGTGCTTCTGAGTAGTGTTCTTCATTATGCAATTAGAATGTTAAGTTGATCCACTTGTAAATGATATGTTGTTCAATATGTCAACTTCTCAAAGTTTTGGCTTACTGTTTTGATTTTTAGAGCATAATTCTAATTTATATTTCATTAATAGATTAGCACCATTTTATTTTCGATTCTGCATTGTTTCCATTTTGATCAAATTGATTTGCTTTGTAAAACAGTACAAAGTATTTTTCACAACACCGGAAACACCCTTTCATGTTATTTTGTAAATTGTTCCTCCACTTTTTCTTTTTCTTTTTTTATTTTTTAAATGTTTTAGTTCCTCGAGATTCTTAATGTTTACTTTCAATATATCCCTCTCTCTCTCTCTCTCTCTCTCTCTCTCGGTGAGGTACCATGTAGGTGTGAAATGTGATGGTGTCAAATGGAGGTGGTGCAGAGAAACAAGAGAGGCAAGCTGAGATTGAGAAAAAAAGGGTGGTTTTGGTGGCAATTTTGGGTTTGGCTTGGGGTGGTGGTGGTTGCATTTTACACATAAATATAAGAAAATCATTTTCTCCTTTGTTATATGTTTCTTGGTTAAAATGACATGTTATGCAGGAAAATTTGAATTTTACTATCCATCGTCTACAATATTTATACTCAATGCGCATAGTTACTTTATAGGAGTTTTAAAGCCTTCGATCAAAGTAATGAAGAGCTTCAATTGATCAATCCATAAAATAATTTCTATTGATATCAAACCTATGGATTGATTGAAAGAAACTTTAAAAAAAGAAAATTTGAAGTTCTTTCAGTAATTTGATTATATGTTTGACTCAAATATCTGGATGATGCAAAATAATCAATTGTGGAAGGAAGACTTGAAAATCGTTATATTTGTTTTTCACAAATATCTAATGTAGCATATAAATTTTTCTACTTATCATAGATTTGTAACCCAAAGCGTGAAGTGGGAAACAAGGCACATGTGGAGGTCATCACATTGGATGACTTGCCTAAACCCGCTCCCAATCCGGAAAAACGCGTGCGTAATGCAGACGTACCGAAGCAGAGTTAAAATCCTCTCATTCCTCAAAAAATCAAAATCTCAATCGCAAAGTTAGGGTTTTGAAATTGGGTTTTCGGTAAGGAGTCGAAGCACCGAAGGACTGAAGCTTTTACTGTTAACTCCGTAAGCTCTCTCTCTCCTCCTCCTTCTCAGTCCACTGGCGCTTCTCTGATTTTTTGTTTTCAATTTTTCCCCCTTCTATCCCCTCCTCTTCCGTTTGTTTTTTTGTTTTTTTTTTTTTTTTTTTTTTTTTTTTTTTTTTTTTTCTTCTTGTTTTGTGTGTTGTGGATCGGCAACAAATAGATGAGTTTCTTCTCTCTCTGTTTCAGATCTCTTTCTGGCCTTTTTTATTTTTTCCTTTTTAATCAGAAACTAATGAGTCATTGCTAATCAACTTCAACTACAGCCACAATGCACGTAGTTTTAATTTTATTGAAATTTTAGTTTCCTCTTGATTTTATTGTCTATTTATAAATCATACATGTATGTGTTTGACTGTAAAGTTTGATTTTCTGATTTGCTAATCATAGTGGGAAAATATTAAAAAAAAAAAAAAAATTTGATGCATCTGTTGCTTGCATTTATTAATACCTCTATTTGGTTGCTGAGAGTACTCCGAAGAGAATGAAATTGAAAATTTGATATATATATATATACACTTTTAATTTATTATGTTGTTTTGATTCTTCTGATTTCCTAATCATAGTTTGATACTTCTGATTTGGATCTGTTGCTTGACATTACTAATACCTCTATTTGGTTGCTGAGAGTACTCTGAAGAGAAAGGAAATTGAATGTTTGATATATATTTTTAAATTTATTATGTTATTTTGATTCCAAAATATGGCTAGTTTTGATCATTAAAGCCAAAAGGCAGTCATTTTGTGTGGCTGGTTTATTATTATTTTTCCCCCATTTTCTTTCAAATTTCTTTCTACTTGTGAAATTTCAATGGTTCAAAGACTAATTTGTATATTTTTACAGCAATCAAAGTGAATAATAATTTTTCATTTTCCAATGGTCTTACCGAAAATGCATTTTGTGCATCATATGACTGATGGTTGTTTGTTTATAACTCAGAAAAGAAAATTATGTGCGACTTGTCTACTATGTTGTGATGGTGGAGCAGGAAATGTAGTATGGGGGTTATTTAGGGAGTGAAAATTAGAGTTCCTGTGTGTGAAACATTTTTGAGTAAGATGGTATTTGTGTTTGCTTCGTCCTTTATTGGAATTCTTTTAAAGTATATTTTTATTTACCATTGTAATGCTAGTCTCTCCCCTACATTTTTGTTAATTATATAATGCGCAAATAGTTTTTTATCTTTTTAAATTTAATTTTAAGGATATGAGACTTATAATACTTGTTTATACTCACTCATGTATCGTCGGGATTGTCATATTGATACGTTGCATCTCACTTTTCTGTACAGTGAATTTTCCATTAATTATGACCTGATTATACAGACTCATTTCAGAGACCTGTCCATTTGTTTTCTTCTTCTTTTTAAAAGACCCTAATTCATGTCCACAAACATTTAGAGGGAATTTAGAGAGTTTGAGAATGCCTTTAGGGTATGACCTAGTCCATCTAAAAATTCAATTTCTTCACTTATTTCCTTCACCACTATTTTTCTTAATTTTCTGTGTACACATGCAGATCAATAACAGAGCCCGTAATTTTTATAATATTTTACTAGTGTACATTTTTTTTTCAGAAATTTTATTGAAAAATTAATTTTCTCTTCATTTATATTGTTTACTTATAAATCATACATGTATGCGTTTGACTGTAAAATTTGATACTTCTGATTTGCTAATCAAAGTGGAAAGAATGGGGATTTTTTTTTTTTGATGCTTCTGATTTGGATATGTAGCTTGTGAAACCTCTGTCTGCGTATGTGGTAGTCCTTTAGGAGAGTTATTAATTATGCAATTAGAATGCTAAATGATATGTTGATCAGTGTGTCCACTTCTTCTTTCTTTCTTTATTATTATTATTTTTTCTGTCTTTAAATGTTTTAGTTTCTCCAAATTCTTAATGTTTACTTGCAAGATACTGATATATCTTGTGGTGATGGTAGTAATGGTGGCGAAAATGGAGGCGGTGCAGAGAAACAAGAGAGGTGAACTGAGATTGAGAAAAGGGGGTGGGGTTGGTGGTTATTTTGGGTTTGGCTGGGGGTAGTTGTGATTGGCGGTGGTTTGGGAGTGGAGTGGTGGTGGTGGCAGCGGTTATGGGAGAGGAGTGGTGGTGTTTGGGGCTAAATGGAGGCGGTGCAAAGAAACAAAAGAAGTGAACTGAGATTGAGAAAAGGGGGGGGGGGGGGGGGGGGGGGGGGGTGTTGGTGGCAATTTTGGGTTCGGCTGGGGGTGTTGGTGAATGTGAGTGGAGTGGTGGTGCTGGCAGTGGTTATGGGAGAGGAGTGGTGGTGTTTGGGGCTAAATGGAGGTGGTGCAGAGAAACAAAAGAAGTGAACTGAGATTGAGAAAAGGGGGGTTGGGTTGGTGGCAATTTAGGGTTTGGCTGGGGGTGTTGGTGAATGGGAGTGGAGTGGTGGTGCTGCAGTGGTTATGGGAGAGGAGTGGTGGTGTTTGGGGCTAAATGGAGGCAGTGCAGAGAAACAAAAAGTGAACTGAGATTGAGAAAAGGGGGGTGGTGGTGTTTTCCCTCCCGCCCCCGCCCCTCTCTCTCTCTCTCTCCTTTCCTAAACACTAACATAAAATTGAAATGTAGTTTGTAGATTTACATAATTAATTGAGACTCATTTACTATGGTATTTGTGTTTGTTCATCCTTTATTGGAATTCTTTTAAAAGTGCAGGCAATCTATTTGTATATTCTTTTGTACACCATTCTTATAATTCCTATTTTCTCTTTGCACTTTTGTTAGTGATTAGAATGTAATATTTTATTTATTCATCTTTTTTAATTGATTTTTACAGAATCAAAGGAAAAGATGTTTCGTGGTCAATGCGCTGCATGCAAGAGCCTCCACCAAGAATGCACATCCGAGTGTGTGTTTGCACCACACTTTCCTGCAGACCACCCAGAGAAATTCACAAACATCACTGACTTGTTCGATGTAAGCTTGATTGAGAAATCCCTCAGAGAACTCCATCCCTCACAGCGTGTGGCCTTTATAAATGCCCGTGTATTTGAAGCTAATGCTTGGCTGGAGGATCCGTTTTTGGGCCCTACGAAGCTCGTTAACAATCTGGAACAGCAGGCGAAGGCAACTCCAACTCCAACTCATTAGCAATCTCAAAGAACAGGAGAAGGTGCTCCAGTTGGAGTTCTTGAGTCTCAAGGAGGAGATGGCGCAGATCCAGCCAGGCCCACCGCAACAGGGCCACTATTATCATCAAGGAGATGCTTGACAGCAGAGGAAGCTCGGCCGCAACAGCATCAGTAAGTGCACCGCAGCAGCAATAGAGTAACATGATGATGAATTGAGTAAATATTGTTTTGTTGGCCACGTTTTGAGGGTGTGGTTAAGATCCCAAAAATGTTCCTTTCAGTGATATAATTGATAGTTTGATACCCATAATTTTAGCTTCCCATCTATTTGTGGCCATTTGTCTTTGAATTAGCTGTGCTTAAACTATATATTCTGCAGAACCCAATGGTCTTAGAGAGTTCTTAATTTTGTGCCTTGTTTCCTGTTGCTCCAATGACTTTTTCAAATTTCTGTTGCAGCAACGGTCGATTAGTTAGCATGGGTTGGGCTTTTGTTTGGTTTCCTTTTGGGTAGTTCAGTTTTGGGCTTCTTTCTTGTGGGCTAAGCCCTTTTTCTGTATATTCTTTTTTTATCTGTTATAATATTTTCATTTAAAATAAAAATAGGTGGAGTTTTCCCCTGGTGTGACACTTTACAACATATATATATATATATATATATATATATATATATATATTAACAAGCACTTGGGTATTAATCATGTTTATATTCAAACCCTTTAACATTCACGGTTTTACTTTCCACCTAAAAACAGAAAATTTTACCCAACCTACAAATTCGATTTCTTTAATGAAAACTAGATCATCCTACCAAAATTTTCATTGACGTTAGTACTATCTACTTGATTTAAGGCACAACTTCTTTTCTAAATATTCAGTCTTTTTCCAAGTCCAAAAATTAATTCATGTAAACTTTCGAGTTGAACCAGTTCAACTTTATTGTCATATATACTTTGTGCAATTCACTCAGTTCAAAGAAAATTGAACCTAACTTTAGTAGCAGCCAAAGTCGATGCCACACTTCGAGCCATCTTGTTGGGAATAACAAGAGCATCTTTGAATTCTCAAACTTTCATATTTGAAGTGAGTTTTTAAGAAACTGTTCGAGTTTTAGTAAAAGCCCCTCTACGGAGTCATATCGATTGGTCTCCTAGAACTCGTAGTTACCCGATTCAAAGGGAATCAGTTCAAAGCCACTAAACGATTAATCTTTGGCGGTGTAAACGTAGACACCCAATCAATGACTTTGTCTTCACCTGTTCCACCATAGCTGCACCTCAAGCTCTTCATAGCTCCATCTTGAATAAAACACCATGATAAAGTTGAGAAATATTCTAACATCGCACAATTCTTTTAAACCGTTGACCCTCTCATGATCCCTAATATAAATTATTATAAAGTGTTATAAAGAAAAAAAATAATATATAAGATTAATTTTGGTTCGTGGATAAAATTATAAACTAGTGCCGCTCTCACGCTTTCACTCTCATTTTATTTGACTTAAATTTTATTATTTTCGCCCTTGCTCTGGCAATCACTCTTGCTCTCGAGCCCTATACGACTTAGGTTTTGACTTATAATGAATTGCGAATTTTTTTTTTTTTTACACCTAGCTATTTTTCTTGAATTGATTTTTTTACATAATTGAAGGAAAAATATGTTACGTGGTCCATGCGCTGCATGCACGCATCTCAGGCAAGAATGCACGTACGAATGTACGATTGCGTGTTTGCACCATATTTTTCGGCAGATCAATCCCAAAGATTCCTAAATGTTGACAAGATGTACATTGCAAGCGAGATCGGAAAATTCCTCAGTCCCTCAAAACTATAATATGGAGCAAATTCGGGTCAGCAATGGAGATGGAGAGAGCAATAGTTTTGACGGAGCCGGACCAAGTAAGAATGGATTTGACAAAGACGGACGAAGTGATAATCCATTTAATGTAAGCATTTGTGATTAGCTCACATTAACAGTCCGTAAGAATCACCTGCTCACGAGTGAGTACTTTTATTTCCAAGTCATCCCCACATAACATATGAGACCAATTCTTTTATGAAAAATTGCCACCAGGAAGATCAATAGAAGTGCATTCTCTACATGCTAAAAGGACAAAAATGAAATAATATAAATATTTTATGTCACATGTCATTGAAAAGTGCTTTGAGTGTTTGCTAGGGTTTTTTACAAAATTAAGATTTGACATTGCACAAATTAAAATCAGGGAATCATTATGCACAAATGGAAATCATATACTAATGTTTTGTGTACTTAACCCTTGAAATACCTTTAAATTTTCAAAAATCTCCCTCTCAATAATATATATATATATATATATATATATATTTGAAATGATAATTTAGTAATTTTAAAACATGCTGCACAACCACACTACACCAAATAATAATAATAATAAATAAAATGATAATTGAAAAAAAAAAAAAAAGAGCACAGATTGATTGACCATCTAGATCTCATGTGAGACCTTGTATATCTAAAACAATAATACTAAATTTGCAGATATAGGAGGAAAACACAGAGTGATAACAAAAGACCAATATAGAGAATATGCAACTAAATTTAACAATGTTTACACAAACTTTACTGTGTGTAATGTAACTTATTGATGAACAGATATTGGAGAACCATTTTCTTTAATCTCCAACTCAATTTACCTATATACCATTTTGACCTAAAAAACACATACACATTTTTATTTTCAATTGCTTCACAAACCAACCTTAGGGTTGCATAAAGTGTTCTTTTATCTACTACTAGTAATTTACTACTACTCTATGTCAATGCTTACCATACAGCTTCTTTTTCTGAGACGTGTCATTCACTCATTCGTCGAGATCTTCACCGACCGCGCGCGAAAGTCGACCGTCTTGAATTCTTTCCTTTGGGCCCCATCAAAACTCATATTCTCATCACGGCCCCTCTTTTTCTTCACTCCTTTCAACAACACCCCAAAAATCTTTAAACAATGCTCATTCTCCCCCTCATTTTCGTCATCATCATCAATAGTGGCGCCAAGCTCACTAACTAACTTATCATGGGTGGATACACAGCTACTTCCTTGCCTCATGATGTGGTTGATCTGATCAGGCCTCACGTTCAAGCTCCCGGTCAGAAAGGCTACGAGCTCGTCGCATTGTTTCTTCGTCTGACTTAGCTCCGAGCTCAGCATTTGATTCTCTTTCTTCAGCTTGTCGTTCTCATCAGACAAATCAGCGAAATGTGCAGGCACCGGTGTGTCCACAGAGCCCGGGTTCTTGGAGTCCGGAGACGAAGTTGAGCTGGACCCCGGGTCCTTCCCGGAATTTGTTGGTGACAATGGACCACCACTGCCGCCAGAGGTTTTTCCAGTCTCCGGAATATCACCGGGCATTGATGTCACAATTTTCCTGCGACGGATCTCGGTGAGGAGCTCTTTTTCTCCTCGCTTGAAATTCTTGTTGGCGAATTCCCATTTGTCAGGCACAACCTTTCGAAAGCCCTGGAAATAGAAACAGTTCATCAGTTCCCCGACTATGTATATACATAGACATGTAAACATATATATACAAGAATGGCCTACCAAATTAGTAAAATTTCAATGAAGTAAAATCAATTACAAATACTATTTCAACATGTATAATTTGAGAAGTAAAATCAATTACAAATCAATAACAAATGCCATTACAAATACTATGACTATCATAAATTATGAGTAATATGTGTTTTAACATGCTTAGTAACCTTAAGAAATTAAAAGGAAATATATATCTCTTATTACTTTGGGTCATGCCACAATTGAAGGTTGTTTCATGGTTAGCTAAAAGGACACAAGTTCGAAACCGAAAACAGCTTCTTTATGTGGAGATAAAGTTACGCAATCTAACCCTTCCCAAATTGGCTCCGCAGTAACGGAAACCTTATGCGCTGAGCTAGCCTCTTTTAAGAATACAAACAGTAACATTTTTACCCTTAAATGCATATGTATAATTACTCAACATCATTGCAAAAGTATGTCACATAAAACGAGAGCGGAAATGGCAGCATCTAATGCGAAAGCATGGAACGCCAAATGCCGCAAAATCTATGAAACCACATAAATGATAAATCAAGATAATTGTTGGTTCACTGCATAAGAAAGTTTTAAGATTTTTTCGAATTCCTCAATCTAATCAGACCGAAAATTAAATGAACGAACATACTAATAAAGATGCTTAGACAATCCATAAACATACTAATAAAGATGCTTAGACAATCCATAAACATATCAATGAGAGGGATGCTTTCTAACAATTCAGACTGCAATTACTGTTTTAACTTCATTTGTTGACTTGAGTAGCATTTTCCATGTTATTTTCGAATGCGTGTTCATTCCACTATATTTTCGATAAAAAGTGGCGACCGTGGCACATATTTCACTAAGAAAAATGATTCTTGTACAAATAGTTGTAATGAATTGTTAGACTTACTATTTTAATTAGTCAATTATGTAACAAATAAGAAAGTGAAACCTTTCACTTTATTATATTTGATATAAATAATTAATTAAAAATTATTTAATTAGACAATTTACTGTAAGCGGTCAGTGTGAGTATCACTATTCTTCCATTATATTTTCGATCTATTGTTAAACGGGAAAGTAGAACTCGAACGATGAACAAGCTCAGAGCCAATGGATAATTCTATAGCATTATATATTTTCTCATTGGTGTTTCCTTCTTCATGTGAAAGCATGCATAGCACGTGTAGTTGCGGTTCTCACTTTTCTTCTAGAGAAATTCTAATCAAAATTAATGTTAATGAATATATTTTCCGCCGTCAAATTAGAAAAGATGTAGGGTTTGTATTAGGGACTTTCGGCCGTGAGTGCGACAGAATGGGAGTTCATGAGGCGTACGTTTCCGTGTTTGGTGGCCCATTAAAATTCGCGCACACAATTAGATGGATTGGATTGGATGAGAGAGGGATGGTATTCTAGACTTTTCCTATAGGTGGGCCCTACGATGAACAGCTCTATGGACCAGCCGGCTGGAATGAACATTCTAGCTTTGTCGCACATGTAAGGTCGACGTGGACACTTTGAAAAGACCAATATGCCCCCTCACCTACTACACGTTGCTTCTTGGATCAACTATCTTAAATTAGTCGTTTTCGTTCCCGCGTAAACTCCGTTTAGTAGGTGAGAAATTTATAAAATTGTGTATTACTACTAAACATAATTACCGCTTCATATAAAAAACATTTTTTAAAATTAATTACGAAGTGTAATTTATTATTATTAATTTTTTAAAAAACAATTTATTAGTCCATTAGACTTTTTAGACTCCAATAATGCACAAGTTTATATACATGCAATGACTCGTAAATCACATGAATCATTAGAATAAATATCTTAAACAACTATATTTTAAAATATGATTTGTTTAAAAATAATTGTGTTATTTTATTTAAGCACCAACAATTCTTTTTTCAATTATATATGTTATTGTATTTAGTAAGGAACAAAAATTGATAATGAATACTATTTTAAAAATTGTGCGTTCCACTAAAAAAAAAAAAATTACAAAAAAATTACCTTGAACCTTGTGGTTTTCATTCAAGTTAAAAAAAACAAAAGATTTCTCTTTTGTTTTTTTTTGTTTTTAATAAAAAATTTAAGGCTTTAGATGCAGATGAAATTTATAGTATGAGTCTTTTGATAAAAAGGAAAGAATATTCCCTTTATTTTGGGAGAGATAAGAGATTATGAGACAGAGAGAATGAAAACTTCCCTTTAATTTAGGAATGATAAGGGAATAAGAATAATTCATTTCTTCGTAAATTTCCATATTACAAAGAAAAAAAACCAATTATTTTCTTTTCCTTTACAAATAATTTATTATTTTTATTATTGATCATTTTTTTTCCTAGAGGTAAAGCAAATCACTACTATAAAATAATTTAATTTCCAAAAATACATCTATCATAATGGACATGAATTAATTTCCAATAGAAAATTTGAACTTGATCCTCCAATAAAAATTAATTAATTTCCAATATATATATATATATAAGAAGGTAATTAAAAGAAGACTTACATAGGTGTTAAGCTGACGAACAAAGCTAGAGAAATTGTTGTGCTTGAAGTACTTGGGCAGCAAATCCTTAGCAAACTCTGCAGTTTTCCAAACCACAAAACTTGTGCCATTTTCATTCCATGATATCACCTCATCCGTCCCCTTATCGTCCACCAATTCATATGTTTTCGTCAAAAACGGCGCCGGAACACTCCTTTGTGTCATCACTACCAATTATCTATATGTATATACGTATGTGTATGTGAATATATGAAACAAAAACAAAAACAGAGAGAAAAGAATTGGATTTCCCTGCTTTGTTGTTTTGGGGATGGAATTGGATTTCCCTTTTCCCTCTCCCCTTTTTTTTTTTTTGTGGGTAAGGAGTCAACAACTAAAAAGCAAAAGGGCAGTCAAGAATTCCCAACCCCAGCAATAGAAACCGGAGAGACACGAGAGAGATTGAACCAGATCGCTGTTTGGAAGCTTGGTGATTTTAGATTTCTCTTCCATTGCTAGTTTCTTCTCTGCATACCCACAACAAGGACACAACCATAACTCCCTTTAGGATCTCGTTCTGTCTCTCTCTCTCTCTCTCGTCGTTTGGTGAGGGACTGTTATGTGTATATATATATATATATATATATGAAAAGAGAAAGAAATGGAAATTGAGAAGAAGACACAACCAAAGAAAGTGATATGGGTTCTAGAAAATTTTAGAAACAGTATATTATTTATAATGGTAGGAGGCCGCTTTAGTCCACTTCCATACATGTGTGTTTGTGTTTGAGAAGAGTGAGGGCGGTCTTTGCCTATTAAAAAATAATATTCATAATACATTTATTATCCAATGAAATTGGTCCTGCCATCTTTAATAAAAGAGTACTGATAAACTGATTTTTTTCAGAAATGTTTTAATGGATTAATGGCACATCAGTCGCTAAAAATACTAATAGGGGGCTTTTTATCATTTTTTTTTAATAAAAATAGTCATTTATATCAATAAATTATTATGTGAACCATGTAATAATTTTTCCATCACATTCTGATTTGTTACATTTTTATTGACCGGACCAATAATATGGTATGCCCAACTCTTCTTACATTCACTCATGTTTGAGAGCCCTAATCCTTAGTAGTAGAACACGGGTGATGTCAAATGACTCATAGTATAGATGTGGATACGCTATTAAGTCTCCGTTTTGATTAAGGAATTTGGAAGGATAGTGAGAAAAAATAAATGAAAGAATAACATAGATTGTGTTTAGATTGTTTAAAATGACATAAATGAAAGGATTATGAGGGATAACTATCTCTGCTCATTCCTCATCTCATACTGTTTAAAAAATGAGAAGATTATGAAATAAACGATGGTGGATTAAACAGTATTTTATAATTCGAAAACCATCATTAACAATTAGAAGGTGGAAATTATTATTTCGTTCATAACTTGTCTAATTAAAAGGATGTGATGGTAATTTAGTTATTATCATATCATTTCATTTATCTCTTTTATCTTATCCAAATAAAAATACTATTATTTTTTTTCTTTTCTTTCTTACATATTCAAATATGAATACAAATTATAATTATTTCTTTTCTTTTCTTTTTTCTCTAATAATAAATGATATAATTTTCTTTGTTTTTTTCCCCAATAATAAATGATACAATTTTCTTTGTGTATTCAACACCACCTTTGTTGTAGAACCGCCGTCCGCGTAAGAAAGAGAGAAATTGGAGGATCCAACAAAAGGTGCTTTTTTGTCTCGGAGGGGGAAGGAAATGGAAGGGAAATTTTCAATGTACTTTATCACGGTGGAGTCTTGTGGGTGGAAATGTGGAATTGAAAAAGTCGTTCCTTGGGAAGCTTCCGAGGCAATTGAAGGAGAGGTGACTTCCAATTTCGGGTGTTTGTTTGATTTGGACACGTGGCTTTCAATTTGTCTTATTATTTTTATTTTAATTTTTAATTTTTATTGGAGGGAATGGAAAAGATGGGGTTTTGGAGCATTCCCACCTAACACTCACCCAATTTTGATGGCCCATATTTTATTCATCAATTGTGCGTCATGTCATGCTTCCTGCCCTTGTCTTGTGTATAATAATATACCATAAACCACGAGAGTGGGGATGGTTTCATTTGCATAAAATGTATAATAGAAAAAAATTAATGAATGATTATAATATATATGGGTA